>NC_089838.1:89613267-90213267 GCF_035609145.1 Eleutherodactylus coqui
TCAGAAGAGTGGATCATAATTGCATTTGTATAAAGAGTCTAGTGTATTTCTGAGCTTGATCCCCAGATAGGGTAGATAATGGCGTTGAGTTTTGAATTGGAAATTGAATTCTATTAGTTTTTGCGTATTAATGGGGGTATTGCAGTGGAGGATTTCTGACTTTGGTTGATTTTAAGTCCAGAAATGTGGCTGAATTTTTTAAATAATTCGAGCAGGTTGGGTAGAGATGTTAGTGGTAGGGGTTTGGTTATGGTTAGGAGTCGGCAAATAAGCTTAGCTTGTTGTTGGTGGCACCTACCTGTAGTCCAGAGATGTTGGGGTTTTCTCGAATGACTATTGCCAATGGTTCCATTGCCAGCGCGAATAGAGCGGGTGAGAGTGGGCAACCCTGGCGGGTGCCTCTTAGGATTTGTATAGGAGATGGCTGGGTCGATGGAATTTTGAGGTATGCTGTAGGTTTTGAGTAGAGTGCTGAGATTATTTTTAGAAATGGGCCAGCAAATCCCATTTTGTTAAGGACTAATTGGAGGTAGGACTATGAAAGGGAATCAAAAGCTTTATCTATATCTAATGCTAGTACCGACATGGGAGTTTTGGTATTATTTGCAATATGAATGAGGTTAAGGATTTTTCTTACATTGTCAGGGGCTTGTCTACCTGGAATGAAGCCCACCTGGTCTCGGTGAACCAGTGAGGGGAGCAGTCTGTTTACCCTATTGGCTATTATGGAGGTGAATAGTTTTAGGTCTACATTAGGAAGGGAGATGGGTCTATAGTTTGCGGGAAGAGTGTGGTCTTTTCCTGGTTTTGGGATGGTTGTGATCAAGGCTTGTAAAAAGTCTGGATGGATGTGGCCTTTTCGGAGAATGAAGTTAAAGAGTGTAGTTAAGTGGGGTTTTAATACTGGGGAGAATTTTTTGTAATATAAAGGTGTAAATCTGTCCGGCCCTGGGGCTTTGAATGCCCAGTTGATGTCTTCATCGGTTATGTTGGCGTTTAGGTCGGACAGGCTGGATTCTGTCAAATGGGGTAGTTTAAGTCGGGAGAAGAAATCGGTGACGTGGTTCTCCAGTGGGGCTTGCTGGTCTTAATATAATTTTTGGTAGTATTGGTGGAAAGTTTTATAAATCTTATCGGGATTGGAAGTGATTTGGTCTTGTTTTGTCCGAATTTTATGGATTGTGTTAATGGTTTGTTTTTCCCTGAGTTTTCTCGCTAAGAGCCTGTCTGGTTTGTTCGCATATTGAAAGTATGTTGCCTGCGTCCAGGCAAGTTCTCTTTCTGTTTTATGGGACAACTAGCTTACCCGTCGCGCGTTGCTGCGAAGACAGACAGACATACATTCATTTGTTTTTATATCTAGATAACTATCAATCACAGCGCAGCTTTCATGTTACCTTAGCAGTATAAAATATAACAACCAATCACAGCGCAGCTTTCATGTTACCTCAGCAGTAAGAAAAATAACAACCAATCACAGCGCAACTTTTATTCTGCCTCAGCAATATAAAAAATAGCAACCAATCACAGCGCAGCTTTCATGTTACCTCTGCGGTATTATATATAGCAACCAATCACAGCGCAGCTTTCATGTTACCTCTGCGGTATTATATAAAGCAACCAATCACAGCGCAGCTTTCATGCAACCTCAGTAGTATAAGAAGTAGCCACCAATCACAGCACAGCTTTCATGTTACCTCAGCAGTATAAGAAGTAGCAACCAATCACAGCACAGCTTTCATGTTACCTCAGCAGTGTAAGAAATAGCAACCAATCACAGCACAGCTTTCATTTTACCTCAGCATTCTCAATATCCAGCAATTGTCTCGCGAAACGTTCGGCGGATGCATCATTTTCTGGTTGAACACGCATCCCGTTGCTCGTAATGCCTTTTGCTTTCGTGCTTGAGATGGAAATCAAACGATCTTTGTCTGGGGGGCATAACTGTCGACGACGCTCGTACGCGCGTGGCATCTATCGTAGGATAGCATAACTGTCGACGACGCTCGTACGCGCGTGGCATCTATCGTAGGATAGTTGTACTATGCCTATAATCTTCCCAGGAGTGTACTCAGCAACTTCCCAAAGTCTCATGGCAATTGGATGAATGGTGTAGTAATGCATAAAGGACAAACAGACAGACATACATTCATTTATATATATCAGGAAGTGAGAGAATTAGATTCCGTACGTAAAATTTGGACGCTAATTCTTTGGCGCATAAAATTGAATAATCGAGTTGGGACCCATTAGCGTTTCCTATTTATGACATATTCAATGCCCGTGCCAAATTTCAAGTTTCTATGTGAGAAAATTACATTCCGTACGTAAAATTTGGACGCTAATTCTTTGGCGCATAGAATTGAATAATCGAGTTCGGACCCATTAGCATTTCCTATTTATGACATATTCAATGCCCATGCCAATTTCAAGTTTCTTTGACATTGGGAAGCGAGAAAATTAGATTCCGTATGTAAAACTTGGACGCTAATTCTTTGGCGCTTAGAATTGAATAATTGAGTTGGGACCTACTAACTTTTCCTATTTATGACATAATCAATGCTCGTGCCAAATTTCAAGTTTCTATGACATCGCGAAGTGAGAGAATTAGTGGCAGTGATGGAAATCAAACGATCTAGGTGGGGGGGGCGCAACTGTCGACGACGCTCGCACGCGCGCCATTTATCGTAGTTTTACTATGCCTATAATCTTCCCAGGAGTGTACTCAACAACTTCCCAAAGTTTCATGGCGATCGGATGAAAGGTGTAGTAGCGCATAAAGGACAAACAGACACGCAGACAGACAGACACACACACAGACAGACATACATTCAATTTTATATATATAGATAGTACATTTAGTTCTAGTCTGGTGTCCTGAATGGATTTTCTTAAGTAGGGGGAGGGATGTTGTATGTAGGCTCTTTCTAATTTACGAATTTTGTGTTCTAGAGTGGTTTGGGCTCTAGTTTTCTCTCTTTTTTTTTTCTGTGAGGCCATCGCTCTCAGAACACCTCGTATCACTGGTTTGTGGGCTAGCCAGCGGTTGTCTAGTTCTGTGTCTTCAGTCGTGTTGTGCTGGAAATATTCCTCGAGTTTCTGCTGTAGCGTGGAAGTTAGTGTGGGGTTGGTGAGTAGGGTTTCGTTTAGTCTCCATGTATAGGGGATTCGTGTTTGGGGAGACGATAGAAACCCGTCAAAGACTGCGTGGTGTTCTGACCATGCACTTACCAGATGACGGGAAAAAGATAACAGGGGGAGGGTCAGTGTGTTAGTGAGGATCCAGTCCAGTCTATAGTGATGCTTGTGCACTGGCGAGTAGTAAGTGTATCCTCTCTTGGACTGATTGAATTCCCTCCATGTGTATGCTAATGTTAACAGCTGGAATGGTTACTTGAACCTTTTTCTCAGTCCTCAGTCTCTTGTGGGGGAGACCGGGGAGGTGGCGTCAATATTCGGATCCTTGGTAAAGTTAAAGTCTCCGCACCAAATTATTCTGGTGTATTCTAGGGAAATAAGTATGTCGCAGATAGTTAGAAAAAATTCTATGGGGTTTTCGTTGGGTGTGTAGGTGTTGACAATGCATAATTTGTCATTATATAGTTCCCCCATCAGTATCAGGTAACAACCCTGATTGTCGCTTGACGAAATAGTCAGCTTGAAGGGGAGGGAGTTCCAAATAAAAGTGGACACTCCTCTGCTTTTTGTAACATAACGGGCGTGGTAATGTGCTTGGTATCTAGGGTTAAAGAATTTTGGGATAGACGTGGTCGAGAAATGGGATTCTTGTAGGCAGATGTCTGGTTTATGCCTTTCATAGTCGATAAAGGCCTTTCTATGTTTCTCGGGGGAGTTTAATCCCCGGAAGTTATGACTTAGTACTCTACACATATTTGTTTGGTATGGATAGTAGGCTGATGTCTAGAGATGGTTGAATAGGTTCTGTCTTGCTTAAGGGGGAGGAGGTTGTGAGATTCCCTGGAGGAGTGAAATGTGGTAATGGGAAGAGGTGAACGTACCCTGGAACAAATATAGCAATCAGTAAAACATTGTTAAAAGTTTTCATAATAACTTTAAGCATGAAATAAACTAGGATGCGAAAGGGGTCCATGTTTAGGACCACTCTATTTCGCATGTACCAGTCGGACAGCATTTGGTCCGTGATGGTGGCATTGAACTAGTGGAAAACTGGTAGTGGCCAATAGGCCACTAAGGAAGCAACTCGGTATCTTCTTTGTCTCTACTGTTGTTAAATGATAAGGCGTCCCACCGATGATCACCTGGGGTGCTAGAACATAATACAACAAGATTAAGAAAAAATATAGGGAAAAATATAGCATCCCGATGGTCATCCAAGGGCCGAGCTGTACACATCTTGGTGAACTCTACTATGTACTGTGTTGTCATTGTGAAGTCCCTTGAGCGGATGGAGGACGGGACCTCTGGGGCCTTCTGTCCCAGAGCCTTGGGGGGCGTTGAGGTAGTGGGGGCTGTTGTCCCGGGATTGCGATGTCATCAATTTGTATGTTTGCGCCCTGGAGTATTTTTTTGTCCTTCAGTTAGTTTGTGAATGATGTGGCCTTAACCTTCTATTTTAAAGGACAGCATGAATGGAAGCCCCAGCGGTAGCGTATTTGTGCTTTTTGCAATGCCAGGGTAATGGGGCGCAGTCGTCGTCTGCGCTCAAGGGTAGATGGCGCCAGGTCTTGCACCCCTTGCTCCACTCCTGGGAGTGGGGAAACATTTCTTGCTGCCGCTAGGATCATGTCTCGAGTCTCTGAATAGTGTAGTTTTAGGATGATGTCCCTGGGTTGGTTTGGGTTGCAGGGTTTGCTGAGGGCTCTATGTATGCGGTCCATTCGGAATAGATTTGAGTCTGCCTGTGGTAGAAGGGCTTGGAAGATGTTTAACACGGTTTCTTTAAGTGCGGTAAAGCTCTCTGGTAGTCCTCTAATGCGTAGATTCGCTTTTCTTGATCTATTTTCAAGATCTTCGAGCTTAAGCTGTAGTTGTTCGATCATTTCTTGGTTCTCTTTAATATGGTCTCTGTCCAGGTCTATTGCTTCAATTATTTCGTCAGGGTTTTTTTCGATTTCGTCCACTCGTTGACCCAGCTCGTGTGTTTGTTTTGAGAATTCGGATATTGCTTTTTTTTAGCTCTTGAATAGCTGTTGGATGTTCTCGTAAAGTTCTTTAATATGAATGCTGGAGGGGTTGGAGCTACCTTGGGGCGGGTTTGGTGAGGCTGGAGCCTTGTTTTTGGAAGTGGACAGTTGGTCTGAATCTTGATCCTCCATATCTGAGGTTGGTTGGAAGATTAACATTTTTGGGATTGTTTGAGACAGGTTATGTAGCGGAGCGGATTTAGGATGCTTCCCGTATTTTGGCATAGTAAGTTGATTGTAGTGGTAGAGACAATTAGTTCACTAAGTAAGTAGTGGGTTGCTGCTTAAAGATATCACATGCCACCAGGCGGTCGGGGGTCAATACTCCAGTATTGAACCTGCGAGTATGCATGCGCTGGAGAGTTGCGTTGATATAATTACAATTTAGGACGTGTGGGGGCTAGTGGCCACCTGTATTTGCATGTGGTATGAACGCCGAGGAAGCTAATGGAGGCTAAGAGTTGTCACTCCTTAAAATTAGGGCTCAAAGTCCCTTTAGTGCTGTTTAGTTGGTAGTGTCTATGGTGGGGTCGCTGTATTGTTGGTGTGGGTCGCCACTTGTGGTATGGGGGGACGTCTGGTGTGGAGCTAGAACAACAGTATCCTAGCAGCTCCCCCTATATGAGTCACCGCTTGGTGTTGCAGTCTTTACGGTGTGTGAGTGCGTAAGAGGGATGCTGTAACACTCGCTGTTATCGTTGGCGACCTTTGGGCTCCTTTCTCTGCGAGTGATGCAGGGGGTCTTTTGCCCTGTTCTTCCTGCGGTGGTGTGGGGGTTCTGGTGTCCCTTTGTGCAGGCTCTTCTCTTCTGGAGTTTTTCTGGTGTATGCAGGGCCTCTGTGTGGTTTTCTAATTAATGGCCCTCGGGCTTCTTCAACTGCTTGGGGAGGGTGGGGGGGCCCCGGCCTGTTGGGAGGGAGCGGGGGTGTCCGGGTCTTCCTGGTGCTCTGCTTTGTTGCTGCGCTCTCTTCACAGCCTCCTTCCCATCCACCGCCGCTGCCAGGGGTCTGCTTTCTCGTCTTTCTGCAGTGGCCTACCTCCTGCTGCACGTCTCCCTCTGGCCGCAGCTTCTCCTCTGCACCTCCGTGCCTGGTGGGACCTCCTCTGCTGCGGTGGGTGCCTCCGCTCTCCCCTCTCCGACCGCTCCCGCTCTTGGTCAATTCTGGGCCTTCTCATGGCCCGCGGCGCCCGCTACTCCAGCCCGCGGCTTCCATTGGTCAGATAGGCCTCTCCGTGCTCCGGCGCCGATTTGCTCGTGCGACAGCTTGAAATGCTCCTCCGGACTTGGGGATGTCTGTCCTCCACATGGGCGAAAAGACAGGGAGTTGTGGCGGAGCTGCTTTCCCGCTGCTCGCCAGGCCACGCCCCCCCCACACTGTGTAATTATTATTGAAACTTATTGATTTTCAAATGGAAAACATTTCAAAGTGTTGTTTTAATTCTATGTATTTATTCGAGTGCTTGTGGATACACGATATTTTTTGTTTTTCTGTTTGCTGCGTACTGGAATAAATCAGAAGGTTTTCCGAGGTGTGAGTTGGCCACATACAGTTGTCCATGTGAGAAGCACGGATTTGCCAAATGTAGCCGAAACACTTGCAGCATTTGTCCTTGTGCTTTGTTGATGGTTATTTCAAAAGTGAGTCGCACCGGAAACTGTAAACGTTTGAATTCAACTGGTATATCTGTTGGGATAATAGGAATATGTGGCAATGGCACATCTTCCCTCTTGAATTTCCCATTCTGAATTGTAGCTTTGATTACATTGTTCGGCATCTTTTTCACTGAAAGTCTTGTACCGTTGCAAAGTCGTGGTGGATTGATGTTTCGGAGAAGAATCATAGGCACACCAATGTTCACTGTTAAAATGTGCGGTGACATACCTGGAAAAATCGAGTGAATTCAAGAATTCCGTTGGGTAATTGATAACTTCGTCTTGATTCATCACAGTTTCGATGGACTTATACGTTGTCGCTTCGCCTGGTATTCCATTTTGAATGCTGAAATTGATAGCATTGACATCGTTGTTGGTAGCTGCACATATAGCACGTGCACTGAGCCACTGATGATTTTTATCATTCTGCGCCATATTTGGGAAAATCTTTTGAATCAATTCGTCTTTGGTTAATGTCATCTTACCAAAGTTTGTTGGCAATGTGATACATTGTGTACATCTATCGATTGGCATCTTCCCATTCCCAATATACAGCAATTGTTTTGCGAAACGTTCAGCGGATGCATCATTTTGTAGTCGAACACGCATATTGGTTTTCAAAGTCAATTTCTTAACATGTCGCCATAGAACTGATGATTTGAGACATGCATTAAATTCATCAGCGGGTGTTGAACGTGATATAACTGGCAGAGTTTGTCGAAAATCACCAGACAATAAAATGAGTGCTCCACCAAAGCGCTGTGCTTTTCCCCTCAAATCTTGCAGTGTATGATCAAGAGCTTCCAATGCTTTTTTGTTAGCCATTGTGCATTAGTCCCATGTAATAAGTTCACATGTTTGGAGAACTTTGCCCATTCCGGAATTTTTTGTGCGACACGCGCACTACCTATCGTAGGATAGGTGGACAATGCCAGAAACCTTCGCGGGAGTGTACTCAACAACTTCCCAAAAGTTTCATGGCGATCGGATGAATAGTTTAGTAATGCATAAAGGACAAACAGACAGACATACATTCGTCTCTCTCTCTCTATCTATCTATCTATCTATCTATCTATCTATATGAGACTATTATACACATATACATACACACATACTATTATACACACATATATACATATAAACATGCACAAACACTATTATACATAGATACACACACTATTTTATACATACACACACTATTATACATATACACACACATATATGTGTGTGTATGTATATATGTATCATAGTGTTTGTACGTATGTGTATATGCATGTATAGTCATTAGAGATGAGCAAGCACCAAAATGCTCGGGTGCTCGTTACTCGGGACGAAATTTTTGCGATGCTCGAGGGTTCGTTTCGAGTAACGAACCCCATTGAAGTCAATGGGCGACCCGAGCATTTTTGTATTTCGCCGATGCTCGCTAAGGTTTCCATGTGTGAAAATCTGGGCAATTCAAGAAAGTGATGGGAACGACACAGCAACGGATAGGGCAGGCGAGGGGCTACATGTTGGGCTGCATCTCAAGTTCACAGGTCCCACTATTAAGCCACAATACCGGCAATAGTTCCCTCCCCCCCTCTCCCAACAACTTTTACTTCTGAAAAGCCCTCATTAGCATGGCATACCTTAGCTAAGCACCACACTACCTACAACAAAGCACAATCACTGCCTGGATGACACTCTGCTGCCACTTCTCCTGGGTTACATGCTGCCCAACCCCCCCCCCCTGCACGACGCAGTGTCCACAGCGCACACCAAACTGTCCCTGCGCAGCCTTCAGCTGCCCTCATGCCACACCACCCTCATGTCTATTTATAAGTGCGTCTGCCATGAGGAGGAACTGCAGGCAGACACTGCAGAGGGTTGGCACGGCTAGGCAGCGACCCTCTTTAAAAGTGGTGGGGCGATAGCCCACAATGCTGTACAGAAGCAATAAGAAATATAATCCTGTGCCACCGCCATCAGGAGCTGCACACGTGGGCATAGCAATGGGGAACCTATGTGCCACACACTATTCATTCTGTCAAGGTGTCTGCATGCCCCAGTCAGACTGGTAATATGTGGTAAGGTGGTGGTGACTGCGGACCTAGTAGCGCGATTGTATTTTGTTGGTTTTCGGAATGTGGCCAGGATTAAGTTGGCCTTGGCGGGGGATGTTTTTGAGGCACTACGTGTCCTCTCCACGTGTCCGTGGTTATATGCACCTTAACAGTAACCGCGTTGGTGGTAATGTGGTGGTGACTGCGGACCTAGTAGCGCGGTTTTATTTTGTTGGTTTTCGGAATGTGGCCAGGATTAAGTGGGCCGTGGCGGGGGGATGGTGGGGGGGCTCTCTTGTTGTGTCGGTAAAGGTGAAATTCTTGGACTGCCACCAGACGAACCAATGCAAAGGCATTTGCCAAGAATGTTTTCATTGTTGGAGGAGGAGGGGGATGTTTTTGAGGCACTACGTGTCCTCTCCACGTGTCCGTGGTTATATGCACCTTAACAGTAACCGCGTTGGTGGGAAATGGCCTCGCCGCCATCATGTCTTTGGGAAGCCTCTGTTTCCACACCCCAGAGACATACCATTAGCAGCGGTATAGGCAGAGCCCATAATTCATAACATTTCAGCCGTAGCATTAGGACAGGCCCCACTAACATATCACTAGCAGCATTATAGGGGGAGCACAGTATTAGTTCCATTTAAGTAATAGTAGCAGCCTACACAGGCCCCAGGAACAATTCTGAAGCAGCAGTATAGTGGGAGCGCAGTCTTAGTTCCATTTCAGTAGCTGCAGTATAGCCAAGGCCCAAGTAACATTTATGTAGCTAAAGTGTAGGCCAACCCCACACACCTTTCTGTACCATGAGTGCAGGCGAAGAACATAGAAATTGCTATGATTACACTGTAGGTGAGGGCCCAAAAAAATTGGTGTACCAACAGTACTAATGTACCTCAGTAAAAATTGGCCATGCCCAACCAAGATGGCAGGTGAAACCCATTAATCGCTTTGGTTTATGTGGCTTAAGTGGTAACTAGGCCTGGAGGCAGCCCAGTTTAATGAAAAATTGTTTCAAGTTAAAGTTCCAACGCTTTTAAGAGCATTGAAACGTATAAAAAATTTTTAGAAAAATTATATGAGTGAGCCTTGTGGCCCTAAGAAAAATTGCACGTTCAGCGTGATTACGTGAGGTTTCAGGAGGAGGACCAGGAGGAGGAGGAGGAATATTATACACAGATTGATGAAGCAGAAATGTCCCCGTTTTGGATGGTGAGAGAGAACGATGCTTCCATCCGCGGGTGCAGCCTACGTATTGCTTAGGTATCGCTGCTGTCCGCTGGTGGAGAAGAGAAGTCTGGGGAAATCCAGGCTTTGTTCATCTTGATGAGTGTTAGCCTGTCGGCACTGTCGGGTGACAGGCGGGTACGCTTATCTGTGATGATTCCCCCAGCCGCACTAAACACCCTCTACGACAAGACGCTAGCCGCAGGACAAGCAAGCACCTCCAGGGCATACAGCGCTAGTTCAGGCCACGTGTCCAGCTTCGACACCCAGTAGTTGTAGGTGGCAGAGGCGTCATGGAGGACGGTCGTGCGATCGGCTACGTACTCCCTCACCATTCTTTTACAGTGCTCCCGCCGACTCAGCCTTGACTGGGGAGCGGTGACACAGTCTTGGTGGGGAGCCATAAAGCTGTCCAGGCCCTTAAAGACTGTTGCACTGCCTGGGCTGTACATGCTGCTCGATCTCCGCACCTCCCTTGCTACCTGGCCCTCGGAACTGCGCCTTCTGCCACTAGCGCTGTCGGATGGGAATTTTACCATCAGCTTGTCCGCCAGGGTCCTGTGGTATAGCAACACTCTCGAACCCCTTTCCTCTTCGGGAATGAGACTGGGAAGGTTCTCCTTATAGCGTGGGTCGAGCAGTGTGTACACCCAGTAATCCGTAGTGGCCAGAATGCGTGTAACGCGAGGGTCACGAGAAAGGCATCCTAACATGAAGTCAGCCATGTGTGCCAGGGTACCTGTATGCAACACATGGCTGTCCGCACTAGGAAGATCACTTTCAGGATCCTCCTCCTCCTCCTCCTCCTCCTCAGGCCATACACGCTGAAATGATGACAGGCAAGCAGCATGGGTACCGTCAGCAGTGGGCCAAGCTGTCTCTTCCCCCTCCTCCTCATGCTCCTCCTCCTGAACGCGCTGAGATATAGACAGGAGGGTGCTCTGACTATCCAGCGACATACTTTCTTCCCCCGGCTCTGTTTCCGAGCGCAAAGCGGCTGCCTTTATGGTTTGCAGGGAACTTCTCAAGAGGCATAGCAGAGGAATGGTGACGCTAATGATTGCAGCATCGCCACTCACCACCTGGGTAGACTCCTCAAAGTTTCCAAGGACCTGGCAGATGTCTGCCAACCAGGCCCACTCTTCTGAAAAGAATTGAGGAGGCTGACTCCCACTGCGCCGCCCATGTTGGAGTTGGTATTCCACTATAGCTCTACGCTGCTCATAGAGCCTGGCCAACATGTGGAGCGTAGAGTTCCACCGTGTGGGCACGTCGCACAGCAGTCGGTGCACTGGCAGATTAAACCGATGTTGCAGTGTCCGCAAGGTGGCAGCGTCCATGTGGGACTTGCGGAAATGTGCGCAGAGCGGGTGCACCTTTACGAGCAGGTCTGACAAGCGTGGGTAGCTTTTCAGAAAGCGCTGAACCACCAAATTAAAGACGTGGGCCAGGCATGGCACGTGTGTGAGGCTGCCGAGCTGCAGAGCCGCCACCAGGTTACGGCCGTTGTCACACACGACCATGCCCAGTTGGAGGCTCAGCGGCGCAAGCCAGCGGTCGGTCTGCTCTGTCAGACCCTGCAGCAGTTCGTGGGCCGTGTGCCTCTTATCTCCTAAGCTGAGTAGTTTCAGCATGGCCTGCTGACGCTTGCCCACCGCTGTGCTGCCACGCCGCTCGACACCGACTGCTGGCGACGTGCTGCTGCTGCTGACACATCTTGATTGCGAGACAGAGGTTGCGGAGGAGGAGGAGGGTGCTTTAGTGGAGGAAGCATACACCGCCGCAGATACCAGCACCGAGCTGGGGCCTGCAATTCTGGGGGTGGGTAGGACGTGAGCGGTCCCAGGCTCTGACTCTGTCCCAGCCTCCACTAAATTCATCCAATGTGCCGTCAGGGAGATGTAGTGGCCCTGGCCGCCTGTGCTTGTCCACGTGTCCGTTGTTAAGTGGACCTTGGCAGTAACCGCGTTGGTGAGGGCGCGTACAATGTTGCGGTAGACGTGGTCGTGCAGGGCTGGAACAGCACATCGGGAAAAGTAGTGGCGACTGGGAACTGAGTAGCGCGGGGCCGCCGCCTCCATCATACTTTTGAAGGACTCCGTTTCTACAACCCTATACGGCAGCATCTCAAGGCTGATAAATTTGGCTATGTGGACGGTTAACGCTTGAGCGTGCGGGTGCGTGGCGGCGTACTTGCGCTTGCGCTCAAACACTTGCGCTAGCGACGGCTGGACGGTGCTGTGCGAGACATTGGTGGATGGGGCCGAGGACAACGGAGGTGAGGGTGTGGGTGCAGGCCAGGAGACGGTAGTGCCTGTATCCTCAGAGCGGGGTTTGATCTCAGTGGCAGGTTGGGGCACAAGGGGAGAGGCAGCGGTGCAAACCGGAGGCGGTGAACGTCCTTCGTCCCACCTTGTGGGGTGCTTGGCCATCATATGTCTGCGCATGCTGGTGGTGGTGAGGCTGTTGGTGGTGGCTCCCCGGCTGATCTTGGCGCGACAAAGGTTGCACACCACTGTTCGTCGGTCGTCAGGCGTCTCTGTGAAAAACTGCCAGACCTTAGAGCACCTCGGCCTCTGCAGGGTGGCATGGCGCGAGGGTGTGCTTTGGGAAACAGTTGGTGGATTATTTGGTCTGGCCCTGCCTCTACCCCTGGACACCGCACTGCCTCTTGCAACCTGCCCTGCTGCTGCCCGTGCCTCCCCCTCTGAAGACCTGTCCTGAGTAGGCGTTGCGCACCAGGTGGGGTCAGTCACCTCATCGTCCTGCTGCTCTTCCTCCGAATCCTCTGTGCGCTCCTCCCTCGGACTTACTGCCCTTACTACTACCTCACTGATAGACAACTGTGTCTCATCGTCATCGTCCTCCTCACCCACTGAAAGGTCTTCAGACAGTTGCCGGAAGTCCCCAGCCTCATCCCCCGGACCCCGGGAACTTTCCAATGGTTGGGCATCAGTGACGATAAACTCCTCTGGTGGGAGAGGAACCACTGCTGCCCAATCTGAGCAGGGGCCCGAGAACAGTTCCTGGGAGTCTGCCCGCTCCTGAGCATGTGTCATTGTAGTGGAGTGAGGAGGCTGGGAGGAAGGAGGAGTAGCAGCCAGAGGATTTGGATTTGCAGCACTGGGCGGCGCAGAACTGTGGGTGGATGATAGCTTGCTCGAAGCACTTTCTGCCATCCACGACAGGACCTGCTCACACTGCTCATTTTCTAATAAAGGTCTCCCGCGTGGACCCATTAATTGGGCGATGAATGTGGGGACGCCAGAAACGTGCCCCTCTCCTAATCGCGCAGCAGTCGGCTGCGATACACCTTGATCAGGAGCTCGCCCTGTGCCCACACCCTCACTTGGGCCTACGCGTCCTCGGCCACGTCCACGTCCTCTAGGCTTACCCCTACCCCTCAGCATGCTGTATTACCAGTGATTTCCCAGGCAGGAAATAAATTGGCACCAGCCTGCAGGACAAATAGAATGTTTTCCTTTTTGGGAAACGGAGGGCCCACTGACTATATTCAATCAGATAAGATATGTGTTGCACAGAAATGCAGTTATATGAAGTGCAGCAGAGCAGTTACTTTTCACAGGCAGCAAATAAATTGGCGCAAGCCTGCAGGACAAATAGAATGTTTCCCTTTTTGGGAAACGGAGGGCCCACTGACTATATTCAATCAGATAAGATATATGTTGCACAGAAATGCAGTTATATGAAGTGCAGCACAGCGGTTACTTTTCCCAGGCAGGAAATAAATTGGCGCAAGACTGCAGGACAAATACAATTTTTCCCTTTTTGGGAAACGGAGGGCCCACTGACTATATTCAATCAGATAAGATATGTGTTGCACAGAAATGCAGTTATATGAAGTGCAGCAGAGCGGAGACTTTTCACAGGCAGCAAATAAATTGGTGCAAGCCTGCAGGACAAATTGAATGTTTCCCTTTTTGGGAAATGGAGGGCCCACTGACTATATTCAATCAATAATATATGTATTCTGGCCCTGCCTACACAATTCTCTCCCTGTAGTATTACTGCAAGGCGCAATGCTCTGCAGACAGCCGATTTTGAAAAGAAAAAAAAATATGCAACACTGCTAACAGCAGCCTGCACAGTACTGCACACGGATAGATGTGGCCCTAAGAAGGACCGTTGGGGTTCTTGAAGCCTACACTAACTCCTAACACTCTTCCTACAGCAGCTCCAACACGATACCACTTTCCCTCAGCTAACTCACAAGGCATCTGAGGCGAGCCGCGGGAGGGGCCGACTTTTATACTCGGGTGACATCTGATCGCCCCAGCCACTCACAGCAGGGGGGTGGTATAGGGCTTGAACGTCACAGGGGGAAGTTGTAATGCCTTCCCTGTCTTTCAATTGGCCAGAAAAGCGCGCTAACGTCTCAGAGAGGAAACTGAAAGTAACCGGAACACCGCGTGGTGCTCGTTAAGAGTAACGAGCATCCCGAACACCCTAATATTCGCACGAATATCAAGCTCGGACGAGTACGTTCGCTCATCTCTAATAGCCATATGTGTGTGTATGTATGTATAATAGTGTGTGCATGTATGCACATGTGTATAACTGCGTGTGTGTGTGTGTGTGTGTGTATATATATATATATATATAGTGAGGATTAGCGTTTTAGGATCGGTAGCAACCTGGGCATAAGCAGTCAGAGACAGTGACACATGGGATAAAGTCTTTAGTCCAGGCTTCGCCTGGGTTTATTTCAGTGCAAACAAAGCAAAACACAGGCCTTAACTTCAGGCCAACATAAAGTAAATCCTGCTCGTCTGAGCACTTACTAGACATGGATCGTCCCTGTCTACACACTTGCAAACAAATGGTTCCTGCGGACAGCCAGCCAGGCTCTCAGACCTGCAAAGGTCTCAGCTCTCCTTCTCCAGGACCTGTAGGCCCAGGCTTTATAAGGCCTGGTATCAGTCTCACCTGGTACGTGGGAGTGGCCATCCCACCCTTCGCTTTGACCACTCCAGGAAAAGCTGGCCCGGATTCTGCGGCTTGGAGCCACTTACACACTACAACGTGTCAGTAACTTAATGTTACTGACACCTGACTGCCGGCTTCCTCCACCGAGCCCAGGCTGCTCGGTGGCACGTATCTGCCCAAGTGCTCCCCAAAGCCTCATAGAAGAGCATCCTAGGCTAAATATATCTGCCCTCCAGCACTTTGCCGGTCACCGTCTCACAATATATATATATATATATATATATGTGTGTGTGTGTGTGTGTGTGTGTGTGTGTGTGTGTGTGTGTGTGTGTGTGTATGTATGTATGTATGTATGTATGTATGTATGTATGTATGTATGTATATATATATATATACACTACCGTTCAAAAGTTTGGGGTCACCCAAACAATTTTGTGTTTTCCATGAAAAGTCACACTTATTCACCACCATGCGTTGTGAAATGAATAGAAAATAGAGTCAAGACATTGACAAGGTTAGAAATAATGATTTGTATTTGAAATAACATTGTTTTTACATCAAACTTTGCTTTCGTCAAAGAATCCTCCTTTTGCAGCAATTACAGCATTGCACACCTTTGACATTCTAGCTGTTAATTTGTTGAGGTAAGCTTGTGAAATTGCACCCCACGCTTCTAGAAGCATCTCCCACAAGTTGGATTGGTTGGATGGGCACTTCTGGCGTACCATACGGTCAAGCTGCTCCCACAACAGCTCAATGGGGTTCAGATCTGGTGACTGCGCTGGCCACTCCATTACCGATAGAATACCAGCTGCCTGCTTCTGCTGTAAATAGTTCTTGCACAATTTGGAGGTGTGTTTAGGGTCATTGTCCTGTTGTAGGATGAAATTGGTTCCAATCAAGCGCTGTCCACTGGGTACGGCATGGCGTTGCAAAATGGAGTGATAGCCTTCCTTATTCAGAATCCCTTTTACCCTGTACAAATCTCCCACCTTACCAGCACCAAAGCAACCCCAGACCATCACCTTACCTCCACCATGCTTAACAGATGGCGTCAGGCATTCTTCCAGCATCTTTTCATTTGTTCTGCGTCTCACAAACGTTCTTCTTTGTGATCCAAACACCTCAAACTTGGATTCATCCGTCCACAACACTTTTTTCCAGTCTTCCTCTGTCCAATGTCTGTGTTCTTTTGCCCATCTTAATCTTTTTCTTTTATTGGCCAGTCTCAGATATGGCTTTTTCTTTGCCACTCTGCCCTGAAGCCTAAAATCCCGCAGCCGCCTCTTCACTGTAGATGTTGACACTGGTGTTTTGCGGGTACTATTTAATGAAGATGCCAGTTGGGTATCTGTGAGGCGTCTGTTTCTCAAACTAGAGACTCTAATGTGCTTATCTTCTTGCTTAGTTGTGCAACGCGGCCTCCCACTTCTTTTTCTACTCTGGTTAGAGCCTGTTTGTGCTGTCCTCTGAAGGGAGTAGTACACACCGTTGTAGGAAATCTTCAATTTCTTAGCAATTTCTCGCATGGAATAGCCTTCATTTCTAAGAACAAGAATACACTGTCGAGTTTCAGATGAAAGTTCTCTTTTTCTGGCCATTTTGAGCGTTTAATTGACCCCACAAATGTGATGCTCCAGAAACTCAATCTGCTCACAGGAAGGTCAGTTTTGTAGCTTCTGTAACGAGCTAGACTGTTTTCAGATGTGTGAACATGATTGCACAAGGGTTTTCTAATCATCAATTAGCCTTCTGAGCCAATGAGCAAACACATTGTACCATTAGAACACTGGAGTGATAGTTGCTGGAAATGGTCCTCTATTCACCTTTGTAGATATTGCACAAAAAAACAGGCATTTGCAGCTAGAATAGTCATTTACCACATTAGCAATGTATAGAGTGCATTTGTTTAAAGTTAGGACTAGTTTAAAGTTATCTTCATTGAAAAGTACAGTGCTTTTCCTTCAAAAATAAGGACATTTCAATGTGATCCCAAACTTTTGAACGGTAGTGTGTGTGTGTGTGTATGTATATATATATATATATATATATATATATATATATATATATATATATATACACATACTATTATACATACACACTAGTTTACATATGTACACACAAATGTGTATGTATAATACTGTGTGTATGCATATATATAATAGTGTGTGTGTGTGTGTGTATATATATGTGTAAATTAGTGTGTGTGTATATGTGTGTGTGTGTGTGTGTGTATATATATATATATATATATATATATATATATATATATATATATATATATATAAACTAGCTGACATACCCGACTTCGCCTGAGTTAATTTGGTACTGGTGTTTATCTGGTGTTCACACAGAAAATCTTATAAAGATGTGGTTACTTTAGGGATATTGAGGAAAAAAATATGCTCACCCTTTTGCATGGTTCTTTGCGTTACCCAGAAAACACCACGTGGAGGTAACCATGCAATGTTGCCATTATATAAAATGACATCAGGAAGTGAGAAAATTAGATTATGTACATAAAATTTGGACGCTAATTCTTTTGCACTTAGAATTGAATAATTGAGTTGGTACCCATTACCTTTTTCTATTTATGACATAATCAGTGCTCGTTCAAAATTTCATGTTTCTAAGACATCAGAAAGTTGGAGAATTAGATTACTTATGTAAAATTTGGACACTGGTTCTTTTGCGCTAGAATTGAATAATCGAGTTGGGACCCCTTTACTTTTCCTACTTTGGACATAATCTATGCTTGTGCCAATTTGTTTTATGTTTCTACGACATTGGGAAGTTAGAGAATTAGTAATGAGTCAGTGAGTGAGTTAGGCCGCCTGCAGACGAGCGGAAATCCCGCCGCGGGCCCTGCAGGCTCTGGGGTCGGATCGCGCGGCGAGATTTCTCGCTGCCGGATCCGACCCGCTCGTCTGCAGGCGGCCTTAGTGAGGGCTTTCGTCTTTTTATTTATATATATATATATAGACGAAGAGATATATATATATATATATATATATATACACACACACTATTATACATATATACACACACTTTTATGCATACACATATTAGTGTGTAAATGGAACAATGCTCTCGATCGTGGTCATTCTAGATCGGCGCTATGGACCCTCGTTGTCCAAACGAGATAACTAACCAACAGATATATAAATACTATGTATAATAGTGTGTCTATGTGTGTGTGTGTATATATATATATATATATATATATATATATATATATATATATATATATATATAAATAGTATGTGTATATTGTAGTTGTGCAGTATCAGAATGACCTGCTGAGGGTGCTAAATAGGCATTCTGACACCTGCAAAAGGAAAAGATAGGGTTAACACCTGATGGGTGTAGCAGGAATTAGGTGCATATAAGACAGTTCCTGACAGAAGCAAAGGAGAAGTTACAGCTTGGCAGTGCAGAACAGGCTGCAAGCTGGGGTCCATTGAGGACCAGCAAAGGCCATGAGGTTGACAGGTACGACAACCCTAACCTCACACCCAGGGTGTTTATAGCCTTTGCATTAGATCTGTTGGGTCTGTCACCCTGTCTGATGGAGGAAGACACCCTCCAGATGCCCCAGGAGGAGTTAGTGACAGGACCCTGTGGGTTGTGAACCCTAAAAACAATATGGACTGTGCATGATTGTGGATGTACTGTGAATAAAGGCTGGCAGGAGCCAGATTTAAGGAAACCTTCTGACTGCTGAGCATATTTTTGTGCAAGGTGCGCCACTTCCTGGCCGTGTGGACGGTAATCCAGAGGCGAGTAAACCCCGCTTGCTTACATATGGTGGAGGATGCAGGCACAAAGTGGAGTGGCACACAAAGCAACGCATGTAAAGCGCCAGGTGGCTGTAGATGTGGTTGCTTTAGGGGTGACAAAAATCTGCTGGATGCGAGTTAAAGGGCCAGAAGGACGAGTGTGAGGTTGCTGCTGGAACAGCATTTAAAGGGCCAGAAGGCTGAAGAATATAGAACCAGACTGAGGACGTCTGCGACGCAAGTTAGTGAACTTGTTGCATTTGGTTTATTATAGACAACTCACAGGTTAGGATTAAAAATTAACTTGTATTAATTCAATGAAATAAAAAGATCTATTCAAGGACACACTACATACAACTGATTATGAAAAAAAAAAAAAAAAAATAGAGGGTTTCTTGACAGAAATAGACCCGTTTTAGATACAGGTTTATCAGAACATCAGCATAATCTACATGTAAATAGGATGCTTACTGTTCAATAACAGAATAGATTGTTATGAATAAATTACATTCAATCCTATGTGTCTGTGTTCTTTTATTATAGAGGGCCTGATATTAATTTATGGGTATGTGATAATCTAGTAAGCTGGGTTGTGCGTCAATGGGATAGTGGCGATCAGTAAATATTTGGTTCCACCAACGATGTCATACACAATGACATCAAGCCCAAATATGGAAGATACATATATGGAATTAGGAGGTATGTTTATATATTACACCGCTCTCCACAAAGAAAGTGGTTAAGATGATTGTTGATACTTGTGCCACTGATAGATGTTATATGAATCTTAAATATATTCTTTTATTCGTACCAACCATGAATATTACAGCAATAGGCGCACTCCTATGTTGGTATCAGCTTTAAACCTGCTATGATTATAGGTGATTACTAGAGATGAGCGAGCACCAAAATGCTCGGGTGCTCTTTACTCGAGACGAATTTTTCGCGATGCTCGAGGGTTCGTTACGAGTAACGAACCCCATTGAAGTCAATGGGCGACTCGAGCATTTTTGTATATCGCCGATGCTCGCTAAGGTTTTCATTTGTGAAAATCTGGGCAATTCAAGAAAGTGATGGGAACGACACAGAAACGGATAGGGCAGGCGAGGGGCTACATGTTGGGCTGCATCTCAAGTTCCCAGGTCCCACTATTAAGCCACAATAGCGGCAAGAGTGGGCGCCCCCCCCCCCCCCGCCCTCCCAACAATTTTTACTTCTGAAAAGCCCTCATTAGCAATGCATACCTTAGCTAAGCACCACACTACCTCCAACAAAGCACAATCACTGCCTGCATGACACTCCGCTGCCACTTCTCCTGGGTTACATGCTGCCAATTCCCCCCCCCCCCCCACGACCCAGTGTCCACAGCGCACACCAAACTGTCCCTGCCCAGCCTTCAGCTGCCCTCATGCCACGCCACCCTCATGTCCATTTATAAGGGCGTCTGCCACAGGAAAAGCAGGCAGACACTGCAGAGGGCTGGCACGGCTAGGCAGCGACCCTCTTTAAAAGGGGCAGGACGATAGCCCACAATGCTGTACAGAAACAATGAGAAATCCAATCCTGTGCCACCTCCATCTGGAGCTGCACACGTGGGCATAGCAATGGGGAACCTATGTGCCACACACTATTCATTCTGTCAAGGTGTCTGCACGCCCCAGTCAGACCGCGTTTTTTTATAAATAGTCACAGGCAGGTACAATTCCGCAATGGGAATTCCGTGTGCACCCACAGCATGGGTGGCTCCCTGGAACCCACCCGCTGTACATAAATGTATCCCATTGCAGTGCCCATCACAGCTGAGGTAGTAATGTCGTGCTTAATGCAGGTGGGCTTCGGCCCACACTGCATGCCCCAGTCAGACTGGGGTTCTTTAGAAGTGGAAACAGATGCATTTACAACTCCCTGTGGACCGACAGCATGGGTGGGTGCCAGTAAAGCCACCGGCGGTACATAAATATATCCCATTGCAGTGGCCATCACAGCGGATGCAACATCAGCTGTAATGCAGGTGGGCTAAAAATTCATTTGATTACACTGTAGGCGAGGGCCCACAAATTGCTGTATCAACAGTACTAATGTACATCAGAAAAATTGGCCATGGCCAACCAATAGGGCAGGTGAAACTCATTAATCGCTTTGGTTAATGTGGCTTAATTGGTAACTAGACCAGGAGGCAGCCCAGTTAAAATAAAAATTGTTGGAGGTGAAAGTTTTAACGCTTTAATGAGCATTGAAACGTATAAAAATTGTTTACAAAAATTATATGACTGAGCCTTGTGGGCCTAAGAAAAATTGCCCGTTCGGCGTGATTACGTGAGGTTTCAGGAGGAGGAGCAGGAGGAGGAGGAGGAATATTATACACAGATTGATGAAGCGAAAAGGTCCCCGTTTTTGATGGGGATACAGAACGATGCTTCCATCCGCGGGTGCAGCCTACGTATTGCTTAGGTATCGCTGCTGTCCGCTGGTGGAGAAGAGAAGTCTGGGGAAATCCAGTCTTTGTTCATCTTGATGAGTGTTAGCCTGTTGGCACTGTCGGTTGACAGGCGGGTACGCTTATCTGTGATGATTCCCCCAGCCGCACTAAACATCCTCTCTGACAAGACGCTAGCCGCAGGACAAGCAAGCACCTCCAGGGCATACAGCGCGAGTTCAGGCCACGTGTCCAGCTTCGACACCCAGTAGTTGTAGGTGGCAGAGGCGTCACGGAGGACGGTCGTGCGATCAGCTACGTACTCCCTCACCATCCTTTTACAGTGCTCCCGCTGACTCAACCGTGACTGGGGAGCGGTGACACAGTCTTGCTGGGGAGCCATAAAGCTGTCAAGGGCCTTAAAGAGTGTTGGCCTGCGTGTGCTGTACATCCTGCCTGATCTCCGCGCCTCCCCTGCTACCTGGCCCTCGGAACTGCACCTTCAGCCACTACCGCTGTCGTATGGGAATTTTACCATCAGTTTGTCCGCCAGGGTCCTGTGGTATAGCCACACTCTCGAACCCCTTTCCTCTTCGGGTATGAGAGTAAAGGTTCTCCTTATACCATGGGTCGAGCAGTGTGTACACCCAGTAATCCGTAGTGGCCAGAATGCGTGTAACGCGAGGGTCGCGAGAAAGGCATCCTAACATGAAGTCAGCCATGTGTGCCAGGGTACCTGTATGCAACACATGGCTGTCCTCACTAGGAAGATCACTTTCAGGATCCTCCTCCTCCTCAGGCCATACACGCTGAAAGGATGACAGGCCAGCAGCATGTCTACCCTCACCAGTGGGCCAAGCTGTGTCTTCCCCATCCTCCTCATCTTCCTCCTCCTCCTCCTCCTCCTCACCGCGCTGAGATATAGACAGGAGGGTGCTCTGACTATCCAGCGACACACTGTCTTCCCCCGGCTCTGTTTCCGAGTGCAAAACGTCTGCCTTTATGCTTTGCAGGGAACTTCTCAAGAGGCATAGCAGAGGAATGGTGACGCTAATGATTGCAGCATCGCCACTCACCACCTGGGTAGACTCCTCAAAGTTTTCAAGGACCTGGCAGATGTCTGCCAACCAGGCCCACTCTTCTGAAAATAATTGAGGAGGCTGACTCCCACTGCGCCGCCCATGTTGGAGTTGGTATTCCACTATAGCTCTACGCTGCTCATAGAGCCTGGCCAACATGTGGAGCGTAGAGTTCCACCGTGTGGGCACGTCGCACAGCAGTCGGTGCACTGGCAGATTAAACCGATATTGCAGGGTGGCAGTGTCCGTGTGGGACTTGCGGAAATGTGCGCAGAGCCGGCGCACCTTTCCGAGCAGGTCTGACAAGCGAGGGTAGCTTTTCAGAAAGCGCTGAACCACCAAATTAAAGACGTGGGCCAGGCATGGCACGTGCGTGAGGCTGCCGAGCTGCCGAGCCGCCACCAGGTTACGGCCGTTGTCACACACGACCATGCCCGGTTGGAGGCTCAGCGGCGCAAGCCAGCGGTCGGTCTGCTCTGTCAGACCCTGCAGCAGTTCGTGGGCCGTGTGCCTCTTATCTCCTAAGCTGAGTAGTTTCAGCAGGGCCTGCTGACGCTTGCCCACCGCTGTGCTGCCACGCTGCGCGACACCGACTGCTGGCGACGTGCTGCTGCTGACACATCTTGATTGCGAGACAGAGGTTGCGGAGGAGGAGGAGGGTGGTTTAGTAGAGGAAGCATACACCGCCGCAGATACCACCACCGAGCTGTGGCCCGCAATTCTGGGGGTGGGTAGGACGTGAGCTGTCCCAGGCTCTGACTCTGTCCCAGCCTCCACTAAATTCACCCAATGTGCCGTCAGGGAGATATAGTGGCCCTGCCCGCCTGTGCTTGTCCACGTGTCCGTTGTTAAGTGGACCTTGGCAGTAACCGCGTTGGTGAGGGCGCGTACAATGTTGCGGGAGGCAGAAACCAAAATTGGCAGCAGCACACAAAATAAATTCACTATCAGAGGTATACAAACCTATAATCTAACCACATTAAATAATGCAAGGTTCTTAGTATATAATTTGATCAAATTACATTGGCCCATCTACCAACGTCCAGGTGACCAAGCTCTCAGATGGGTCCTAACATTAATACCAGGTGGCTATCTTAACCTGGGAAAGCTGAGTTCCTACCTCTCAAAATGCTCCTCTCTTGGGACTAAGCCTACAAATAAAACCGGTGAGGGTAGGATACTATATAGATGTTTCAATGGGAGGGACAGGAGGTAAATGGGCGGCAGGTGTGCACGACCCAGTGAAGGCAGCCAAAGCTTCACAATATTTGTATAGAAAGAGAAAAAAGGGGGGGTCAGCACTACCCAAAAAAATTGGAAATATATCCCAATAGAAATGTATAGGTGCACGCTAAACCATGGCTGCAACACACAGTAGAGGCAGAAACCAAAATTGGCAGCAGCACACAAAATAAATTCACTATCAGAGGTATACAAACCTATAATCTAACCACATTAAATAATGCAAGGTTCTTAGTATATAATTTGATCAAATTACATTGGCCCATCTACCAACGTCCAGGTGACCAAGCTCTCAGATGGGTCCTAACATTAATACCAGGTGGCTATCTTAACCTGGGAAAGCTGAGTTCCTACCTCTCAAAATGCTCCTCTCTTGGGACTAAGCCTACAAATAAAACCGGTGAGGGTAGGATACTATATAGATGTTACATACCTGCACACCTGCCGCCCATTTACCTCCTGTCCCTCCCATTGAAACATCTATATAGTATCCTACCCTCACCGGTTTTATTTGTAGGCTTAGTCCCAAGAGAGGAGCATTTTGAGAGGTAGGAACTCAGCTTTCCCAGGTTAAGATAGCCACCTGGTATTAATGTTAGGACCCATCTGAGAGCTTGGTCACCTGGACGTTGGTAGATGGGCCAATGTAATTTGATCAAATTATATACTAAGAACCTTGCATTATTTAATGTGGTTAGATTATAGGTTTGTATACCTCTGATAGTGAATTTATTTTGTGTGCTGCTGCCAATTTTGGTTTCTGCCTCTACTGTGTGTTGCAGCCATGGTTTAGCGTGCACCTATACATTTCTATTGGGATATATTTCCAATTTTTTTGGGTAGTGCTGACCCCCCCTTTTTTCTCTTTCTATACAATGTTGCGGGAGACGTGGTCGTGCAGGGCTGGGACGGCACATCGGGAAAAGTAGTGGCGACTGGGAACTGAGTAGCGCGGGGCCGCCGCCGCCATCATACTTTTGAAGGACTCCGTTTCCACAACCCTATACGGCAGCATCTCCAGGCTGATAAATTTTGCTATGTGCACGTTTAACGCTTGAGCGTGCGGGTGCGTGGCAGCGTACTTGCGCTCAAACAGTTGCGCTAGTGACGGCTGGACGGTGCGCTGAGAGACATTGGTGGATGGGGCCGAGTACAGCGGAGGTGAGGGTGTGGGTGCAGGCCAGGAGACGGTAGTGCCTGTGTCCTCAGAGCGGGGTTGGATCTCAGTGGCCGGTTGGGGCACAGGAGGAGAGGCAGTGGTGCAAACCGGAGGCGGTGAACGGCCTTCCTCCCACCTTGTGGGGTGCTTGGCCATCATATGTCTGCGCATGCTGGTGGTGGCTCCCCGGCTGATCTTGGCGCGACAAAGGTTGCACACCACTGTTCGTCAGTCGTCTGCACTCTCAGTGAAAAACTGCCAGACCTTTGAGCACCTCGGCCTCTGCAGGGTGGCATGGCGCGAGGGGGCGCTTTGGGAAACAGTTGGTGGATTATTCGGTCTGGCCCTGCCTCTACCCCTGGCCACCGCACTGCCTCTTGCAACCTGCCCTGCTGCTGCCCTTGCCTCCCCCTCTGAAGACTTGTCCTCAGTAGGCGTAGCAAACCAGGTGGGGTCAGTCACCTCATCATCCTGCTGCTCTTCCTCAGAATCCTCGGTGCGCTCCTCCCTCGGACTTAATACCCTTACTACTACCTCACTGATAGACAACTGTGTCTCATTGTTATCGGCCTCCTCACCCACTGAAAGGTCTTGAGACAGTTGCCGGAAGTCCCCAGCCTCATCCCCCGGACCCCGGGAACTTTGCAATGGTTGGGCATCAGTCACGATAAACTCCTCTGGTGGGAGAGGAACCATTGCTGCCCAATCTGAGCAGGGGCCCGAGAACAGTTCCTGGGAGTCTGCCCGCTCCTCAGAATGTCTCATTTTCATGGAGTGAGGAGGCTGGGAGGAAGGAGGAGCAGCAGCCAGAGGATTCTGAGTTGCAGCAGTGGATGGCGCAGAACTCTGGGTGGACGATAGGTTGCTGGAAGCACTTTCTGCCATCCACGACAGGACCTGCTCACACTGCTCATTTTCTAATATGGGTCTACCGCGTGGATCCATTAAATGTGCTATGAATGTGGGGACGCCAGAAACGTGCCTCTCTCCTAATCCCGCAGCAGTCGGCTGCGATACACCTGGATCAGGAGCTCGGCCTGTGCCCACACTCGGACTAGGGCCTCCGCGTCGTCGGTCGCGCCCACGTCCTCTAGGCCTACCCCTACCCCTCAGCATGCTGTATTACCAGGAATGCAGAAACACAACACTGTAATTTAATGTGCCAGTGGTTGTAGGCTGAGTTCGCTTACGGAACGCCAGGAAATAATTTTGCGCAAGCCTGCTGTAACACTTAGCTGGCTGCGTATTTATTTGGAGAACTACTACCCCCAGCAGACACAGACCCAGAACACTGAGCAGAGTGACAGGCAGGCCAAATAGTTTTTTTTCAAATATTTTTTTCAAAAGGACCACTGCGTATATTCAATCTATTTATGTCTTCTGGCCCTGCCTACACAATTCTGTCCCTGATGTGTGTGTCACGGAACTGCAGTGTTGCACTGTTATTAGGTGCAACAGAGCGGTGATTTCAGAGCCAGGAAATGATTTGGCGCAAGCCTGCTGTAACACTTAGCTGGCTGCGTATTTATTTGGAGAACTACTACCCCCAGCAGACACAGACCCAGAACACTGAGCAGAGTGACAGGCAAGCCAAATAGTTTTTTTTCAAATATTTTTTTCTAAAGGACCACTGCGTATATTCAATTGATAATATATGTCTTCTGGCCCTGCCTACACAATTCTATCCCTGTAGTATTACTGCAGGGCGCAATGCTCTGCACTGCCGATATAGCAAAAAAAAAAAAAAAGTGCAACACTGCTAAAAGTAGCCTCCACACTACTGCACACTGTTAGATGTGGCCCTAAGAAGGACCGTTGGGGTTCTTGAAGCCTACACTAACTCCTAACACTCTCCCTGCCTAACCACCACTTCTGCCCTGTAGTATTACTGCAGGGCGCAATGCTCTGCACAGCCGATATAGCAAAAAAAAAAAAAAGTGCAACACTGCTAAAAGCAGCCTCCACACTACTGCACACTGTTAGATGTGGCCCTAAGACGGACCGTTGGGGTTCTTGAAGCCTACACTAACTCCTAACGCTCTCCCTACAGCAGCTCCAACACTATAGCACTGTCCCTCAGCTATCTCACAACGCATCTGAGGCGAGCCGCGGGAGGGGACGATTTTTATACTCAGGTGACACCTGATCTCCCCAGCCACTCACAGCAGGGGGGTGGTTTAGGGCTTGAACGACGCAGGGGGAAGTTGTAATGCCTTCCCTGTCTTTCAATTGGCCAGAAAAGTGCGCTAACGTCTCAGAGATGAAAGTGAAAGTAACTCGAACATCGCGTGGTACTCGTTACGAGTAACGAGCATCTTGAACACGCTAATACTCGAACGAGTATCAAGCTCGGACGAGTACGTTCGCTCATCTCTAGTGATTACACAACTCTACATATTTATATAGTCGCATATGGGTATTAGAATTAGGATTCCCAATCAGTCCTTAGATTCACTATTACTACTTTATCTGACTTGTTGTTTGTTGGATTGTATAGATCAGCCAACTATGTGTCAGATCTTAGAGAGGGCTATAAGTCACAGACTAGGCTGTTTTAAAATATATTGATGTAAATAAATCTCTTTTTCAGATGGCCCCTTTATGCACTCGCTTTACTATGGATGTCTCATATGGTATACTGAGATCTTGGTCTATATATAAAGACCGATGCCAAATAATTCCAGAGACCATATCTGCTCCAGTGCTGGGCCATTGTTCATACAATTATATCATTTGCCCTAGTTTGTGAATAAGCCCCTCATATAAAGCGTCTCATGCACCTCCATGCACCTCAACGTGTTTCCCCAAGCTAAGTGTATCTCACTATAGCTGGTTCATCGGGAGGATTTGATAAACATCTGAAATAGAACAGAATTCTGGGTTTATGTCCCTAGTGCAAAACGTCGATACAGCCCATAGTGAGCATTATGCAGACATGGTAGGACCGTGTGTGTAACACACCTTTAGTATAAGTGTCTCCGCCTCCCTTCTTGTCACCGTCAATGGGTATTCAGGGGCCAGTACCTCAGACACCATAGAGATTGGAGAACTAAAAGCAATTAAGCAATGTAGGTAGCCGTAGTCTTGCGTTGTTTCCAGCAAAACTCGCGCATGGGCGGATTGTGTATTTCTTAGTATGTCAAAGTGTGAGATACACACATACCGCGACTGCACAAGAGAAGACGGCCATGATGACATGCCGTAATTCTCCGTGCTTGCACATTAAGCATCAGAGGTCCCGCTATGCACAAAGGCGCCAGCAATTGTGATATGAGTTAGTTGACTGCGCATGCGCGGACCCACCAGGTGTTGTGTTGCTATGGTTCCACAGCGCATGCGCCGAACATCCAGATCGGGACTTAGACCAAATAGTCCCGCAAATAAACTGGAAAGTGCCGGCCAATGTGATGTGTGATAGTTATTCACATATGTATATATAGACAGAGCCAAGCTTGATGTTGCTGTGGCTCCACAGTGTCTGCGCTGGACATCCAAATCGGAAATTGGTGCTGGTAATATAGTTAATACTCGTATTACAACCCTTCTCGAAGGTGACCCTAAGGAGATTATAGTTATAATCTATTCCAAAATGGAATTATATCTTCTTTGTTTCAATATGTTAGATGTACTATGTTATTTTGGTCACCCATATTTATCATCCATAAAGCCTGAATAGCTATTTCTTTTTGGGGGTATTCTATGCAGTTGGAACCTTATTCTAGAATTATATGTACACGTTGCTGTATTGATATTTTCTCCATCATGTGTTTGACAGAACAATTGGATTCCCCATAGGGGAGGGATTATACAATGCAAAAAATCAGTAGAAAAGGTTTTCATATATTCATTGTTCATAGAAATTAAATAACCCAGGACCTGTTGGCTTTTACGTGAACCTTACTGTAATTTATATTTATTCATATATACGTATACAAATGGCGCAGGCTTAACTTCTTGTTTTATGTATATACGTTAGGGTGGACTATTTTTTTAATGAATGGTAAGAATGACAGCTGCTCGTTTAGGCCTTTTGGTGATAGAGTCCATGCGATAAATCCAGGCGCTTTCTTTTTGTAATAATTTTACATCCGGATCGCCACGACGACCATCATATCGCAATAGTACAATGCCCTAGAACTTGATGGTGGTAGGGTCGTTGTTATGAAAGTGGCACACGTGGACCACCAAACTTGTTTGTTCGTTTCGGTTAATATTATGGATATGGGATAAGATTCTGTGCCTGAATTGCTGTCTCGTCTTTCCTATATAATCCAACGGACAGGTGCATGATGCCAGATAGATGACCCTGCTTGACTTACAATTTATGTAGTCCCGTATTTTGTAGTTGATTCCTGTTGCTGAACTTACAAAATCCGTGCCTCTCTTAATAAATTCACACGCTTTGCAATTTGAGCATGGATAGCAGCGTTTTATTGGGTTACCAGTCAACCAAGACGATATGTTTGGTTACTGTGTGAAGTGGCTGTGTATCAGACGGTCTTGTAAGTTCCTACCCCTTCTGTACGTGATCAGAGGTCACGCGGGTAAATATGGAGCCAGAGCCTTATCTTTAAGGAGGACATCCGAGTATTTTTCAATGACTCCCCTCACTTGTTGTGAGCGGTCGTCAAAAGTGCCGATGATACCAATGGTCTGGGATTCATCATTATTCCTGGTTTTTGATATAAGAAGCTTGTCTCGTTCCATGTTGTCGACCACTTTTCTGGCTTGAACCATGATGTCCGTAGGATACCCTCTACTATGGAACCTTTTCATCATCTCGTTGGCTTGATCTTCATATTCTCTTGAGTTTGAACAGTTGCGCTTCACCCTCATGAGTTGGCCCTTTGGAATCCCTTTTTTTATGGAACAGGGGTGGTGACTGTTCCAATGGAGAAGGTTGTTGGTAGAAGTAGGTTTTTTTGTATATAGTAGTTTCAAGGGTGCCTGTGTCCGTTTTGGTGATCTTAAGGTCTAGAAATGTCAAAGTTTCCATACTAATGTCTGCAGTGAAGAATAAATTCAAGTTATTGATGTTGAGGTGTTTCACAAATTCATAGAATTCTTTCATTTCGCCGGACCACAGAATTAGCACATTGTCTATATAGCGAATCCACAGATCTACCATGGAAATCCATTTTTCATTGTCTTCGTTGAAGACGATCTTCTCCTCCCACCAGCCCAGGAAGAGGTTTGCATATGTGTGAGCACATGGGCTCCCCATGGCCGTCTCCCTGAGCTGGTGGAAGATCCTCCCATCGAATAAAAAGTAATTGTGTTCAAGTACAAATGAGAGTAATGTGGTCACAAAATCATTGTGAGTTGAGAGAAAGGTTCCTCTCTGCTTCAGGTAATAAGCCACAGTGTCCAGACCACCAGTGTGTGGAATAGAGCTGTATAAGGATTCAACGTCCAGACATTTTTTTTAATGTTTCTACGACATCGGGAAGTTAGAGAATTAGTGGCAAGTCAGTGAGTGAGTTAGTGAGGGCTTTTGTCATATATATATATATATATATATATACATATATATATATATATATATATATATATAGACACATATACATACACACACTATTATACATATATACACACACTTTTATACATACACATATTAGTGTGTAAATGGAACAATGCTCTCGATCGTGGTCATTCTAGATCGGCGCTATGGACCCTCGTTGTCCAAACGCGATAACTAACCAACAGATATATATATACTATGTATAATAGTGTGTCTATGTATATATGTATAATAGTATGTGTATATTGTAGTTGTGCAGTATCAGAATGACCTGCAGAGGGTGCTAAATAGGCATTCTGACACCTGCAAAAGGAAAAGATAGGGTTAACACCTGATGTGTGTAGCAGGAATTAGGTGCATATAAGACAGTTTCTGATAGAAGAAAAGGGGAAGTTACAGCTTGGCAGTGCAGAACAGGCTGCAAGCTGGGGTCCATTGAGGACCAGCAAAGGCCATGAGGTTGACAGGTACGACAACCCTAACCTTACACCCAGGTGGGGTGTTTATGGCCTTTGCATTAGACCAGTTGGGTCTGTCACCCTGTCTGATGGAAGAAGACACCCTCCAGATGCCCCAGGAGGAGCTAGTGATAGGACCCTGTGGGTTGTGAACCCTAAAAACAATATGGACTGTGCATGATTGGGGATGTATTGTAAATAAAGGCTGACAGGAGCCATATTTAAGGAAACCTTCTGACTGCTGAGCATATTTTTGTGCAAGATGCGCCACTTCCTGGCTGTGTGGACAATAATCCAGAGGCGAGTAAACCCCGCTTGCTTACATATGGTGGAGGATGCACGCACATAGTGGAGTGGCACACAAAGCAACACATATAGAGCCAGGTGGCTGTAGATGTGGTTGCTTTAGGGGTGACAAAAATCTGCTGGATGCGAGTCAAAGGGCCAAGAAGCTGAGTGTGAGGTTGCTGCTGGAACAGCATTTAAAGGGCCAGAAGGCAGAAGAATATAGAACCAGACTGAGGACGTCTGCGACGCAAGTTAGTGAACTTGTTGCATTTAGTTTATTATAGACTGTGCAGTCAAGATGGCAGTCGTTGCGGGGGGCAACAAGAAAGAAGGGGTGTTTACAGATCGACTTGTGCATGTATGGATGTCCAGTGGCAAAGTGGCCAGTAACACCCCACTGGTCTGTGTTGGAGGCTGACTGCAGAGCTTTGAGGACACAACAGGAGGTGTTTCTGCCAAAGGACTGTGACAAAAATCCAGTGAAGACTCTATGGAGTGGTGAGGCCACTAAAAAGACTGTGGGTTGTGTGCGGTATGGACTTGACGGTGAACAAATTGATGCCAATATAATTAAATGCTGCATAACAGAATGTTTTCCTTGCAGGAGGCTATTGGGAAAACTGCGGAGTGTGCATTGGGTGAAAAGAAGTCCAAAAACTATATTGTGGATAATGAGTTGCAGAATCGTTTCATTAACCCTGAAATGTGTGTGGGGGATTGTGGGATGTTTTCTATGCATGCTACCTGTAAAAATGTTCCCAAATAAAAGTAGGGTATGAACAGGTTGCTGTAGGGAGTGCAGCCAACGCCCATGCTGGAGTTAGTAGTACTATGCGTTTAGAGAGAGACAGGACAGATAGTACTAAAGGTAAAAAGAAGAAAAAGGCTGCTGCTTGTGAGACAAGTGAGGCTGTCAGGGCAGATACTGAGGTCCAGCATGAGACAGACTGTGAAGGCTTGCTTAGTATTTAGGAAGGATTTGCACCGATGCAAGCTTACATAAAGTTTCTTGAGGAAGTATGTCAAACTGCTAATAAAAGGTATGATGCACAGTTAGAGAAAGAAAGGGCCAACCTGTGTTTGCTTGGAGAAGAGTCCAAGAGGCAAAGGCAAAGGAGCAGACAGGAAGATTCCTGACAGAAAAGGAAAGTATTCTCCAGGAACCTGAGCAGCTGAACAAAGAGAATGTAGCTCTCTTAAAGGAGAATGAGCATCTTAAGAGATTGGCTAAGGAGGAAGCTGATCACCCGGTGATGCTGAAACAGAAGAATGTTCAGTGTGAACAGAGCTTAGAAGGAATGAGAAGTGAGAAAAATAAATGAGGGATACCTTTCAAAAACCCATGAAGAGATGCAAGACCTCAGAGATGAGGCTTATTGCAGAGTATGTCTGGAGACACAGTATAAACAGGACTGTAGGAAACTGCAAATGAAAACGCAAGAGTTGGAGATGACATGTTGCAAGTTAGAAAGAGCTTCTACAGATGCACATAATTAAACTACAGGTTTGCAGAATCAAGTTGCTGAGTTGAAAATGCAGTTAGCCAAGAAGAATCCTGATCTGGACTGCCAGATAAGTCAGCTCAAGGAAGAGCTGGAAATGGAGAAAGCTGCTTGCAGCCGGGCAGAGAAGCAAGCAGATATTTTGAAAGACATACTGGGTTACAAGGAAAACCAGGAAGCACTTAATGAGCAAGTGGTGATCCAGCTATAGATGAGCTGGGACGAAAAAGCTGAAGAATATGAAACCCAGATGGAGGAGCTAGATCTGAGTCATGCTCTAGAGATGAGGGAACTGTCAAAGCAGTTGGAGCAAACTGAAAAGGTGAAAAATGTTGAAAAGTGAGTGCATTGAGCTGACCCAAAAGGTGAAGGTGTTGTAAGAGAAACATGAATCTGAGTGTAAGAAAAATGCAGTAGAGATGCAGCTTCAAGAGCTACAAGTAAAAGTCACTAAAGGATGACCGAGTGCAGAGTTGTCTGAGCAGGTGAATAGACTGCAGCTGGAGCTGGAAGATCAGAGGGAAGAGTCTCAGAAGCTTGTGTAAAAGGAGACACAGCAGAGGCTTGGTCTTAGTGCACACCTGAAGACTATGCAAGATGAAAGAGATGTGTTCCTCAAGCAGTTAGAGGAAGATTCAGAAACATAGAGGAATCTGTCACAGCAGATTGCAACACTTCAGGCACAGGTGTCAGTTCTAGAAGAGACTGGATGAGAGCCCTGCATGCTAGGTCTCTGCTGAACAGCAAGGCAGTGAAGTTCTAGAACAGGGGTGTCAAACTCATTTTCACCGAGGGCCACATCAGGCTTATGGTGACCTTCAAAGGACCGATTGTAAGGCCGCCTGCAGACGGCCAGGTCGGATCATGCTGTGAGAATTCTCGCAGCGGGACCCGACCCGAGCCCCTGCAGGAACCAGCGCGGCACTTACCTGCCCCCGCGGCTCCGGCTCTGTGATGTGCCGGCTGCCCCACACAGTAATAGAGCATGCCGCGATTTGTTTTCCATGCGCAGACAAATCGCAGCCGTCTGCATAGGATTGCGTTTTCTAACGCAATCCTATGGCAGCTCTACGGACGGAAATTCTGCGTGAAATCCTGCCACGCAATTTCCGCCCGTGTGCAGGAGGCCTAAGACAGTTCAGTAAGGGCTCGTTCACACAATCATATTGGCGTACATAATATGCAGTGAATAGAAGCCATTGACTTCAATGAGTTCATTCATATGATGTATATTTTCACACAGCATGACCTATTTTGTTGCGTACTGCGCACCACGATAGGCCATTGAAGTGAATGGGCCGCACAAATACGTGGTGAATGCGCAGGAAATCTATGTATTCACTACATATTTGCGCACCATTTCAATGGGCCCACCTGCGTTCCTTTTTACGTACGCAAATATACAGGCATAAGCGATTTTCGATTGCGCAAATACACAGCGAATTTGTGCGACCGAAATACAATTACACCCGTATGAACGAGCCCTAATAGTGACCCTGATAGTGGCCCCAGTAAAAAATGACGATTCCCAAAGTGGCCCAATTAGTAATATTAACCCCCATAGCAACGCTATAATTATAAGCCGACCCCCCAGTAATAACCCCCACTCAGTAATAATAATAAGCCCCCTCAGTAATAATAATAAGCCCCCACCTCAGTAATAATAAGAACCCCCACCTCAGTAATAAGCACCCCCCGAGTAATAAGCAGCCGACCCCCCCAGTAACAAGCAACCCCCCCACAGTAATAAGGAGGCCCCCACCGAATAATACCCCCTCCTCAGTAATAAGCAGCTACCCTTCCCCAGTAATAAGCAGCCCCCACCCCCAGTAATAAGCAGCACCCCCCAACCCATATACTTACCTCTTCCTTCCTGTCAGCGTCGCTCCCTCTCTGCTTGCCCTGAGCCCGGATGCACACTGACAGTGTGTGCACCCGGCCCGCTTCCTCCCTGAGTCCTCTCCTGCGGAACTGATGAGTAGGGGACTCAGGGGAGGAGGATCTTGGCTGCACATTGACATCAGTGTGTGCCGGGATCAGCGCTAACAACACGATTACCAGGGGGGAGCTGCGGCGCCCCCGCTGGTAATCGCTTCAGTGGTGAGCAATGTCGGCACACCGCGGGCCACATAACACAAGGCAGCGGGCCGGATTCGGCCCACGGGCCTTGTGTTTGACACATGTGTACTAGAAAAAGTGGAAGTGATTAATTAGCTGTTTGTTCTTCAAACCAAGGTCTATGATGAAGTTGAGAAGTTTACAGTGAGTCTTCAGCAGGAAGTAGAAGATATTAGTGTGGAGCTTGGTTACCAATGTCAGATGGTGTCAAGCTGGAGAAGAAACAAAAGGTGTCTGAACAGTGGCTCACTGAGGAGAAATTGGCATCTCCTAAAGATGCAAAAGAATGGGTTAACAAGCAGGTACGCTCTGAAATGCAAGACTGGATTAGCGCCAAAAAAGAAAAGGATGCTGAGAAGAGAACACTGGTATGGGAAAAGCTAAAAAGTGTCGTTCAACAATTGGTAGAAGGAATGGAGACCTTGTTGGAGAACATTAAAAAAAGAGACTGAAGCGCTAACCTTGATGCGCACCCTAAAGGTGGGGTCAGAAGAAAAAACAAAATTTCAAAAGTCTGTTAAGAAGTTAAATGCAAAGATGAAGCTCTGGGAGTCAAATAGTTGTGTTGCTGAAAGTGAGATTCACAGACTAGAGAGGTCTAAGACCCAGTTCAGATTGGAAAGAAAAGAAAAATCCTTGCTGAAAAATTGTGCAAATGAGACGCAAGCAGTGAAGCATGCCAAATTATGCAAAGATGACTTGGGCGCTACAGGTGAACAGTTTATAGAGACGGGAATGCAGCATAATGTATAATGAAGCTGCATAGGGACTGTGGGCTAGTAAGGGTTAAGAGCAGAATGAGCTCAGAGGATCGGAAGCGGAACTTCAGCAGGAAGAGGAGGAGTCCAGAAGAGGGAGAAAGAAGAGAGAAGACTTTGGAAGAAGCCGAAGGAAGAAAGAAGTAGCAAAGAGAAGAAGAAATGCAAATAGAAGTGAAGATAAGAAGAAAGAAGGACGGAAGACCGAAGATATCGGAGGAAGGAAGGATGGAAGAGCTCCAAATGAAGATTCGGGAAGCGGTAGTCCAGGACGGCACTGAATGGGTGGAGCAGCTACTGGAAGCATGCAGAGGCCCCCCCGGCAGCAGCACCAGGACTGCCAGGAGGAACGACCGAGGACCAGCAGCCTACTACACCACAACCCCAGGCGGCACTCGAAGATGAAGGCTCAAGGAGAAGACCTAGGCGGAGGAAGAATCCTCCGGCGCGACTCAGCCCCAGCCCGGTGGTGAAGCGAGGAGCCAGGAGGTACAGCCCCGGAGCGGAGGAGCTGCAAGGAGCCGCAGCGCAGAAAGCAGCAGTGACGCAAGGAGCGGAGCCGAGGAAGAGCGTCTACTCACTGACAAGGCAGGGTGGCACAGGAGCGGTAACAGAAAGAGAGGCTTCGGCGGGTCACCAGCGCAGAGCGGTAGCGGCTTGGAGAGCAGACGCGATGTTAGGGCTTGTGTGCCTACCCATTTTCGTCAGGCATCTTTTTCACCAGCGTCTTCCGCTAGCGAGGGGCAACAGCGCCGAAGGAGGCATAGGCACTCACTGGAGCGGTCCATCCGGGGCCAGGAGACAGCATCACGGTCCGATGATGGCCGTAGAGCAGCAGCAGAAGACCATTGGAGGTATCCGAACACGGAGCGGAGAGAACAACCCCTAGAGATAGCACGAAGCATAACACCGGTACCAGAGCGTGAACATGGTGGTGAGGCTTCATGCTTTGCAGTGTGCAAAAATGTGATGGATCCAGCAAGGGAGGCCGGAAAAGGTGATTTTGTGGAGGCTTTAAAGTCATTATTAGGTAAAATGGAACAAAAAGAAGGGCTTTTAGTGTCCTCCGGGTTACCAGGGGGCGTGGGCTCGCCTGACGGGAAGGAAAAGATGGTAGAACACAACGAAGGTCTAAAGTTCGCTGATTCGCTATTCTGTGGTGTAGCCCCACTGGGGGTTGGTTTGTCTGAAGAAACGGTAGAGAAGGTTAAAAAAGGTCTTTACATCGATATTTGGTCACTACTATCGGCTGATAATATGACAGTAGACAAGGAACGTGCTTACGAACGCGGGGCGGAAAAGAAGCCTAAGATCGCCAAGACCTTTGGTAATTGGCTCCAGGCCTTCTTGGTGTTGGCTCATGTTACATGTCAACACAACCCTGGTAAGGGTCGGGAGTTGATGGTGTACATGAATACCATATACAGCGCATATAAACTTCATGGTGGATCGGCGTGGTGGAGGTACGATGAAGACTTCAGGCGTCAGGTTTCTGGCATGGGCCAAATCAGCTGGGCGTCCAAAGCAACGGACGTTTGGATACAACTGATATTGGCTCAGCGCCCTCAAAAACAACCCTTTCCAGGGGGAGCCGCTGCGGCTGGTCAACAGCCGTCTGCCACCCCATCTCGACCAAACGGCTCGTGTTGGTTGTATAATGAAGGACACTGTAGATTTTATGCGACCTGTAAATTCCGCCAAGAATGCTCGGTATGCGGAGGCCAACACACCGCAATCCGCTGTTTCCGAAAGCAGAGAGGATTGGCTACAGTGGATGGTACCAGTAACGCGGCACACTCCAGTGAAAAACAGCTTTCTACACAAGTGGCTCGAGCGATATCCCAGGAAGCAGGAGGCAAGCCTGCTCAGGGAGGGCTTCACTAAGTGATTTAGGATCCCTTTCGTGGAGCAGCCCGCGGCGATGTTTTGTACAAATTTAAAATCGGCTATAGCCAACACCGAACTGGTAAAAGAAAAATTGTTGAAGGAAGTCGAACTGGGCCGAATGGCCGGCCCCTTTTCAACCCCTCTGTTCCCCAATTTGCGTGTTTCCCCCCTGGGGCTAGTCCCCAAAAAGGAATCCGGTAAGTTCCGATTGATCCATCATTTGTGCTTCCCAATCGGCGAATCGGTGAACGACGGAATAACAAAAGAGCAATCCACGGTAAAATATCCCTCTTTTGACTGTGCGGTGCAGTTGGTTCGGACCGCAGGTAGACGGGCCTTCCTGGCAAAGGCGGATATCGAGTCCGCATTTCGCTTGTTGCCGGTTCACCCGCAGTGTTTCCATCTTCTGGGATGCATGGTGGACAGCCAATTCTTTGTTGACATGTGTTTGCCTATGGGGTGCTCTATCTCCTGCTATTATTTTTAATATTCAGCTCTTTCCTCGAATGGATGGTAAGATTCGAGACGGGCATCCCATCGGCGATACGTTATCTCGACGATTTCCTTTTCGTGGGCGCAGAAGCATCGGGAGACTGCGAAGTGTTATTGTCACCTTTCCGTAAACTTATGCGACGAGCGGGGGTCCCGCTGTCGGAGGAAAAGACCATGGTCCCAGTCACAAATATAATTTTCGTGGGCGTCGAGATAGATACGACGGAAATAGTTTACCGCCGGAAAAAGTCGCTTGACTGCGCCAGTCAGTTTCAACGATATCGGGATCAAAAAAGACGACGCTGCGTCAACTGCAAGTGCTTATAGGCTTGCTAAATTTCGCTTGCAGAGTCATCCCTACGGGACGCGCTTTCGCAAGGAGGCTGTCCTTAGCCACAGTGGGGGCAAAGGAGCCTCACCATTTCGTGCGCATAACGCAAGGTATCAGAGCGGACTGCAATATTTGGAGAATATTCTTACACGAGTTCTATGGACAAGTTATTTGACAAAAGGAAGAAAGGTCGAGCAAAGAGCTCAGCCTTTTATCGGATGCGTCCGGGTCTATCGGTTTCGGCGTTATTTTCCAGGATCATTGGTGCAGGGAGTTCTGGTCAGAATGTTGGTTTGAGAGGAACTGGACAAAGAACATTACATTGCTGGAGTTTTTCCGGTTGGTAGTAGCGGTAGAGTTGTGGGGGCCGCTGCTAACAGATCAAAATATCTGCTTCTGGTCAGACAATGCAGCAGTGGTCCAGATCATCAACAAACAGTCCGCTTTATTGTGCTGGCATTACTGAGGTTCCTTGTATTACGCTGCCTGCAGCTGAATATTTGTGTTAGAGCGAGACACGTACCTGGTTGCGAGAACGGGCGAGCTGACGCTCTCTCTCGTTCGCAGATGAAGACGTTAAGGGAGCGTCACCCGACGGCGGACATGGAGGGAGTACGTTGCCCTCCGTACTTGTGGAAGCTGGCAGACGAGAGCTGATGTCGTTGGTCTGGGGGTCAGTAGCCGAGACAACCTGGAAAGCGTATGAGGCAATATGGGCAAAGTGGTTAAGTTTTACCGATGGCAGAGAGTTTGACGAACAGCAGGCAACATTTGATATGCTAGCGTCGCTACGGGCAAGAAGAGTTTCAGTGGGCGTGGCAAAAAAGCACTTAGCAGGCGTGGCTTTTTTTTCCTGCAATTAAATGCAAAAATGGATGTGACAAAAGATTTTGTTTTCAAAAAAAGAAATAAAAGGTTGGAAGAAGGAGGGGGGATGGGTGGACTCCCGTCGCCCCATCACCTTTTCCATTTTGCTGGAGTTATTGGAAGTTCTGGGATCGGTATGCAGGGACGAACAAGAGGCGTTATTGTTCAGGGTGGCGTTTGTTTTGGCATTTTTTGCGGCCCTTAGAGTAAGTGAGCTAGTGCCAGCAAGTAAACACAAACCCGGGGGCCTTAAGTTCGCGGATGTGCTGGTGTCTGACGAGATGTTAAAGGTATGCGTTCGAAAATCTAAGACCGATATGTACGGGAGAGGAGAGTGGATATCCATAAATAGGCTAGGTTCAGTGTGGTGACCACTAAAGTTAGTGTCACAGTATATATCGTCCAGGCAACCTGTCCAGCAATTTTTAGCCCACTCATTTGGCCTCCCCCTAACACGGTTTCAGTTTTCCGTGTCATTAAGCTCGGCATTAAGCAAAATAGGTTTACACCCATCGGAATTCAGTACCCACTCTTTCCGTATAGGGGCCGCTACTACGGCAGATTTTTGCGGCATGCTAGGGGAAGGAATTAAGAGGCTAGGCAGATGGAGGTCCGACGCCTACAAGTTGTATGTTAGACCAGACTTGATCGTTCGATGATGTTATAGGTTATATTATTGATATTCACAGATTCATACATATAGTCATAAAAAAAAAAAAAAAAATCCATATAATTCATGGAAAACAGACGGAATTTTGTGTTTTTACGATAGTACAGCAGTATAGTTTTGTTTTTCCAGTGGTCGATCAATGGACAGTATGGATTGCCGGGTACTCCTATGTGCATTGGGCGCAGAAGAGGGCAATGATTCGCCCAATGGGGAGGAATCTCGGTTTGCAAGGCCTAAAGGTGCATTGGCATGGGACTTCAATGGCCCAGGCTCTTGCAGGAAATGATGCAGATCAGCGGGTGGACCCCCCCGAAGGGTAATCCTCGTGGTACATGCCGGGGGGAATGACCTAGGGAAGATAAAGATGGGAGAGCTCTTGATCCTTATGAAGCAGGACATGCTCCGTTTCAGAGACTGTTTCCGTGAATCGGTCATGGTATGGTCGGACATTGTGGCGACATGTTATTGGAGAGATGCCAGGAACACGGAGGCGATCGAGCGCGTGAGAAAACTGATAAATTTAAAAATGTCGCAGTTTGTGCAATGTTTGGGCGGGATTACAATCAGGCACTGGGAGCTAGAGGATAGAGAGAGGGGAGCTCTTAGGCGTGACGGAATTCATTTGAATGACGTCGGTTTAGGCACTTTTCTATCAGGATTGAGGGACAGAGTAGAGGCAGCTTAGTTAGGGCTTATAGGGTGGGGCGGCCTGTGGCATAGAGGTATGCCACATTCCGGATGGCATAGAGCTTCCATGCCTGAGGTGTTTTTTCAAGGATGGTTAGCAAGCCCGTAATGAGAACGGGGCTTTCAAACACCCCAGGATGTTTTTTTTCCTACTAAATGAAAGTGTTTCAAGCATGGAAGAGTTGGCGATATTAAAGTTGGAAGTTATACAATTAATTAGAGTTAATAAAAGCTGTGGTCTACCCCACAAATGTTAGCAACAAGAAGGAGTTAGAGTTTTTTTGTTCTAATTTAGCAAGGTCAAAAGGGTAGGGGTCTGTTGATGAGTGCACACATTCTGGAAAAGTCTGGAGAGAAGAAATCGCCTCTGTAAACCAGAGAAAAGTCATTGAGAAAGTGAGAGCTGAGCTATAGGTGGAGGGTGAGCAATCCTCTGAAGTTCAAGTGACCATAAAGAAGGCAGAAGGTGAAACTGCTGAAGCAGAGAGGGCTACTAAGGTAGCAGAGACGGGGGAAAAGGCCTCAGAAATGACTCCTGTCCTGGATTAGAAAGTCGTGCAAATAAATGGAGTATCTCTGTGATAGATGGACACAGGTGGAAATAAGTGCACATGCTGCTACTGAAGTGCAGACTGAAGAAATGGCTTCACAACAGTTAAACAGATGAGTGATGTACAATTGGAATCATCCAATATGGAAGCTAAGAAAGTTGTTGTTTCAGTTTAAATGCAGGATAAGGGAAAAGCCAGTGCTGCTGTAGGTGAGGACCAGAGTGAAGTTCCTACTGCAAATTATGTACACACGGAAGAAAATGTGAAGGAAGTTAAGGCTCAAGCAAATGGAAAGATTCTTAGTGTTAGACAACATAAAGAAACTGAGCTTGAGAAAGTGCCAGTTAGGGCAAAAGACCCCCAAGCCTAGAGTTTTGACCCTGGAGGGCCAAAAGAAAGTATGATACAGCCTACAGCTTATATCAAAGGAGTTATATGTAGGCTGCAGTATCAGAATGACCTGCAGAGGGTGCTAAATAGGCATTCTGACAGCTGCAAAAGGAAAAGATAGGGTTAAAGGGGTTCTGACATGAAAAAAAAAAAATTGTACTCACCTTGCCTGGCCTGGCCCGATCGCCAGGCATGTCCCCTCCAGCCGGCATCTTCTTCTGTGCCTTTAAAGCAGAGCAGGAGCGGTCAAAAAGACCGCTTCCTGCTCTGGTCCGTCCGTCAGGCACTTCCGAGGTCAACGGACGGACCGCTGTGGGCGGCCCGTCCGTCCGGCTGAACTCCGGAGTGCTGAGCATGCGCAGTGGAGACGCAGCCCGTCCTGACTCCTGTCAGAGGGCACCTCTCCACTGCGCATGCGCGCGATCCCGGAGCGGCGCGGCTGCTGGAGGAAGAAGACTGCCTGCCGGGAGGCATACTAGCACTTTCTGCTTAGGTTAAGCAGCGCTGCTGATTAGAGACACCTGATTGGCTCTTCGGCACCACGTGACTGCACAGCGTGCACCAATCAGGTGGCTCTAGTCAGGCTGCTTAACCTAAGCAGAAAGTGCTAATATGCTGCCGGGAGATGACCCCCCCCCCCCCCCCCCCGATGTCAACAACAACAGGAGAACAGGTAAGTATAAGATTTTTATGCTTTAGCAGCCATTAACCCATGGGTTTCCTGGGTCCATTAGGCAGACCAGGGAACAATGGCTGCTAAAGCATAAAAAAATTATTTGTGTCAGAACCCCTTTAAAGGGGTTGTCTCGAGGAAGCAGTGATTTTTTTTTTTTTTTGCCCAGTCCCCCTAATTAAGCATACATTACTAAGCCCCCCTGTAAATGACTTTTCTAGCTGGTTTGTACTTACAGTTCCAGCGTTTCAGCAACTTATAAAAATTTTCCCAAGACGGCCGCCGACTCTTTTCCCATCGCTTGCTGTAGCCCGACGTGCGCGCTCCCGAGACGCTACCAGCTGTGTCTCCCTGACAACCAGACGCCCCGCAGCCGCCGACCGGACCCCTGGATTGAAAGCGGCCGACCACGGCACACAGTCACCCACCGCCAGGCAGCAGGTAACCGGCGCAGCCCCCCCTCCCCCGGCACAGCGGCAGCCCCCCCCCCCCCCCGGCACAGCGACAGCCCCGGCACAGCGACAGCCCCCCCCCCCCCCGACACAGCGGCAGCCCCCCCCCCCCCCTGGCACAGCAGCATCCCCCCGGCACAGCGGCAGCCCCCCCCCCAACACAGCGACAGCCCCCCTCCGGCACAGCGACCCCCCCCCCAGGCACAGCGGCAGCCCCCCCGGCCCATCACTTACCTGGGCGGCAGGATGACGGGACAGCTGGGTGGCTTCTCGAGACAGCTGTGCGGCTCTGCACCTTCCTCTAACAGAGGATGGTACAGAATGGCCGCTCCAGCGCGCTCCCAAGCAGTGACAGCTCGTCTGCGCATGCGCAGAAGAGCTGTAGCGGCGAGCACACTGAAGCGGCTCGTGCTGAGAGGAGAAGACCGGACTGCGCAAGCGCGTCTAAAAAAGCAAGCTGCCAGCGAATTTAGACGGAACCATGGAGACGAGGACGCAAGCAACGGAGCAGGTAAGTGAATAACTTCTGTATGGCTCATATTTAATGCACGATGTATATTACAAAGTGCATTAATATGGCCATACAGAAGTGTATAACCCCACTTGATTTCGCGAGACAACCCCTTTAACACCTGATGGGTGTAGCAGGAATTAGGTGAATATAAGACAGTTCCTGATAGAAGCAAAGGGGAAGTTATAGCTTGGCTGTGCAGGACAACCCTAACCTCACACCCAGGGTGTTTATGGCCTTTGCATTGGCCCAGTTGGGCCTGTTACCCTGTCTGACGGAGAAAGACACCCTCCAGATGCCCCAGGAGGGGTTAGTGACAGGGCCCTGTGGGTTGTGAACCCTAAAAACGATATGGACTGTGAATGATGTTGGATGTACTGTGAAAAAAGGCAGACACGAGACAGATTTAAAGAAACCTTCTGACTGCTGAGCATATTTTTGTGCAGATCCGCCACTTTTTATTCTATTGGCATTTTATACTTCATATACAGCATATGATCCATGTATGTTTAGCTTTATATGGCCCATTGGTTTCTTTTACAGAATATCTTTTTTTTTTTTTTAACCATATATGGAGAATATGCTATATAGAGACGAGCAAGGGTACTCGCTAAGGCAAACTACTCGGGCGAGTAGTGCCTTATGCGAGTACCTGCCCGCTCGTCTCAAAAGATTCGGGTGTCGGCGGGGAAGAGTGGTGAGTTGCGGGAGTGAGCAGGGGGGGAGAGAGTGAGAGAGAGATCTCTCCCCCCTACCCCCCGTTCCTCCCCGGTCTCCCCCGCCGCTCCCTGCCCCCCGCCGGCACTCGAATCTTTTGAGACGAGCGGGCAGGTACTTGCATAAGGCACTACTCGCTCGAGTAGTTTGCCTTAGCGAGTACGCTCGCTCATCTCTAATGCTATATATGAAGTATAAAATGCCGATAGAATAAAATTAATTTATTTTCTAAGAAACAGTATTAGAGAAATATATGTACCACATTATGTACAGGGGTGAGATGATTTTAAATTATTTACATGTGGAATACACGAATTGGAAACCGCATGAATTTGAAAAACATGCGGAACCCGATACTGAGATAAGCTGAAGCTTTGTAACAGCGTACGGTCCACTATAGTAAGACCCGTTTGTTATGAATGAAATTGCCGAATGCTTTATTTTAGAAAAAATAGAGTGACACATTTGGTCACTAAATTATGTGTTCTTATGTGACAAATTGAATTTATGAATCGCATATAAGAGAAATGATGTGAAATTTGATGTAAAGAGAGTTTGGTATTTTTAATAGAAGATCTGTTGTAGTAAGAGTGGTTTTATAAATGAAGGTGCCTGATGGAACGCACAATGCACTCCAACAGAAAAAGTTACCGTATATACCGGCGTATAAGGCGACGGGGCGTATAAGACGACCCCCCAACTGTCACCTTATACGCCGGTATACAGTGGAGAAAAAAAAATAAATTCATTACTCACCTCCCACGGCGTTCTGTCACGCTCCGGCAGGATGTCGCTCGCTCCGGCAGGCTGTCGCTCGCTCCTCGTCCCCGGCGCAGCATAGCTTTCTGAATGCGGGGCTTGAAATCCCCGCTTCCAGAAAGCTAATACACACGCCGGCAGCCATGACATCATTGAATGGCTGTGATTGGCTAAAGCACACGTGGCTTCAGCCAATCACACTATTCAATGACATCATTGAATGGGTGTGATTGCTAACACGTGCGCCTTCAGCCAATCACAGCCATTCAATGATGTCATTGAATAGTGTGATTGGCTGAAGCCACGTGTGCTTTAGCCAATCACAGCCATTCAATGCTGTCATGGCTGCCGGCGTGTGTATTAGCTTTCTGGAAGCGGGGATTTCAAGCCCCGCATTCAGAAAGCTATGCTGCGCCGGGGACGAGGAGCGAGCGACAGCCTGCCGGAGCGAGCGACATCCTGCCGGAGCGTGACAGAACGCCGTGGGAGGTGAGTAATAAATTTATTTTTTTTACACTTTTTTTTTTTTGTATTACCGGCGCATAAGACGACCCCCGACTGCAGAGCAGATTTTTCGGGGTTCAAAAGTCGTCTTATACGCCGGTATATACGGTAAGTGGATAGTTTTCCAAGCGAATACTCTGCTGTAGTAAGAGCTGTTTTTATAAATGAATGAACTGAACGGGGCGCACATTGCATTCCATCAAAAAAGAAAGTGACGTACCAAGTCACCTGAACAGGAAGCACCTCCCATATGATGACGCTGTAATTGCCTTCGTATTGGCGTCTTCCACGAGGGATGAAATGTAAGTGGATTTTAACCTATATATAGGTGTGTTTTATGTATTTTATGCACAGTATGCTCGAAAAAGGCAATAATGGATTGCCGAAACGTGTTGCACATTAAACCAAGTTTTATGGACCAATGAGCTTACGATTGATTCCTTTGTATTCCGGAGTGCGTGGATTTTTTTCATTTGAGCAAGCGGTACTTTTCCAGCCCTGGAAAGGGTGGTATTCCCCAAGACTACTCTCCAGGATCTGGTTTTGGAACCAGAGTTATATGATAGGACATCGTGGATGCTAGGTGCCAGTGAATTCTCCTTAGGGAAGAAATTCACAGAGCACCAGGTGAGTGCACATTGATTCATTTGCTTTAATTTTGGTTTGCTTTGAATGAGGCGCTGATATATCTTTATGTGTGTAGAATTGTGTGCATGTATGTGTGTAGAATTGTGTGCATGTATATTATATATATATAAAGCTGAAAGCCCTCACTGACTCACTGACTCGCCAAAAGTTCTCCAACTTCCCGATGTCGTAGAGACATGAAATTTGGCGCAAGCATAGATTATCTCCAAAATAGGAAAATAAATTGGGTCCCAACTCGATTATTCAATTCTTGCACAAAAGAATTGGCGTCGAAATTTAACGTACATAATCTAAATCACTCACTTCCCAATGTCATAGAAACGGGAAATTTGGCACAAGCATTGATTATGTCATAAATAGGAAAAGTTAATAGGTCCCAACTCGATTGTTCAATTCTATGCGCAAAAGAATTGGCGTCAAAATTTTACGTGCATAATTAAATCTCCCAATTCCCAATGTCATAGAAATGTGAAATTTGGCAGGAGCATTGATTATGTCATAAAAAGGAAACGCTAATGGGTCCCAACTCCATTATTCAATTCTATGCACAAAATAATTAGCGTCCAAATTTTACGTGCGGAATGTAATTTTCTCACTTTCCGGTGTCATAGAAACCGGAAATTTGGCACGAGCATTGATTATGTCATAAATAGGAAAAGCTAATGGGTACCAACTCGATTATTCAATTCTATGCGCAAAAGAATTAGCGTCCAAATTTTACGTGCGGAATGTAATTTTCTCACTTTCCAGTGTCATAGAAACGGGAAATTTGGCACGAGCATTGATTATGTCATAAATAGGAAAAGCTAATGGGTCCCAACTCCATTATTCAATTCTATGCGCAAAAGAATTAGCTTCCAAATTTTACGTACATAATCCAAATCTCTCACTTCCCAATGTCATAAAAACATGAACTTTGGCACAAGCATTGATTGTGTCATAAATATGAAAAAGTTAATAGGTCCCAAGTCGATTATTCAATTCTAAGTGCAAAAGAATTAGTGTCCAAATTTTATGTACGTAATCTAATTCTCTCACTTCCTGATGTCATTTTATATGAAGGAAACGTCGCATGGTTACCTTCACGTGGTATTTCCTGGGTAACGCAGAGAACTATGCAAAATGGTGAACATATGTTTTTCCTCAGTATCTCTAAAGTAACCACGACTTCATAGCATTTTCCGTGTGAACACCAGATAAACACCAGTACCAAATTGACTCGGGCGAAGCCGGATATATCAGCTAGTGTGTATATGTATGTATATATATATATATATATATATATATATATATATATATATATATATATATATATACTAGCTGATATACCCGACTTTGCTCGAGTTAATTTGGTACTGGTGTTTATCTGGTGTTCACACGGAAAATCCTATGAAGTCGTGGTAACTTTATAGATACTGAGGAAAAACATATGTTCACCATTTTGCATAGTTCTCTGCGTTACCCAGAAAATACCATGGGGAGGTAACCATGAGACGTTTCCTTTATATAAAATGACATCAGGAAGTGAGAGAATTTGATTACGTACATAAAATTTGGACACTAATTCTTTTGCGCATAGAATTAAATAATGGAGTTGGGACCCATTAGCTTTTCCTATTTATCACATAATCCATGCTCGTGCTAAATTTCCTGTATCTATGACACCGGAAAGTGAAAAATTTACATTCCGCACGTAAAATTTCGACGCCAATTCTTTTGCGCTATAATTGAATTTTGGAGTTGGGACCCATTAGCTTTTCCTGTTTATGACAGAATCAATGCTCATGACAAATTTCCTGTTTCTATGACACCGGAAAGTGAAGAAATTACATTCCGTACGTAAAATTTCGACGCCAATTCTTTTGCGCTAGAATTGAATAATCGAATTGTGACCTATGAACTTTTCTTATTTATGACATAATCAATGCCCGTGCCAAATTTCACGTTTCTATGACACCGGAAAGTGAGAAAATTACATTCCGTACGTAAAATTTGGGCGCTAATTCTTTTGCACATAGAATTGAATAATCAAGTTGGGACCCATTAGCTTTTCCTATTTATGACATAATCAATGCTCGTGCCAAATTTCGAGTTTCTATAACACCGGGAAGTGAGAGAATTAGATTCCGTACGTAAAATTTGGACGCTAATTCTTTTGCGCATAGTATTGAATAATCGAGTTGGGACCCATTAGCGTTTCCTATTTATGACATAGTCAATGCTTGTGCCAAATTTCCCGTTTCTATGACACCGGAAAGTAAAAAAATTACATTCCGCACGTAAAATTTTGACGCCAATTCTTTTGCGCTAGAATTGAATAATCGAGTTGGGACCCATTAGCGTTTCCTATTTAAGACATAATCAATGCTCATTCCAAATTTCCTGTTTCTATGACACCGGAAAGTGAAAAAATTACATTCCGTACGTAAAATTTCGACGCCAATTCTTTTGCGCATAGAATTAAATAATCGAGTTGAGACCCATTAGCTTTTCCTATATATGACATAATCAATGCTCGTGCCAAGTTTCACGTTTCTATGACACCGGAAAGGGAAAAAATTACATTCTGCACGTAAAATTTGGACGCTAATTCTTTTGCGCATAAAATTGAATAATCGAGTTGGGACCTATGAACTTTTCCTATTTATGACATAATCAATGCTCGTGCCAAATTTCCTGTTTCTATGACACCGGAAAGGGAAGAAATTACATTCCGCACGTAAACTTTGGACGCTAATTATTTTGCGCATAGAATTGAATAATCGATTTGGGACCTATTAGCTTTTCCTATTTATGTCATAATCAATGCTCGTGCCAAATTTTAAGTTTCTATGACATTGGGAAGTGACAGATATAGATTACGTACGTAAAATTTCTACGCCACTTTTTTTGCGCTAGAATTAAGTAATCGACTTGGGACCCAATTTCTGTTCCTATTTTGGAGATAATCTATGCTTGCGCCAAAATTCATGTTTCTACGATATCGGGAAGTTGGAGAACTTTTGGCGAGTCAGTCAGTGAGTCAGTGAGGGCTTTCAGCTTTATATATATATATATATATATATATATATGACTAGCTGATATACCCGGCTTCGCCCGAGTTAAAGGGGTTGTCCTGCGCCGAAACGGGTTGTTTTTTTTTTCAACCCCCACCCCCGTTCGCCGCGAGACAACCCCGATGCAGGGGTTAAAAAAGAACACCGGAGAGCGCTTACCTGAATCCCCGCGCTCCTGTGACTTCTTACTTACCTGATGAAGATGGCCTCGGGGATCTTCTCACTCGGTGGACCGCAGGGCTTCTGTGCGGTCCATTGCCGATTCCAGCCTCCTGATTGGCTGGAATCGGCACGTGACGGGGCGGAGCTACACGGAGTCGGCATCCAGCACGAGCAGCCCCATTGAAAAAAGAAGAAGACCGGGACTGCGCAAGCGCGGCTAATTTGGCCATTAGACGGCGAAAATTAGTCGGCTCCATGGAAATGAGGACGCTAGCAACGGAGCAGGTAAGTGAATAACGTCTTATAACTTCTGTATGGCTCATAATTAATGCACAATGTACATTACAAAGTGCATTAATATGGCCATACAGAAGTGTATAGACCCACTTGCTGCCGCGGGACAACCCCTTTAATTTGGTACTGGTGTTTATCTGGTGTTCACATGGAAAATCCTATGAAGTCGTGGTTACTTTAGAGATACTGAGGAAAAACATATGTTCACCATTTTGCATAGTTCTCTGCGTTACCCAGGAAAAACCACATGGAGGTAACCATGCGACGTTTCCTTCATATAAAATGACATCAGGAAGTGAGAGAATTAGACTACGTACATAAAATGTGGACGCTAATTCTTTTGCGCTTAGAATTGAATTACCGAGTTGGGACCCATTAGCTTTTCCTATTTATGACACAATCAATGCTCGTGCCAAATTTCCCGTTTCTATGACACCGAAAAGTGAGAAAAATACATTTCGTACGTAAAATTTGGACGCTAATTCTTTTGCGCATAGAATTGAATAATGGAGTTGGGACCCATTAGCTTTTCCTACTTATAACATAATTAATGCTCGTGCCAAATTCCCTGCTTCTATGACACCGGACAGGGAAGAAATTGCATTCCGTACGTAAAATTTTCACGCCAATTCTTTTGGGCTACAATTGAATAATGGAGTTGGGACCCATTAGCTTTTCCTATTTATGACATAATCAATGGTCGTGCCAAATTTCCCGTTTCTTTGACACCAGAAAGTGAGAAAAATACATTTGTACGTAAAATTTGGAAGCTAATTCTTTTGCGCTAGAATTGAATAATCAAGTTGGGACCCATTAGCTTTTCCTATTTATGACATAATCAATGCTCGTGCCAAATCTCACGTTTCTATGACACTGGAAAGTGAAAAAATTACATTCCGAAAGTAAAATTTGGACGCTAATTCTTTTGCGCATAGAATTGAATAATCGAGTTGGGACCTATGAACTTTTCCTATTTATTACATAATCAATGCTCCTGCCAAATTTTAAGTTTCTAAGGCATTGGGAAGTGACAGATTTAGATTATGTACGTAAAATTTTAACGCCAATTCTTTTGCGCTAGAATTGAATAATCGAGTTGGGACCCAATTTCTGTTCCTATTTTGGAAATAGTCTATGCTTGCGCCAAAATTCATGTTTCTATGATATCGGGAAGTTGGAGAACGTTTGGCGAGTCAGCCAGCGAGTTAGTCAGTCAGTCAGTCAGTGAGGGCTTTCAGCTTTATATATATATAGATATATTTATACACACACACTTATATACACATACTATTATATACATAGATATGTGTGAGTATATATGTATGATAGTGTGTGTATGTATATATATATATATGTATAATTTGTATGTGTGTATGAATAATAATATATTATACATACACACTGTACATATATACATACACACAGTATAATAGTGTGCATCTGTGTGTATATATGTATAATAATGAGCGTGTGTGTGTGTGTGTGTGTATATATATATAATATCTATATAATCATGTGTGCCACTGGCCACCATGTGGTGCCCTTTTACCACTTGGGCCACTATGGGGTTCATTATTACTATACAGTCTTACAATTAGAACCAGCCCTTGAAGGCAACAATAAGGCTGATGTGGCCCTTGTTGAAAATGAGTTTGACATCCCTGTACTAGAAAGTGCAGTGACTGCAGAGTATATGAGCCGGCAGGGGAATACAGAGAGTCAGATGATAGATAGTAAGAGAGGTCAGTTAGTGAGAGTACAGCCAGCTGTCAGTCCGTGTAAAGCAAAGAACAAGGCGGTGTCAGTACAAGGGAGAGGAGCAATAGGATAGTGATAGTCTGCTAGTCTGTTATAGAGAAAGATAGCAGCATAGTAGAACGTGCCCTTAGGAGTTGTCATAGGGACCCAGTCGTTGGATAGGGAAGAGAGAGTCAGCGGCAGTGAGAGCTGTTGTCAAGATGTCGGAGGAGCACAAAGTCCTACAGATTCCTGTCAGAACCCTGACAGGAAAGCTACCAGACCCTGTGGCGTGTGACTATGCCGAGCCCTGGTGGAAAGAGAGCAAGTGGTCATGGAAGAGAGATAAGTGCCAACAGCCCCTGCTATTGCAATGAATTGTAATAAACTAAGTAAAATGCCTATTGCAAATATGTGCCTCTGCTCTAGACTACTCCCTCTTCTCACCCCCTCCCACTGCGTTTCTAAAATTTACTAAATATGGCGCCTCCATCCAGGAATGCAACCGAGATAAGACTTCAGCTCCTGGAGAAAGATCCATATAAGGGCAATAACCAATCAGTTACAGATTCGTACTTCATGACGTATTAACCATGCCCACTGTCTATGAAACCCAATGCAGCTTGATTGGAATAAAGAAGTTTCATTTAGCTGAACAGCAGGTTTCAGAGTGATTCTTCCATGCATGCACAGGCCTCAGGCCTTATGCCTACTAATCAGGAAGGGGACAGATATTTATCATTAGGTATACTAGTACCAATCTATAACACTATACTCTGGACCTTACTGGGATCTCCCTGGAGGCTAGAGATGAGCGAACGTACTCGTCCGAGCTTGATACTCGTTCGAGTATTAGCGTGTTCGAGATGCTCATTACTCGTAACGAGTACCACGCGGTGTTCTGGTTACTTTCACTTTCATCTCTGAGACGTTAGCGCGCTTTTCTGGCCAATTGAAAGACAGGGATGGCATTACAACTTCCCCCTGCGACGTTCAAGCCCTATACCACCCCCTGCAGTGAGTGGCTGGCGAGATCAGGTGTCACCAGAGGCGTTGTGACATAGCTGAGGGACAGTGCTATCGTGTTGGAGCTGCTGTAGGGAGAGTGTTAGGAGTTAGTGTAGGCTTCAAGAACCCCAACGGTCCTTCTTAGGCCTCATGTCCACAGGGAAAATAAGAATTAAAATCCGCAGCATTTTTCCTGCACGCGGATCTGCGCCTTATAGGAATGCATTGACCATCCGCGGGTAGATAAATACACGCGGATGGTATTTAAAAGTGAATTAAAAAATTTCTGGAGCATGAAAAAAAATGGACATGCTCAATTTTAGTGCGGATCACACATGCGGGAGCTCATAGAGCACATAACTCAATTGATCTCCCGCATGAAAAATAAAAGACAATTACAGTGCATCCGCAGCCTAAATCCGCGTTACAAATCCACAGCGGATCTGATTTTCCCCGTGGACATGAGGCCTTAGGGCCACATCTATCCGTGTGCAGTAGTGTGGAGGCTGCTTTTTGCAGTGTTGCACATTTTTTTTTTTGGTATATCGGCCGTGCAGAGCATTGCGCCCTGCAGTAATACTCCAGGGACAGAAGTGTGGAGGCAGGGACAGAAGACATATATTATTGATTGAATATACGCAGTGGGCCTTTTCTAAAAAATATTGGGCAAAAAATCTATTTGGCCTGCCTGTCACTGTGCTCAGTGTTCTGGGCCCGTGTGTGCTGGGTGTAGTAGTTCTACAAAATCATATGCAGCCAGCTAAGTGTTACAGCAGGCTTGCGCCAAATTATTTCCTGGCTCTGAAATCACCGCTCTGTTGCAGTTAATAACAGTGCAACACTCTGCAGTTCTGTGACACACTCCAGGGACAGAAGTGTGGCGGCAGGGTCAGAAGACATATATTATTGATTGAATATACGCAGTGGGCTTTTTCTAAAAAATATTGGGCAAAAAATCTATTTGGCCTGCCTGTCACTGTGCTCAGTGTTCTGGGTCCGTGTGTGCTGGGTGTAGTAGTTCTACAAAATCATACGCAGCCAGCTAAGTGTTACAGCAGGCTTGCGCCAAATTATTTCCTGGCGTTCTGTAAGCGAACTCAGCCTCCAACCACAGGCCAATAAGCGGCACATTTAATTACAGCGTTCTGTTTCTGCATTACTGGTAATACAGCATGCTGAGGGGTAGGGGTAGGCCTAGAGGACGTGGGCGCGGCCGAGGACGCGGAGGCCCTAGTCCGGGTGTGGGCACAGGCCGAGCTCCTGATCCAGGTGTATCTCAGCCGACTGCTGCGGGATTAGGAGAGAGGCACGTTTCTGGCGTCCCCACATTCATAGCACATTTAATGGGTCCACGCGGTAGACCTTTATTAGAAAATGAGCAGTGTGAGCAGGTCCTGTTGTGGATGGCAGAAAGTGCTTCCAGCAACCTATCGTCCACCCACAGTTCTGCGCCGTCCACTGCTGCAACTCAGAATCCTCTGGCTGCTGCTCCTCCTTCCTCCCAGCCTCCTCACTCCATGAAAATGAGACATTCTGAGGAGCGGGCAGACTCCCAGGAACTGTTCTCGGGCCCCTGCTCAGATTGGGCAGCAGTGGTTCCTCTCCCACCAGAGGAGTTTATCGTGACTGATGCCCAACCATTGGAAAGTTCCCGGGGTCCGGGGGATGAGGCTGGGGACTTCCGGCAACTGTCTCAAGATCTTTCAGTGGGTGAGGAGGCCGATGACGATGAGACACAGTTGTCTATCAGTGAGGTAGTAGTAAGGGCATTAAGTCCGAGGGAGGAGCGCACCGAGGATTCTGACGAAGAGCAGCAGGACAATGAGGTGACTGACCCCACCTGGTTTGCTACGCCTACTGAGGACAGGTCTTCAGAGGGGGAGGCAAGGGCAGCAGCAGGGCAGGTTGCAAGAGGCAGTGCGGTGTCCAGGGGTAGAGGCAGGGCCAGACCGAATAATCCACCAACTGTTTTCCAAAGCGCCCCCTCGCGCCATGCCACCCTGCAGAGGCCGAGGTGCTCAAAGGTCTGGCAGTTTTTCACTGAGAGTGCAGACGACCGACGAACAGTGGTGTGCAACCTTTGTCGCGCCAAGATCAGCCAAGGAGCCACCACCACCAGCCTCACCACCACCAGCATGCGCAGACATGTGAAGGCCAAGCACCCCACAAGGTGGGACGAAGGCCGTTCACCGCCTCCGGTTTGCACCGCTGCCTCTCCCCCTGTGCCCCAACCTGCCACTGAGATCCAACCCCGCTCTGAGGACACAGGCACTACCGTCTCCTGGCCTGAAACCACACCCTCACCTCCGCTGTCCTCGGCCCCATCCACCAATGTCTCTCAGCGCACCGTCCAGCCGTCGCTAGCGCAAGTGTTTGAGCGCAAGCGCAAGTACGCCACCACGCACCCGCACGCTCAAGCGTTAAACGTGCACGTAGCCAAATTTATCAGCCTGGAGATGCTGCCATATAGGGTTGTGGAAACGGAGTCCTTCAAAAGTATGATGGCGGCGGCGGCCCCACGCTACTCAGTTCCCAGTCGCCACTATTTTTCCCGACGTGCCGTCCCAGCCCTGCACGACCACGTCTCCCGCAACATTGTACGCGCCCTCACCAACGCGGTTACTGCCAAGGTCCACTTAAAAATGGACACTTGGACAAGCACAGACGGGCAGGGCCACTATATCTCCCTGACAGCACATTGGGTGAATTTAGTGGAGGCTGGGACAGAGTCAGAGCCTGGGACCGATCAAGTCCTACCCACCCCCAGAATTGCGGGCCTCAGCTCGGTGCTGGTATCTGCGGCGGTGTATGCTTCCTCCACTAAACCACCCTCCTCCTCCTCCAACGAAACCTCTGTCTCGCAATCAAGATGTGTCAGCAGCAGCACGTCGCCAGCAGACGGTGTCGCGTGGCGTCGCAGCACAGCGGTGGGCAAGCGTCAGCAGGCCGTGCTGAAACTACTCAGCTTAGGAGATAAGAGGCACACGGCCCACGAACTGCTGCAGGGTCTGACAGAGCAGACCGACCACTGGCTTGCCCCGCTGAGCCTCCAACCGGGCATGGTCGTGTGTGACAACGGCCGTAACCTGGTGGCGGCTCTGCAGCTCGGCAGCCTCACGCACGTGCCATGCCTGGCCCACGTCTTTAATTTGGTGGTTCAGCGCTTTCTGAAAAGCTACCCACGCTTGTCAGACCTGCTCGGAAAGGTGTTCCGGCTCAGCGCACATTTCCGCAAGTCCAAGACGGACGCTGCCACCCTGCGCACCCTGCAACATCAGTTTAATCTGCCAGTGCACCGACTGCTGTGCGACGTGCCCACACGGTGGAACTCTATGCTCCACATGTTGGCCAGGCTCTATGAGCAGCGTAGAGCTATAGTGGAATACCAACTCCAACATGGGCGGCGCAGTGGGAGTCAGCCTCCTCAATTATTTTCAGAAAAGTGGGCCTGGTTGGCAGACATCTGCCAGGTCCGTGGAAAGTTTGAGGAGTCTACCCAGGTGGTGAGCGGCGATGCTGCAATCATTAGCGTCACCATTCCTCTGCTATGCCTCTTGAGAAGTTCCCTGCAAAGCATAAAGGCAGATGCTTTGCGCTCGGAAACAGAGCCGGGGGAAGACAGTATGTCGCTGGATAGTCAGAGCACCCTCCTGTCTATATCTCAGCGCGGTGAGGAGGAGGAGGAAGATGAGGAGGAGGGGGAAGAGACAGCTTGGCCCACTGGTGAGGGTACACATGCTGCTGGCCTGTCATCCTTTCAGCGTGTATGGCCTGAGGAGGAGGAGGAGGAGGAGGAGGAAGAGGAGGATCCTGAAAGTGATCTTCCTAGTGAGGACAGTCATGTGTTGCGTACAGGTACCCTGGCACACATGGCTGACTTCATGTTAGGATGCCTTTCTCATGACCCTCACGTTACCCGCATTCTGGCCACTACGGATTACTGGGTGTACACACTGCTCGACCCACGCTATAAGGAGAACCTTTCCACTCTCATACCCGAAGAGGAAAGGGGTTCGAGAGTGTTGCTATACCACAGGACCCTGGCAGACAAACTGATGGTAAAATTCCCATACGACAGCGCTAGTGGCCGAAGGCGCAGTTCCGAGGGCCAGGTAGCAGGGGAGGCGCAGAGAGCAGGCAGCATGTACAGCACAGGCAGGGCAACACTCTTTAAGGCCCTTGACTGCTTTATGACTCCCCAGCAAGACTGTGTCACCGCTCCCCAGTCACGGCTGAGTCGGCGGGAGCACTGTAAAAGGATGGTGAGGAAGTACGTAGCCGATCGCACGACCGTCCTCCGTGACGCCTCTGCCCCCTACAACTACTGGGTGTCGAAGCTGGACACGTGGCCTGAACTCGCGCTGTATGCCCTGGAGGTGCTTTCTTGTCCTGCGGCTAGCGTCTTGTCAGAGAGGGTGTTTAGTGCGGCTAGGGGAATCATCACAGATAAGCGTACCCGCCTGTCAACCGACAGTGCCGACAGGCTAACACTCATCAAGATGAACAAAGCCTGGATTTCCCCAGACTTCTCTTCTCCACCAGCGGACAGCAGCGATACCTAAGCAATACGTAGGCTGCACCCGCGGATGGAAGCATCGTTCTGTATCCCCATCAAAAACGGGGACGTTTTCGCTTCATCAATCTCTGTATAATATTCCTCCTCCTGCTCCTCCTCCTGAAACCTCACGTAATCACGCCGAACGGGCAATTTTTCTTAGGCCCACAAGGCTCAGTCATATAATTTTTCTAAACAATTTTTATACGTTTCAATGCTCATTAACCCCTTCCCGCTCCAGGACGTACCGGTACGTCCCGGGAGCCTGGTACTTCCCGCAACAGGACGTACCGGTACGTCCTGGGGATAGCGCGGGATCACATATGATCCCGCGAAATCCCGCAGCGGGAGCCGGCTGTCAGTCACAGCCGGCGTCCCGCTCCAACAGCGGGGGGACATCGGAGATGCGCCCGCCGCTGTTAACCCCTTCCCTGCCGCGATCTAAGTAGATAGCGGCAGGGAAAGAGTTCACAGAGGGATCGCGATCCCCCGTGTCTCCGGCCGGCTCTCGCGATGTCATCGCGAGAGCCCGGCCTGTCACCATGGCAACAGGACGCCAGACACTGGCGTCCTGTATTGCCTGTGCCTATAATCGCTGTACAAGCGATAAGGCATGGGAGAGCAGTAGCTCTGCCATGCCTTATGAAGCAATCATAGGCATACTGCTGCAAGTCCCTCAGAGGGACCCAAATAGTATAAAAAAAGAAAAGAAAAGTGTAAAAAAAAGAAAAATGTAAACAAAAATGTAAAAAAAAACCTTTTTTATGCTTTTTCTAATATTAGCATAAAAAAAGGGAAAAAAAAACAAAACCCCCACATATTGGATATTGACGCGTCCGTAACGACGTGTACAAAAAGTTGAACATGCTTTTTATTTTGTACGACAAAAAGCGTAAAAAAAAAACGCTAAAAAACAGAGGCAAAATGCTAATTTTTAGCATTTTGCCTCACAAAAAATGCAATAAAAGTGATCAAAAAAGCAGTACATTTCCCAAAATGGTACCAATAAAAACTACAGCTCATCTCGCAAAAAAATAAGCCCTTAAAGAGCTCTGTACTTGGAAAAATAAAAAAGTTACAGGACTTTGAATGCAGCTATAGAGAAAAAAAAAAGATTTCCAAAAAAAAGGGGGTTTTATTGCAAAAAAGTGTAAAAACCTAAAAAAAAATATAACAATTTTGGTATCGTTGTAACCGTACCGACCCGCAGAAAAAATTGTGTGTGTCATTTATGCTGCATGATTAATGCTGTAAAAAAAAAAAAATAAAATCTATGGCAGAATTGATGTGTTTTCTCTCCCTGTTATCATTAAAAAAAACAAATTTACGATATTGTCTATGTAGTTGTACCCAAAAGTGGCACAGATAAAAACTACAGATCGCCACGCAAAAAACAAGCCCTTATACGGCCACGTCCACGGAAAAATAAAAAAAGTTATGGCTTTTGAAAAATGGAGATGGAAAAATACCAAAAAAAATCGCTTGGTCCTCAACGCCAAAATAGGCCGTGTCATTAAGGGGTTAAAGCGTTGAAACGTTCACCTCAACCAATTTTTATTTTAACTGGGCTGCCTCCTGGCCTAGTTACCAATTAAGCCACATTAACCAAAGCGATTAATGGGTTTCACCTGCCCTCTTGGTTGAGCATGGGCAATTTTTCAGAGGTACATTACTACTGTTGGTACACCAATTTTTGGGGGCCCTCGCCTACAGTGTAATCAAAATAATTTTTAGCCCACCTGCATTACAGCTGACGTTACATCAGCTGTGTTGGGCACTGCAATGGGATGTATTTATGTACCGCCGGTGGCTTCCTGGCACCCACCCATGCTGTGGGTCCACAGGGAGTTTTAAATGCATCTGTTTCCACTTCTAAAGAACCCCAGTCTGACTGGGGCATGCAGTGTGGGCCGAAGCCCACCTGCATTAAACATGACATTACATCAGCTGTGATGGGCAATGCAATGGGATATTTTTATGTACCGCCGGTGGGTTCCAGGGAGCCACCCATGCTGTGGGTCCACACGGAGTTGTAACTACATGTGTCCACTTCTAAAGAACCCCAGTCTGAATGGGGCATGCAGTGTGGGCCAAAGCCCACCTGCATTTCATCTGACGTTAGCTCTGCTGTCCAGGGCACTGCAATGGGATACATTTATGTACAGCAGGTGGGTTCCAGGGAGCCACCCATGCTGTGGGTACACACGGAATTCCCATTGCGGAGTTGGGGATTCCCAGTTGTACCTGCCTGTGACTATTTATAAAAAAGCGCGGTCTGACTGGGGCATGCATACACCTTGACAGAATGAATAGTGTGTGGCACATAGGTTACCCATTGCTATGCCCACGTGTGCAGCTCCAGATGGAAGTGGCACAGGATTGGATTTCTCATTGCTTCTGTACAGCATTGTGGGCTATCGCCCCGCCCCTTTTAAAGAGGGTCGCTGCCTAGCCGTGCCAACCCTCTGCAGTGTGTGCCTGCGGTTCCTCCTCATGGCAGACGCACTTATAAATAGACATGAGGGTGGCGTGGCATGAGGGCAGCTGAAGGCTGGGCAGGGACAGTTTGGTGTGCGCTGTGGACACTGGGTCGTGGGGGGGGGTTGGGCAGCATGTAACCCAGGAGAAGTGGCAGCGGAGTGTCATGCAGGCAGTTATTGTGCTTTGTTGGAGGTAGTGTGGTGCTTAGCTAAGGTATGCATTGCTAATGAGGGCTTTTCAGAAGTAAAAATTGTTGGGTGGGGGGGGGGGCCCACTCTTGCCGCTATTGTGGCTTAATAGTGGGACCTGGGAACTTGAGATCCGTTGCTGTGTCATTCCCATCACTTTCTTGAATTGCCCCGATTTTCACAAATGAAAACCTTAGCGAGCATCGGCGATATACAAAAATGCTCGGGTCGCCCATTGACTTCAATGGGGTTCGTTACTCGAAACGAACCCTCAAACATCGCGAAAAGTTCGTCTCGAGTAACGAGCACCCGAGCATTTTGGTGCTCGCTCATCTCTAATGATCACCAGTCTGCTGAAACACAATACGAAGTGTCCTTTATGCAAGTCCATCATTGTGTACACTGGGTCGTGGGGGGGGGGGGGGATTGGTCAGCATGTAACCCAGGAGAAGTGGCAGCGGAGTGTCATGCAGGCAGTGATTGTGCTTTGTTGGAGGTAGTGTGGTGCTTAGCTAAGGTATCCATTGCTAATGAGGGCTTTTCAGAAGTAAAAGTTGTTGGGGGGGGGGGGGCACTCTTGCCGCTATTGTGGCTTAATAGTGGGACCTATGAACTTGAGATGCAGCCCAACATGTTGCCCCTCGCCTGCCCTATCCGTTGCTGTGTCGTTCCCATCACTTTCTTGAATTGCCCAGATTTTCACAAATGAAAACCTTAGCGAGCATCGGCGAAATACAAAAATGCCTGGGTCGCCCATTGACTTCAATGGGGTTAGTTCTTCGAAACTAACCCTCGAGCATCGCGAAAAGTTTGTCTCGAGTAACGAGCATCCGAGCATTTTGGTGCTCGCTCATCTCTACTGGAGACCATTTATGTCAGGAGGCCTAATCACAAGGCTATAAAAGGGAAGTTCCTACATAAAGGTCATCAGTTTGTGGATTTGGTATCAGTGTAGAACTGCTGTGGGCCGACTCTGCTGCTCAACCATATAATTACTGTTTTATCTCCCTTTCCGGGAGGATAGATAGTTGGCAACACTTTTCCTGAACATTCTGCAAAGGAACCAAAACCTTGTAAAACAGAAACCACAAAGCTCTCCATCTCACACTGTTGCCTGTAGTTCAATCCAGCCGCTTTCAACATCAAAACCACAACAGAAAATTGTAAGAGTGAAATCTGCTGTGGATGCGCATCAAAAACCACATCAACATCAGCACCATTGGCACAGATTTTGACATGATTTCCAATGTCTTTTTTTTTTTTTATAAATTTGTTTTTATTGACTTGTCTATAATACCATAGTGTACAACAAAAGTTATTCCAACTATGTCATAACATACATTTGAATATATTTGTAAAATATAACCAGTGACTCCAATGTCGTTTTGATGCAGCATTTGGTTCATATTGTCCTCTGTGTACAATCTCCCCCCCCCCCCCTTCATCTTCTGCTACTTGAGAGCATACTCTTCACACACAGGATGGCTTAGCATGGCTCACCCCCCCCCCCCCACCACACAGGATGCCCTAGCATGGCTCACCCCCTCACCACACAGGATGCCCTAGCATGGCTCAACCCCCCACCCTCACCCAATACCATACAGGATGCCCTAGCATGGCTCACCCCACCAACACCACCACACAGGATGCCCTAGCATGGCTCACCCCCCCCCCCCCCCCAAGACACCACTCAGGATGCCCTAGCATGGCTCACCCCCTCACCACACAGGATGCCCTAGCAGAGCTCACCCCCTCACCACACAGGATGCCCTGCATGGCTCTGTACTGGTGCATCTTGTCTCCACCAAAACTTGAGGTTGAGACATGGGTTGGTCTGGCTTAGTGACAGAGAAGGTGCAGGTGACACCCACAGCAGTAGATTGGCTGCTTCCCTCGGAATCTCCTGTCATGTTATATAACCTATTACGGCTGAATATCACCCAGCCAGATTCAAGGGCAGGAGGGAAGCTGGCGGCGACTCAGACAGCAGGGCACCACAGCAAAACTGAATGGGCGCGTATGTTCCTGCTGTTAACAGTGGTTCTGCCTTCCGCAGCACCACTTCCACACATGCAGCCATGGTGAGTATGAGGCCGCCGAAACACCAATATAGGAGAACTGGACAGTGACAGTGGGGACGACAGCAAGCACAGATTCAAGGGTAGAAAGGAGGCCGGCACCTACACTGACAGTGGGGGACTGCCGCGGAGCTGATCAGGCGCATTTGTTCTTGCGTAAGCGGCGATGCAGGAGGACCAGAGCACAGCACTGGCCATACTCAGAGCGATGGAACCACAGGGGACAGTGCCGTAGTAAGTTACAGGAGACAAGAGGGCAAATGGTGGTAGTAGTGCAGGAAAAGTCCCATGAGCTGGCAGGGGGACACTTACAGGAGGCAGGAGGGTAACGCGGGTGGATAGCACTCCTGCATCAGTTAATCTACTGCTGAGGGTGTCACCTGTCACTAAGCCAGGCCAACTCCTAGTTCTGGTAGAGAAAAGATCCACCAGTACTGCATGGTTCACCTCTCACCACACAGGATGCCCTAAAATAGTTCACCCCTCACCACACAGGATGCCTCTTCATGGCTTTCACCCGCTCTCCCGCTAAATGCTGCCTGTGATTCCCCTCCACCCCTGCATGTTGGAGTCCTGGTTTTGAGTAGAAGTTTAATGATGTTTTCTGAATGCTTACAATAATTTGGGGTCAGATCTAAACCTTTAGGGAATGATAATAACTAATGAAGTAGAACATACATTACATCTGAAGATGGAAGCTGTCTAGAAGACTTATTGTTGGCATCAATGTATCAGTCTGAGATGATGTGATCAAGCATTTGACTATTTCTCCCCATTATCTTGGGGGTTCCAATAATGTAACAGACAATCTCAATGTAATGCTCAGAAAGTAATTTATTGTAAAAGAACCAATCACAGGTGCAATTACTTCTCTTCAGATAACAGTTTTCATTCTATTATCCAAATGTATAGATAGAGAGGTGATTAGAAAGAAATCAGATCTTGTGGCATGCCTGTGCCATAGTGATGTAAGGTACCTGCAAAACACAAGAAGCCATGGTTAGTGGGGGACAATGGAAGATACTACATATATGTACTGTGTGTGTAACTGTATCCCTTATTACATGGACAGACACTTTCTGAGTGTCCTTGGGGTCCAATCACATCCTTTCAGTAGGAAAATCTCAATATGCTATTTAGAGGAGTGAGCAACAGGAAATGGTCAACCTCCGATGGTTCCCAAGTCTAATCCCTTATGTAAGGCATTGAATATGGAATACAAATCTTATCCATATCAGAAAAAAGCCTGTGTCAGGGTACCACACAGTCTTTTCTTCTGGTGGTTTTTGAGTGAAAAAAAACCCAGAAAAACTATAATTTGTATATTGGATAGAGATGAGCGAGCACCAAAGTGCTCTGGTGGTCGTTACTCGAGTCGAACTTTCAGTGATGCTCGAGAGTTCGTTTCGAGTAACGAACCCCATTGAAGTCAATGGGCGACTCGAGCATTTTTGTATATTGCCGATGCTCGCTAAGGTTTTCATTTGTGAAAATCTGGGAAATTCAAGAAAGTGATGAGAATGACACAGAAACGGATAGGGCAGGCGAGGAGCTACATGTTGGGCTGCATCTCAAGTTCCCAGGTCCCACTATTAAGCCACAATAGTGGCAAGAGTGAGACCCCCCCCCCCCCCCCCCCCCCCACTGTCAGCATAAAGATCGTTCTCCTCTGCCACAGCTCTAACAGCTGTGGCAGAGAAGAATGATGTTAGCCCATTGAATTCAATGGAGCCGGCAATACAGCCGGCTCCATTGAAAGCAATGGGCTGCCGGCGATCGCGGGATGAATTGTCGGGAAGGGCTTAAATATATAAGCCCTTCCCTGCAATCCATCCAGAAATGTGTAAAAATAAAAAATATATATATATACTCACCTTGTCCCGGCAGACGGAGTTCAGCGAGGCAGGCTGCAGTTCTCCTGAACTGCTCTGAACAGCTCTGAGTAGTATTCAGCAGCCGGGGATTTAAAATCCCTGCCTGCTGAATGAGCTGCCTCTGATTGGTCACAGCCTGAAAATATTATCAATCAATGCAAATACTGTACAAATCAAAATCTGATGACAATACTGATTCAATATGATTTTATCCATATTTTAATCAATTTCCAGATAATAAAATGGGTGTATTTTTCACGTAATATGGACAGAAATATCACATGCTGTGTTTTTTAAAACACAGCTGTAAAAAAGCTCCCCATGTAAATAGATACACACTGTTACATCAGCTCTGTATTACAGTCTGCAAAACACAGATCATTTGCTGGTGGTTGGGAGTCTCACTGCTGAGATGCACACCAATCTCAGGAATGGGACCCCATATCCCAGCCTGCCTGTCGCTGTGGGGGTTACTTCTCCCCCCACAGTTACATTTAAATAAATGAAGTGCTAGCGTTCCATTCATTTCAATACAGAAATACCCAAGTGCGTGCCATTCGGCTATCTCAGCAGTCCCATTAAAAGTTAAGGGAGCACTATTACACTTGCATGACCAGCACTCCATTCAGTCACAGTCATTTATCAAGCGCTGGCTGTGATTGGCTAAGCGGTAGCCAATCACAGCCAGCACTTCCAGAAGGAGGGATTTTTTGAATCCCCGGCCAGAAGAGAAGATGATCAGGGACCCGTGGAGAAGATGTGGCCGGGCTGACAGCGCGGGAGAGGGGATGCATGTGTATTTTTTATTCTGCAGTAGATTGTAGCTTTGACAGTAGCATTGTTACGATATACTACCCATGATACGCCAGCCCGGGTGCCCTAGATCTCACCCACAACCCCTGTCCCTGCCTACTTGCCTACACTCCTGGCTAACCTCAGGTGGGCAACTAGGCGGCAGTCCCTACTCACTAGGGACTGAAAAGGGACGCTGGCATACCTGGATAGAAGGGTAGAATACCGACAGGAAAGGCAGATGTAAATAACCAACACGAACAATATTAAGCAGAACTGAGGCAGATGGAAAAACCTGGTGGATAATAGCAAAGTATAGCAGACAAGCTGACAGTCAGGAGACCAACAGAGGCAGACTAGCTAGCACACTGATGGAAACCAATAACTGGCAGTGATTTCCAGTCTCTTCCCGACCTTTAAACAAAAGCCTCCACCCAGGGGCGGAGAGGGGGAGACAGCCAACTCCCAACAGAACATAATAAAAGGAAGCTCGTGCACGGCAGCTGCATTCACAGGTGCACACGCACACAGCATCGGGCGCCACCAGCACCACACCAGCCAGGCACCCGCGCCCCTGGTAGCTGGACAACAAGCCGGGGGGATGCGCCCCAACCGCAGGACCCCACACACCGCCACCCCAGGAGGACCAGCAACCGCCGCATGGTAACAAGCATTTGTTACTGTCAAAGTTGCATTGCACCGCACAATAACCGCAATGCAACAGAAAGGAAGGCTCCATAGGGAAACATGGGCTACAAAACCTCACATGCACAAAGCCGGACCCATGAGGTTTTTGTGTCGTTTTGTAGCATGCTACAAAAGATCGCATGTGTGAAGGAACCCATAGGAAAGCGAGGGCTTCTCATACATGCAATTTGTAGCACTGTAGCAACGCTACAAAATTGTGCGACTTTGTCACCCGTGTGAAGGAGGCCTTAAAGGGGTTGTCCCGCGGCAGCAAGTGGGTCTATACACTTCTGTATGGCCATATTAATGCACTTTGTAATGTACATTGTGCATTAATTATGAGCCATACAGAAGTTATAAAAAGTTTTTTACTTACCTGCTCCGTTGCTAGCGTCTTCGTTTCCATGGAGCCGACTAATTTTCGCCGTCTAATGGCCAAATTAGCCGCGCTTGCGCAGTCCCGGTCTTCTTTTTTCAATGGGGCTGCTCGTGCTGGATGCCGTCTCTGTGTAGCTCCGCCCCGTCACGTGCCGATTCCAGCCAATCAGGAGGCTGGAATCGGCAATGGACCGCACAGAAGCCCTGCGGTCCACCGAGTGAGAAGATCCCCGCGGCCATCTTCATCAGGTAAGTAAGAAGTCACCGGAGCGCGGGGATTCAGGTAAGCGCTCTCCGGTGTTCTTTTTTTTAGCCCTGCATCGGGGTTGTCTCGCGGCGAACGAGGGGGGGGGGGGGGTTGAAGAAAAAAAAAAACGTTTCGGAGCGGGACAACCCCTTTAAGGTGTTAAGATAATGTTCTGCACCACAGTTTATTTGCCATTTCAATAGCTTTTCAATGATCTTAGTTTCTTTTCATTGGCTTAAAATAAGATAACTGGTCACAGAAAGGCATTCTATTCAAGTTACACTTTGCTAAATCTGTAAGAATTGATGTACCGTATTTTCCGGCGTATAAGACGACATTTTAACTTAAGGAAATCTTCTCAAAAGTCGCAGGAGGTGAGTAATGATTTTTTTTTCTATATTTCAACTGGAAAAGTTGGGGGTCGTCGTATATGCCGGAAATACGGTATGTTAAAATGAAGTATGTGATTGCTGGGAACAGTAGAACGCTTCTGCAGCACAAACTGCATACTTTATGAAGTGTGCTATTCAATGGGAAGCCACGCTGGCATCTGCTTTATTTTCTCTAATAAAGAGAACGTCGCAATGAAGAAAATCAGTACAGCAGCAAATAATTAGCATTTATTGTGGTGCCCGGGATAGTAAATTAGTTATATGTACTTATAATTGGTTAATTTGTCTGTTTAGGATGAATTGAATTACTAATGGGAATATCGGAAACAGATAAAAAGGACTGCATTTTATTACCTTACTTTAGCATGGACAGGTATATAAGTTGCCTCCAAGTAAAGCACCGACTAAACCAACAATACTACCAAGTAAAATCCCAATAACTGCAGTCGCGGTGCTTAGAATAGTGTCAATGCTGAAAAGGATCCAAGTGCACTTGGAAATCAAATCTTCGTTACCCTGGAAGGGAAACATTTGTCAACATGTGGATTTTGCCATGAAACAAACAATACAAATATACCTTCTAGTTTCTAGGATTAAAAATTTATTTTCTATATTTTACTCATTTTTTATAACGCACACATGTTCTGCGACGAGGTACAGGGAACACTTACATCGTTCCCTGTCCTCATTGGGCATCACTATCCGATTTCACCTATTAAAGATGATATAATGAGGTTTGCCATTTTCACTGAGGCAGTTATTGTCTATATAATCAACTAGCTGATATACCCGGCTTCGCCCGAGTTAATTTGGTACTGGTGTTTATCTGGTGTTCACACGGAAAATCTTATAAACTTGTGGTTACTTTAGAGATACTGAGGAAAAACATATGTTCACCATTTTGCATAGTTCGCTGTGTTACCCAGGAAACACCATGGGAGGTAACCATGCGACGCTTCCTTCATATAAAATGACATCAGGAAGTGAGAATTAGATTACGTACATAAAATTTGGACACTAATTCTTTTGCGCTTAGAATTGAATAATCGAGTTGGGACCTATTAACTTTTCCTATTTATGACACAATCAATGCTTGTGCCAAATTTCATGTTTCTATGACATTGGGAAGTGAGAGATTTGGATTATGTACGTAAAATTTGGACGCTAATTCTTTTGCGCATAGAATTGAATAATGGAGTTGGGACCCATTCGCTTTTCCTATTTATGACATAATCAATGCTCGTGCCAAATTTCCTGTTTCTGACACCGGAAAGTGAGAAAATTACGTTCCGTATGTAAAATTTGGACGCTAATTCTTTTGCGCATAGAATTGAATAATCGAGTTGGGACCCATTAGCTTTTCCTATTTATGACATATTCAATGCTCGTGCCAAATTTCCCGTTTCTATGACACCGGAAAGTGAGAAAATTACGTTCCGTACGTAAAATTTGGACGCTAATTCTTTTGCGCATAGAATTGAATAATGGAGTTGGGACCCATTAGCTTTTACTATTTATGACATAATTAATGCTTGTGCCAAATTTCCTGTTTCTATGACACTGGAAAGTAAAGAAATTACATAACGCACGTAAAATTTTGACGCCAATTCTTTTGCGCTAGAATTGAATAATGGAGTTGGGACCTATTAACTTTTCCTATTTATGATATAATCAATGCTCGTGCCAAATTTCATGTTTCTATGACACCAGAAAGTGAGAAAATTAGATTCCGTACGTAAAATTTGGACGCTAATTCTTTTGCGCATAGAATTGAATAATAGAGTTGGGACCCATTAGCTTTTCCTACTTATGACATAACCAATGCTTGTGCCAAATTTCCCGTTTCTATGACACCGGAAAGTGAGAAAATTCTATTCCGCACATAAAATTTGGACGCTAATTCTTTTGCGCTAGAATTGAATAATCGAGTTGGGACCCATTAGCTTTTCCTATTTATGACATAATCAATGCTCGTGCCAAATTTCCCGTTTCTATGACACCGGAAAGTGAGAGATTTAGATTATGTACGTAAAATTTTGACGCCAATTCTTTTGCACTAGAATTGAATAATCGAGTTGGGACCCAATTTGTTTTCCTATTTTGGAGATAATCTATACTTGCGCCAAATTTCATGTTTCTACGACATCGGGAAGTTGGAGAACTTTTGGCGAGTCAGTCAGTGAGTCAGTGAGTCAGTGAGTCAGTGAGTCAGTGAGGGCTTTCAGCTTTATATATATAGATTATCTAAGCCCTTCACAGTTATAGAAACTGAAAATAATTTTTATTGAGCAACTCGTTAAAAATTAGAGGGCTACCATTGACAGACTAACGCAAAACTACAAAGACACACAAAACTCTGATTCCACTGGGCTGTGATTGAGGAGAACCACAGTTTAGGAGGAGAGGTGACGGTCTCTGGCTTGCTGAACCACAACTGATTTGGACAGAGTGGAAATTAGTGGGTTAAATTAAACCACACCAGTCTAAAGCCTGCACAGGAGTAAATATTCCTGTTTTGAGTGAACATTTGTATTTCAATCAAGAGGGGTGTCCTCTCTATGTTTGTATATTATATATGTGCCCCATCTAAACCAGTTTCACTTCAAGGAGATGTCCCGAGGCAGCAAGTGGGGTTATACACTTCTGTATGGCCATAATAATGCACTTTGTAATATACATTGTGCATTAATTATGAGCCATACAGAAGTTATAAAAAGTTTTTTACTTACCTGCTCCGTTGCTAGCGTCCTGGTCTCCATGGTGCCGACTAATTTTTGGCCTCCGATGGCCAAATTAGCCGCGCTTGCGCAGTCCGGGTCTTCTGCTGTTCTCTATGGGGCTCCGTGTAGCTCCGTGTAGCTCCGCCCCGTCACGTGCCGATTCCAGCCAATCAGGAGGCTGGAATCGGCAGTGGACCGCACAGAAGAGCTGCGGTCCACGGAGGAAGAGGCCATCTTCAGCGGTGAGTAGAGAAGTCACCGGAGCGCCGGGATTCAGGTAAGCGCTGTGCGGGTGGTTTTTTTAACCCCTGCATCGGGGTTGTCTCGCGCCGAACGGGGGGGGGGTTTAAAAAAAAAAAAACCCGTTTCGGCGCGGGACATCTCCTTTCAGCCTGATGAAGGGTTGATAGAAGACCCAAAAGCTCGCTGTAACATCATATATTTTTGTTAGCCATTAAATATCATATCTACAAGATTACTTGGTTTCTCTCACTGAGAACAATCACACTGTGTTCAAACCCCTTTAATTTCCCCATCTCCAGCACACTAATTGCTTCCATAAAATGTATAATCTTTGTATGGCAAATTGTGTTGCTGCAGTCATTGATAATATACTATACAATTGAAATGGAATAGTTTAGCAATGGGTGATTCAAGGTCATTGTCAAAGGAAGTAATGACCCTTAGGGCTCTTTCCCACGAGCGTATATCAGCCGCCGTTTTCACGGCCGGCCGATATACGCTACAATCTGACACATTGGATTCCAATGCATCAGATCACATGGCCATATTCCCACAGTGTAAAAGCGCATGTCCGGGCCAATGTAGCACTGAGCTCTTTTACGCTGGACCGGAAAGACAGTCCTGGAACTATCTTTCTGTCCGGAATATGTCAGCCACTGCATGGGCTCTTACGGAAGCCAATGACAGCAGCTGTAGAAGGGAAGTGTGTGTGTGTGTTTGGGGAGGGGGGGGGGTAGTAGCGTGACTGCTAAACTCCTTCCCCCTCTTCTCCCCTCTCCTCCAGCTGTTTGCAATGGGAAGGAGTGGGACAGGGGTTGGTCTAAGCTCTGCCCCACCCCCTCCCATTGCTCGCTGCGGACAAGGGGCCAGAACGGGGGGGGGGGGGAGCTTAACTCTGTCCCCATCCCGCCCCCTCCCATTGCAAACAGCTGGAGGGGAGGAGAGGGGAGGTGAGCCGGCGAGGGGGTGGGAAGGGGGAGACAGCTAAGTTGTGGCCTCAGAGTATATGCGCTAGGGCTGTGCTGTTTGAATGGGCGCACAAATGTTAGATTTGTGTGCCCATTCACATTTGTATGGCGCCGGCGGGCATGTGTAAAAACGTCTACGGCCATGTGAAAGAGCCCTTGATGACTAAATAGCATGCACATCTACATCTAAAATTAAGCACTTACCCAAATGGTTAGACATTTTTTCAGATGAACGTGAAGGACAACATTGAATTTAGCTAGAATGCATTGCTGCAGATTATGAAAAAAAAAGATAAAACCATATTTTCAGTATCTGTATATAATTTCCTGTGTAATGCAGTAATTTACAAAATTGCAACTCCTGAAAGGTAATTCTGTCGTTCTTTAATTGTGGGGCAGTGAGACCTCATACTGGCTTTCAGTTTTTGCCCTGTTTCCCCACCATACAGACCCCTAACCGGACATTTACTGTACATTTTACACAATGTTATTGTCGGTAATCACAGTAATTAGCAGACAAATCAGATTCTATCCGTAGGATGCCGTGAATACTCGTTATATATCTCAGATATTGCAGGCTCTGAGTGCACCACGTGTAACAGAGAATGTGTCCCTTAAATCTTAGTTTGTCTGCGTTTCAGTGTTATTTTCTTGTCCCCAGTCTCAGGAGGAGCAGAATAAAAATGTAGCTTACCGTCAATTTACCAATACTATCCAGAAGGAACTGTAATCCAGTAACTAGTAGTAAAAGGCCAATGAAATCCCCTTTCTGAAATATAAAATCTAAATTTTTTAATCTAATACCTTTTGTAATCGGTTGTCATTAGTAACAATTACATGTAAAGATGTATTAACCCATTAAACAATCCTCTAGCTCCGTTAGTGAGTGCACGGTAGACCTGTCTTTATACACAGCAGCCAATGTGAACCAGCAGAGGTTCCAAGGATTTGTCAGGAGACGTTACTCCGACTTCCCGTAGACCCCGTAGATAAGTTGTAGTCAGGGGTCACAGCTCTGCCCTATCGGAGCCAAGCAAACAAATCGGCTAAACCCTGAATAGGCAGCAGTAAGCAGAAGCCATACTCTCATTCATACCTGTACATTTAAAATGCCTTCTTCCATCAGAACGTTCCAATCATCATATACAGCGATACCTTTTTGTAAAATCCCTTAAACTGCGATGTACTGGCATGTTTCATTTATGCTTGACAACTAATGTTGCTGCATTCTGTTGGGATGTCTGCTAAAACGGGAGCTACGAGAAAGCCGAACAACAGTAATAGTAATGCCTCTGCTCATTAAATATGTTTGACCTCCTGTCTATGATGTAACTGAATTTGGATATGATGATGTGCATCTGTCCATTATTTGATATGAAAATCTCCTTTAAATTGTAGATTGGTACTTACCAGGAGCAAGTTTATCTGTGCAAGTGTTAATCCCTAACAAGGATAAAGGTAAACACAATGTTGAATTCTTAGATTTGACAGACAATGTTTTCTTACATGTGTTTACTATAAGCACTAAAATAACAAGTTCAGACGTTTACGTTTTACTGCACTTTTCAAGAGATTTTGCATAAATGTTTATTTTAAAAAAATGTATTTCATTTTAAGCGGGTGACCGGCACGATTATGTTAAAAAAGGAACAAATCATGTTCTGCCTGTTTTTGTGCACATTTTCTGTCATTTTGACACGTACTCCATGAATCTGGCTTTCCATGCAAGCAGATTAAAGGGGTTTCCCATGACTAGAACTAAGGTTCTGCTATTTCTCCAGTCTTTTTATTGGCTGTTTGAGGTATTGAAGCTCAGCCATACTGAAGTGAATGCAGCTGACTTGTAGTACCATACACAGCCAATGGAAAGTTATGGCGCTGTTTCTGGGATACACAGTAGATCCTTTATTCCAGTCCTGAACAGTCCCCTTATAGCTGTTGAAGTCAATGAAATAACATCATTTAACTTTATCAAATACAGTTTATCAATGAGCCAATAACATAAAATGGGAAGGAAGGTTCTTACCGCTGCTTGTAAAAGTATTGGAACTGAAGTTTTAAAAATTTTAGCTAATATATTCTGAAAAGAAAAAAAAAGTATTAAGAGTGAACCATTTCAATATTCTGAAAACTACTTATTAAGGATGAAATATTAACCAGTGTTGTCCTGAAATCTTGGATATACCTCTAGCCAGATATTTTACGCATTACGTGGTCATCATTTATAGAATTCGTCCTACAGAAGCGTGATTGTTTTATTCCGATTTTTTTTAATTGAAAATTTTGTTCTCATCAATGGTCTCAGGTAACACCTTTAACCATTTTTTTTGCTGTCCCAAACATATTTCTAGTTTTCCCATATAGCACATTTGCTTATTTGCCACTGAGAGTAGAGATTCAAAATGTTTGTATTGAGACCTTCTAATCTGCAGTTTCCAGTGAGCAATCAACTTGCTGAAGGAGTTTAAATATTTTATTATATAGTATATAATGTATCAATGTTAATCTTACTTTATCACATATAGAGCTCAGTCACACGGGCGCATCCGGGCGCCAATGGGCCCGTCTTCCTGCATGGTCATGTGTTCTTTCTGCCGGTGGTGGAAAGAGTCGTCCGCACCTGCAGTGCGTCCGTTTTCTTCATGCAGGAAGACGGGCGCATCGCGCGCGGATGTGCCCGTGTGACTGAACCCATAGTCAAAATATAAGTCTCATTTATTTATCCATAGCTTTCATAAAACCTTTAATATGAATATATTTTGAAGTCAGGATGTAGACATGTGGTCTCCTTGTGAAACCAGTTTTCTGTTCTAAGATTAAAGGCCCATTCACATAAAGCGATGATCGCACAAAGATCGCTCAAACGACAGTTTGAGTGACAGCTTTGAGCGATAATTTTGCATAAACTATTAAGCAGCTACTTAATAGCTTATTAGCGTGCAAATGAAGCCTTTAGCAGAATACAGTTAATATCCGAAGGGCTCTTATCTGCATTCAGCTCCTTTGCTCTCCGACAGGTAACAATGCTATTAACACTACCCACGAAGAACCCAGCGTGTGGTCCTGATAAGACCGCACGACCATTTTTAGGTTGACCTGAATTGAAAGATCAGCTAGCAGCGCACGAAAAATGCACCATGGCCGCGTGTTTAGACGCAACGATTATCACTCAAACAATTGCCTTTAGCGATTTTTGAGCGATCATTGCTCTGTGTAAATGGGCCTTAATTCTGCCTCAATCACACGGTCATATTTTTGATCAATATTATTCACATATTTTTTACACATATTATGCCCCATTAAGTTGCATTGGGATATGCAGGCATATTATTTTCATGTGCGTATTTCACACTAGTTAAAAAATAAAAATCGCAGTATGTCCTATTTTCAGCTGTATTACATGTTCGTTAAAAACCAGCTGAAAGATAGATCTTGCCCATCTTTTATCACACATAGAAAGATAGAGCATAGCCTATTTTTTCTCAGGAATGTAGCACAAGACAGACAGATCTAAGAACAAAACCATTGCAGTCAAAATGGGACGAATTCATGGTTGTCTGTTTAAGCATTAAAGGGTGCATGTAAAACTGAACAACAAACAATAAATTCATTCAGCTTTCCATTTTGTATGCATAAGAATTGAACAGATCGGCTCATGTAAACTGCCTGTTTACTGTGAATGGCGGCAGGAAGGCCAGAATGATCCTCAGCTTGATCTACCTTCATTCACTAGCAATGATCATTCCTGTGTAAAAGCACAGGAGCAATTATCGCTTGCACCACTTGATGGGCATCTGTGCTTGACAGGTCATCCCGTATAAAAGCCCCCTTAGTCTAGTATCTTTGCTTCAAGTCATTGATGTTTTACCACCTTTATAATTGTATATTGTATTTTATTATGTCATATTAATGTAAAAAATTTTAATACTGCTTTCACATTTAAGATAGTTACCATATGATTACAAATGCATTCACATGTATATTGATTCCACCTAGGTCTTTCACCTGCATCGCATTTCTGTAAAGTAAAGTAAACTTTAGTTGACTTGCTTTTGACCAGGTATATTGTGAGTGACATGGTGACAATCTATTGCTGATTAGACGAACATCTTCACTATACTCATATTACCAATCCCTCCACCTCTAACAGTGATGTGTTATGATCTGTGTTGTATCTGATACCTTGTAACCCAGCAGTATCCAGTCTCTAGTAACATTCTGTTGCAGTTCCCTGCTCCCCCAGTGATATTTGTCTGGACCCAGAATATCATTATACGCTAACTAATCTCCAGTGAGTAAGCTGCGCAGTGTCCATCCCAGGGGAACGGTACCCATGGTTATCAGGGTACGATATGGCCCCGCCCCCAGTGCATGCTGGTCCTATGGTTCACATCTGGTTACATATTACACTCCAGTTATAACATTTTATTCTAATGCAAGCATTGTAACGTGAAACCATAAATTTATGGAAAACTAGTGTCATGTCCATGCAGCACATGAACGCGATGATAACCACGACTGTAGTAAATCGACTATTGCACTGATAAACAGTGCGCACCACAACCGAAGTACGTAACCCAGAATTGAGGCCCGTGCAACACCAGAGTACAACACTGCACGGTGACAGGGAACATATATATGGTAGCAAATAGCCTCACACCATGCTATGCGGGACAGTAGCACCACTCCAGAAAAAGGAAAGGCAGCCTGGCTCTAACCTAGCAGAGTGGGTGATGGGTCCCTGCCTAAAGCGGGGACATCATCTCAATAAAAGGGCAGCACAGCTGTCTTCTTTCTGGGCCCTGATTGTCCCTAAAGGAACCCCAGGAGAGATGCACTGACATGCAAATCAAAACAGAAATGAAAAGCAACAAGACAAACTGAAAAGGAACCAGCTGCTACTTATCTGCAAGTTGCAAAAACACCCAGCACAGCAGCGCACCAAACATCAGGTTCTCCACTGTGGAACGGAATAAGCAGCAGTGGTCACCAGGAAGGGTAAGAATATATAGCCCCTCTGCACCTGAACACTGGCAGAATGAATAGCAAACCACACTTCCAGCTTACTCCCAGGCATGGCTAATCCAGCATGCTTCTATGCAGCAAAGGCAGACAGCACCAACAGAACTCCGCACACGGTGCATTAACCCTTAACCTGCATAACTTGTCAATAGGTCTTTGGCCTGTGTTGAGTCCACCATGCCACCACGTTGTCACGACCGAGAGGCCACGACAACTAGTAATTGGCTCTAAAGCCTTTAAAGATCAATCTAAAATAAGACAAAATAAAGATGCAAGGGGTTGTCTAAGGTCATTACATGTCAATACATAATAAATTATCTTATACTTACTTTCCCTGGGCCTTTGCATGTCTTGCACTGAATGAGACATCACAGACTGCTGCAGCCAATCACAGACCTCAACGCTTGAACATTAAGGTCTGGGATTGGCTGCAGTAGCCTCTGATGTCCCGTATAAAGACTGCAGCCTGTAAGCCCAATGTTATAGGAGAGACCTGGCCTGTGTTGCTGGAGCTGCGGGGACCCAGGAGGGGTAAATATAGGACCATGTATTATGTTTTGACATAGGAAGAACTAATTTAAAAAAACCCTCAGACAACCCTTCTTAAGAAGAAATAGGATAACTAATACAGATAAAGCGAGTCATTACATATAAACTCCAGTAAGAGCTTCTGGAAGACGGGGAATTACTTTCAATTTGGAGGACAAGAGTTTCTTCAGGGACCTGTACAATATACACAGCGTACCAGAGAAACAATACGGACTGATGTGTAAATGAGGAGGTAATACTGACGCAGTGAAACACATGTAGCACAGGGAGATCACTAGAAAGTCTATCAGCACATGGACTGCGGTAATATAGCAGGAAGCCCACGTCATACCCAGCCGGTACCCCTGGGATGTACATGTACTGCGGTAATATAGCAGGAAGCCCGCTTCATACCCAGCCCGTACCCCTGTGATGTATATGCACTGCTGTAATATAGCAGGAAGCCCATGTCATACCCAGTCGGTACCTCTGAGGGAAAAGGGGTTAATATTAGGTTTTACAGGTTAAAATTTACCTCTGCATTTCCATAGGCATTCATCACCGCAGTAAAACTGTGCACTACAGTTTGACACTCCATGCTCTGAAATAAAAAATTCACAAGTAACAATCAGTAAATATCACTAAGGCCTCTTTCAGCGAGCGCGCTTATGTGCATACCATTCAGCGCACATAACCACGCGTCTATTAAAACCATTGGGTTCCTATGGTGCGTTCACATGTCCATGTTTTATAGGCGTGCAAATGCGCGCACCTTCAAACGATAGGACATGTGTGCACCATATGTCCATGCCGCGTGTAAATATTGCCCACGGGGAGTCCCCTCATCACTGAACACTGTGATAGCACTGTCACAGTGTTCAGTAATGATGACACCCCCCGCGGGGAGTAAAGAATCCCCTGCTACAGCTGTAGCAGAGGATCGCAATGTTCTCCCATTGCTTTCAATGGGGCCGCTACTGCTGCTACCATGCATACTACTGTACGAAAGGTGTACATGTTATATGTTTAGAATCCCAGATTCTGGATGTAAATGAGCAGCTTGCTGCACTGAGCTCCATTGACAATATGGAGAGGCATTTACTGTAACGAGCAGACAATCGTTGGGTCAGATGTGGGGGTGGATGGTAGCATGGAGGTGAGGATGACAAGACAGCGAGCTGGGTGACAGTAGGAGAAAAGAGCGGCAAAGAGGCTAGTTCTAATCTGGCACACCACAACAACTTTGCTAAGTTGGTGGATGAGGGAAATGCCTTTTAAGGGTTAGCACTGCTGCAGCATGACATGTCTTTGGATCGTCAGATGGAAGTCTGCTCTGGTAAGAAGGGGAATAGGAGTATATGCCAGGCTAGACATGTCCTGATAGAGGGCACTCAATTATTAAGGGGACAGACAGGGGCAGTCTGTCACAAACACTGGTATCGTTGAACAATGTGTTGTCTTTCTAGTGCTCAAGTTTGGCACATTGAAGATTGGGTTGATTACTGGAAAGGTTTTGGTGAGGACCCAGAATCATGGTGCACTTTGGCTCCAATAACAAAGTTAGAGGTAGGTGGAAGATCATTAAAATGGTTTCAGGGACCTAGAAGGTAAGCTTAGAGCAAGGACTTCCAAAGTAGTATTTTCTTAAATATTGGCTTTACCATATACCACACCAGAAAGGCAGCACAAGATTATATAGGTAAATAAGTGCAGCATCCAAGGAGCGGGCCCACAGCCGAGGAGGTAGCGGAGAAGATAAAGATTGTTGCTATGACGATCGCCCTACGATCTCCTCCCCTGGGGGTAGCTCGGGACCCGTCCAAGTTACTGCTGGGGGAGGTCACAGGGGAATATTAACCAGAAGTTACCTCAATGTCCTTTGTCACTTGTGATACCACCATTCTGTCCTTTGCAATGAAGCTTGTTGTTAAAAGATAACTTAGTCCACACACAGGGTTAACTTTTCTGAACAAAACTGGGAATGGTTGGTAATGTCAGTTTACTGAAACTTTCAGAACAGTTCAACAACAGGTTGGCACAGATACAGCAAGAGAAGGTGGCATGACAGGGAGGATACACGGGGCAATCCGGACAATCCACACTCGAGTTATCTGTGTAATGCCGCTCCCGACTTAGACTCTCCCTCAGAACCTCTTGCAAAACACATATATAATTCACAGTCACATGACATACATCATGATACATTTTTCAGACATAACACAGATATTAACCCAGTCAGTGCTGCAGAAGGGCAATACACTTCAAATGTATGCAACACAGAAGACACTGACAATGCGATTGCACAGGACAAACACATTCAAACTTATGGAGAGGCCCCAATAACTCTGGGCCACTATATAAGTGGTTCAAGAGCTGGTCTAAGAAAGAGGGGTTTGGTCTCCTGAAGAACTGACTGACTTTGCTGTTGGTTACAGGTTCTTTTGTATGTATCTCAATGGGGAGATGTACAGCTGTGCTTAGAGAGACGATGGCTAGAAGATTAGAAGAGTGTTTAAACTAAGGACTGAGAGGTAGGCAATCACAGAGACAGAGGGGTGGACAGAGAACACAGTGACTTAAGCCCCATTTACATAGGATGAACTGTCAGGCAAACGATTCCTGACAGCATATCCCAGTAATGCTCGCTCCTGTGCTGTGTGGCCAGGAAGTGTTCTTTCCCTGCCTGCCTCCATTCACTGTAAGCAGACAGTCGTTCAGAACTGAACAACTGCTGTTTACATTAAATGGCTAGTCTTTCAGGTTTCTGCATGCATTTAAAAGAGGCGACTATCATTCAAGTTCCCGCGGGAGCACAGGGTTTTAAACAACTCTGGACAATGATCATCCCGTATAAATGGGCTTTAACCCCTTAACGACCAGCCCATAGTGTTTTTACGTTCTGCCCAAGTGGGCTTTATTCTCTGAGGACGTAAAAACGTGTCCTGCCGAGAATAAAGCCACATGGGCTCTGGAAGTGACAGCTCCATGCTGTTGGTGCCTGCAGGTAGCAACAGGTAGCCCCCCCCCCCCCCCCCCCCGCCCGGCATTGCGCCAATCACAATAAAGTGAAAAAAAGGTTTTAAAAAAAGTTAAAGATTCAGCTGCCCTGATCAATCAGGGCAGCTGAAATTACTCACCCGGGGTCTTTTGCTGTGACGGAGTCCTTCCGCCAGACGTATGACGTCACGCGCATGCGCAGGAGCCCGGGAGCCCTGTGCAAATTCAAAATCTCCTGGCTCCCGGCTCCTGAAGGTAGCTGGGAACCAGGAGATGTTACAGGGGACCGCGGCGAGCGGTCTCCGGCCCCGTGATCGCCGCTACCCAATGGAAAGCGGCGATTATGAAAAAGTTTTAAAAAAGTACAAGTTTCACCTCCCCTCATGGATCAGATCCATGAGGGGAGGTGAAAATACTCACCTCAGGTCCGCCAATGTCCCTGGTGTTCCGGGACCTGAAGCCCCCGTCTGCGCATGCGCGCCCGATGATTGACATCGGGCGCGTGTACAGAGGGGCTCGAGCCCTGGGAAATTCAAAATTCCTCTGCTCCTGGCTGCCATGTGTAGCCAGGAGCACAGAGATTATACCAGGGACATGATCACTGTTATCCAATGGATAACAGTGACCATGTAAAGTTAAAAAAAAGTGTAAAAAAGTAAAAAAAAAAAAAAAAAAAAAAAGTTAAAAAAAGTTTTAAAAAGTTAAAAAAACAGTTTAAAAAGCTTACGTTTTATCCGTGGACCTTACCCCAGCTTCTGCGCACACGCCCATCGCCAAAATGGCGGATGCATGCGCAAAAGCTGTGGATTGCCAGGATAATTTAAATTCTCCTTGCTCCTGGCTACAAAACTTAGCCAAGAGCCTGGAGCTTTCACGGGGGGCCGCGGTGAGCGGTTCCTGGCCACATGTTCGCCGTTATACAATGGATAATGGTGGTCACGTAAAAGTTTTTTTAAAAATTGAAGTTTCATCTCCCCTCACAGATGCAATCGGTGAGAGGAGATGAAACTTTTTACAAGAGGCCTCTATATTTGAACCCCGACGCGATCCTCTTTCGTGAACCTTGCCAGATTCTGCACATGCGACCGCCGGCAAAATGCCGGACACATGCGCAGGAGTCGAGGAGCCCAGGAAACCTAAAATCTCCTTGCTCTCAGCGACCAACGGTCGCCGAGAGCCTGGAGCAGTGACGGGTGTCCTCGTTGAGTGGTCCCCGGTCACGTAATAAAAAAGCAGCGTTCTAACATAGGTCGGTCTCACATGACCGGATAGGAATTAGATTCCGCACGCATCTGATCCGCGGTAATACGCAGATCAATCACATTGGATTACACAATTCCGCTCACATTAGCGGGTCGGAATTGTGTAATCCACTCGCAGAAAAGAGAACGCAGCAAGTTCTATTTTACTGTGGATATCCGCAACATAGAGCCCATTGTGCTTCATGGTCGTGGATATACCCGCTGCCCATACGCAACTACGTTATGTACGGGCTGCGGGTACCCGCGTCATCACTAAGCGACAGTGCGGGAAATACAAACAAAAAAAAAGGTGTACTGCGCATGACCGCCTGTGTGAGTACACAGTTATGCGCAGTACATTACGCGGCAGTACGCAGGGTCACAGCCGGGCTCACAGCTGGGATCCGCTGCGGGCCTCCGCAAGTGGATTCCGCCTAAGGCTGCGTGAGCCCGGCATAATTTCAGATCGCTACCTGTAATACGCATTTTACAAGAAGCCCCCGGGAACGCTTGCCTTCCTGCAGTTCCAGGAGCAGCTTGTTGAGCGTCTTCTGTGCGAGACCACCGCACCTCAGCAGGCTTACGGAGACTCACAGAGCGCCACTTTTTACACCCCATACCCGCCACTGAGGACAAGAAATGACCCCCAAAAAGCATGAGAGGAGGGGGGATACCGGTTTTATTACCCCATGTGCCCATTCCAACCAGCCTCCGTAATTACCCCTGTCTTCGGAAATACCACACAGTTCACATTATTACTTTTATCTAAGATTTGGAGAACGCCAAAAAGGGCGCGGAGGGGGGGGATATTTTTAGGGAGTCAATTTTTATTCCGTACAAATGAGCAATGGGCCTGGAATTAATTCAGTTGTGCCCTGCAATCCAACGGGTGTTCCCTCCATTATAGGCCTTGCCATGGGCCCTGTAAGTAGATAAGGGCCAAAATGGGAATGTTTCTGAACTCGGGACAAACGGGGGTATCTATTTTGGGGTGAACATCTTCATTCCTATGTACGCTGTACAAAAAACCTGTTTTTAAATTGAAAAAATTGCCAAAAAAATTGAAAATCGTAATTTTTTCCTTCTGCTTTGCTTAGATTCATTCAAATACTGTGGGGTCAAAATACGCAGTACACTGTGTAGTATTACTACACAGTAATGAATTCGTTAAGGGGTCTAGTTTTCAAAATGGGGTCATTTGAGGGGGTTCCTTATCGTTTTGGCCGCTCAATGGCTCTATAAGTGGGCGATGGGGCCTGGAATTTATTCAGTTATACCCTGAAATCCAATGGGTGTTCCTTTCATTATATCAAACAGGGGTATCCATTTTGGGGTGCAAGTCTTCAGATATAAGTGTGCTGTACAAAAAAAAGCTGTTTTTAAAATGACAGAATTGACAAAAAACGAAAATCACAATTTTTTCCTTTTGCTTTGCTTGAATTCATTCAAAAACTGTGGGGTCAAAATGGGCAGTACACCCCTAGATGAATTTGTTAAGGGGTCTAGTTTTCAAAATGGGGTCATTTGTGGGGGTTTTCTATGGTTTTGGGCACTCAAGAGCTCTACATGTGTGCTATGGGGCCTAAAACGGCTTCAAGCAAAATTTCTGTTCTGAAAGACACTGACTACTCCTTTCATTTTGGGCCCCGTTGTGCATCCAGACATAAGATTAGGGCCACATTGGGTATATTTTTGAACACAGGACAAACAGGGGATCCATTTTGGGGTGTAAATCCTCATTTTTATGTAAACTATAGAAAAAAATATGTCTTTAAAATGACATTTGCAAAAATATGAAATTTTACTTTTTCTCCTGTAAATTGAATTAATTCCTGAAAAAAAACTGTGGGGTCAAAATAATCATGACCCCCCTCAGTGAATACATTAAGGGGTCTAATTTTTAAAATAGGGTCATTTGTGGGGGTATCTATTATTCGGACACCTATGAGCCTTTGCTATCTTGGCTTGGTGCAGGAAAATAAAGTGTTCCTCCAAATGCTGAAAAGTAATGTTAAATTTGTACGTCTCCTAAATGGTTAAAAAAAATAAAAGTTTTTCAAATGTGCTTCCAGAATAAAGTAAATAGATGGAAATATATATCTTAGCAAAAGTTTGTACAGTATGGTTGCACATATTTGATATATTACAATTGAAAATGTGAAACACAAAATTTTTTTTCAAAATTTTCCCAATAGTGGCACTTTTAATAAATATACACAAATTCTATCGGACTATTTTCACCACCTAAATGAAATACTACATGTGGCGAAAAAACAATGTCAGAATCACTTGGATATGCAAAACCTTTATGGAGCTATTCTATGTTAAAATACACATGTCAGATTTCCAAAATTTGGCCTGGTCATTAAGGCGCAAACAGGCCTGGTCACTAAGGGGTTAAGTAATGAAAATGTGGAGTGGAATAATAGGAGGCATACAGTTAAATCAGTTAGTGCAATTAAAGCGGTTAATAGAGACACACAAATTTAAAAAAAAAACAAAAACATCTGAACTGCATGTTGCCTAATGCTAGACATCTGACTAATAAAGTTGGTAAACTGGAAGCAATAATGTCTGAGAAAAGGTATGACCTAGTGGAAATGACCAAGACATGGTTGGAGGAGAGCTGTGTCTGCATGGTTAATGTAAAGGGTTACAGTTTGTTCAGAAGGGATGGTAAAAGCCAGAAAGGGTTATTACTTGATGTAAAATCCTGTTTAAAGCCAGCACTCTGGACGATATATATGAAGTTGCTATGTGTAGAAATTCATGGAGCGAAAAACAGTAATATAATCCTGATATGAGTTTGATAGAAGCCACCAAGTATAACCGATTATGTGAAACTGAGTAACTGAAACCTGGGATCTCCTAAACGAATTAAGTTTATGTCAACAACTAAAGATAATTGCCTTCACCAACTTGTGCACAACTCAACTTGAGAGATAACTGTTTTGGACTTAATATTAACCCCTTAGTAACGAAGTAGGTTTATTCCTTAATGACCAGACCAAAATTGGGAACTCTCATTTGTCCCTTTAACACAATTTAGAGGAAAAAAAAATAAAATGTAATATATTTGTAAAAATGTCATTTTAAAGACACCTTGAGTCTATCAGGGTTCTCACCTCTCTATCCGAGCTGAGAGCTGTCGCTCTCCCCTTTATGTGTGTCTGAGTTTTTCTGGGTTTTTTTCTGTCTTGTTGCTGGAGCATTGCGGTTTCCCCTATGTCTAAATACCCCACCCCAGCTGTTTAGCCCTAGTGTGTATGTTTTTAGTAGGTTCTAATAAAGAGTATCAATAGTGATCTTTTAACAAGTCTAATCTGTGGAGGGTCATTTTAATGTTTTGTATATTGAACATGGAAATGAGAATGTGCATCCCATAATGTATACCCCTGTTTGTCCCGTGTTCAGAAATATACCCATTATGAACCTAATTTTATGTCTAGATGTGCAATGGGGCCCAGAAGGTAGAGAACACCCAGTGGCTTTCAGAAGATAACTTTTTGCTTGAAAGTGTTTCAGGCCCCACTGCATACTTGTAGAGACTTTGAGCTGCTAAAGCAATACAAAATCCTCACAAGTTATCCCATTTTGCAAACCAGACCCCTTGATGAGTTTATCTAGAGGTATACTGTGCTTTTTGCTCTTATAGTTTTTGACTTGAAAGCAGATTAAAAAAAGGACGATTTTCTTTTTTTTGGCATTTGTGCCATTTTTCAAAAGAGCACAAATATGAATTAGAACTTGCACCCTAAAATGGTTACCCCTGTTTGTCCTGTGTTCAGAAACATACCCATTATGGCCATAATCTAATGCCTGGATGCATAATAGGGCCCAAAAGGAAAGGAGCAGCCAATGGATTTCAGAACAGAAATTATGCTTCTATTTTGGGCCCTATTGAACATTTTTAGAGCCCTTAAGCTGCCAAAATGTTGGAAATCCACAACAAATTACCCCGTTTAGAAAACTAGACCACTTAATGAATTCATCTAAAGGGGAAATAAGCATTTTAGTCCCACCATGTGTTTCCTGGAATTAATGTAAGTGCTTATTTACACAAGCGTATATCAGCCAGAGTTTTCACAGCCGATATACGCTTCCATCTAAGCAGTTCCCCCCCCCTTCCCTCCCACTCACCAGCTCTCTGCCTCTCTCCTTCCCTCTAAGCGGTTTGCAATGGGAGTGGGCCGGATGGGAGCAGAACCAAGCTCTGGCCCCTTGTTCATAGCCAGCAATGGGAATGGGTGGGACAGAGCAGAGCTTAGCTCCACCCCAGCCCCTCCCATTGCACACACTGGAGTGGAAGGGAGAGACAGGGAGCCGGTGATGGGGAGGAAAGGGGGACTGCTCAGATGGAAATGTATATCGGCCAGCCGTGAAAATGCCAGCCGATATATGCACGTGTAAATAAGCCCTAAAACTGATGTAATAATAAAACTTATTTTTTTACCAATATGTAAATTGCAAGACTTTTTTTAACCCATTAAGTCTAAGTTCTGTAAATTTACGGCAGTTGGTCCTGGGCTTTAATCCCGGCCGATAGTAAAAATAAGGTGGGGTATTAAAGCCTCTTCTTCTGCAATCAATCAGAAGCAGGATGGGTTGTCAGTTGTTAGTCACAACTGATAACCCAGAGGACGAGGATGAGGTTTTCAACCCTTTAAGGACATGGCCTATTTTGGGCATAAGGATGCAACGATTTTTGGCGGATTTTCATCTCCAAGTTATAATGCTATAACTTTTTTTTATTTTTTTGTCTGTCCAATCAGAGGCAGCTCTCACTCACACCCATTCATGAATTCATGAATGGGTGAGTGAGTGCTGCCTCTGATTGGCTCAGCTGTCATTCAGCTGAGAGCTGCCCCTGATTGGCCCTGCGCTGAGCCAATCAGAGGCAGCACTCACTCACTCACCCATTCATGAATTCATGAATGGGTGTGAGTGAGAGCTGCCTCTGATTGGTCAGGCTGTGACCAATCAGAGGCAGCTCATTCAGCAGGCAGGGATTTTAAATCCCCAGCTGCTGAATACTACAGAAAGCAGTTCAGGAGAACTGCCGCCGGCTGCGGCTGAACTCCGTCTGCCGGGACAAGGTAAGTATATATATATATATATTTTATTTTTACACATTTATGGATGAATTGCAGGGAAGGGCTTATATATTTAAGCCCTTCTTGAAAATTCATCCCGCAATCGCCGGCAGCCCATTGCTTTCAATGGAGCCGGCTGTATTGCCGGCTCCATTGAATTCAATGGGAAAACATCGTTCTTCTCTGCCACAGCTGTAACAGCTGTGGCAGAGAAGAATGATTTGTCTTGTATATGTTCTCAATGGGGTCGGCGCTGCTGCCGCCGGCCCCATTGAGCGCATATAGAGAAGAGAACAGGAATCGCAGATCGCAGATATGTGCGATCTGCGATTTCTGTTCTATAATTTATTGGACGAGCGCATAAAAAGCGCTCATGTGTCCGATACCATTGCAAAGCAATGGTTTTATAAAATCGCCGGACGCATGCGCATGCGCAAATCGCGGGAGAAAACGCCCGTCTGACTAAGGCCTTTCAGTCACCCTGTTTCCCAGACAAAATGCAATAAAAAGCGAACAAAAAGTCGTATGTATTCCAGATTGGTACCAATGTAAACTACAGGACATCCCGCAAAAAATGCTTCCTCACTTAACTACGTCGATGGAAAAATAATAAAGTTATTGCGCGCAGAAGATGCAGCAGAAAATAATTATAAAAAATTAAATGTCTTTGAAAAAATACAAGTACTACAGCAAAAAAAAAAAAACTATACAAGTTTGGTATCATAGTAATCCCACTGACCCATAGAATAAAGTTATCGGGTCATTTTTATTGCAGTTGGTGCGCTGTAGAAACAAGATGCACCGAAAGATGGCGGAATGTCATTTTTTTTTTCATTTTACTCCACTTAGAAATTTGTAAAAGTATGGTACTTTAAATAGCACCAATGAAAAATCCAACTCATCCCGCAAAAAACAAGCCCTGATAAAGCGGCATCAATGGATAAATAAAGAAGTTATGATTTTTTAAACGGGGGGAGGAAAAACAAAAATGGGGGAAAAAAGAAAAAAAGGGGCCATGTCATTAAGGATTAAATAATATACCAACTTCCTTCTCTGAGTCATTACAACGCACGGATACCACATGTGTGATTTTATTGTACATTTTTTGCAAAGTAAAGGGGGACAAGTGTTTTTATTTTTATTTTTTTCATATAATTTTTTAACTTTTTGTTTGTTTTAACTTTTTATTTTTATTTTTGTCCCTTTAGGGGACTTCCACAAGGACCCATCAGGACCCCCTGATCACTTTCCGGGGGTCCGATGGTGACAGCCCTTTACATGCTGCAGTGACAGCCCTTTACATGCTGCAGTCACATAGACTGCAGCATGTAAAAGGTTAACACAGCAGAGATCGGAGGTTTTCTCTGATCTCTGCTGTAAGAGCTGGTGTCTGGCTGTCCTCTGACAGCTAAGCACCAGCTCTCCCTGCCACAGAGACCGTCGGCTTGTTTCTGACAAGTCGATGGTCTCTATAGCAACCTATAAACAAAGCAGGAGACTTAGAAGCAGGAGATTGCCGGCATATCGGCAATATCTTCTGCTTCTGTTGTTCAAACAGCCCTTGCTTTGTTCTCTCCGGGTCTGTGCAGGCAGAGCACAATGTCACAGCTTGTGGCATTGTGCTCTGCAGCTCCCATAGTGATACATAGCCCGGAAATCTTCCGGGCTATATCACTATCGGCAGTGGAGCTCGTCCCGTAAAATTTCCGGGCGTGCCACTCAAGGGGTTAATCGATCACATGGGTAAAATTCCTAAAAAAGTGTCTGGTCCTTAAGGTACAGGACAGCCTGGTGCTTAGGGCTTACATAAAGCAGGGGAAACTGGGGAGATGCAACTCAAATTTTATTCCATTAGTTCTGTGTTCAGCAATACCACCATCATAGATCCAATCTGCTTACTGGATCCATGGCTAGACCTGTAATGGAGAGAACTTCCATTGGCTTTTGTGGAATCACTGAAAAAATCCAGGCCCCATTGCATACTTGTGCAGAAAAAAATAAATAAATTGACTACGTAAAAAAAAATCACCCATGCTCCTGCTTTTTTGGTATTCCCTAAATCTTACATAGAATTTCTAATGTAAAACTGTATGAAATGTCTAAAAAAAATAGGGCTAACTACAGATGCCTAGTTAGGATCAGCACGTGGGGCAAGAAAAAAGGGTATCCTTCCTCCTCATATGCTTGCTGCAAAACTGACACTTTGAGGGTATTGATCAACTTTAGTGGCAGGGACAGGTTGTAAAAAAAGTGGCACTCTGTCAGCCTTTGTACCTCCTTGGACTCATAAGCTAGGTGATGCTCGGTGGTATCAAACGAAATCGCTCAACAAGCTACTCCTGGAACTGCAGGAAAGTGACTGTTCCTTGGGTCTTTATGTATAGCATGTAGGCATTATAGGTAGCAATCTGAAGAAGGTAGATCAGTACATTCTTGTACAAGGCCCAGGTCTTTTGCATCACGGGGCATGGCTGAAACACCTGGTCAGACAGGTCCACACACCCCCATAAATTTGTTTTAGTCTGTGACACACACAGGTTTTCTCTTGCCTGTGGTAGCCCCTTTCTCCCTGAACACTACTAACGTGTCAGCATACACAGTTGAGAGCAAGTAGACCTCCTTTTGTCTTGACAATGGACTCCAAGCAGTGGGTCACTTGCAAGCACGTATGGCGCCACCTTTTCCACGTGCCTGGACCCCAGAGATTGTGGGAATCCCACTCCTTTTTCTTGTTACTGTCCCACAAGCCTCTGTATTTGCAGCATAGAGGGATTTGAATACTGAGACACTACTGTAGTAGTTGTGCATATACACATGGTACCCCCTTGTGTAAGAACACCACCATTAGCTCCCAAACAATTTTTCCATCCATGCCAATATTATCTGGGCAATATGAGGGATTAAGGCAGTGGACTCTGCCTTCATATGTATATAAAAAAAAACAGGTATAGCTTGTTGTGCTGTCGCACACCTTATATAATTTGATGCCATTCCTGGTGTGTTTGGATAGAATGAACTTCCAGAAGTAAAGCTGTCCTGTGAAGCCCATCAGGGACTCATAAACTGAGAGATTATTCTCAGTAGCATTTACATTTTGAAATGATTCTTTTAACAGAGAGATTGGGGGCCTCGATTCATATAATCGATCGTAGGCAGGGTAATCTTTTCAGGTGCATCGGAATTATCATTAAAATGGAAGAAACATATTAGCAGTTCAAAGTGGTTCCGAGGTATAACTGCCGCAAATATAAGGGTCGCATGCACAGCACTGGTAGACCAGTGTGAACAGATGCAAGAGTTTTGTACTAAACCCACTAACTTTACGATTCCCTTTTTTTAAAAATTATTTCTGGGACATTTGTCCATAGTGTGGAATAGATAAAGGGGCTCTAGCATAGAAGGTGGTCTGCTGGACAATTAATTCCACAACTTTATTACTGATAAATAAATGTAAAAAATCAAAGGCAGAAGAGCTAGCAGCATCCACATTTATACCCAGAATTGCTGCAAATTGGGGTATCTGGGGGAAAATAAAACTGCAGAATCACATGTTGCGGGAGTCATTGCACTACTCAGTCCTGACGACTCAACAACTACTTTAACCACCATAGGGCTAGTGCTAGAACCAAAGTTGTCCCTGCCAGAATTTATTTCAGATGCAGTTTCGGTATCCCTAATACAACGGCTGGAAGAAAGCACCGTGTAGTCCTATCCTGCAGTATGGCTTCTACTTGCCATTTTGCAACATTTTTTTCGATAAAGAATGACCTATAAGCTGAAAAGAAAATACTTCGTCCATTTCACCTCAACTGTAACATAACGCTACATAAAAGCGTTACAACCAAAAAAAAAAAAACTGAAAAAATGTTAGTTGACATACACTACTAAAAAGTATTCTACTATGTTTTTGTTGTCTTTTTAAATTTTCTTTGCTTTTCATTTATTTAATAATAAAAAAGCTGCTAACCGCATGTAATAGCATAATGCTCCCTAAACAACGTTATGACCCACCAAACAAACAAACAGATTAACAAGAAGAAAAATAAGTGAATAGGGGTGTTCTTCTCTTTGTGGGTGAAGGCGGGGATCAGGGTGTGAGAAGGGGGTGATGAGGGATACTTTCTTTCACTCTTTTCCACTACAGTACAGGATTAGTAGCTCTATACCTCTCATCACAGTAACACACTCAGTGAGGGGAGCGAAATATACAGCACTAATCATTGTTTTGCATTGATCACTGATTTTCATTGAATAAAGCCCCTTAGTGGTCGCCGTCAAAGGTGCAGATCAGGGGGAACCAAGGAAATGGTGGCCATAATATAATACATTTCCACTTGTCTTTCAGTCGGGTGTTTTCTTGTTGGGGAGCCTCAAAAACACCAAACTTCAGAAAGACAGAACTGACTCAGCTTACAGATCCCCTTAGCCTTATTGACTGGGACAATGTCCTCTGAATAAGGGTGTAGTGATGATTAACTCACTAGAAGAGTTTAAGAAGGGCCTGGATGTCTTTCTTGAGTGCCACAATATTGCATATTATTGTCACTAGATTACTCCAGAAAGGTAGCTTATTCAGGGATTTATTCTGACTGACAGATTTGTGGTCAATAAGGAATTTTTTCCCTAAAATGAGAAAAATTGGTTTATCTTGCTTCCTGGGTGCTCACATGATGCTGATGTCATGCATGTACTGTGCATAGTGTGTGTCTACGTGTTTAATGGGTTTAGTTCTTAATATAACATTGAACGTGTCTATTTCTTTTATAGTAACTCTGTAAAATACATAATATTCCTCCAACCACATCCCTACCTCACATGTGCAATTCTCAATGCAGCGATGATTGGCCATTCTACAACATATATTGTCCTGTAAATGCTCAACTGGACTATGCTTATCTATCTGTAAATATAGCTATATATATATATATATCTATCTATACTGTGTGTTTGGTTATATAATTACTTTTTTTATATGCTACCACCTAATTTTTACTTTGTTCACTTAGAAAATGGCCCACTCTTCTATTAGCATAATCCATAGAAGAAGACTATTGCATCAGATTTAGAAAAGCTTGTGTGTTTTCATTAACACTTATGTGCATAGACAAGCAGTCTTCTCCTATCTTTTATAACAATTAGATAATAGTATCTTATGTCAGATAAAAAGGCATTAAAAAATTGCTCTTACGTTTCCAAACGAAGTTTGACCACCACCACTGCTAGTGCCTGTAAGGAAATAGAACAGAGGAGACATCATTGTAAACAAAACCAGAAACTTGTTATCCTTTGATGTTTAGAAACATTTGAGAGCCCAGGAACAATCTTCCTGAAGTCCATATCCTGCATATAAAGTAAAGACCCATTTACACAGATAGATGATCGTTCAAATGATAGTTTATGACAGTTTTGAGTGATCATCTTTGCATACTTTAAAGTAGCTAATTAGCTACTATAGAATATGCAAGCAGAGCAGGACAAGGCTGCTGATAGAACAATACAGCTGCTTTGCATATGCAAACAGCTGTAATGTTATCCACTCTGACTGCCAGTGTCCACCCTGTGAATTCACAGCAGGACACAGACACAAGAATCTTATTAGTGCATCCGGCTGATAACAGCCTGCTTCACTGATAACAACTGATCTGAGTTCTAGCATGCTAAAATTCTGCAATCAGCGACTCGTGCATGAAAACTGCACGATGTCCCTGCATTTAAAAAGAACGAGAATTGCTCAAAAGATGGCTTTAAGCGATTCTTGTTGTGTCTAAAAGGATCTTAATCCAAAGAATACAAAAAAAGGAATAAAGCAAACTTCCACTTCTCTTACATAACTTTGTAACGTACTTATGATACAGTAATGTGTACATCACTTGATGGAAAAATAGCAAATCTTAGCAGCAATGGAGATACCATTTATTTTGAAAGTCACCCAAGTCTCACTGATACGTTCTTTTCTCCTTCCATGTAAATCACCCTCTTCTACACTTTATCACTGTGTCTTATGTATTGCAGTGCTTTAATATATGATTCTGTTCAGCATCTGCACATCTTTTTGTTTTAAATATTGGTAATTAAAATAGTCCTCTTACTTTATCAAACCTCTTTGGCCTGAACATCACACTGTGGGCATGCATGCGGCATAGTTTCTATATGTTTACTATAGAATGTATCCATTGCATTTTGTGGCTATCAGTAACTATTGTAAGATGTGTTTTACAGATTTTTTACCTCCCTCACTAACCTAACCATCTCATGGTTGAAATAACGATTATGATTGTATCCTTAAATGGTGCTCGGCTATTTAATAAAAACATTTCTCCTCTATTATTCAGGATAGGAGGAAATGCTGATCCCAGTCATTTAACTCATTAATTCCCACAGTCAAGATGAGTGGATTATGGTCGAAGAACATAGAAAGCAATGTAGAGACGTCTTTCCAATGCCTTTCCAAAAGCATAAAATATTGTTTGTCATTCATGTGTTGTATGAAAACAAAAAATACCCAAACACTAGATATCCACACAACCATTAAAAAATGGAAGAAGTTAAAAAAGATTATTTAAAGTGAACCTCAAGCACTATGAAATAAAAGTACAAACAAGGGTAAAAAAAGCTACAATGTCACCCTCTTAAAACGGTGTCATACATCAATGTCAATAAAAATATATAAAGGTGAAATTAAGAGAGGCAATATAAAATAAAGACTCTGTCATAAAGGTCCAAGCAAGCCTTGTTGGCTACTAAGTTAATAATTGGGTAACCAACACAAATCTTATACGTAGGTATATTTTCAGGTACAGTTAAATGACCTTGTGTTATAATGTTTGGGGTCTTCTAATAGATAACTGATTTACTATTTAAAAATGGAAACACTTTATTACATAGAAATGAAATATTATTTTAACCATTGATCAGAATTTAAACTGACTGCAGAGATGAGACAGATATGAAATAGAAATAGTACATGGCATTATTGCATCTTTATATCCAAAGGTTACTCAGTAATACATAAAATATAAGATAATGAAAATTATAATCTTTGACTTGTTTTTTTTTTCCATTGAACTGTTTCACCCATATTAACAATGTATTGCTTTGTACTTAATTAATTTCTACCGTGACATTTTACAACCCTGTAGAAGCAAAGTTTGCGTTATATTAAGCTGTTTTTCTTTAATTGCACATAGGGACAACTTTTGACTGATTAAAGATAGGAGTTAATTTTCCTTACCCATAGAGCACCAAGCATGGCAAAAACTAATATTTATTAGTCGTTATTTAAACTATCATGACAGAGATTTTCATATAAGCATTATGAAAATAAAAAGACAATTAATTTACCCAACTAACTAACAAAATGTAATCAATATAAAACTTACCAATGAAATTGGCAACGCTCAGACTGAGGAAGATGACTGCAAGTTTCATGATGCAGTTGTAGTTAAGCTCTTCACTTCAGGAAAAAGTCAAGGCTGTCTTTAAACCTTAGTGCTACGAGCGCCCTTTATATACATCCAAGATGATGCTTGAGGGCGATGTCGTCTTGTTTCCTTATTTGCTGATTGGCACAGTAGTAAATGTTGTCACTATGCCATCACTTTATTACTATGAAGTTCTTACTATCTATATTTATCACAAAGACATAGATTGTTTAGAATAAAATACATTTGCTTTGGGTCCCATCAATCTTGCAGTAATTAAATGCATATGTTTCTAAATTAATTAAGTTTTTATGTTCTAAAGTTTTTAAAATAGGAAAGAATTATAAATGTGATAATCATTTAGTAATAGTTACACTGATAATAGAAATAATAGTAGAAAGAAAGAGTAACTAATACATTTTTTATTAGTCAGGTTTAAATTGAAGCTCCTGGGCCCCATGCAAAGTCTGTAATGCCCCCCCCCCCCCCCCCCCACACACACACACACAACTACCATGTTCCATTTATAATACCAATCTTCTCCTGTGACCCTCGCTATCTCTGCGCAGTCTATAGCTGTGTGCCTGTTTTTGTTGTGATTACAGGCCTTCCTATTCCATATTAACTATAAATGCATTATTGGCTTAATTTTATTCATTCCATTTACAAATTTATGTACAAATTCACAAATCAAAATGTGAGATTAAAATTAGTGACAATATGTTTGCCATATTTTTTATTAACTTGGATGTTTACTTTGGACAATTCCTGTTTCTGAAAGAAACATTTATTTAGTAAAAGATTCCTGCGCTCACAGGACCCACTTTTCCCACGGGATAGCACAATAAATGTACTTTCAAGTAAAAGTGACTTACTTTGGAGGAGGGGGTTATGATATTCACAGTTCCCCCTCCTAATCTTTATTCCATATACAAAAGTTGGTATAATCAAATATAACAATGGCAACGCGTTTCGGTACAAAGTACCCTTTTCAAGCCCTGTTTACATATACAAACGATGCATATATATAGTAATTTACCTACTGGTTAATCCGGTGTCTCTCATTCAAATCCCCGTAATGGGGGAGTAGTTTGCAATCACGTCATCACGTTGATGTCTATGTCATTACGTGCATCACGATATCTTCCAGAGATGCTGGGAGCGTTATCACGTTGATGTCTACGTCATTACGTGCATCACGTTATCCTCCAGAGAACTGTGGATATCATAACTCCCTCCTCCAAAGTAAGTCACTTTTACTTGAAAGTACATTTATTGTACTGTCCCGTGGGAAAAGTGGGTCCTGTGAGTGCAGGAATCTTTTACTAAACAAATGTTTTTCTTTTACTGTATATGGGGGCACGTTACATTTGGTGAACCCTTGAAATTCCAGCAGCTCTCCTCTTGAAAAGTGGATGCCATTGAACATAGGACCACATAGACTCATGCTGAGGTGAGACTACTGGTGCTCCAGGGTGCCAGCAGTCTGTACCAGGTGAGATTATATCAGTTCAACTTTATATTATTTTTTTATTCCTCAAAATCGTTTTGAAAGCTACATTTATCTGGCGCTTTCTCAACATTATACATTATTTGTTTCTGAAAGGTCCCCTGAAAATGAGCTTATCTAAGAATGTTCTGCTTCTGGAAAACTCCAGCAATCATCTATAATCTGTTCAAGAGTTCAGTTTGCAAGAGTTCAGATTCCAAGCAGATCATGTGCAGGAGCAATGGAGCATTACCCTGTTCCCAATTAAATCAATGGATCTCCTGAAGAGGTCTATAAATGGGGGACTCCATTCTAACTCATAAACCCTTGTAAAGTATGAATGTGTTTTCAAAATGAGATAACCTTGGTAAATTGTCATCAGAGTTCAGCAGCTGAGCCTGCTCCATATGTGATGGATGCAAAGTAATACCTGCTTTCAATGGCCAGAATATCATTGGATATCCATTGGATAATGGCGATCACGTAACCAGGGACCGCTCACCGTTGCCCTCCGTCACTGCTGCAGGCTCTCGACTACCTTTATTAGCCTAAAGGAAGAAGATTTTAGATTTTGTATGCCCTCACCAGCTTCTGCGCTTGCATCCGCCATTTTGGCAACAGGCACATGTGCCAAAGCTGGGGAAGGCACACAGAAAAGGATCCCATCGGGGAACATCGCCAGAGGTCTGGCATAAGTAATTTCCCCTTCAATCACAGATCGGATCCGTGGCAGGAAGTGAAACTTTCACTTTTTTAACTTCTATGTGACTGCCGTTATCCAACGGATAACGGCGATCATGTGACCAGGGACTGCGTACCTCCCTGCTCTTGGCTATGTTTGGTAGCCAGAAGCAGGGAGATTTTAAATTATCCTGGCAATCCGTGGCTTTTGCACATGCATCCGCCAATTGACCATTTTCTAGACGTGTTATATATTGCATTCTTGCAAGTTAGTGCTTGTCAGCAGTCATTCTAGTTAAGCAAAAACCACTCTGCATTCAGCATGTCAGAACTTGTCAAATATTGAGCGAGTAGGATTTGTGACGCATTGATCAATCACGTTGAGACCAGTGTCACATACAGTTCAGCTGCACTACTGAAGTAGCATCGGGACCTGTGCCACACTACACTGCTGCGTTTGTTTGAGCTTTGATTTGGAGATATATCTAGTGGGAAGCGTTACACCGCTGAACAAGCTGAAAATATTTTATGTCTATTTCAAGGTATTAGAGAGGGTCTGTCTGAAAATTACCGAAAATTCCTTTTTTCCGAGTCATCCTGACGGCATACCTGGAGGTTGCACATTGACCTCGTAGGGACAGGAAGTAAGAGACTTCAAAAGGCTCCTCCCGCCTCCCATTCTCCAGTGTCTTTTAAATTACTTACATGGACATGTCGTGGTTAACCAAGGAAGCTATTTATTTGCTCCGAAACAAAAATAACATGGTTAGTTCTATTTGAACATAAGCAAGAAGAGGGTAGCTTACCCGGACTTAAACAAAGGATAATATGCACAAATTTTCCGCATAAAAAAAAGTCCGACATAGGAGCCTCTGGGCTACAGATTCGTGCCCGCATAAACGTAAATATAAATGTGTGAATTTTGGGAGGGAAATACGTGCCGTCAGGATGACTTGGAAAAAAGGAATTTTCGGTAAGAAATTTACTCCTTTTCCCCGGCGTCATCCTGACGGCATACCTGGAGTATACCAGATTATCTCTTTAGGTAGGGACCACTGCTTGCAAGACCTTTCTCCCGAACGAGAGATCGGAGGAGAGGTCTGTATTCAGCCTGTAATGTTTAGCAAACGTGTGCAGGTTGGACCATGTGGCTGCCTTGCAAATTTGGTCCGGCGTCACCATAGCCCTCTCTGCCCAGGAGCAGGATAATGCCCTGGTTGAATGGGCCTTGAGTCCTTCCGGGATAGGTCTGTTGCAGGAGTAGGCCTGCGGGATGGTGGATTTTATCCAGCGGCTAATGGACCTCCTAGAAGCCGCTCTTCCTCTGCCCGGCCCCTGAAATTGAACAAAAAGACAGTCAGCCTTCCTAAAGGATGATGTCTGCTCTAAGTAGCATAGAATGGCCCTCCCTACATCCAGGCTATGGTAATCTCTTTCCCTATCATTTTTGGGATTTTGACAGACAGATGGGAGAATAATTTCTTGCTGTCTGTGGAATTTTGAGGCTACCTTCGGAAGAAAAAAGGGGTCTGTTTTTACTATGACCTTATCGTCCTGGACTAGTAGGTAAGGTGTTTTACAAGATAGGGCCTGGAGCTCGCTTACGCACCTCGCTGTTGTGATAGCTACCAGAAACACGGTTTTAAAGGTGAGGAACCTAATTGGTATCTGATCAATAGGCTCGAAGGGGTCTTTGCAGAGATTTTGGAGAACTAGGTTTAGGTCCCATGGGGGGACCATACTACGGCTAACTGGCCTCATTCTTTCTGCCGCTTTCATGAACCTGCGGATCAGTCTATGATCCGCTAAGGGTTGGTCTAGAATGGCCGAGAGCGCTGATACCTGTACTTTCAGGGTCCCTGGTCTCAGGTTTTCATCTAGACCCTCCTGGAGGAAGTCCAAAATCTCCGCCATCGAAGTGTCAAGATTGGAGACTTCCAGCCCCCTCCAGGAGGAGAATTTTTTCCAGATTTTGTTATAAATAGCTGAGGTCACAGGTTTGCGAGACTGGCGTAGAGTCGCGATAACTCTGGAGGACAGACCTTGTCTTAGTAGCGTCTGTTCCTCAATATCCACACTGCAAGGTTCAGTCTCTCTAAGTTGGGGCACAAAACTGAGCCCTGCGCTAGGAGATCCTTCCTGGGTGGAAGGCGGATTGGCTCCCTGATAGCGAGTCTTAGGAGTACTGGAAACCATGCCCTTTTTTCCCAATATGGGGCGATTAGGATCAGCGTGATATGGCTTTGCTGGACCTTCTGAAGAACTCTCGGGATCAGGGGTATGGGGGGAGGGGGGGGGAGGCGTACGCCAGACTGAAGTCCCAACTCTGGGAAAAAGTGTCTAACCCCTCGGCCCTGTCCCTCGGATCTAGGGAATAGTAGGCGGGGCATTTTGAATTTTTGCTGCTCGCGAACAGGTCCACCTGTGGACTGCCCCAGGTTTCTGTAATAAGATGAAATTCCTCTTGATTCAGAGACCATTCCCCGGGGTCCAGGCGTCTTCGACTGAGAAAGTCGGCGGTCAGGTTCTGGGACCCTTTGAGATGGACCGCTGTCAGGGACTGTACCGTGGTCTCGGCCCATCGGAAGATCCGGGCTGTTAATTTCAGCAGGTGAAAATTTCTGGTGCCTCCCTAGTGGCGAATCAGTGAAACGGCGGTCACATTATCAGAGAAGATCTTAACATGTCTCTTCTTTAGGATATCCTGGGCTCTGTGAAGCGCCTCCCACATGGCCCTAAGTTCTCTGAAATTTGATGTCTGGGCACGCAACGTCGGACCCCATTCGCCCTGGAGCAGGCGCTGCCCCACTTGCGCTTCCCAGCCAGACTGGCTTGCGTCGGTGACTACGGAGATGAAGGGCTCTGCCACCCATGGGAACTCTGCTTCTAGATTGTCAGTTGACCGCCACCAGCGGAGGGACCCTGTGACAGATGATGACATGGGCATTCTGCTGTCCAGAGAGGTTGCTGCCACGTCCCAGTTGCCCAGAATGGCTCTCTGTAGCGTTCTTGAGTGCGCCTGGGCCCAAGGAATAATGCCAATACAGGAGGTTATGAGGCCCAGGAGCCTCATTGCGTCCCTAATAGTTATTTGCTTCTTCTGGCCGCATTTCTGTGCTGCTAGTCTAAGGCTTTCCTGCCTGGGTGGAGGCAAAGACAAGGTCTGTACAAGTCTACCTGTACCCCCAGGAAGGTTTTCCGCATCTCTGGGAAAAGACTAGACTTAGCGAAGGTAACTATCCACCCCAGTCTCTGAAACAGGGAGATGACTCGGCTGGTATCCTCTTTGAGTATCTTCGGTGAGGAAGCATTTACCAGGAAATCGTCCAGGTATGGGATGATGTTTATGCCTGCTACATGGAGATGCGCCACCATCTCTGCCACTATTTTAGAAAATATTCTGGGTGCTGTAGAAATGCCGAAAGGTAGGCACTGGAATTGAAAATGGCATACACGGCTTCCTATCCTGATGGCAAACCGCAGGTACTTGTGATGTTCTGGCAGGATTGGGACGTGGTAGTACGTGTCCTTTAGATCGACAGTACTCATATAAAGTCCCCTCTTTCGATCAGAGTTACTGCTGACCTGACGGTTTCCATTTTAAACATTTTGTAGGTAATAAATTTGTTCAGGCCCTTCAGAGTAAGGATCATCCGGAAACTGACGTTTGTTTTTTTGATCAAAAATAGGGGTGAGTAGAATCCCAGGCCCTGCTCTACTGTGGGGACCCGAACTACCTCCCCCATTTGTAGCAGCTTAGAAATTTCGTTTTTAAAGATAACCTGCAGGGCAGGGGATTGCGTGGGGGTGACTCTGAAGAAATTAGGGGGCGGGTGAAGAATTGTATTCTGTACCCCTGGGCTATGAGCTGCAGGACCCACAGGTTATCTGTAATCTCCTGCCATTCCCGGGAAAAATTCAGTAGTCTGCCCCCCACCTGGTACTCCTCTATGGGGGTAGGGGTTGTTTTTGTTTTACCCCTGCCTCCTTTGGGGTAGGACCAGCGCCCCGTCTTTCCTTTGCCCCGATATGGCTTGAAGGATGGCTGACGTTTGTGGGGAAATCCCGTTCTCGCCTGGTCCGGAAAACTATGGGTCTTGTCGGTAGCCTTCTTAAGGATCTCCTCCAAGTCCGCGCCAAAGATGTGCTGACCATGAAAAGGAATGTTACACAGTCTTCCTTTGGATGCCGTATCTGCCTTCCACGTTTTCAGCCAGACCGCCCGCCTGGCCATGTTAGACAATGCGATGCTTCTGGCCGCCAGCCTCATTGATTCGGCAGATGCGTCTGCCAGGAAGCCTGTTGCTGATCTTAATAGAGGCATGCATTTCAGTAATGCATCTCTAGGGGCCTTCTGTTTGATCTGGTCGTCGAGTTCACCTAACCAGAGGAACATTGACCTTGCCACAGAAGTCGCTGCGATATTGGACTCCAGCGTATAGGCCGTTGTTTGCCAGGCCCGTTTCATCAAGGCGTCTACCCTGTTGTCCATCGGGTCTTTAAGATGAGAGGAGTCCTCGAATGATAGGGCTGTCTTTTTGGCCATTCTGGCCACCTGTGCGTCCACCTTGGGAACATCCTCGTAGATGCTCACGTCTTCCTCCGCAAAACGGAGTCTCTCTTTATACTCGCGGGATAAATAGAGGTGTTTGTTCGCGCAAGCCCATTCATCTGTGATCACTTTTTTCAGGGTATCATTAACCGGAAAGACAATGCGGTTCCTTGGTCTGAGCCCGCCGAACATGTCGTCCTGTACGGACCTTGGCTCGACCACATCCTCGACCTTCATAGTATCTCTGACTGCTTTGTTCAGGTCATCCAGGTCCCCCGATGAGAAATAGTATTTTTTCTTCTCATACTTGGCGTCAGGGGGACGGTCAAAGATTTCACCATCTGACAGGTCGCCCGGGGATTGTTCAGACTCTAAGCTCATTAGCGGTATGTGGCTAGACCTTTTGGCGGCCCTTCTTTCCCACTGAGCTGGGGGGAGACTGGAGATTGACGCCCGGACCTCCTCTCTAACCAGGGATCTTATATCTTCCCTAAATGCAGACTGTTCGTCCATAAGGATCTTGGAGGTATAATCAGGGCATAGCAGCTTTTTATACGCCTCGTCTAGTTTTTTAAGACACAGGGCGCATTTCCTGTGTCTTTTCTTAAGGTCCTGTTTAGACCGGGTGGATTCCCTGTCCTGCAAAAATATATGCATGCACATAAGGGAAAAAAAAAAAACACACAATGCTAAATCCCTGAGCATATTACCCCTGCAACAAGTCACACTTACAGTTTGCAGAGCTTCCATCTCTGATTCTTTTGTAGTCATGATGCTAGATAGCGTAGACTGAACCAGATAGACAGATTAATCCTTCTCTGAAGGTGTGCTGTCAGTGGAAGCTTGCCGGGGGGTCTCCATTTTTAAATCTCCCGCCACTTCCGGGCTCTGCCGACGGCGTCTGACGTCACCGCGTCACGCCGCTTCATTGGCTCCGCCCCCCGACATCACGCGCGGTCGCGCCTGCATGCCTGGAGGAGAGAGGCATCTGAGCCTATGGCCCGCCGCTCTCCCCGGCTGAAAAACGCTGCACAGAGCTCTGGAAGAGGAAGGAGGGGACTAAAGGACCTCTGGTCCGCCGCTCAGACCGCTGCGGTGGTGAACCCCGGGTGGTCAGACCTGTGGCCCGCCATACTCCCCGACCGCGCTGACACCCGAACGGGAGATTTGAAGGGAAGCAGCCCTGTGGACCGTCAACCCTACTGTCAGCCTGCTTGGAAGAGAGGTGAGGGGGAAAGCAGCCCTGTGGACTGTCCCCCCAGCTGTCATCCTGCGGCTCCCCGGAGGGAGCTCCTCTTTCATGTCCCTGTAGGGCCAGGAAGCACTGGAGAATGGGAGGCGGGAGGAGCCTTTTGAAGTCTCTTGCTTCCTGTCCCTACAAGGTCAAGGTGCAACCTCCAGGTATGCCATCAGGATGACGCCGGGGAAAATGGAGATGATTCTGAAATATTGTCAGACCTTGAAGATGAGTACAAATTGAGTGCATTAAGTTCTAATACAGAGGAGGAAGTTGTGGGAAAAGAAAACAACAATAACCCAAAGCTATCTTCTAGAGGGGTGTAGTGTGTTATCATTTTATTTCTTTTTCACAAATGTTCTTAGGCCACTCTCACACATCCTTTTTCTTACCGCGATCACCTTGACATTTTGAACACCGCGGTAATCACAGTACAAGGCTTCCATTGATTTCAATGGAGCCTCGCAGACCGGAGCTCGATCTCAGCGTTTACTAACTCCACGATTTTCAAGTACTGTCTGCTTCATCGCACTGATCGGGTGCACTAAAACCCACTGTCGGAGGCAGTAACCTTTATCTGAAAATGGAGGTAAAATCACGGCAAAATACCACAATGGAAATTGCAACATTTTCCCGACGGCATGTGTGAGACTACCTTTACAGTAAGCTTCTATTTTGAGTGTCTATTATTTTCAAAACCTGAAGCAGCGCAAAAAAAAATATCTGATTCACGTCCTGCTTTCTCACGCGATTGACGTAATGCTTTAGAGACCGGAGAAAGTTCATCTGGAGACCAGAAACCTTCTTTTCATGCAGAAGCTTATTCAGTGTCTCATGGCAATTAGAGAAGCAGAGGACAATGTATACATTTTATACTTCACTTGACTTGATTGTAATTTAATTATACAATTAATGTTTTACAACATTTGATATAAAATGTGATTTGTTTACATTTCAAAATAACGATAATAACTTGACCAAATTTTTTCTCAGTGATTGTACCCTAAAAATAACTTCCGCAGCACTGCAGATCAAAAATATAAGCATAAACAAGAAAAAAAACTATCTACATTAGAGGTCAAAATGACATTTTCCTGACAATATTGTGCCTCATAATGTAGCAACTGTGGTTGGTGATTTCTGGAGCAACATGAGGTGCATGTGGGTCGGAACCTTTGGGACCTATAAGTCAGGACATAATGCATATTTTAACAATGGGGAGATGGTTATGATAGCCTTTTTTCAAAACCAAGGATAATTGTTGAAAGTCCTGCTTTGTAAAAGCATCCCGAGATAAAGTGTAGCCCCAGAAAAGTAAGATATGACTACCACTCCCTGAACCTTGCCTTGGGACTACACATGCATAGAGACATTGAAGGAATAGCTGGGTGTGTGAAAGGAGTAACTAAGCTCATTAAGAGCCCAAAGGAGTGTGAGTCGATCCCCGTTGCTGCACCAAGACATTGAAGATTAATTACCAATGCCAAACTCCACAAACTTGTCCTTTGGCCTCAAATTCTCTGTGGATGCAGAGGGAAGGCAGAGGCTGCCTGGCCTTACCTAGGCATAGTTTTGTCATGCAGAGTGATGAAATAACAGGGTCTTTCTAGGCTTCATCAGGATAAAGCCTGCGCTGTCCACGCAGTGGGGGACACAAAAGCACTTCTCTCCAATTGTGAAGAGTGCCTTTGTTTCCCACCGCTAATTGTCCATGAAAAGAGACACTATGTTTGAGGTTTTTTAAAAGTGATGAGATTTTCTGTATGTGGCGCATGATCCCAGTGGACACTGGATCAGTGGAGAAGGAATTCAAGCCCTGTCCTAGCAGCAAACTCAAACATCATGAGAATGTTTGTGTTATGCCCTATTCCCATGGACCAGCCTACGTGTGGTGCATTACATACTGAAACAAGCTGGAAGGTTTGCTTTTGAGTGGGTGCATATTACCTTGCTCTGATAAGGGGTATGTTTGCACCCATAATGTAGTGAAAGGTGAAAGTTTTCAATCGGAAGAAAAAGCAGGCAAGTGCAAACAGAAGCATGGAGTAACATTTAGCTATGCACCCGTCTGGCTGCTACCCATAGAAATGCAGCTGTGGAGCCCCCTCAAACTGGCCCATTTGGTGCTTCTATTGGCCCTGAAAAGTGGTGAGCTGCTGCCTCTGATGATTGGTGGACTAGTTCATATAGTATCATTGAATTGTACTGAATAGGTTTGTGATGTCGGGGGGTCCTGTGCCACTGTCCTTAGTGCTGTAATGGCAGCCTGCAGCAGCAGCTATACCTCGGTCGGGAGACAGTGAGATGTGACAGCCACATTATGAGCTAAGCCGTCTGCCCAGTCAGCCAGGCATTGACCCTGTAGAAAATTTAGTACTTGTTGGTTGACAATCCAACCTACTAGCGGCTCCTCCCCTGTCCGATGCTGACGACTGGCAGCATGGGCCGGGTGCTGGGCCTGCAAGTGTCCTGGAGCTGGCCAACTAGGTCCTGCCTCCTCTCCAGCTGCTGCCACTGGCTCAGTTTGGGGATGCAGGTGGTTGGCTTTCTGATGTGCTTGCTTCGTGGCCAGCTGAAGAGTTATTATTGACAGTCCTGTTGGCAAGGAAACCCCGCAAAAATGTTTAAAAATTTTTCAAAAATCAATCTATCTGGCATCACCATGACAGTAAAAGTCAGGTCAATTAAAATAATGTATATTTTTCCTACACAATGAATACCGTAAGCAAAAAAGATTCAAAATTACACTATTTTGGTCACCCTGTTTCCAAGAAAAAAGCTGTATTAAAAGTGACCAAAAACTGCATGCACCTCAAAATGGTATCAATAAAAGCTGCAGGTCATCCCACAAAAAAAGGCCTATACAAAACCCCATTGAAAGAAAAATAAATACATCATGGTGGTAAGAAAATGGTGACAGAAGGTAATTTTGATAGAAAGGTTATATGTTTTTAAAGAAGTAGGATAATAAAAAAAACTATTACAATTTGGTGTCGCTGTAATTATACTAACAAACAGACTAAGGTTAGCAAGTCTATTTTGAAGTAACATATACGTTATTGAATAAGACCCTCAAAAAAATTGCACAATTATGTTTTTTCCATTTTAACTAGAGATGAGCGAACGTGTTCTTAACGAACACTTACGCACCCGGACAGCGGCTTTACCGAGGACTTCAGTGTCCGCGCGTAAAGATTCGGGGGGCGCCGGGGGGCGGGAAACAGGGGGGAGCCCTCTCTCTCTCCCTCTCCCCCCCACTCCCCGCCACCCCCCCCCCCCCCCCCGCGCTGCCACGGCGACCCCCGAACTTTTTTCGCCCGAGCACGGAATTGCTCGCAAAGTTCGGTGTTCGGGCGAAAAGGGGCGGAGCCGAACACGTTCGCTCATCTTTAATTTTAACCAATGTAGACATTTTTTAAAAGTTTTCACTTTCTTATATGGTACAGTGTACTAATTATTAAAGATGAGCGAACGTACTCGTCCGAGCTTGATGCTCGCTCGAGTATTAGGGTACTCGAGATGCTCGTTACTCGAGACGAGCACCACACGATATTCGAGTCAATTCCATTTCCTTCCCTGAATGTGTTGCACCATTTTCTGGCCAATAGACATGCAGGGAAGACATTACAACTTCCTCCTGTGACGTTCCAGCCCTATCCCACCCCCCTGCAGTGAGTGGCTGGCGAGATCAAATGACCCCTGAGTATTTAAAGTGGAGCCTCCCGCAGCTCGTCTCCGACACACACTGGGTAAGATCAGGGGGAGGGCTGCTGCTTATTTAGGGATAGTGTCAGTGTAGGATCCTGTGTACAAGAACCCCAATGGTCCTTCTTAGGGCCACATCTGACCGTGTGCATAACTATGTGGCTGCTGGTAGCAGTTTTGCACATTTTTTTTTATATCGGGCGTTCAGGCCATTACAGCTGTAGCGTTCTCAGGCTGCAGTCTGTACTACATAGTATAGGGAACACCAAAAATGCAATACCTGATAGTCTGCAAAGGAGACACGGTCGCCATAGGCACGATCGCCATCGGCACAATCGCCGTAGGACAGGCGCAACCGCCATAAGCCCTACAAAATATGTGCAGTCAGCCAGAAAATAGTGTGGAGGAGCAAATTGTTCATGGCAGGCTAATATGCAGTCACTCACACATCCCAGCCCAGTTTGGGCGACTGCATATAATCATAGCCTGCACATGTGAGGCTGGCATCTTGGTATCGTTCACATGTGCAGGCTATGATTATATGCAGTCGCTCCTCCCCAAACTGGGCTGGGTTGTGTGAGTGACTGCATATTAGCCTGCCATGAACAATTTGCTCCTCCACACTATTTTCTGGCTGACTGCATATTTTTAGGGCTTATGGTGGTTGCGCCTGCCCTACGGCGATTGTGCCGATGGCGATTGTGCCTGCCTTATGGCGATCGTGCCTATGGTGACCGTGTCTCCTTTGCAGACTAACAGGTATTGCATTTTTGGTGTTTTCTGTGAATAATGTCTTTGTTGTTTTTCTCACCTCTGTGATTTTATAGTATAGAGCAAGTGCTGCTGAGATAGGGACAGTGGTAGTGTAGGATCCTGTGTACAAGAACCCCAACGGTCCTTCTTAGGGCCACATCTGACCGTGTGCATTACTGTTGTGGCTGCTGGTAGCAGTTTTGCACATTTTTTTTTAAATATTGGGCGTGCAGGCCATTACAGCTATAGCGTTCTCAGGCTGTAGTCTGTACTACATAGTATAGGGAAAGTCCTGCTTAGAAAGGGAAAGTGGTAGTGTAATGTAGAATCCTGTCTCCAAGAACCGCTATGGTCCTTCTTAGGGCTACCGCTGACCGTCTGAATTTTAGAGGGCTCTGCTGGAAGTTGTAGTGCATCACTATTGTAGAGCTTGGCCTGTGTGCAGCCTTCCGTATAGTTTTTTTTCCCCTGCAGTTTGCTTTACAATACTGCTCTCAGCGACAAAGTGTATGCAAACAATTCCATGATTTACACTGAGTTGCGTCTGCAGTGAATTAGAGACGCACAGCGTATGGCCAACACAGCCACTTATAGAGGGAATGTGATATAGCATGTATTCTTTTACAAAAAAAACCCCAAACCTCCTTTTTAGGGCTGCTGCTGACCGTCTAAATTTTACAGGGCTCTGCTGGGAGTTGTAGTGCATCACGATTGCACAGTTAGGCCTATGTGCAGCCTTCCGTATAATTTTTTCTCCCTGCAGTTTGGTTTACAATACCGCTCTCAGCGACAAAGTGTACGCAAACAATTCCATAATTATTTACACTGGGCTGTGTCTGCAGTGAATATGACGCACAGAGTACAGCCACAGCGACTGATAGAGGGAAAGTGATATACACACTATATAGCCTGTATTCTTTTACAAAAAAAAAAAAAAGCTGTGCACACAGACTTCCCATAGTGGAGTTGTACCTGCCTGGCACTATAAATAAAACCCAGACTGACTAGGGCATGGAGTGTGGGCCGAAGCCAATATGTATTTTCTCTCACATTACCTCAGCTATCCGGGGCAATGCAGTGGGATTTCTTTATGTACCTTCTCTGGGTTCCTGTGAGCCAACCATGCTGTAGGTGCACACAGACTTCCCATCATGGTGTTGTACCTGCCTGGCACTATGAAAAAAACCCAGACTGACTAGGGCATGGAGTGTGGGCCGAAGCCAACGTGTATTTTCTCTCGTTACCACAGCTATCCGGGGAACTGCATTGGGACAAACAGGAGTGATACCGCTCTAGGCCCGCAATTGCTGAGGGTTTGTGCAGAGGCCTATGTCCTGGGCGCAGTGAAAGTCCACTTCATGCCTATGATTGCTGAAGCTGTTGGCCGAGGCCTATGTCCTGGGGGAACTGAAACTGCGCCAGATTGGACCGGTGGAACGTTTTCCTGGCTAATCCAGTCTTTGGAGCGGTGAAAGAAAACGTAACGGATTTAATGAAACCTTCACAGGTGTACTAGCATCGAAGTCCGCTTCCTGCCTACAATTGTTGAAGCTGTTGGCCAAAGCCTATGTCCCGGGGGAACTGCAACTGCGCCAGGTTGGGCCTGTGGAACTTTTTCCTGGCTAATCCCTTCTTTGGAGCAGTGAAAAAAAAAACATAACAAATTTAATGAGACCTTCACAGGTGTACTAGCAACAATGTCCGCTTCCTGCCTACGATTGCTGAAGCTGTTGGCCAAGGCGTATGTCGTCGGCGCAGTGTAAGTCTGCCATGTTTGGCCACTCTGATTTCCTTATTGTACATGTCTTGGGTTGCCTAAGACCCACCTATGCTGTAGGTGACACAGACTTCCCATCGCGGTGTTTGACCTGTCTGGCACAAAGACACTGACTTAGGTAGGGGGCAGAATGCAGATGGCTTTCCCCTTGCGGTGTCGATTGAGCTATCCGACACCTAGACAGAATGAATACTGTGTGGGCACATGGATTCCCCATTGCTATACCCACGTTTGCAGCTCCTGATGGAGGTTGGCTCTTTATTGGAATGAAGATCGAACGTCAATTTCTCATTGATTCTCAACTGCATTGTGGGCTATCGCCCCTCTCCTTTTAAAGAGGGTCGCTGCCTGACCCTACCAACCCTCTGCAGTGTGTGCCTCCGGTTACTCCTCATCGCAGACGCACTTATAAATAGACATGAGGGTGGTGTGGCTATGAAGCCAGCGTGTGGCATGAGGGCAGCTGAAGGCTGCGCAGGGACACTTTTGTGTGCGCTGTGGACACTGGGTCGTGCGGGGGATGGGGGGGGGGGGGGTTGGGCAGCAAGTAACCCAGGAGAAGAGGTAGCTGTGTGTCCCGCAGGCAGTGATTGTGCTTGGTTAGTGTGGTGCTTAGCTAAGGTGTGCCTTGCTAATGAGGGTTTGTCCAAAGTAAAAATTATTAGGGGGGGCACTCTTGCAGCTATTGTAGCTTAATAGTGAAACCTGGGAACCTGAGATGCAGCCCTGCATGTTGCCCCTCGCCTGCCCTATCCGTTTCTGTGAGGTTTCCATCACTTTCGTAGGTTTTCCCGATTTTCACAAATGAAAACCTTAGTGGAGCATGGGTCATATACAAAATGCTCGAGTCGCCCATTGACTTCAATGGGGTTCGTTACTCGAAATGAACTCTCGAGCATCGCGGAAAGCTCGACTCGAGCACCCGAGCATTTTGGTGCTCGCTCATCTCTCCTAATTATTATTTCTTAAAAAAAAAAAAAATTAGTTGCAAAAAACAAGCTCTCATGGCTATATCGACAGAAAAGTAAAAAAAAAGGATAATTTTATGAAAGTGGAAACCAGAAAATTCAATGGAAAAAGACTGTGTACATGAAGTGGGTTTTTGAGCTTTGCAACTTCCATGAAACAGGCTGCCATGAAGTAAACTGATAAATAAGCACATATTCACGTCTTCCCGCTCCCGCTATGTACTATGGAGCTCCTTGCTCCTCCGCGTGTGGTTTTCTGTACAGGCTGCAATCCCACCCAGTTTATGGAACCACACAGATGCTGTAGCCAATAACAGGACTCAGCGATGGAGAGATCAACCTGTAAATGTGACGTCAGAGGGGAGATCCCAAGGAGCGTCGCAGGACAGAGAGGGTGCTGGGAGAGGTGAATATAAATACTTGTTTGCTATTTTACTGCATAGGGGTCTGGATTTACAGGAATTGTAGATCTTGTAAGACCCTTTTAAGGTTTTAAGGTATTTTTTTTTATACAGATGTATATTCAGGACATGTGTTGTCCTTGTATTCCATAGACAGCCTGTTTATTCATGTCTGTCCCTTCATCATTCCTCTCATTATTTTACTCCCTTTGTATTCTCTGGATAATACCCAGCTATCTGTGAGAATATTACTGTTATATTGGAAGTGGCATGTTACGGTTTATCATTGCCTTCTCACGTTTGTCTAAGTGAAGCTGTTGTAAGACTCCAATAAAACTATATTGATGAGATGTTTTCTACTAGTTGTTGCTGAACTTATCCCTCAGCACACAATGATGGACTTGCATATTGGACACTTCTTATTGTGCTTCAGCAGACTAGTGATCATCTACTGGACAGACTGTCATTTCCTGGCATTTTACCTTTTTGCTAATCTACATTGGAATGATTTAACATTTCAGCATAACCCAGTAATCTAGCAGTTGCTGAATGCCTCTTGCATCAGCACAAGCACATCAAAGCTCTGTCTGCAGACTACAGGTGCAATTATAGAAGAGGAAGATTTCCTTGTCTGTTTTGGCTGTACAATGAGAACTGCTGATGACATAAGTATATATCTGATGTTCCACGGGGCTGTACTGAGAAATTATTTTGCACGTTAGCCAGGCTCAACATAGAAATCTGTAACTGCTTAGCTACAGAACTAAGACTTTATTAAATAATAAATAACTATAACTTAGATTTTATTAAACTACTAGCTTACCCGACATACATACATACATTTTTATATATCTAGATAACAACCAATCACAGCGCAGCTTTCATGTTACCTCAGTGGTATAATATATAACAACCAATCGCAGCTTTCATGTAACCTGAGTAGTATAAGAAGTAGCAACCAATCACAGAACAGCTTTCATGTTGCATCAGCAGAATAATAGGAAAAGCTAATAGAATTAAATAATCGAGTTGGGACCCATTAGCTTTTCCTATTTATGACAATCAATGCTCGTGCCAAATTTCAAGTTTCTATGACATTGGGAAGTGATGGAATTAGCGTCCAAATTTTACGTATGGAATCTAATTCCATCACTTCCCAATGTCATAGAAACTTGAAATTTGGCACGAGCATTGATTGTCATAAATAGGAAAAGCTAATAGAATTGAATAATCGAGTTCGGACCTAAGTGCCAAAGAATTAGCGTCCAAATTTTACGTACAGAATTTAATTCTTACTTCGCGATGTCATAGAAACATGAAATTTGGCACGAGCATTGATTATGTCATAAATAGGAAAAGTTAATGGGTCCCAACTCGATTATTCAATTCTAAGCGCAAAAAAATTAGCATCCAAATTTTACGTACGGAATCTAATTCCATCACTTCCCAATTTCACAGATACTTGAAATATGGCACGAGCATTGATTGTCATAAATAGGAATAGCTAATGGGTCCCAACTCGATTATTTAATTCTAAGCGCAAAAGAATTAGCGTCCAAATTTTACGTACGGAATCTAATTCTTTGGCGCTTAGAATTAAATAATCGAGTTCGACCTACTAGCTTTTCCTATTTATGACAATCAATGCTCGTGCCAAATTTCAAGTTTCTATGACATTGGAAAGTGATGGAATTAGATTCTGTACATAAAATTTGGATGCTAATTCTTTTGCGCTTAGAATAGAATAATCGAGTTGGGACCCATTAACTTTTTTTTATTTATGACATCATCAATGCTCGTGCCAAATTTCAAGTTTCTATGACATTGGGAAGTGAGAAAATTAGATTCCGTACGTAAAATTTGGACGCTAATTCTTTTGCGCTTAGAATTAAATAATCGAGTTGGGACCCATTAGCTTTTCCCATTTATGACAATCTATGCTCGTGCCAAATTTCATGTTTCTACGACATTGGGAAGAGAGAGAATTGGTGGCAATGATGGAAATCAAACGATCTACGTGGGGGGGGGGGTCGTAACTGTCGACGACCCACGCACGCCATTTATCATAGCATAAATGTACTATGCCTATAATCTTCCCAGGAGTGTACTCAACAACTTCCCAAAGTTTCATGGCGATCGGATGAATGGTGTAGTAGCGCATAAAGGACAAACAGACACGCAGACAGACAGACATGCAGACACATACATTCAATTTTATATATATATATAGATAACTTACAGTAATGCAGTTCACTTTGCAGAGTAAATGAAAGCACCACTTTTCTGCCTGTCCTTACGGTTGCTATGATACCAAAACTATTATTTTTTAGCTTTTCTTTATTTGCTAAATAAAGATCCATTTTCAGAAAATTATTTGCTCTTGCGACTGGCAGCATGGGTTTGGCATTGGGCCTATGAGTATCCCATAGCTGGTGAACTAGGTCCCCGCTCCTCTCCAGCTGCTGCCACTTGGTCACTTTTAGTATTGCTCGGGGATGTAGGTGGTTGGCTTGCGTCGCTTTCCGATGTCCTTGATTTTTGCTCAGCTGAAGAAATATTATCGACTGCACGCGAGTAAAACCCAAATAGTGGCACATTGCAAGTGGCAAAATAAATATCACATAGTATTTAACAAGTAGGAGGAGACATGTGAGGTGCCCATTGGGCTAACTATGGCCCCTGTAGTTTTCGATCAAAACCGGATCAGCAAGTCCCCACTAGGGACATATTGGCTGTCCCAAAGGGTGGAAAACAGAGCAGCTGCAGGTCCAAAAGTTAACCACTATTAGGCCAGACAGAGAAAAAAGAATAGGCTACTCACATACAAAAGCAATCATTTGCTCTTAATTAATAGCAATGGGTACCATATTTGCGCCTTACTGCTTCTCACACAGTATAATCTCCTCACAACACAAACCTCCATGCTGCAGGGAAATCCCCTAGCAAGCTGAAGCTGAAAATCCCGCCTTTTAAAGTGTTATTGCCCCTGTGAGAAACTGCTCATTTAAATGCAATGTGTTAGGGATTTTACAAGTAATGTGGATCCACTGTGTCCCCCAACCAGTGGATGGATCAGACCGGCAGGGCTGACAGCTGATTCTGAAAACTGAATGCTCACAGTTGTAGATGTGCCTTGGAAAGTGAAGGTGACTAGGGAATCTAGTTCTATGTTGGTAGCAGGGGGTGGAAAGTCCCTGCCTATCAACAACAGAGAATTCACCCTGACAAGGGCAGCCCTGCGTGTTAACCTGGGTGCTGATTAACCCTGTCAGGACAAGTCACCAGGCAGCCAGGAACTGGATAACATCAAGCCGTCTGAAGATTCTAAGATTGAGCGAGCATTTTCAGATCTCAACTGGAAGTAGCAAGGTGACAGCAGACTAAGCACCAACTGGAAACATAGGAACAGCATGAGCGACTGTGACGCGTGCATTCACGAGAGAACTCCTACAATAACACTGCAGCACAAGCTGTCAGGTCTAAGGCATCTATATAGTGGTGAATAGATCACAAAATCTGCAGCTGGGCGGCAGAGCAGAACCAATTTAACCATGGATGTGCTGGAAAAAAGACCATCACAGATTCAGTGAGCAACACCCACGTCTGCCAAACCTGTACTGCAATGGTGAGGTATTGCAGTGGATTTTATAAGCAATCAAATGATTGCTTGTTCAAGTTTCCTATGAGAATAAAGGAGGACATCAGTTTTTTTAGTTATTACAAAAATAAAAGGTATTGAAAGTTTAAAAAAAAAAAAATTCCTATCTTGAATGATTTTTTTTTTTTTTAAATAAGTGTCATCACCATAACTATAAAAGTTAGGTCTATTGAAATAATGTATTATATTCCTACATGGTAAATACTGTAAGCAGTAGCACAATGCCAAAATTACACTATTTTGGTCCCATGTATCCAAGTAAAATATTATATTAAAAGTAATCAAAACATTACATGTAACTCAAAAAGGCTCAATAGAAACTGCTGGTTGTCCCACAAAAAGTATGTCTATAAACAACCCCATTAACAAAAAAGTAAAGAAATCGGGGTGGTCGAAATATGGTGAAAGAAAATTTAACGCAAAAGTTAGATATTTTTATACATGTAAAACCACAAAAACCTGTATCAATTTAGTATTGCAGTAATTCTACCAACCCACTGACTAAGGTTTGCAAGTGGTTTTTGGTTTAACATATATGCCATTGAACAAGACCCCCAAAATATGGTAGAATTGTGGTTTTTCCATTTCACTCCATGTAGAAATTGTTTAAAGTTTTTCAGTACATCATATGGTACAGTGTACTAATTTTTACCTCTTAAAAATAAAATATGTCCTGCAAAAAACAAGCTGTCATGGCTGTATGGATGAAAAAAAGTAAAAAAATATATAATTTTGTGAGAGCAAAGCAGAAAACAAAAATGAAAAAAGAGAAAATGTTTGTCTCCAAAAAGGAGATTCTCAAGTTCTGAGATTTCTGTAAATTTTGCCCCCATGCAGGTAAAAAAACAAATAAGAATATGCAGTATCCCCATGGCCACCTAGACTCGAGGCCCACATTGAGGAGCTGGCAGGGTAGAGTTGGCACTTGTCACGGTGGCTCTACCAGACTCCTCCCCAGAGGTACGCTGGCAACCTCAGCCCAAGTACCACTCAAATGATAGTGGATACATGGGAATACGGACACTTCAGATGATTTTTCTTTGCTTTATTCTTTCGTTATGCTTGTACAATCAGGCACATAATACAAACAAGAACGCGTTTCGGCGCAATGCCTTGTTCACCACTATCATTGGAACAAGCCATAGGACCGAATGGCAGAACGGATGTGAGTATGATTTTCTCTGCATGCACAGACTACAAGCACCGCAAGCAGCTAAGAAGGTGAGACAACCTCTTATTATTTCAAGTACCACTCAGCCTCTTCCAGGCAACGCTGGGATAGTGGTTACCTGTATATGTGTGGTAGACGTGAGATTTGTCACACGTGATGCCACCGTTCCTTCTCACCATAGCTTGTATGACATTTATGAAGGGGCCAGAAATAGGTGTTTCGGACCACTACACATATACTCACCTCTACACTCTCCGGCTGTGTACAAAGATTCTCCTTGGTCCTCTGTACCTGTGTTGTATGTAGGCTGCAGTCCAGCATAGTGTACAGGACGTCACAGGCCTGCAGACAATAACAGAGCTGAGCGATTGAGTGCTGAGCTCAGCTGTTGGTTGCAGCACCAGTGATGTCTTGTAAGCAGGATGCAGAAGCCTGTAACCTTGACCTCAAAGGGGAAGGCCAATAAAATTTTCAGGACATCCCTCAAAAAATAATTCTGTGCATAAACCCATTGACAGACAGAAAAATAAATACATCATGGTGGTCCAAAAATGGCGACAGAGGGTAATTTTGATGGAAAGGTTTGTTTTTAAAGATGGACAACAACAAAAAAAACTGTTACAATTTGGTATCGCTGTAATTATACTAACCCACAGACTAAGGGCTAATGCCCACAGACTGATGCATACAATGCAGCGGAAATCTGTGGCGTTATACCACAGCTATTAGCTTCTATTGAACCTAATAGCTCAATGTTCATGCTGCAGTATTCCACCGTGGAATGCTGCAGCATGAAATAAACTGTGACAGGTCCTATTTGCTGCGGTAATTCGCGCAGCCGGGTTCCACTGTAGTCAATGGAAGCCGGACGTCACGCTATACGTCCACTGTCAGTACAGCGGAAGTATTGTGTGATTACGTGACCCTGCCCACCGCTGGCCACGGCCTGCACTGTACTGCGCATGCGCGTCGACGTGTCAGGGGGACGCGCACAGCAGATCCGGGAGGGGAGTATGGAGTCCTTGGGGGTGTGCCGTGACAAACTCGGCTGTGATATTCCACTGGTGGAGTCCATCATGGCCGTGGGCATGAGCCCTAAGGTTTTCAAGTCTATTTTGGAGTAATATGTATGCCATTGAACAAGACCCTAAAAAAATTGTGCAAATGTGTTTTTTTTTCCATTTTAAGACATGTAGAAATTTTAAAAGCTTTTCAGTACCTTATATGGTACAGTGTACTTGGTATTACCTCTTGAAAATAACAACTTAGTTGCAAAAAACAAGGTCTCATATGGCTATATCGACAGAAAAGTAAAAAAATGTATATAATTTTATAAAAGGGGATAGTAGAAAATACATGGAAAAAGAGAAAATGGCCGTGTCCATGAGGCGGGTTTTTGAGCTTTGCAACTTCCATAAATCCAGCTGTCATGAAGTAGAATGATAAATAAGCACATACTCTCATCTTCCTGCTCCCGCTATTAACCATGGGGCTCCTTGCTCCTCCGCGTGCGTTTTTCTGTACAGGCTACAATCCCACCCAGTTTATGGAACCACACAGATGCTGTAGCCAATAACAGGACTCAGCGATGGAGAGATCAACCTGATAATGTGACGTCAGAGGGGAGACCCCAAGGAGCTTCGCAGGACAGAGAGAGTGCTGGGAGAGGTGAATATAAATACTTGTTTGCTATTTTACTGCATAGGGGTCTGGATTTACAGGAATTGTAGATCTTGTAAGATGCTTTTTAAGGTCTTAAGGCTCCTTCATATGGATGTGTATTTGGGTCATAATTTGTCCTTGTATTCCATACACAGCTTGCTTTTTCATGTCTGTCCCTTCATCATTCCTCTCATTATTTTACCCCTTTGTAAATTCTGGATAATACCCAGCTATCTGGGAGAATATTATTGTTACATTGGAAGTGGCATGTTACGGTTTATCATTGCCTTCTCACATTTGTCTAAGTGAAGCTCTTGTAAGACTCCCATAAAACTATATTGATGAGATGTTTTCTACTAGTTGTTGCTGAACTTATCCCTCGGCACACAATGATGGACTTGTATATAGAACACTTCTTATTATGTTTCAGAAGACTAGTGATCATCAACTGAACAGACTGTAATCTCCTGCCATTTTTATAAGAATACATTTTCAGCTAATCTACATTGGACTGATGTGTCTTCAGGAACCTGATGTGTTTTGTCCAGTGATAGTATAACCCAGTAATCTAGCATTCTGCTAGGAGTTGCTGAATGCCTCTTGCATCAGCACAAGCCCTTCATAGCCGTTTCTGTCTGCAGGCTACAGGTACAATTATAGAAGAGGAAGATTTCCTTGTCTGTTTTGGCTGTACAATGAGAACTGCTGATGACATAAGTAAATATCTGATGATCCACGTGGCTGTACTGAGAAATGATTTTGTACGGCAGCCAGCAAGACGTCTGTTATGAAGTTCAACGTGGAAATCTATAACTGCTTAGCTGCAGAACTAAGACATTATTAAATTATAATAAATTATAACTATAACTTAGATTTTATTAAACCATAACTTACAGTAATGAAGCAGAGTAAATGAAAGCATCACTTTTCTGCCTGTCGTACCGGTTGCTATGATACCAAGACTATTATTTTTTAGCTTTTCTTTTTTTGCAAAATAAAGATCCATTTTCAGAAAATTATTTGCTCTTCACATCGTTGCATTGAAAGGCCCTCGCTTGGCTGGCGACTGGCAGCATGGGTCTGGTATTGGGCCTGTGAGTATCCCATAGCTGGTGAACTAGGTCCCGGCTCATCTCCAGCTGCTGCCACTTGGTCACTTTTAGTATTGCTCGGGGATGTAGGTGGTTGGCTTGCGTCGCTTTCCGATGTCCTTAATTCCTGCTCAGCTGAAGAAATATTATCGACAGTCCTGCACGCCAGTATACCCCAAAAAATAGCGGCACATTGCAAGTGGCAAAATAAATATCACATTGTATTTAACAAGTAGGAGGAGACACGTGAGGCACAGTATCATTTTTTAGACAGACGCCAACTAAAGATACCCCCAAGCAGTTTGTAACTCAGTGTACACTGGGCTGCATCATTTTGTGGTCATACATCCACACTGAATAGCCCATTGGGCTAACTATGGCCCCTGTAGTTTTCGATCAAAACCGGATTAGCATGTCCCTACTAAGGACATATTGGCTGTCCCAAAGGGTGGAAAACAGAGCAGCTGCAGGTCCAAAAGTTAACCACTATTAGGCCAGACAGAGAAAAAAGAATAGGCTACTCACATACAAGAGCAATCATTTGCTCTTAATTAATAGCAATGGGTACCATATTTGCGCCTTACTGCTTCTCACACAGTATAATCTCCTCACAACACAAACCTCCATGCTGCAGGGAAATCCCCTAGCAAGCTGAAGCTGAAAATCCCGCCTTTTGAAGTTTTATTGCCCCTGTGAGAAACTGCTCATTTAAATGCAATGTGTTAGGGATTTTACAAGTAATGTGGATCCACTGTGTCCCCCAACCAGTGGATGGATCAGACCGGCAGGGCTGACAGCTGATTCTGAAAACTGAATGCTCACAGTTGTAGATGTGCCTTGGAAAGTGATGGTGACTAGGGAATCTAGTCCTATGCTGGTAGCAGGGGGTGGAAAGTCCCTGCCTATCAACAACAGAGAATTCACCCTGACAAGGGCAGCCCTGCGTGTTAACCTGGGTGCTGATTAACCCTGTCAGGACAAGTCACCAGGAAGCCAGGAACTGGATAACATCAAGCCGTCTGAAGATTCTAAGATTGAGCGAGCATTTTCAGATCTCAACTGGAAGTAGCAAGGTGACAGCAGACTAAGCACCAACTGGAAACATAGGAACAGCATGAGCGACTGTGACGCGTGCATTCACGAGAGAACTCCTACAATAACACTGCAGCACAAGCTGTCAGGTCTGAGGCATCTATATAGTGGTGAATAGATCACAAAATCTGCAGCTGGGCGGCAGAGCAGAACCAATTTAACCATGGATGTGCTGGAAAAAAGACAATCACAGATTCAGTGAGCAACACCCACGTCTGCCAAACCTGTACTGCAATGGTGAGGTATTGCAGTGGATTTTATAAGCAATCAAATGATTGCTTGTTCAAGTTTCCTATGAGAATAAAGGAGGACATCAGTTTTTTTAGTTATTACAAAAATAAAAGGTATTGAAAGTTTAAAAAATTTTTTTTCCTATTTTGAACGAAATTTTTTTTTTTAACTCTTAAGGACATGGCCTATTTTGGGCTTAAGGACCAAGCCTTATTTTTCAAATCTGACATCTGTCACTTTTTGTGGTAATAACTTTTAAATCCTCTTACTTATCGATGTGATTCTGAGATTGTTTTTTCATGACATATTGTACTCTATGTTAGGGTAAAAATTGCATAAATAAATTTTGTCCTTTATTAAGAAAAAAAACCCAAAATTTACTGAAAATTTGGAAAAATTCACAATTTTCAAACTTTTAATTTTTCTCTTTGTAAGAAAGAAAGTCAAACACCACAACATAGTTAATAATTAACATTTCCCATAGGCCTACTTTACACAGCAATAATTTTTTAAGTGTTATTTTACTTTGTGCAGACTCCACAAAGTATATAAATTGAGCAGTCATTTTTCACATTTACTAGCAAATTTCAAAATCTGAATTTTTTTTTAAGGACCAATACAGAGCCTGTATATCAGAATCCCCCATCAATTGCCCCATTTTAAAATCCGCACCCTTCAAAGTATTCAAAATGCCATTTAGAAAGTTTAACCCTTTTAGATGTTTTACAGGAATTAAAGGAAAGTGCATAAAAAATTAGAACAGTTCCATTTTTCTACAGATTTTCAATATAAAACCTTTTTTTTCTATAAAACAGCAGGAGTTAGCAAAGAAACAAAACTTGGAATGTATTACCCAGATTCCGCAGTTTTTAGAAATGCCTCATATGTGGACGTAGCCTGTTGTATGGGCACATGGCAGGACTCGAAAAGGAGCGCTTCTTGGCTTTTTGAATGCAGATTTTGCTGGAATAATTTTCAGACCCCGTGTAGTGTTTGCAGTGCCCCTGAGGTACCAGTGCATTTGAGACCCCCACAACTGACCCCATTTTGGAAACTAGACCTCTTAAGGAATTTTTTAAGGGGTGTAGTGAACGGTTTGATGCCACACTTTGAGTTGAGACTAGAGATGAGCGAACGTGTTCTTCCGAGCTTGATATTCGTGCGAATATTAGGGTGTTCGGGATGTTCGTTATTCGTAACGAACACCATGCGGTGTTCTGGTTATTTTCACTTCCTTCCCTGAGACGTTAGCGCGCTTTTCTGGCCAATTGAAAGACAGGGAAGGCATTACAACTTCCCCCTGTGACGTTCAAGCCCTATACCACCCCCCTGCTGTGAGTGGCTGGGAAGATCAGGTGTCACCCGAACATAAAAGTCGGCCCCTCCCGCGGTTCGCCTCAGATGCGGTGTGAGTTAGATGAGGGACAGTGCTATTTGTACCGGAGCTGCTGTAGGGAAAGAATTGGTAGTTAGTGTAGGCTTCAAGACCCCCCAAAGGTCCTTATTAGGGCCACTGATAGCTGTGTGTTGGCTGCTGTTAGCAGTGGCAATTTTTTTTTTTCTCAAAATCGGCTCTGCAGAGCGTTGCACCCGGCATTAGGGACAGAAGTGCTGCATAGGCAGGGAGAGTGTTAGGAGTGAGTGTAGCCTTCAAGAACCTCAACGGTCCTTTCTAGGGCCATATTTATCCGTGTGCAGTACTGTCCAGGCTGCTGTTAGCTGTGCTGCATTTTTTTTTGCTTCTCAAAATCGCCTCTGCAGACCATTGCACCCTCCATTGATACTGCAGGGAAAGAATTGTATAGGCAGGGCAACAACACAGTTGTTGTTCATTGAATATACGCAGTGCTGCCTTTTGGTGGAAAAAAACTGAAAACAAATCTATTTGTCCAGCCTCTGTCCGTCCTTACGGGCGGTGGACACGTGTGAGCTGCGTGAACATTGCTAAATCAGACGCACCCAGCTACGCTTTACTGCTGGCTTCGCCATTTGCTTTCCTTAATTGGGAAAAAAATACCTGCTCTCCAAGAGTTATAATAACTCTGCTACCCTCACGTTCTGTGACACATAAGCAGGGACACAGCACAGTTATTAAACTTCTCATGTTCATTGAATATACGCAGTGCTGCCTTTTGGTGGAAAAAAACTGAAAACAAATCTATTTGTCCAGCCTCTGTCCGTCCTAAGGGCGGTGGAGACGTGTGAGCTGCGTGAACAACATTGCTAAATCAGACGCACCCAGCTACGCTTTACTGCTGGCTTCGCCATTTGCTTTCCTTAATTGGGAAAAAAATACCTGCTCTCCAAGAGTTATAATAACTCTGCTACCCTCACGTTCTGTGACACATAAGCAGGGACACAGCACAGTTATTAAACTTCTCATGTTCATTGAATATACGCAGTGCTGCCTTTTGGTGGAAAAAAAACTGAAAACAAATCTATTTGTCCAGCCTCTGTCCGTCCTAAGGGCGGTGGAGACGTGTGAGCTGCGTGAACAACATTGCTAAATCAGACGCACCCAGCTACGCTTTACTGCTGGCTTCGCCATTTGCTTTCCTTAATTGGGAAAAAAATACCTGCTCTGCCAGAGTTATAATAACTCTGCTACCCTCACGTTCTGTGACACATAAGCAGGGACACAGCACAGTTATTAAACTTCTCATGTTCATTGAATATACGCAGTGCTGCCTTTTGGTGGAAAAAAACTGAAAACAAATCTATTTGTCCAGCCTCTGTCCGTCCTAAGGGCGATGGAGACGTGTGAGCTGCGTGAACAACATTGCTAAATCAGACGCACCCAGCTACGCTTTACTGCTGGCTTCGCCATTTGCTTTCCTTAATTGGGAAAAAAATACCTGCTCTCCAAGAGTTATAATAACTCTGCTACCTTCACGTTCTGTGACACATTAGCAGGGACACAGCACAGTTATTAAACTTAGATAATTCATTCACTAGAGGCAGTGGGGCCTTTCGTTTTCCAAAAAGGGCAAAAATTATATTTGGCCTGCAGTCTTGCGCCAATTTATTTCCTGCCTGTGAAATCAAATCACTGGTAATACAGCATGCTGAGGGGTAGGGGTAGGCCTAGAGGACGTGGACGCGGCCGAGGACGCGGAGGGCCAAGTCAGGGTGTGGGCACAGCCCGAGCTCCTGATCCCGGTGTGTCGCAGCCGACTGCTGCGCGATTAGGAGAGAGGCACGTTTCTGGCGTCCCCACATTCATCGCCCAATTAATGGGTCCACGCGGGAGACGGTTATTAGAAAATGAGCAGTGTGAGCAGGTCCTGTCCTGGATGGCAGAAAGTGCTTCGAGCAACCTATCGTCTACCCGCAGTTCTGCGCCGTCCACTGCTGCCAATCCGAATCCTCTGTCTGCTGCTCCTCCTTCCTCCCAGCCTCCTCACTCCACTACAATAACACCTGCTCAGGAGCGGGAACACTCCCAGGAACTGTTCTCAGGCCCCTGCTTAGATTGGGCAGCAGCGGTTCCTCTCCCACCAGAGGAGTTTATCGTCACTGATGCCCAACCATTCGAAAGTTCCCAGGGTCCGGGGGAAGAGGCTGGGGACTTCCGCCAACTGTCTCAACAACTTTCTGTGGGTGAGGAGGACGATGACGATCAGACACAGTTGTCTTGCAGTGAGGTAGTAGTAAGGGCAGTAAGTCCGAGGGAGCAGCGCACAGAGGATTCGGAGGAAGAGCAGCAGGACGATGAGGTGACGGACCCCACCTGGTGTGCAACGCTTACTCAGGAGGACAGGTCTTCAGAGGGGGAGTCAAGGGCATCAGCAGGGCAGGTTGCAAGAGGCAGTGCGGTGGCCAGGGGTAGAGGCAGGGCCAGACCGAATAATCCACCAAGTGTTTCCCAAAGCGCCCCCTCGCGCCATGCCACCCTGCAGAGGCCGAGGTGCTCTAAGGTCTGGCAGTTTTTCACAGAGACGCCTGACGACCGACGAACAGTGGTGTGCAACCTTTGTCGCGCAAAGCTCAGCCGGGGAGCCAACACCAACAGCCTCACCACCACCACCATGCGCAGACATATGATGGCCAAGCACCCCGCAAGGTGGGACGAAGGCCGTTCAGCGCCTCCGGTTTGCACCCCTGCCTCTCCCCCTGTGCCCCAACCTGCCACTGAGATGCAACCCCCCTCTCAGGACACAGGCACTACCGTCTCCTGGCCTGCACCCACACCCTCACCTCCGCTGTCCTCGGCCCCATCCAGCAGTGTAGTTCAGCGCACCGTCCAGCCGTCGCTTGCGCAACTGTTGGAGCGCAAGCGCAAGTACGCCGCCACGCACCCGCACGCTCAAACGTTAACCGTCCGCATAGCAAAATTCAGCAGCCTTGAGATGCTGCCGTATAGGGTTGTGGAAACGGAGTCCTTCAAAAGTATCATGGAGGCGGCGGCCCCGCGCTACTCAGTTCCCAGTCGCCACTACTTTTCCCGATGTGCCGTCCCAGCCCTGCACGACCACGTCTCCCGCAACATTGTACGCGCCCTCACCAACGCGGTTACTGCCACGGTCCACTTAACTACGGACACGTGGACAAGCACAGGCGGGCAGGGCCACTACATCTCCCTGACGGCACATTGGGTGAATTTAGTGGAGGCTGGGACAGAGTCAGAGCCTGGGACCGCTCACGTCCTACCCACCCCCAGAATTGCGGGCCCCAGCTCGGTGGTGGTATCTGCGGAGGTGTATGCTTCCTCCACTAAAGCACCCTCCTCCTCCTCCTCCTCCTCCTCCTCCGTCTCGCAATCAAGATGTGTTAGCAGCAGCATGTCGCCAGCAGTCGGTGTCGCGCGGTGTGGCAGCACAGCGGTGGGCAAGCGTCAGCAGGCCGTGCTGAAACTACTCAGCTTAGGCGATAAGAGGCACACGGCCCACGAACTGCTGCAGGGTCTGACACAGCAGACCGACCGCTGGCTTGCGCCGCTGAGCCTCCAACCGGGCATGGTCGTGTGTGACAACGGCCGTAACCTGGTGGCGGCTCTGCAGCTCGGCAGCCTCACGCACGTGCCATGCCTGGCTCACGTCTTTAATTTGGTGGTTCAGCGGTTTCTGAAAAGCTACCCACGCTTGTCAGACCTGCTCGTAAAGGCGCGCCGGCTCTGCGCACATTTCCGCAAGTCCCACATGGACGCTGCCACCCTGCGCACCCTGCAACATCACTTTAAGCTGCCAGTGCACCGACTGCTGTGCGACGTGCCCACACGGTGGAACTCTACGCTCCACATGTTGGCCAGGCTCTATGAACAACGTAGAGCTATAGTCGAATACCAACTCCAACATGGGCGGCGCAGTGGGAGTCAGCCTCCTCAATTCCTTTCAGAAGAGTGGGCCTGGTTGGCAGACATCTGCCATGTCCTTGGTAATTTTGAGGAGTCTACCCAGGTGGTGAGCGGCGATGCTACAATCATTAGCGTCACCATTCCTCTGCTATGCATCTTGAGAAATTCCCTGCAAACCATAAAGGCAGCTGCTTTGCACTCGGAAACGGGGGCGGGGGAAGACAGTATGCCGCTGGATAGTCAGGGCACCCTCCTGTCTATTTCTCAGCGCGTACAGGAGGAGGAGGAGGAGCATGAGGAGGAGGGGGAAGAGACAGCTTGGCCCGCTGCTGACGGTACACCGGCTGATTGCCTGTCATCCTTTCAGCGTGTATGGCCTGAGGAGGAGGAGGAGGAGGATCCTGGCAGTGATCTTCGTAGTGAAGACAGCCATGTGTTGCGTACAGGTACCCTGGCACACATGGCTGACTTCATGTTAGGATGCCTTTCTCGTGACCCTCGCGTTGCACGCATTCTGGCCACGACGGATTACTGGGTGTACACACTGCTCGACCCACGCTATAAGGAGAACCTGCCCACTCTCATTCCCGAAGAGGAAAGGGGTTCGAGAGTGTTGCTATACCACAGGACCCTTGCGGACAAGCTGATGGTAAAATTCCCAGCCGACAGCGCTAGTGGCAGAAGGCGCAGTACCGAGGGCAAGGTAGCAGGGGAGGTGCGGAGATCGAGCAGCATGTACATCCCAGGCAGTGCAACAGTCTTTAAGGGCCTGGCCAGCTTTATGGCTCCCCAGCAAGACTGTGTCACCGCTCCCCAGTCAAGGCTGAGTCGGCGGGAGCACTGTAAAAGGATGGTGAGGGAGTACGTAGCCGATCGCACGACCGTCCTCCGTGACGCCTCTGCCACCTACAACTACTGGGTGTCGAAGCTGGACACGTGGCCTGAACTAGCGCTGTATGCCCTGGAGGTGCTTGCTTGTCCTGCGGCTAGCGTCTTGTCGTAGAGGGTGTTTAGTGCGGCTGGGGGAATAATCACAGATAAGCGTAGCCGCTTGTCAACCGACAGTGCCGACAGGCTAACACTCATCAAGATGAACAAAGGCTGGATTTCCCCAGACTTCTGTTCTCCACCAGCGGACAGCAGCGATACGTAAGCAATACGTAGGCTGCACCCGCGGATGGAAGCATCGTTCTCTCTCACCATCCAAAACGGGGACATTTCTGCTTCATCAATCTGTGTCTAATATTCCTCCTCCTCCTCCTGCTCCTCCTCCTGAAACCTCACGTAATCACGCTGAACGGGCAATTTTTCTTAGGGCCACAAGGCTCACTCAAATAATTTTTCTGAACAATTTTTATAAGTTTCAATGCGCTTAAAAGCGTTGGAACTTTAACTTGAACCAATTTTTCGTTACACTGGGCTGCCTCCAGGCCTAGTTACCACTTAAGCCACATTAACCAAAGCGATTCACCTGCCATCTTGGTTGGGCATGGCCAATTTTTACTGAGGTACATTAGTACTGTTGGTACCCCAATTTTTTCGGGCCCTCACCTACAGTGTAATCATAGCAATTTCTATGTTCTTCGCCTGCACTCATGGTACAGAAAGGTGTGTGGGGTTGGCCTACACTTTAGCTACATAAATGTAATTTGGGCCTTGGCTATACTAAGGCTACTGAAATGGAACTAAGACTGCGCTCCCGCTATACTGCTGCTTCGGAATTGTTCCTGGGGCCTGTCTTGAGTGCTACTATTGCTGACATGGAACGAAGACTGCGCTCCCGCTATACTGCTGCTTCGGAATTGTTACTGGGGCCTGTCTTGAGTGCTACTATTGCTGACATGGAACGAAGACTGCGCTCCTCCTATAATGCTGCTACTGATATGTTAGTGGGGCCTGTCCTAATGCTACGGCTGAAATGTTACGAATTCTGGGCTCTGCCTATACCGCTGCTAATGGTATGTCTCTGGGGTGTGGAAACAGAGGCTTCCCAAAGACATGATGGCGGCGAGGCCATTTCCCACCAACGCGGTTACTGTTAAGGTGCATATAACCACGGACACATGGAGAGGACACGTAGTGCCTCAAAAACATCCCCCTCCTCCTCCAACAGGGAAAACATTCTTGGCAAATGCCTTTGCATTGGTTCGTCTGGTGGCAGTCCAAGAATTTCACCTTTACCGACACAACAAGAGAGCCCCCACACCATCCCCCCGCCACGACCCACTTAATCCTGGCCGCATTCCGAAAACCAACAAAATACAACCGTGCTACTAGGTCCGCAGTCACCACCACATTACCACCAACGCGGTTACTGTTAAGGTGCATATAACCACGGACACGTGGAGAGGACACGTAGTGCCTCAAAAACATCCCCCTCCTCCTCCAACAGGGAAAACATTCTTGGCAAATGCCTTTGCATTGGTTCGTCTGGTGGCAGTCCAAGAATTTCACCTTTACCGACACAACAAGAGAGCCCCCACACCATCCCCCCGCCACGGCCCACTTAATCCTGGCCGCATTCCGAAAACCAACAAAATACAACCGTGCTACTAGGTCCACAGTCACCACCACATTACCACCAACGCGGTTACTGTTAAGGTACATATTACCAGTCTGACTGGGGCATGCAGACACCTTGACAGAATGAATAGTGTGTGGCACATAGGTTCCCCATTGCTATGCCCACGTGTGCAGCTCCTGATGGCGGTGGCACAGGATTATATTTCTCTTTGCTTCTGTACAGCATTGTGGGCTATCGCCCCGCCCCTTTTAAAGAGGGTCGCTGCCTAGCCGTGCCAACCCTCTGCAGTGTGTGCCTGCGGTTCCTCCTCATGGCAGACACACTTCTAAATAGACATGAGGGTGGTGTGGCATGAGGGCAGCTGAAGGCTGCGCAGGGACACTTTGGTGTGCGCTGTGGGGGGGAGGGGGGGCGGTTGGTCAGCATGTAACCCAGGAGAAGTGGCAGCGGAGTGTCATCCAGGCAGTGATTGTGCTTTGTTGTAGCTAGTGTGGTGCTTAGCAAAGGTATGCCATGCTAATGAGGGCTTTTCAGAAGTAAAAGTTGTTGGGAGAGGGGGGGGCCCACTCTTGCCGGTATTGTGGCTTAATAGTGGGACCTGTGAACTTGAGATGCAGCCCAACATGTAGCCCCTCGCCTGCCCTATCCGTTTCTGTGTCATTCCCATCACTTTCTTGAATTGCCCAGATTTTCACACATGAAAACCTTAGCGAGCATCGGCGAAATACAAAAATGCTCTGGTCGCCCATTGACTTCAATGGGGTTCGTTATTCGAAACGAACCCTCGAACATCGCGGGAAGTTCGTTTCGAATAACGAACACCCGAACATTTTGGTGTTCGCTCATCTCTAGTCATCACCACTACCTGAGTCTGATGCAAAGATTGCATGCGCTTCCTCTGCAGTGTACCTCCTGCGGGCCATAGTTATATAAAATTGGGCACGCGGGGAAAGTTTTATTACATAGGACAGTGCAGGATGGGGTGACCACGGGACTGGGTCAGAAAGACAGCGAAAACATATGCGGTGTATTCACACTGAACAATACCGCAGTGAGTACACGCAGTTTTTTTTTTTTCTTTATACTGACAAACTAAACGCTACACTGACTAACTACACGCTACACGGACTAGCTGCACACTAGACAGACTAACTACACGCTACACTAACTAATGATGGGTGACGGGGTAGGTAACGAAATGGGAACAAACTTTTTTTTTTTTTTTCTTTTACACCAAGGGATACACTGACACTAGACGCTGCGCTACACTACATAAGCAAAAGCAATAACATAATGCCAAAATTACACTATTTTGGTCCCATGTATCCAAGTAAAAAATTATATTAAAAGTAATCAAAACATTACATGTAACTCAGAGGTTCAATAGAAACTGCTAGTAGGGGCCAGAGCAGGAACCGCAGGTTACATTTAGTGTAGGCCACTCATGACTGGGGTGGTGAGGGAACGAAGGAAAGGAAAGGGTTAATTGGGGTGGAGTATAGACAGGAGGAACAGGATTGTAATAAGTGGAATGTGAATGGATACGGGAGGTGGAGTTAGTTGAAGAGGGAGGTTGAGGAGGTGAGGGCCATTTTAGGTAGAACATTTTGGGAGTCCTGCCCGCCCTCCCTTATGTTAGTGCTGAGTGGGATGATACGATAGATTGTCATGGCAGCTTGGCGGGTGGGCGGGGGTCGGTTTTATGGTGGTTGGGGGGGTGGGGGAGTCTGGTGAGTACGGCCCCACCTTTTAGTATTCCCTCCTTTTTATGTTAATTGGGTTGTCTGGTGCTGGAGACACGGCCTATGGGGAGGGAGTCCCTCCATTTTATCCAATATCGGCCAATTAAGATGGCTGGTGGTACCCCCGAGCCAAGCGTTACGGTTGGGGGCAAGGTACGGAAAGAGTTATGCACCAGATTTTGTGGCTCCAAGGACCTCCCGCTTGTGGTTTGGAGTAAACTGTAATTTTGTTTGTGCGTTTAATAAATGGCTGCTGTGGGCAATTAATTCCAAAATGTGGTGCAGTGTTTTATTCCAGTAAGGGGTGGGGGTGGCCACAGCTGGAGAGACTCTGACCTACCCTGGTCAAGTTGTCCCACAAAAACTGTCTAAACAACCCCATTACATTAACAGAAAAATAAAGAAATCCTGGTGGTCGAAAAATGGTGAAAGAAAAGTAAATTTAATGCAAAGGTTATATATTTTTATGCATGTAAAACCACAAAAACCTGTATCAATTTAGTATTGCAGTAATTATACCAACCCACTGACTAAGGTTTGCAAGTGGTTTTTGGTTTAACATATATGCCATTGAACAAGACCCCCAAAATATGGTAGAATTGTGTTTTTTTTCCATTTCAATCCATGTAAAAATTGTTTAAAGTTTTTCAGTACATTATATGGTACAGTGTACTAGTTTTTACCTCTTAAAAATAAAATGTGTCCTGCAAAAAACAAGCTGTCATATGGCTGTATGGATGAAGGGGTCTGCCTATACTTCTGCCACATAAATGTTACAGGGGTCTGCCTATACTTCTGCCACAGAAATGTTATTGCGGTCTGCCTATACTTCAGCTACAGAAATGTTACAGGGGGTCTAGCTATACTTGTGCTACAGAAATGTTACTGGGGTCTGTCTATACTGTTACTACTTTTAGGAAAACATGGGAGCATTGGTCTAGTAACCTCCCCCCCCCCCCCCCCCCCCCCACACACACCCCACTAACAAGTCCACAACGAAACAGGAGCGCAGGCTCTCTCTTATCAATTAACCTAAAAATCTCCAGCCGCAAATTCTCCTCCCAATAGAATTTGTATATCAATATTAGTGTATCATGTTCTTAGGTGTTCTATGTCGCAACATAATTAGTAGAGATGAGCGAGCACCAAAATGCTCGGGTGCTCGTTACTCGGTACGAAATTATCGCGATGCTCCAGGGTTCGTTTCTAGTAACGAACCCCATTGAAGTCAATGGGCGACCCGAGCATTTTTGTATTTCGCCGATGCTCGCTAAGGTTTCCTTGTGTGAAAATCTGGGCAATTCAAGAAAGTGATGGGAACGACACAGCAACGGATAGGGCAGGCGAGGGGCTACATGTTGGGCTGCATCTCAAGTTCACAGGTCCCACTATTAAGCCACAATAGCGGCAAGAGTGCCCCCCCCCCTCCCAAAAACTTTTACTTCTGAAAAGCCCTCATTAGCATGGCATACCTTTGCTAAGCACCACACTACCTCCAGCAAAGCACAATCACTGCCTGCATGACACTCCGCTGCCACTTCTCCTGGGTTACATGCTGCCCAACCCCCCCTCCCCCCCACAGCGCACACCAAAGTGTCCCTGCGCAGCCTTCAGCTGCCCTCTTGCCACACCACCCTCATGTCTATTTAGAAGTGCGTCTGCCATGAGGAGGAACCGCAGGCACACACTGCAGAGGGTTGGCACGGCTAGGCAGCGACCCTCTTTAAAAGGGCGGGGCGATAGCCCACAATGCTGTACAGAAGCAAAGAGAAATAGAATCCTGTGCCACCGCCATCAGGAGCTGCACACGTGGGCATAGCAATGGGGAACCTATGTGCCACACACTATTCATTCTGTCAAGGTGTCTCTGCATGCCCCAGTCAGACCGGGCTTTTTAATTCATAGACACAGGCAGGTACAACTCCCTATTGTGAAGTCCCTGTCGACCGACAGCATGGGTGGCTCCCTGGAACCCACCGGCGATACAAAAAAATATCCCATTGCATTGCCCAACACAGCTGAGGTAGTAATGTCGTGCTTAATGCAGGTGGGCTTCGGCCCACACTGCATGCCCCAGTCAGACTGGGGTTCTTTACAAGTGGACACATGTAGGTTAAACTCCGTGTGCACCTACAGCATGGGTGGCTCCCTGGAACCCACCGGCGATACACAAAAATAACCCATTGCATTGCCCAACACAGCTGAGGTAGTAATGTCGTGCTTAATGCAGGTGGGCTTCGGCCCACACTGCATGCCCCAGTCAGACTGGGGTTCTTTACAAGTGGAAACAGATGCATTTATAATTCCCTGTGGACCCACAGCATGGGTGGCTAGTCACAGAGACGGAAAAAGTCTATAGACTAAATTATTTGGCCCTTGTCACAGTTATAGACTAAAATGTATATACTTTAATGGAAAATTAAACTTAAAAACATGAATGGGCTCACACACATGCGTATCGCATGGACGAACAAAACAACCACACAAAAACACAAAGGTCGCCTCTTCCTTATCTCAGGAAACTTATGGAGGCTAGAAAAATCAGTATTGATAAAGGACTCCTAATGTTATGTCCTCTATTTTTTATTTATATCACATAGGAGGTAAGAGGAAGGCTCTATCTGCTGTAGGGCACCTGTAAGTATAATGCCCCCCGCAGAATATTTTAGGTAGGGAACCTCTTCCTAACAAAAATTCGCCCCTCTGTGATTACAATATAGCACTTAGCGCATGACGAGATGGTTCAAATAGGAGAAACTCCAAGAGAACTAGACCCTTATGCGCAAGAATTACGGCGCAGACCAGGGTTATTCAATTGCAGTATGCTCGGCTCAACGCGTTTCCCCACACGAATGTGGTTCATCAGGAGCACAAATATTTTGAAGAAAGAATGATAAATCAGGATGATAACTGATTCTGCTTTTTGTTGTTTTTTCGTGATGAATAGATATTTTAAAATATTAGAAGAGGGTGGCTTGGGAAAGCGCAATTTATGTGCTCGATCATATATCGACTGGATCACAGCATCTGATTTATTCATGACAATTTCGAGCACTAAATCGCCATGGCGTGTCACTATAGCCAGGTTCTTGGGAAATCCACACAATGGATAGCTATAGTGAAAAATAACAGTACAGCTAGGGCTGAATGCGATTCACCACAAAAAGCCCACAAGTAGATCTTGCCCAGAACTAGGTATTGATTGCCGCAGGCAAAAGAAGCTGTTGCAGAGATAAATGCAACAGCCCCAAAAAGGCTAATAAGCCCTAGAGATTTTTTTTGACCCTTATTTGGTGTATTAGCTGCAGATGGTGCAGCCAATTTCAGGAGTCAGCAGCTCATGAACAGCAAATAGTTGTTGCAGAGGTAAATGCAACAGCCCCAAAAAGGCTAATAAGCCCTAGAGATTTTTTTGATCCTTATTTGGTGTATTAGGTGCAGATGGTGCAGCCAATTTCAGGAGTCAGCAGCTCATGAACAGCAAATAGTTCTATCATAAAACCCAGTGAGGGTATTAGAGGTAAGCCTGCAAAATTGTTTCTTCGGGGTACCCTCTTAAACTAAAGCGTTGCATCAGTTTTTGGCTCTCTTGATGGAATGCAGTTTCGTCGGAACAATTCCGTCGTAAACGAAGGAATTGTCCCTTCGGAATACCACGTTTTAAAGGGAGGGGATGGTGACTCTGCCACCCCAATAGACTATTGGTAGCAGTCTTTTTCCTATACAAGGTAGATGAGATGGTACCATCCTCATTTTTGGAGATCTGAATGTCCAAGAAGGGTAATGTAGTAGAGTTAGTCTCACTGGTTACGCGTAGATTAAGGGTGTTGGTGTTTAATACGTCGACAAAAGAATCGAAGGAGGTGGATGTACCTTTCCATAGAATGAAGATATCATCTATGTATCGTAACCAGAGTACGATGTTGTCTGACCATTGTGAGTTATTGTAGATGACCTTTTCCTCCCACCAGCCCAGGTACAGATTAGCATAGGATGGGGCACATGGCGTCCCCATCGCTGTACCCCTGAGCTGGTGGAAGTACTCGGAGTCAAACACAAAATAGTTGTGTTTAAGAATAAACTCTAGTAGGTCAATGACACACTGATTGTGACTCTCAAAATGTACACCTCTTTGCTGGAGAAAAAAAGATACTGCCGTCAGGCCACCTTCGTGGGGGATAGAGCTGTATAGTGCTTCAATATCCAATGATGCTAATATGACATCTGGTTCAATAGTGATGCCCTCAAGGATCCTCAAAATGTCCATTGTGTCTCTGACATATGACCTTAACGATAACACATAGGGACGTAAGATCTTATCAACGTTTCAGTAAGATACTATATATGGGCACACTTCCAGCCAATCCAGCATTACTCCTGTGGCTCACCATCAGAGCCACAGACTTTAGCCTTTTATTTATTTGTTTTTCTATTCTTGGGTGCTTTTAGGGATACTTTGGCGAATTAGATATCTGACATCTATTTGCAGGCTCTATTAGATAGCTCCTCTAATACCCTCACTGGGTTTTATGATAGAACTATTTGCTGTTCATGAGCTGCTGACTCCTGAAATTGGCTGCACCATCTGCAGCTAATACACCAAATAAGGGTAAAAAAAAATCTCTAGGGCTTATTAGGCTTTTTGGGGCTGTTGCGTTTACCTCTGCAACAACTATTTGCTGTTCATGAGCTGCTGACTCCTGAAATTGGCTGCACCATCTGCAGCTAATACACCAAATAAGGGTCAAAAAAAAAAAAAAAAAAATCTCTAGGGCTTATTAGCCTTTTTGGGGCTGTTGCATTTATCTCTGCAACAACTTCTTTTGCCTGCGGCAATCAATACCTAGTTCTGGGCAAGATCTACTTGTGGGCTTTTTGTGGTGAATCGCATTCAGCCCTAGCTGTACTGTTATTTTTCACTATAGCTATCCATTGTGTGGATTTCCCAAGAACCTGGCTATAGAGACACGCCATGGCGATTTAGTGCTCGAAATTGTCCTGAATAAATCAGATGCTGTGATCCAGTCGATATATGATCGAGCACATAAATTGCGCTTTCCCAAGCCACCCTGTTCTAATATTTTAAAATATCTATTCATCACGAAAAAACAACAAAAAGCAGAATCAGTTATCATCCTGATTTATTATTCTTTCTTCAAAATATATGTGCTCCTGATGAACCACATTCGTGTGGGGAAACGCGTTGAGCCGAGCATACTGCAATTGAATAACCCTGGTCTGCGCCGTAATTCTTGCGCATAAGGGTCTAGTTCTCTTGGAGTTTCTCCTATTTGAACCATCTTGTCATGCGCTAAGCGCTATATTGTAATCACAGAGGGGCGAATTTTTGTTAGGAAGAGGTTCCCTACCTAAAATATTCTGCGGGGGGCATTATACTTACAGGCGCCCTACAGCAGATAGAGCCTTCCTCCTACCTCCTATGTGATATAAATAAAAAATAGAGGACATAACATTAGGAGTCCTTTATCAATACTGATTTTTCTAGCCTCCATAAGTTTCCTGAGATAAGGAAGAGGCGACCTTTGTGTTTTTGTGTGGTTGTTTTGTTCGTCCATGCGATACGCATGTGTGTGAGCCCATTCATGTTTTTAAGTTTAATTTTCCATTAAAGTATATACATTTTAGTCTATAACTGTGACAAGGGCACAGCATGGGTGGGTGCCAGGAAGCCACCGGCGGTACACAGAAATATCACATTGCATTGCCCAACACAGCGGATGTAACGTCAGCTGTAAGGCAGGTGGGCTAAAAATTAATTTGATTACACTGTAGGCGAGGGCCCACAAAAATTGCTGAATCAACAGTACTAATGTACATCCCAAAAATTGGCCATGGCCAACCAAGAGGGCAGGTGAAACCCATTAATCGCTTTGGTTAATGTGGCTTAAGTGGTAACTAGGCCTGGAGGCAGCCCAGTTTAACGAAAAATTGGTTCAAGTTAAAGTTCCAACGCTTTTAAGAGCATTGAAACGTATAAAAATTGTTTAGAAAAATTATGAGTGAGCCTTGTGGCCCTAAGAAAAATTGCCCGTTCAGCGTGATTACGTGAGGTTTCAGGAGGAGGAGGAGGAGGAGGAGGAATATTAGACACAGATTGATGAAGCAGAAATGTCCCCGTTTTGGATGGTGAGAGAGAACGTAGCTTCCATCCACGGGTGCAGCCTACGTATTGCTTAGGTATCGCTGCTGTCCGCTGGTGGAGAAGAGAAGTCTGGGGAAATCCAGGCTTTGTTCATCTTGATGAGTGTAAGCCTGTCGGCACTGTCGGTTGACAGGTGGGTACGCTTATCCGTGATGATTCCCCCAGCCACACTAAACACACTCTGACAAGACGCTAGCCGCAGGACAAGCAAGCACCTCCAGGGCATACAGCGCGAGTTCAGGCCACGTGTCCAGCTTCAACACCCAGTAGTTGTAGGTGGCAGAGGCGTCACGAAGGACGGTCGTGCGATCGGCTACGTACTCCCTCACCATCCTTTTACAGTGCTCCCGCCGACTCAGCCTTGACTGGGGAGCGGTGACACAGTCTTGCTGGGGAGCCATAAAGCTGGCAAAGGCCTTTGAGAATGTTCCCCTGCCTGCGCTGTACATGCTGCCTGATCTCTGCGCCTCCCCTGCTACCTGGCCCTCGTAACTGCGCCTTCTGCCACTAGCGCTGTCGGATGGGAAGTTTACCATCAGTTTATCCACCAGCGCCCTGTGGTATAGCATCATTCTCGAACCCCTTTCCTCTTCGGGAATGAGAGTGCAAAGGCTCTCCTTACACCGTGGATCGAGCAGTGTGTACACCCAGTAATCCGTAGTGGCCAGAATGCATGTAACGCGAGGGTCACGAGAAAGGCATCCTAACATGAAGTCAGCCATGTGTGCCAGGGTACCTGTACGCAACACATGGCTGTCTTCACTAGGAAGATCACTTTCAGGATCCTCCTCCTCCTCCTCTTCCTCCTCCTCAGGCCATACACGCTGAAAGGATGACAGGCAAGCAGCATGGCTACCGTTAGCAGTGGGCCAAGCTGTCTCTTCCCCCTCCTCCTCATGCTCCTCCTCCTCCTCCACCTCCTCAACACGCTGAGATATAGACAGGAGGGTGCTCTGACTATCCAGCGACATACTGTCTTCCCCCGGCTCTGTTTCCGAGCGCAAAGCGTCTGCCTTTATGCTTTGCAGGGAACTTCTCAAGATGCATAGCAGAGGAATGGTGACGCTAATGATTGCAGCATCGCCGCTCACCACCTGGGTAGACTCCTCAAATTTTCCAAGGACCTGGCAGTTGGCTGCCAACCAGGGCCACTCTTCTGTAAATAATTGAGGAGGCTGACTCCCACTGCGCCGCGCAAGTTGGAGTTGGTATTCCACTATAGCTCTACGCTGCTCATAGAGTCTGGCCAACATGTGGAGCGTAGAGTTCCACTGTGTGGGCACGTCGCACAGCAGTCAGTGCACTGGCAGATTAAACCTATGTTGCAGTGTCCGCAGGGTGGCAGCGTGCGTGTGGGATTTGCGGAAATGTGCGCAGAGCTGGCGCACCTTTCCGAGCAGGTATGACAAGTTGGGGTAGCTTTTCAGAAAGCGCTGAACCACCAAATTAAAGACATGGGCCAGGCATGGCACGTGCGTGAGGCTGCAGAGCTGCAGAGCCGCCACCAGCTTACGGCCGTTGTCACACACGACCATGCCCGGTTGGAGGCTCAGCGGCGCAAGCCAGTGGTCGGTCTGCTCTGTCAGACCCTGCAGCAGTTCGTGGGCAGTGTGCCTCTTCTCTCCTAAGCTGAGTAGTTTCAGCACGGCCTGCTGACGCTTGCCCACCGCTGTGCTGCCACGCCGCGTGACAACGACTGCTGGCGACGTGCTGCTGACACATCTTGATTGCGAGACAGAGGTTGCGTTGGAGGAGGAGGAGGGTGCTTTAGTGGAGGAAGCATACACTGCCGCAGATACCACCACCGAGCTGTGGCCCGCAATTCTGGGGGTGGGTAGGACGTGAGCGGTCCCAGACTCTGACTCTGTCCCAGCCTCCACTAAATTCACCCAATGTGCCGTCAGGGAGATATAGTGGCCCTGCCCGCTTGTGCTTGTCCACGTGTCCGTTGTTAAGTGGACCTTGGCAGTAACCGCGTTGGTGAGGGCGCGTACAATGTTGTGGGAGACGTGGTCATGCAGGGCTGGGACGGCACATCGAGAAAAGTAGTGGCGACTGGGAACCGAGTAGCGCGGGGCAGCCGCCGCCATCATGCTTTTCACAAGCCTATATGGCAGCATCTCTAGGCTGATCAATTTTGCAATGTGCACGTTTAACGCTTGAGCGTGCGGGTGCGTGGTGTCGTACTTGCGCTTGCGCTCAAACTGTGGCACTAGCGACGTCTGGACGCTGCGCTGAGAGACATTGCTGGATGGGGCCGAGGACAGCGGAGGTGAGGGTGTGGGTGCAGGCCAGGAGACGGTAGTGCCTGTGTCCTCAGAGGGGGGTTGGATCTCAGTGGCAGGTTGGGGCACAGGGGGAGAGGCAGTGGTGCAAACTGGAGGCGGTGAACGGGCATCGTCCCACCTTGTGGGGTGCTTGGCCATCATATGCCTGCGCATGCTGTTGGTGGTGCCTCCCCAGCTGATCTTGGCGCGACAAAGGTTGCACACCACTGTTGGTCGGTCATCAGGCGTCTCTGTGAAAAACTGCCACACCGTAGAGCACCTTGACCTGTGCAGGGTGGCATGGCGCGAGGGGGCGCTTTGGGAAACAGTTGGTGGATTATTCAGTCTGGCCCTGCCTCTACCCCTGGCCACCGCACTGGCTCGGCCTGTGCCCACACCCTCACTTGGCCCTCCGCGTCCTCGGCCGCGTCCACATCCTCTAGGCCTACCCCTACCCCTCAGCATGCTGTATTACCAGTGATTTGATTTCCCAGGCAGGAAAGAAATTGGCGCAAGGCTGCACTCAACCGTAGCTGGTTGCGTCTGATTTTTTTACGTTCTCCACGCAGCACACACGTACCCAGAGCCCTTAGGACTGACAGAGACACGGCAAATATACTTTCTTCCCTTTTGTTTAAAAGGATAGGCCCACTGCGTCTATTCACTGAATAATAAGTTTAATAACTGACACTGTGTTGCGTCCCTGCAAAAGTGTCACAGAACTTTACTGTTGCAGAGTTATTATCTCTAGCAGAGCAGGTATTGGCCAGTCAGGAAAGACAATGGCGCAAGCCTGCAGTAAACCGTAGCTGGTTGCGTCTGATTTTTGTACGTTCTCCACGCAGCACACACGTACACGGAGACCTTAGGACTGACACAGGCAGGCCAAATATAATTTTTTCGCTTTTTTGCAAAGGGAAGGCCCCACTGCGTATATTCAATGAACAATAACTGTGTTGTGGCCCTGCCTACACAATTCTGTCCCTGTAGTATCAATGGAGGGTGCAATGCTCTGCACAGACGATTTTTAGACAAAAAAAAAATGCAACTCTGCTAATAGCAGCCAGCACAGTACTGCACACGGTTAAATTTGGCCCTAGAAAGGACCGTTGAGGTTCTTGAAGGCTACACTCACTCCTAACACTCTCCCTGCCTATGCACCACTTCTGTCCCTAATGCCGGGTGCAATGCTCTGCACTGCCGATTTTGAGAAAAAAAAAAAAAAAAAAACACTGCTAGCAGCAGCCTGCACACAGGTAGATGTGGCTTTAAGAAGGACCTTTGGGGTTCTTGAAGCCTACACTGACTCCTAACGCTCTCCCTACAGCAGCACCAGCACGATAGTACTTTCCCTCAGCTAACTCACAAGGCATGTGTGGCGAGCCGCGGGAGGGGCCGACTTTTATACTCGGGTGACATCTGATCTTCCTAGCCACTCACTGCAGGGGGGTGGTATAGGGCTTGAACGTCACAGGGGGAAGTTGTAATGCCTTCCCTGTCTTTCAATTGGCCAGAAAAGCGCGCTAACGTCTCAGAGAGGAAACTGAAAGTAACCAGAACACCGCGTGGTACTCGTTACGAGTAACAAGCATCCCGAACACCCTAATATCGGACGAGTACGTTCGCTCATCTCTAATAATTAGAGATGTTACTACTTCCTCTAGCCACCCTCCCACTCCCTCTTTCCTAACCTGTATGAAAAAATTTTAAAAAAATGTTTTTTGTATTTGCTAATATTCAACTAATATTCTATGCAAAAAATTGTCTATAACTTTTAACTGTTCAACTTATATCTGCCGACTCTTGAATGAATAAATTTAAAAAATATATTGTTACGATCGTGTGAGCAACCTAAGCATGGGAGCCCACATGATCGTACCCAAAAAGGTGATAGAATGGATGGGAGATGGATGCACACAGGTAGCACCAGGGTCACATGGGATTCACACAGGTTTCAGGCAACTGATCCTGTTCTACGCGGGAGGATGGCATTGCCCTACCTAAGCGGGGGATTCACCCCAATAAAGGGCAGCCCAGCGGTCTTCGGATCTGGGCCCTAGCTGATCCTAGGAGCCACACTACAGAACAGGAGACATACACATGCCACATGACAAAGACAGAACAGGATACACAGAGCCAGAATACACAGCATACAAAACGCTACCACTAGTAACAGATAAGCTGGATATAAATACCAGGTATTGGTTGACATTTTGTACAAAACATTGAAGCTAGCGGGCCACTGCACGGCTCCTGGTTATACCGCTAGTCCCTACACTAACTAGGAGTCCAGCAGAACCGGACAAAGTTCACACAGAAAGCTGCAACAGGACAGGACACAGATCGCAGGTCATACAGCAAACTGACAGAATTTAAACGTACAAACGGACATGAACCAGCAAGACACAGATTACACAGCAAGCTTGCAACAGGACAGAACAGAGCACTGGGCACACCCAGCTGCAACATATAGAAACCCCGACAGACTCCACCCAGAGCTCACATGTGCACAGATGGAACTCACAGCAAGACTATGTGCCCTCACACCAGGGGGAATAGAGTCAGCTACACAAGCTGACATAGGAACCGTATCAAGTTACACCAACTGACACACAGAACAGACAGGCAACTACACAAGCGGACATAGGGAACAGTGCCAAGTTACACCAACTGACACCCAGAATAAGACATAAGACCTTTGGAGGCTGCACCTGTAAAGCGGGAAGGAAGAGGGGCTGCATGTACTGCAGACTAGGACTACAGGTGTCCAAACAATCTTTAGGGAAGCAGAGAGACACAGACTTACTTGCATAACACAGATCAGAGTGGGAACAAGCTGAACATGACTGCTCACCCTGGGGGGGGCACAGCCAGACTGACCAGGAGCTGGGTTTATATGTGAGTACAGATCCAGGAGATTGGCTAGCAGGAAGTACCACACCCAGCCAGCTCAATTAACCCTCAACTACCTGTAGCTGTGCTGCTAGGAGTACATAGTACAACAGATCCCAGCAGCACACGTAACATATACTGTTACTACAGAAATGTTACTGGGGTCTGCCTATACTTCAGCTACAGAAATGTTACAGGGGTCTGCCTATACTTCTGCTACAGAAATGTTACTGGGGTCTGCCTATACTTCTGCTACAGAAATGTTACTGGGGTCTGCCTATACTTCTGCTACAGAAATGTTACAGGGGTCTGCCTATACTTCTGCTACAGAAATGTTACTGGGGTTTGCCTATACTTCAGCTACAAAAATGTTACAGGGGTCTGCCCATACTTCTGCCACAGAAATGTTACTGGGGTCTGCCTATACTGTTACTACAGAAATGTTACTGGGGTGTGCCTATACTTCTGCTACATTAATGTTACTGGGGTCTGCCTATACTTCTGCTACAGAAATGTTACTGGGGTCTGCCTATACTTTGTCCACATTAATGTTACAGGGGTCTGCCTATGCTTGTGCTACAGAAATGTTACTGAGTTCTGTCTATACTGTTACTACAGAAATGTTATTGGGGTCTGCCTATACTTCTGCTACAGAAATGTTACTGGGGTATGTCTATACTGTTACTACAGAAATGTTACTTGGGTCTGCCTATACTTCTGCCACATAAATGTTACAGGTGTCTGCCTATACTTCTGCTACATAAATGTTACTGGGGTCTGCCTATACTTCAGCCACAGAAATGTTACATGGGTCTGGCTATACTTCTGCCACATAAATGTTACAGGTGTCTGCCTATACTTCTGCTACATAAATGTTACTGGGGTCTGCCTATACTTCAGCCACAGAAATGTTACATGGGTCTGGCTATACTTCTGCCACATAAATGTTACTGGGGTCTGCCTATACTTCAGCTACAGAAATGTTACTGGTGTCTGTCTATATTGTTACTACAGAAATGCTACTGGGGTCTGCCTATACTTCTGCTACATAAGTGTTACTGGGGTCTGCCTATACTTCTGCCACATAAATGTTACAGGGGTCTAGCTATACTTCTGCTACAGAAATGTTACTGGGGTCTGCTTATACCTTTGCTACAGGAATATTACAGGGGTCTGTCTATACTATGGGTGCATTAAGTCTTCCCATCGCGGTGTTCTACCTATCTGGCACTAATACACTGACTGATCAGGGCATGAATTGTGGGCCGAGGCCAACATGTATTTTCTCTCGCGTTATCACAGTTATCTGAGGCACTGCTTTGGGCCAAACAAGAGGAGCGATACTGCACTAATGAGACGTTCACAGCTACATTAGCATCGGAGTCCGCTCTATGCCCGCAATTGCTGAGAGTTTGTGCAGAGGCCTATGTCCTTGGCGCAGTGAAAGTCTGCCATGTTTGGGCACTCTGATTTCTTTATGGTTCATGTCTTGGGTTTTCTTGGACCCACCTATGCTGTGGGTGCACACAGTCTTCCCATCGCAGTGTTTTACCTATCTTGCCCAAAAACACTGACTGACTAGGGCATGAATTGTGGGCCAAGGCCAATATGTATTTTCTCTTGCGTTACCACAGTTATCCGGGGCACTGCTTTGGGCTAAACAAGAGGAGCGATACTGCACTAATGAGACGTGCACAGCTGCAGTAGCATTGGAGTTTGCTCTATGCCCGCGATTTGCTGAGGGTTTGTGCAGAGGCCTATGTCCTCGGTGCAGTGAAAGTCTGCCATCTGATTTCTTTATGGTTCATGTCTTGGGTTTCCTTGGACCCACCTATGCTGTGGGTGCACACAGAACCATAGCGGTGTTTTTTTCCTGCCTGGCACAAAGTCACTGACTGACTTGGGTAGGGTGCAGAGTGCAGATGGCTTTCCCCTTGTGTTGTCGATGAGGTATCCGACACCCAAACAGAATGAGTAGTGTGTGGACACGTGGATTCCCCATTGCTATGTCACTCGCGGCATCTTGGGCCACACAAAGCATTTGCTGGGACAGTGGCTGACCCAGGGCCCGCTCACATACTTCCCATACAGAGTATTGCTGCATTGTGGAGATATGTAAAAGTGCTGGGCTGGCACCTGAGGCCCCTTTATGTCCACATTTGCGACTCCTGACAATTTTGTGACGGAGGTGGCACGGGATTGGAATGATGATCGTATGTCAATTTATCATAGATTCTCAACAGTAGTATGGGCTATGACCTCACCACCACCACCACCTTTTAAAGAGGGTTGCTGCCTGGCCCTGCCAACCGTCTGCAGTGTGTGTCTCTGGTTCCTCCTCATTGCAGATGCACTTATAAATAGACATGAGGATGGTGTAGCTATGAAGCGAGCGTGTGGCATGAGGGCAGCTGAAGGCTGCGCAGGGACACTTTTGTGTGCGCTGTGGATGCAGGGTCATGCAGGGGGTTGGGCAGCATGTAACCCAGGAGAAGAGGCAGCGATGTGACCCGCAGGCAGTGATTGTGCTTGGTTGCAGGTTGTGTGGTGCTTAGCTAAGATGTGGCTTGCTAATGAGGGTTTGTCCGAAGTAAAAATTGTTAGGGGGGGAGGCAGACTCTTGCCCCCATTGTGGCTTAATAGTGGGACCTGGGAGCCTCAGATGCAGCCATGCATGCTGCCCCTGCCCTGCCCTATCTGTTTCTGTGCTGTTTCCATGACTTTCAGATGTTTTCTAGAGTTTCACATATGAAAACCTTAGCGGAGCATTGGTCATATACAAAAATGCTCGAGTCGCCCATTGACTTCAATAGGGTTCGTTACTCGGAAAGTTCGACTTGAGCAACGAGCACCCGAGCATTTTGGTGCTTGCTCATCTCTAATTAAAACCCCAACCAACATAAAGGTATTCAGATAATGCACTACATGACCGAAGTGCCATAATAAAGCCAATGCAGAGTCACATGATGCATATTTTAATGACAGCAACTCAGGAGCACCTCAACATTAAGAGAAAACTGCTTTGGGTAAGATAAATGATAAATCACCGAGAAGAGATAGACTCCTTCTTTGGTATCACCCTTAAAGGGGACAACCTCAAATTGAAAAAAGGGGGGAATCAAAATGATTTGCAACTCTGCCTTCATCTATGTTCTCATCAATTTAACTACATCAAGATCAAAAATAACTAAAATTAACTTATTGACCCCTTCATAGCCAGGTCCTTTTAACTCATACACATATAAGATGTACCCGGAATCATCTTCTTTAATAAGCTGGTGCTACTTCCAATATGCTAGCCTCACTGGAGTCTTGCCTTTTTGCAGGATATTCTCTATTTCCTGGATGCCAGGAATTTGTACTGATTTCCGACTAAAACAACAATAAATGGAAGAGACCGGCACAATATGAGCACTCTTTTCAGTACCTACACCTCTCCATTTAACTTGATTCCCATAAATGTAAAAACACTTCCAGGTACTGAAGGTGCCCCAAGGATGTCAAACACCACTTAACTAGTTACACCGAGGTGACACCAACATCCCGGTAACAATTATTTAAAATCTCTGTTTCTTCCGGTCATCATTATATTCTTTATATGAAGGTAACCGTTATAAAATAACCAGTAACTATAAACGAAATCTGATGCACAGAAGCAGCCTCCTCAACCACAGACTGCATGCAGTAGTTACCTCAGAGCTGACAACCCCCAAGCAGTAGTTACCCTTAGAGTTGACAGACCGCAAGCAGTACTTACCTCAGAGCTAACAGACCGCAAGCAGTACTTACCTCAGAGCTGAAAGACCCCAAGTAGTACTTACCTCAGAGCTGACAGACCCCAAGCAGTACTTACCTCAGAGCTGACAGACCCCAAGCAGTACTTACCTCAGAGCTGACAGACCCCAAGCAGTACTTACCTCAGAGCTGACAGACCCCAAGCAGTACTTACCTCAGAGCTGACAGACCCCAAGCAGTACTTACCTCAGAGCTGACAGACCCCAAGCAATAGTTACCTTAGAGCTGACAGACTGCATACAGTGGCCAGTTACCTCAGAGCTGATAGACCCCAAGCCAGTGTTTCCCAACCTTTTCAGCCTTAGGGCACCCTTGGGAAAGGGTGTGTGGTCAGGGTGTGGCTAGGGCATGGCTGATTATGATTTTTACCTCCATCATTATAAAAATGACACGGCTGTTTAAAAAAACACACACACACAGGGGAGAGCGCTGGATGGGCTATTAATATACATTATATTTCAAATTAACATGCTGCGGAATTAAATCCCACACCTTATGTCACTGTTAACATGGGTTTTGTGCAGATTGCTTCCACACTGTGTGGATGATGTTCAAAATCTCAAACACTTTGCTGCTACAACTACTATAAATTCCACAACTAATCCGCCCCATGTAGTAATAGTGTCCCCCCCATCCATTTTGGTAGCCCCAGTAGTAATGGCGACCCCCACAGAGGCTCCGGCAGTAATAGTGGCCCCCTATTGCGGCCCTCGGCTGTAATAGCAGCCCCCTATTGCGGTCCCCGGCTGTAATAGGCGGCCCGTGCCATAATAGCGGCCCCCCTATCTGCGCTTATGCATCCCGGCCGCCAGCTCTAGGCTGGCAGGCAGGCAAGTGTCTCGCCCGCTGGCTCTACTGTCATGCGTCCCCGACCACCGGCTCTATCAGGCAGGCGTCCTGCCGGCCAACTCTATTGTCATGTGTCCCTGGTGACGGCTCTCTGGCTTAAACATGCCCCCAGTCAATCAAAAGCTGGGGGTGTTAACATTAGTCAAAACTGCTGTATTATGTCACCACCCTAACTTCCAGTGGACCCAGCTGGAGAACTGCGGCAACCCTGACAGCCTCTCACGGCAACCATGGGTGCCGTGGCACCCTGGTTGGGAACCACTGCCCTAACTCATCGTAGTGCATGAATGTGGAGTTTCTCCACCCACATTCCCCTGGTGATTAAGTACCTCAGTTTTTTTAGGAATAGTCTTGGAAGCCCAATCGGGATTATTGGACACAGATAAAGGAATTTGGGCAGTGCATCCATTTTTATTACATTGACCCTGCCACTCTAAGCAAGAAAGTGGGGCCTCCATCTACCCAGGTCACTCAAGATATGTGGCAAGTGGGGCAAAATTAAGTTTGAAGACCTGAGAAATGTCAGCTGGTATTTGTATACCTAGATATTTGATATGGGACCTACTCTAATGGAAGAGGAATGCAGCCTCCAGGTGCGAGGCCTTGGCCTGTCGGAGCGAGATGTTCAACACTGTTGATTTTTGCGCGTTGATTTTATAATTATTGACCCTCCCGAATTTTTTCAAATTCCTTAAGCAGGACCGGCATACTGACCCGGGGATTGGATAGGCAGAGCAGCAGGTCGCCCACAAAGAGCGCCATTTTGTGTTCCATGGGGCCGATTCCGAACCCGTTAATCGACTCATTGCTGCGGATAGCATTAGCAAGAGCCTCTATGGTCATACAGAAAGGGGGACAATGTGCACCCCTACTTGGTACCGTTCCCCACCTGTAAAGCACCAAACAGCACCCCATTCACCCTTATCCTGGCCGAGGGACCCTGGTACAATGCCATAATCCACTGTTTCATTCGTGGCCCCACTCCAATTCTGTCCAGGGTGGCAGAGAGGAAAGGCCAACTCACTCTAGCAAATACCTTTTCAGCATCAATGGCTAGCATCAATTCATCGTCCTCACCCTTGCCTCTTTGCCCAGGACGAAATCCACCTGCTCCCCGTGAATCAGTCGCGGGACCACACTTTGAAGCCTGTTGGTGATAGGTTTTGCGAACATCTTGATGTCCACATTAATCAATGATATCGGCCTATAGCTCCGGCAGGCCGAGGGGTCTTTGCCCAGTTTAGGTATGAGCGTAATATGAGCATCAAGAGCTTGCAGCAGGAAGGGGTGGCCCCTGTTGATGGCATTGAATGCCTACAGCGCTATTGGGGAGAGTTCCTCTTTTTTTAATTTATAAAATCTGGCGGTGAAACCGTCCGGCCCCGGACTCTTGCCCAGTTTAAATTTTTTTGTGATTTCAGCCAGTTCCTGGGGAGCACATTTCAGCTCCAGATCTCCCACCTCAGTGGGCGTTAGCCTCCCATGGGCATGTTCAGCCAGGTACAAATCTATCTCCCTGGTGTGACACGCCTAACCTGCTTGGGAGTCAGCTTTGATATTGTATAACTCATTATAATAGCCTCTAAAAGTTTCTAATATACCTGTGGTGGTGTGCACCAGGTCCCCCCCACTTGACTGAATCTTGAGGACATAGGTGAGTGGTGCCCTGGGGTGTAGTGTGTTTGCCAAATGCCTACCACACTTATCCCTGTATTCAAAGAACCCTCCCTGTAGCTTGTTCCAAAGGGCCAGTAAGCGCTGGTTGAGTATCCCCAGGATTTGCTGTCTGATTGATTAAATGTAAGCCCAAAGAGCATCATTTATTGGCCATCTCTTTTATACCTCAAAGTAGCCAAAAGACCTAGAACGGCAGCCGACCTTTCTTTAAGTCTAGTCCCCTGTGAGATCAATACCCCCCTCAAAACACATTTCTGAGACTCCCATTTTACTGGAGCCGGAGTGGGGTCAGTATGATGACTTGCTTTGATCTCCTCAATTGCTTTTTTGACCTCCAAAACACAAATAGGGTCTCTTAGGAGGTTGTCATTGAGTCTCCATGAATGACACCTAGGAACCCCTCCCCAGCCCGAGAGACTCGTAAACACAGGAGAGTGGTCAGACTAAATGAGATTCTCATGTGAGCAAGTCGGGGCACAGTCCAGCAAGCTATAGGAGACCAGGAGATAATCTATTCTGCTGTAGGAATTGTGAGCAGCTGAGTGGAAGGTGTAATCTCTGATGCCTGGATGTAAGATTCTCCAGAGGTCTATTAAGTGTAAAGAGTCTAGCATTTTCTTAAGAGCACATGTTGCTGCCCGAAAGATGGAGGACTTACCAGAAGATGGATCTGCGGCTGGGTCGAGTACCAAGTTAAGGTCTCCCGCAGGATGATCTTTGAGCCTCCCACAAAGTCAGCCAGATTTTTCAGAATTCTTGTGGCATATGCAATCTGATTCTGGTTGGGGAGATATATGTTAGCAAAAGTAAACACAACACCTGTTACTTCCAACTTTAAAAAAATAAATCTACCCCCAGGGTCTGTCATGGAGTCGGTAATCTGATGCTGAAGGGATCTTTGCAGGGCAATGGAGACTCCACCCTCCTCTCTCAAAGGGTCAGGCCCATGGAATCATGAAAAGTAGTGCTGAGTGACACAGGTCGGCACACAACCCTTTTTTAAAGTGGGTCTCCTGGAGTAGAACCACTGGAGTAGAACCACCATTACTTTCTTCCTATGTAGATGATATAGAATTTTTGTCTTCTTTTTTGTGGACTATTTATGCCTTTAGTGTTGAATGTGCAGAAAGTTACATTCACCATTTGTGCGTTCTGGTCAGTAGTATACGCATGGGCCTCCTATTTCCCCTCGCAGAGTTGGTTGCAGGGAAAGGGGGGGGGATAGCACACACAAGGAAAGGAAAGGGTGGGATGGTACAAACTAAACACAGAGACCCTAACAGACACATAAAAGAAACAAAACAAAACCTTACGAACAGACAAGAGCTATGAGTCCTACGGGAACTCTGAATAACAGCTTAACTTGCTGTCTACCCTGGATGGGAAGATAGAGGCTCAGAGGAAGTACACCCCCTCCCACAGCCAGACCCACCACTAAATTGAATTTCCAACTGGTGGAACTGATTAAACAAGTTGCTGGTTATTACTCTCGGACCTGACACCGGCTTGCTGTCTCTAGTCAACTTGTAGTGAGCTATCCTAGTTAAAGGAGAGAAAGAAAGAAAAGAGGAGAAAGAATAGATAGAAGAGAGACAAAGATGCGCCTGTTGTGTTTTAGTCTCCGGAATCGTTTCTGGATTCTTTTCTCACACTGCGATGTGAAACTCTGTCAACGCCATAGCTTTCTCATTACCAAATGCCAGGTACTCTAAGGAGGTGGCATCAGCAGGGATCATGAAGATGGCCACTCCGGTAGTTGTAGTGATGGTAACACGAGGGACCCCAGGAGCTTGGAAAGGTCTCTCAAGCCTCTGAAACTCACAGACCTGCCATTCTTTGAAGCATGTAGCTGAACCGGGAAGCTCCAGCGGTACGGGATTCCCCTTTCTTGGAGGAGTGTGCACAGAGGCCTCGGTCTACGCAGAAAGAGAGTACGGTGGGAGGTGTCCGGCAGAATCATGATCTTCTCTCCCTTGAATGTTATGTCCTTCAGGGCCCAGATTTTTTGCAGAATGAAGTCCTTATTCTTGTAGAAATGTATCCTGCAGACTATGTCTCTGAGTCTGCTTGAATCGGATGGTTTCGGGCCCAGTGACCTGTGAATTCTGTCTATTTCTAATGTTGTATCTGATGTATGTTAAAGAAGACCTGAGCCCAAGATTCTAGTTGTGACAAGTCAATGTCCTCCGTAAGGCCTCTGACTCTAATGACGGTTTTCTAAGTCGTCCATGAGGGAAAACCCCTCTGCTGGGAGAGGGAGTGCAGTTCCTGCATATGGGAGTTTATAGTCTCAACGACTTTCCCTTGCACTACCTCCATAGCCTTAACTCTCTGGCGCATGTGCTGAATTTCCTGTTGCAAATTCTTTTTTATGTGCAGATTACAACTGGTTGAACAGGGTATCAATATAGTTCTGAGTTGGCATGGCCCTCAGGTGCTCCTTCCAGTCCTATTCATCCCTTGCTTTGTAAACTGAGTTGGAACAAATGGGGGGATTTGCGCTAGCCTGTGGGGAGGGTAGAGGCTGCCCCCTTCGGCTATTTGTAACTTTAGCAGAGGCATGAGTCAGTTCAGCCATGTTTGCATATGGCCTCTGGCGGGTAGACCTGGTTGCTTCCTGCGCATCAATGAGCTTTGCTCTCTGATTATGGTCATCCCTTTGTGGAAGAAGGGCTGGCAGTTGTTTTAAATGTTTTGGTGCTACCATCTCACTATCAGAAGGTCCCCTCACTTTGAGCTGCTGGGGCGGCGAGTTTTCTGACATTGTGTCGTGGTCTTGGGGAGGGAGGCATGGATCTCTTCTGGGCAATTCTCAGGACTCTGAGTCTCACCCAAGTGTTCCTGTGTCTATGGGCTGCTTGGGATCAGTGACTCCTCAGGGAAGGTCCTGCAGCTGCTGCTGCATTCCTTTGTCACCCTCTAGGCTGTTGGGGGCTTGACCACTGGGGGAGAATGTGGGTGGTCTCTCTTCTTCCTACCATTGCTGGCTCTGATCTCTTATCCCTGGGACTCTGCACTTCCCCCGGGATGGGAGGGTGGTGAAGGCTCCGTTGAATATTCATATGCCTCTACAAATGTCTCAGTGGTGCTGCTGCTGGGCCACTTCTTCTCTACGCCTGTCATCTCACCTGCTGCTCCGAGCTCCTCTAAGACTATTGTGCTGCGCGCCTCTTCCTCCTCCTCACCCTGTGTAAGGGGCTCACCTTAGTAGTGGTTACAGATACAAGAAAACCTGAACTATATGCATAGTTCCCTGATGTACTGTAAACTACAATTCCCAGCATTCCTAGAGAGCATGAATTGAGCATGCTCAGGGGACATTTTGTTTTTGTGCTGGTCTAAGAAGTTTTGGGAGTGGTTTTCTGGAGGGCTGTGCTGAGCTCAGGCTGCTGGAGATAGAAACTTCCCATGAGGAACAAGTGACCAGATCTTCAGCACACTCTGAAAGCTAGACAAGCCTGACAAGAGATATAAAGATTGGAGATTGCTGATACAGAGTGCTGGACTGTGCTAAGATCTGCAAGGGAAAAGGAGCTTAACCCTTCATTCACTGTGGAGCAACAGAGGCACCTACCTGCATTAACCTAGGTGTTGGAGCAAGTGCTAACTTCAGAATTCACTGCCTGATCGTTTTGGGAACTTCCGGTGAGGACATTACACTTGTGAGATGAGAAAGGGGTACCCCCAGCTGTAAGTACAACTGTGCTAGCAATCAGTGGACACACGTGGTGGCTTTCCAGAACTTTCTTCCTACACAAGCATTCCACCACTAGCAGTATTCAGTACAACACTACTGCATCTATCTGGACAGTAAGGGGAGAGGGGGCTCCTGCCAGATCATAATAGTGCCTTTGCCAAGAGGGGGGTTATTTGCACTGTGGATGGGTCATGTGTTATATTTGCATATGGGTTGTGTGTTATAATTGCAGTGTGCATGGGTTATGTGTTATATTTGCATATGGGATGTGTGTTATAATTGCAGTGTGCATGGGTTATGTGTTATATTTGCATATGGGTTGTGTGTTATAATTGCAGTGTGCATGGGTTATGTGTTATATTTGCATATGGGTTGTGTGTTATATCTGCACTGTGTATGGGCTATGTGCTATATTTGTAGTTACATTGCCTTTGCTAACTTCTTCTAAACTGAATTTCTTGCAATCTATAAAAATCCCAGATTTATTACAACCTGTGTGCTTTGCCTCCATTTGCTGCGCTGTATCTGAGCCCTTGTCGCACCCTACCTGCGATCTTACACCTGCACCCTTCGTGTGTATTCACCGGGGTCTGTCACCTCCTTCCACCCAGGCAATACTTCTCTGCTGGCTTGGCCTCCCAATAGTGGGCTTGTTCCCATAGCTTTGGCAGAGCCGCCGCTAGTCATCCTGAGCAGCTCTCTCCTCTCCGGCCATTCCTGATCAGGGTCAGAGCCTATGTGTCCATCTTGTGTGCGGCTGAGCCGGTCTCTCCGCTAGCTGACCTGTGGAGAAACGCTACAAGGCCTCCCCCCTGCTCCTCCACGCTAGCCTTAGGGGTACCTCTCATCTTCCCCTTTACAATGGCGCCAATCAGTCGGGTCTGGGTCATCTAACAGGCAGTGTTTAGCGGGCCGGTAGCGGTAGCTGAGCTGCCGCCTGTCCTACTCCCTCATCTGCTGGCTACGTCCCTGGATGCACATTTGAAAAGTTTTCGTTTTTTTACCATTTAAGAGATGTACAAATTTAACATTGATCATCAACATTTTGAGGAATATTTTGTTTTCCTGCACCAAGTCAAGATTGCAAAGGCTCATAGGTGTCAGAATGATAGACATCACCGCAAATGATCCCATATTGAAAACTAGACCACTTAACAAATTCATCTAGGGCTGTACTGCATATTTTGACCCCACGGTCTTTGAATTAATCTAAGCAAAGCAGAGGGCAAAAATTACAATTTTTACTTTTTTTTGGCAATTGTGTCATTAAAAACCTTTTTTTTGGGGGGGGGGCGGAGCTAGCTGAGCAGGAAGGAAGACACAGCCTGCCGATCTCCCTAAAGCATCACAGAAAAACAAAACTTTGCGCCTTACCAGTGCCTCACAGAGCCCGGATTCCTATCCAGCCGAGCTCCGGACAGTGCGGGGAGCACACAGACACCGCGCCGGACCATTTTGGCGGAGGTCGCGAGCGGGGCCTACACGGACGGCTGCATCCCCAGCCTGGATTTACGGGCGCCAGCGACCGGCGCAGATGCCACAAGCAGCAGGCAAGCATCCAGAGGTAGGCACGCAGACACCCCTGATAGCGGAGCGGAAGGAGGGCTGAATACCGGGGCCACCAGTCATCACGCCCCCCCCCCCTCCTCTGCCAGAGGTTAGAGAAGCGGGAAGACCCAGTACAGGGACTGCAGCCTCCCCCCCACTCCCCCCTCCCCCTCGCACCAGCAGCTTCCAGCAGCTCCTCTGCAAGCAGCAGAACAGTAAAGGGGGAGAAACAAGTAGAGCACAAAGCACCCCCTTCGAACACCTCCTCAGAAGACCCCTCTATCTCCCTCCAGGAGACCCCCAAGTGCAAGAGCAGGCCACAAGGGGCCCCAGTCACCACAGCTCTCCTCCCTGAATGTTCTGGGGTGCCCCCCCCCCCCCCCCCCCGAGCAGACACACAGGTTGAGGAGCCACATAGAGACGCTGAGACCCCTCAACTTGGCGGTCAAGTGTGAGCCAAAACACTAGGCAGTGTTATCTCTTTAGGGGAGTTACAAAAGTGCGGAGACTAAAAAAGCTACCCACTGCTACTCAAGAGAGGGGAACCACAACAAAGACTCTCCTCGCCTCAACGGCGAGTTGGCCCAGTGCCAAATTTACATTAGCACTCTTCCACCTCTGGGCAAACGGGGAGACCCTAAGGACAAGGATTCCTCCACACCTAAGATGGCATAATATGATTGAGTGATGTAGTTCCCCCCGCTATATGTGGCTCCAAAACAGCTCAAAGCAAGGCTATCTAGTGCCAATGAACACTTAAAACGACTCTAACTATCCTGACTACATCTCCCGGGGCTCTACATAAATACCACCCCTTCTAGTGAAACTGTTGGAACATCAAAAGAGATCAACTCAACGCATATCTTCAGATTTTAGCCATACATGATGGTTAAACGCCGCATCAAAGCGACCGCTCCAAGATGACTCTCGGAGTTCTTCCCCCTGGGTCCACGGAGCAGCAGAAACAAACCTGCTACTCCTCACTCGAAGAACCTCGAAACAGAAGAAACAACTACTCCACAAAGCCCTGCTGCCCCATCACAAAACTCCTCCCCGGGCTCCCAAACTCCTTCTCCGGGCAGCCCTAACTCCCCCCCAGAAGCGGACGCAAGAGGAATGTCCAAGAATCTCTCCCAACCTCTCCTTCACCTAAGGACCCCGCAGCAAAGAAGACCCAAAACAATAAACCGCAAGAATCCCCACAGCAAACAGCCACTATTAACAACCTCGAAGCTTACCCAGACTCCGAGAGCCCCTTAACCATAAACGCTCTGAAGAATATGCTGATATTGTTACAAAAAAGACATATCCAACAATATACAAAACCTATCAGGAAAACTACAATCCAATATAGACCACCTAGCTACTCGAACAGAGCACATGGAACAAAAATGAGGAGAATTTACCAAAGCCCACAACGAGCTGGTGGATGCTCACGGTAACCTAAAAGACGAAGTAGCTCAGTTGCGAGAAAAGGTCGTTGATCTAGAAGACCGTTCCAGAAGGAACAATCTTAAATTCAGGGGAATCCCAGAGGCCGTGCCTCCTTCTGATATATCACAGTATTTACTTAAAATGCTACAAACGCTCTTCCCGGACCTCCTTGAAATAGAATATGCGATCGATAGAGCCCATAGGATTCCGAAAGCGCGCTCCGTCCCTGAGTCCGCGCCGAGAGATGTCCTAGCAAGGATTCATTTTTACAAAATAAAAGAAGAAATCCTATCAGTGGGAAGACGTAGGGGCACATTGCAGGCCCCATACGAGAATATCCAAATATTCCCAGATCTTTCTGCGGCCACCCTGCAATCATGTAGACTATTCACAGTAATTAAATCAGCTCTTCGAGAGGCCCACATCAAATATAGATGGGTATTCCCAACCAAGCTTCTGATTTCCAGAAATGGAACTCTCCATGTTCTGTCCTCAGTAGAGGAAGGCATTTCTCTCCTACAACAATGGGAAATCCCTACATTCTAGAAATTCCCGAGGACGCGGGGAGCCCACCTTCCAGAGTTGGAAAAGTCTGGTCTATTGCAGACAAGCGAGGCAAACATGCGTAATTTGGTGCTTTAAAAAGGCCTAGATCCATCTTCGTCCTTCTCTACGGTGGAGCACAAAGTGGATGGTTTGAAAATGATATCCCCCCCCCCCCAAAGTTCATTCACCCAGTGCATATCGGCGCTGGATGAACAATTTTGACTTTGTTCAACGTTGATGTTTATTTTCATGTCTTATCTAGTTATAGAAATGCTTCTAGTATGTATCTCCCCCCCCCCCAGCCACGCCATCCCTGATAGGATAAGACGTCACGACAGTTCAGCCTTCAAACTTCCTAACTGTCATGCCAGTTAACATTTCTTCTCTAAATGTAAAAGGTTTAAATAGCCCTTATAAGCGTAGCATGCTCTGGAGGCAGGCCATCAAATCCCACTCTGATGTTTTCTTTGCTCAAGAGACCCATTTCCTAAGGGACAAACATCTCCCCTGTAAACACCCAAAATTTCCATACACTTTCCTGGCATCTAGCGGGGAGAAAAAGAAAAGAGGAGTAATGATAGCAATAAGCCAAAATGTATCATTCTCCCAAAGGAATATATTTGCAGATCCAGCAGGCTGCTTCTTAATACTGGTATGCGAAATAAACACTACCATCCACACCCTGGTAAATGTTTACTTCCTCCTAATAGACAAGCTAAATTCATGTCAGAAACGGCCAAAATTCGAGAAGGAAACCTAGTCATTGGAGGAGACCTGAACTCAGTGTTAGATCCTGAGCTGGACTCCACGGCGAGCAGCAGAAGCATATCACCTATAGCCCCAATTATTCACTCAGAGGGGTTATACGACGTGTGGAGGTGCCTTCACGGGTCAGAGAAAGATTACACCTTCCTCTCCGCGCCACACACATCTTACTCCAGGATTGATGTATTTCTGCTGCCGTAGAGGGGCCTGGAGAACACCCTTCAGGCTTAAATCGGAACGATCTCATGGTCCGATCACGGCCCTATATCCTTGTCCCTCAGAGAGTCATTCAATTACTCCCCATCATCCCCATGGAGATTGAATGAATACACTCTAAACCTCCCTAAGCACGAATCACCTCTCAAAGAGGAGCTAGACTGCTTTTTCGCAAACAATATAGGCTCGGTCCCGAACATGACCACCGTATGGAATACTCATAAAGCTTTCATGCGGGGCATGTTTATAAAAATTGGAGCCAGAGCAAAAAGGAAAAGATACGAGGAATTTAATCATCTGATGGGTCAAATCAAATCCGTAGACTTTTTAAATAAAAAAGAACCATCGATACAAAGGACAACAGACCTGTTCAACCTCAGAGCGAAGCTCCAAAACCTATTAGTCACGAAGCACAACATCTCATTTCTAAAATTCAAGATGCAATTCTACGCACACGATAACAGGACAGGGGCCTTGCTAGCAAAACAACTTAAAGACGCAAGAGCAAAAGAAAGAATTAGACACCTGTTTAACTCCCAAGGCAGGAAAATTTTTCATTCCCAAAAGATTGCCAACACGTTCGCTGCATATTATTCTTCCCTATACAACCTAAAAGACAACCCAAACACCACCCCCACAGCGAAGAAATACAGAATTTCCTACAAAACCTAAATCTCCCCTGTCTTTCACCAGAGCAATTAGACACCCTCTCTGTGCCAATCTCCACACAGGAAGTATTGGACACAATCAAATTATTAAAGCCTCACAAGAGAGGCATGGCTAAGCGGATGGCGGGATAAGTCGCACCTAGTGCAAGCTCCTGCGTTCCCTACCTTCATCGCGGTCCTGAGTCATCGGCAAGCAACGGAAGGAGGCACCCAGACGGCATATCGGGAGGAGGAGAATCCCCCGATCACAATCCTGCACCCCGGTCGGCAGGAAAAGCACTTTGGAGTGGGGGAAGAGGCAGCAGGCGGAAAGATGGTGCCGTCAAAAGCGCGGGCTTCGGAGCAACCCCCACAAACACCAGCAGCGGAGCAAGCAGAGGGCAGCGTCCCACGGCCTACAGGAGAGAGAGGAACGGCAGCTAGAGGAAAAGAGGGCCAGGAGAGCAGTGAAGACACCTCAACAGCGGGGCAGCTGGAAGGAAGGAGAACCATGCATAGAGTGGGCGCAGTGAGTACTCCGGGCAGCAGGCCCTGCACACAATACAGCTCACCTTTCCCCGCACCTCGGACCCCCCCCCCCCCCCCTATCAATAGTGGTGAAAACCCAGTATGGACACACTCTCCCATGCCCAGCACACCACCCAGCCAGTCTCTTAAAAGGACAAGAAGTCCCCCAGGCAAACCAGAGGAGGAAGTCTGGAAAAATCGCATAATGGCGATTCCGACAAAAAGCGAGCTCAACGAGTTTTTCCAGAGACTCGAAACATCCAACAAGCAGGCTCTCGATAATATACGCTCAGACATACAACATCTAGGCCACAGAATAGTGCAAGTAGAAGAAGCACAAGAGGGCACAGCGGCCATATTAGAGACACATAGACAAGCAATACAAGCGCAAGCAGACCAAATAACGGGCCTCATTATGCACATTGATGATTTGGAAAACCGGAATCCTTGAAATAATCTTCAGATATGGGGTCTACCAGAGGAGATAGAGGGAAAACATCTAGGCGCTTGGGCCCAGTCCTTTTTCCAACAACTACTTGAGCGACCAGCGGAAAGTCCCGTAGAAATCGACCGAATCCACAGAGCCCTAGGACCCAGAGCTACTGACCCTAATGGATCCAGGGATGTTATATGCAGGATCCATTTTTACAGAGACAAAGACGCAATCCTCAGAAAAGCCAGGGAGAGAGGGGACTTGCACCACAACGGCAAACCCGTCATACTCCTCCAAGATCTGGCGCGCCATACTTTGGGCATGAGAGGAGCCCTTAGACCCGTTCCAACAGCACTGAAAACGCAAGGGATCCGATACAGATGGGGGTTCCCTTTCTCACTGTCGGCTACAAAAGATGGAAAAACGGTCGTTTTTCGCAACCTAGGCGACCTTCCCAATTTCCTGGTGATGCTACAACTGCCAATGATTGCCCTACCAGATTGGCCTATGGTCCCAACAACCCAAGAACAGTGGCAGACCGTACAACCTAAAGCCCAACGGGACAAGCGAACCCGCTTGGACAGAAACACCTGAGGCAACAAGGCACACACCCAGAAGGGTTAATCGACCCCCTCTACATGGACTCTTTCAGTTGTTTTTCCAGATGACCTCAGATCATCAAAGAGACTCAGGTCTCTATCTCAACCCGACACCAATCGCGTTATACGAAGAGAGAAACAGTAGACAGACTTCTCTCTACAAGCTACTATAAACACGCGAGGGGAGTGATGTCACACAAGTTCACATAATGAGACAGAGAAGACCCCAGGCCTTATTAACTGATACCCCTGCAACGAGATCAAGCCCATAGGACTTTTCGCAGGGCCGATAGTTATAAGCTGCAGTCATAGATTATTCCTTTTCATCTCACTTTCTTGTCTCCACTTTTTAATCTGTGCTATAGATTGTCCTTTTCTTTCTAAATTACAGAATGAAGCAATATAGTCCCCGGTGCCTCAGGGATTTTCATCCAAAGCCCTGAAAAGGGCCAGTAGCGGCTGCTATACGCAGATCATCCAGGTGGAGGACGTGGGGGCTCGGCGAACCCTTGCCGGTACCTCCACGCTTCCCACAAAGGGTGACCAATCGCATTTTTTGCGAATGCTGGCAATACCCAAGCCAGTAGTTCACCCAGAAATCATGTGCTATGCCCCAGCCCTGCGCAAGGCTTCAAACGACAAGCCTTTTTTTCTTTTTTTTTTTCTTCTCTTTTCTTCATGCATTTCTCTATTCCTAACAGTATGATCCCTTCACCCATGTTTCCCCTCCCCCCCCATCCGCCCCACTACCCCCGACCTCAGCCGAGACAGCTCACAACTCGACAAAATGGATGACCTCACTTTCAGCACCTTTAATGCGAGGGGATTAAATAAACTGGCTAAGAGGGGGCAGATCCTGCATTACTTCCACCGCAAAAAGGCAATGATAGTCTTTCTACAGGAAACCCACTTCCAGGAGTTCAGGGTGCCCAAATGTAAACACCGCCATTACACCTCTTGGTACCACAGCACGCATCCAACAAAAAAAGTGAGAGGAGCGTCCATAACAATACACAAATGCATGCTGCATAAGCTCATGGCCTCAGAATCAGACAAAAATGGGAGATTCCCCTTTCTAAAAATTCAAGTAAATAATGAAGTCATAACTCTGGCTAACGTTTATTTTCCAAACCAGGGACAGAAAAGTTTCGGGTTCCGGATATTGGGGGCTCTGGCGGCCTTCGCGAAAGGATCCAACATCATTCTAGGAGGATACTTTAACCTCAGCATGGACCCAGACCGTGACTCCTCGGGGGTAAGTCGGGGGCTCCCCCCTTTATAGCACACAGAATCAAAACAGAGTTAGCCAACCTTAAACTTGTAGACTTTTCGAGGACACTCCACCCCAGAGAAAGGGACTTTAGTTTTCATTCACTAGCACATAATAGTTACCACAGGATAGATTATCTATTTATATCACATGGGCTACTAGATAGGAAGCCCTCATCAATAGGCTCTTTTGTGTGGTCGGACCATGCTCCAGTCTGGGGATCACTAGCTAACGGACAGGGAGACAAAACGAGCTTTAGCTGGCGTCTGGATGACAATTTGCTAAAAGACACGGTCTGCCAGCACGAAATACAACAAACAATAGACACCTTCATAGTCACACATGCGACAGACACCACCGCAGCCCCCATGAAATGGGAAGCCCTCAAGTGCGTCCTGCGGGGGAATCTTTATTTCCCACGGAGCACGTCTTAAAAAATTGCGAACTGCCAAACTAGAGTCATTATTGACTCACTTAGGCAAATTAGAATCGACCAACAAAAGAACCCCAAACACTAATACCGCAGCTGAGATCTCAGCGACCCGAACAAACCTCCTCAACATACTAGATCAGGTTTTACGAATTTGGGGATAAATGTAGCCAGGGACTAGCAAGAGCAATAAACCCCAGATCCCAACAGACTTATGTATTTGCAGTAGATAAACCAGGAGAAGGGCTGGTACATGATAACAACAGAATCCTAGACAGTTTCCATACATATTATCAAAAATTATATAACCTAGAAAAGGAACAGGGGCCCACCGAGAGAGACCCCGGGACAGAAAGGGACACTTACATAGCCCATGCCCCCAAGAGCATATCTCAAGAGGACAGGCTGGCAATGGAGGCCGATTTGACACTTCAAGAGTGGGAAGAGGCGGTCGGCACCCAGAAAGCCGGCAAAAGCCCGGGCCCTGACGGATTCACACTGCGCTTTTATAAGACATACGCGGACTGCTTGGCCCCCCTGATCCTGGAAGCATTTAACGCGGTCTCCAGAGCATTCCCCTTCCCAACGCAGGCGTTACAGGCGGTCATAACGGTCCTGCGAAAAAACCCGGAAAAGACCCGGCCAATTGCGATATCTATAGGCCAATCTCTCTACTAAACGTAGACACAAAACTATTTGCCAAGATGTTGGTGAACCGCCTGCAGCCTCACGTACAGGCCTTAATACACGGGGACCAGGTGGGCTTTGTCCCTGGATGGGAGGCAGGGGACAGCACTGTACGCACACTAGCACTCATATCTAGAGCCACTGGGTCAAGCACGCCCCTCTGCCTTCTTTCGGTTGATGCTGAGAAGGCTTTTGACAGGGTGGAGTGGGGATTTTTAGAAGCAACATTAAAACAGATAGGACTAGGTACAAGGTTCTTAGAATGGACCATGGCACTTTATAACAACCCCTCAGCGAAAGTAAGGGTAAATGGAAAGCTATCCAGACCAGTACAGATCAAGAACGGCACGAGGCAGGGCTGTCCCCTGTCTCCCTTTTTATACATCATAGTAATGGAGACACTGGCAAATGCACTAAGAGCCAACTCCGACATCCGGGGGGTACAGGTGGCTAACAGCGAACAGAAAGTGGCCCTATATGCAGATGACCTGCTATTATATATATTAAACCCCAGGATAGCCTTGCCCAACATCTTGGAAGAGTTTCAGAGATTTGGCCGTCTCTCCAACTTTAAAGTAAATTTAAATAAATCAGAAATCCTGAACATTAACATACCCGAAACAAAAGAAAAGGTCATGAGAGATGCTTTCCCATTCAGATGGAAAAAAGACAAGATCCAATACTTAGGCATAATAATTACTCCTGACACAAAAAACCTCTTCCAAACAAATTACAAACCACTCCTGACTAAACTTGAGAAAGATCTGGATAACTGGCGGTCGGCCCCTCTCTCTTGGTTTGGCAGGATCAGCGCCGTGAAAATGAATGTCCTACCCAGACTTCTATATATCCTCCAAACTGTACCTATAAGACTTCCAGGGGCCTACTTAAACAAGATTAGGAAAATTTATGATGAGGTTCATCTGGGAAGAAAAAAGACCGAGACGTAACTGGAAGATTTTAACTGGCCCTAAGGAGAGAGGAGGAATGGGGATACCCAATATCTCATTGTACTATAAAGCGGTACTGACTAGATGAGTATTGGAACTTATACGGAATAGAACCCAGAAAAGGTGGGCAGCAATGGAACCGGCATCAGTTCCCTTTAGAGGGGCAGGCTTAATATGGATCCCAGGCAATAGAAAGTTTAAAAACCGGGGACTCTCCCCATTTATAGAAGAGATATTGGCAGCATGGATAGGACATGCAACTAAGTCAGGCATGATAAAGAGACCATGGCCACTGACCCCGTTAGTGGGAAACATTTGATATTCCAACTTTCTATAACGGCTTCCCTGTCGTGCACATTTTAATAGGCGAACCCCCAGAAGAAATCCCTAGAATAAAGGACATGTATAAAGGAAACGTCATTAAACAGCTGGGAGAGATCCTGGAGGGTAGGGACCCACCGAGTGGAGCATGGTTTCAATACCTACAAACAGGGGCGTACCTAAAGGCATAGGGGCCCGGGTGCAAAAGTTCAGCTCGGGGCCCCCCCTTGGGCCTCCACCCTAAAATCCACCGTACCCATACCCATATCGTGCTGCATACATTATCTGTCCCTTGGCGTAATCTTTCCAAACATGACGCATTTCCTGAACATGAAAATTTGTTCGTAGCCCCGCAGGCCACTCTCACACACACCGCTTTTTACCGCTATAAGCGCGGTGTCCCGAGTGCCGTACTAACTAAGGTACAACACTCCCAGAGATTTTATTGAGCTTACTTAAGCCTGCGCTGGAACGCGGTGTCCCTAACGCTGTGATTTTTGAGAGCTGTTTGTTCTATTTTTGCATTTTTGTGGTTTTTAACACATCTCATCACCTATCACAATGATGGGGTGCATTAAAAAGCGCTGTCACACGCTGTAACCTGTGTTCGAAAAGGCTGCTTGAAATTCCGGTAAAAATGCCACGATCTCAAGCTGCGTTTTCTGAACACGTGTGAGAGTGGCCTTAGGGGGGGGGTCATGTGTTTTTGCACTTTAGAACCACAGTAAAGAAAAACACATAAAAACCTGCATGCAGTATTTAAAGACCGCGTACAGTATTAGGGTGACTGCCCACTACAGTTTTTTTTCACAGTGAAATTTGCAGCGTTTTTTTTTCTGCAGGGGTCTATGGGACTTGTAATGTTAAAATCAGGATCGCGCAAAATTGCGATTTCGCGGTAAATTGCAGACACTATTAATAACTGCATGCGGTTATGATGCATTTTTTAATTGTGTGTAAAGGGTGCAAATAAATACAGAAAATCCAGGGAGATGTGCAACTTATACCAGAGAGAGCTAGATAGATAGTTAGATATGAGATAGATATGGGATAGATAGATATGGGATAGATAGATATGGGATAGATAGATATGGGATAGATAGATATGGGATAGATAGATATGGGATAGATAGATATGGGATAGATAGATATGGGATAGATAGATATGGGATAGATAGATATGGGATAGATAGATATGGGATAGATAGATATGGGATAGATAGATATGGGATAGATAGATATGGGATAGATAGATATGGGATAGATAGATATGGGATAGATAGATAGGAAATCGATAAAGGAGGGAGACAGACAGATACACACATATATACACTTACCCCAGGGCCCGGTCCACTTCTCCTCAATGTGACAGCAGCAGCAGGAGAGGTAAACTCAGAGGCTTCCATGCAACAGGAAGCAGGGGGCAGCACATGATCATTGTGCCCTGCCGTCCCATGCGACTTCCTCCCTCCTCCCCTGCCGGCCCATGTGAGTACCTCCCTGCTTTTCCTCTCAGGCTGGCCATTCTGGCTACCGCATCATGTGGGGGAAAGAACGGCCAGCCATTAATACACTGAATGTGCATGTGGGTATGGGGGAGGGTGGCCACGGGGCCCCCTGAGCGCAGGGGCCAGGTCGCCATGGTGACCCCAGCACCCCCTGACGCTACGCCTATGCCTACAAATATACCACTATATTAGGTCACTAGGTGGAGTGCAGTTGCTAGAAAAACCCCTGATGCCCTTCGAAAATCAATTTATCAGCAATAGTTCAGCTAAGGGAAGAGTGTCGGAGCTATATCAATTCATGGTAAGGGAAGGCAATCAGAGAAGCGGAACCGCACTAGAAAGGGAGTGGAAAAAGGAGTTGGGCGGTCCCCCCCCGAGGAGTCATGGAAAAAAGCCTATATCCTTACACATAAAATTAACATCTCAAGCAAAATACAAGAACTAAATTATAAGATCCTGACAAGGTGGTAAAAGACGCCAGCGGAGATTGCCAGAATTTTCCCCCAATATCCGGACGCCTGTTGGAGATGTCTAAGAGAGGAGGGCACTTTTCTCCATATTTGGTGGTCGTGCACTGGGATCTGCTCCCTCTGGCAGGAGGTCAGCGCACTTTACTCATGGGTGAGTAAAAAGAATCTAAAACTGACACCGGAACTCTCCTTACTATCAATGTTCCCAGGTTCCCTCTCACAGGCCAAGAAGTCGCTGCTACGGTTCTTCGTCATAGCAGTCCGACAGATAATCCCCAGGAAGTGGAAATCCACCTCGCCACCCACCAGGCTAATGTGGCTGGAGGCGCTTGACAGCATAGAACACCTAGAAGAACTGTGTGTGGAAGACGAGATGAGACGCAGCAGCTACCTAGCAACCTGGTCCATATGGATCATGCATCGCAACGCACCCGAAACATTGGCGTGGGTGGCGAATGGAATCACTCCCTCACAACAAACCCCACCCAACATACCGTGAGTAAACCACAAACCACCAAGTAATCGACATACAACCGGCAAAAGGTCAGAATATCCCCCCTCCCACTCCACCCCCACATAACCCTCCCCTCCTCCCCCCTTCCTTATATATATATGAGTATGATTAATATTCTTCCCCCCTCTTTTTCTCTCAACTCTTTATTCTGTCTCTTTATAGTTCGTTGTTTTTGCAAGAATTATTGTTGGTAAGATATACAGTTTAAGCAAGCACAAGCATACCAAGACAAAGTCGTTCCTCTTTTTCAATACGTTTATTGAACTGATACATAGAATTTCATATGAGACATTGAAGTGTTAATATCTGACAATATCGGATGGTATTATTGTTGATCTTACCTATATAAAACAAATAAATACATTTTGAACCATAAAGCCTCCCAAGACCCCTGGCCCTGGTGGCTTCTCAAACGGCTATTACAAAAAATTGGCCCCAACCCTAGCCCCCCCATCTGGCGTCTGTGTTCAATGGAGCAATGAGGAGTGGTTCCTTCCCACCAGAGATGTTGGAAGCCCTGATTGTCACTATCCCTAAACCTGGGAAGGACAACACATCCCCGGCTAACTTTCGTCCCATTTCCCTCTTGAACACAGATGTAAAGATCTAAGCAAAACTTCTCAGCATAAGACTACTCTTGATCCTCCCCCTACTGGTGGCTACAGACCAGGTTAGATTTGTCCCCCAGAGACAGGCCCCCGACGGTACTCGACGATTCTTGAATCTTGTCAGGGTGGCAGAAAGGAACAGAACCCCGGCTCTGCTCCTGGCGCTAGACGCTGAAAAAGCATTCGATCGCATACACTGGGGATTCCTGGAAGCCACCCTGGGAAAATTCGGCTTCTCATGACCCATCAAATCGGCAATCTTGTCTTTGTACTCTGCACCGACCGCAAGGGTCCTCTCATCAGGATGCCTCTCCTCTCCATTCACTATTTCTAACGGTACTAGGCAAGGGTGCCCCCTGTCACCCCTAATATTTGCCCTGATCATGGAACCGTTAGCGGAAACAATCAGAGTTAACCAGAACATCCAAGGAATCAAAATAGCCTCACAGGAACACAAAATCGGACTATACGCAGACAACGTTATCCTTGCCATCACAAACCCTCTACCCTCCCTGAGACAGGCCCAAACTGCTCTAGTCAAATTTGGAGAGGTCTCATACTATAAGATCAACGACACAAAATCCCAAGTGCTAAACCTAGGCTTAGACGCTACGACCACCTAGTCCATCTCGGAATCCTTCCCCTTTTTTTGGTGTAAGGGCTCCTTACCATATTTAGGTATTAATATAAAATACCCTAGCTCTCTAACCTTCTCCCAAAACTACACACCACTTCTACATCGTATCCCGAGCATTCTAACTAAATTCCGCAAACTCTTCATTTCTTGGGCTGGCAGAATAGCAGCGGCTAAAATTATGATTCTCCCGCGTATAGTATATGTCTTCAGAACGGTTACAATCCCAATCCCCACTCCCTTTATATCAAAACTCCAAGCTCTCATCAACCAATTTATCTGGGGAGGAGCACATGCCAGAATTAAATTCTCAACTCAGGCAAGACCATATGAGCTAGGAGGTATGCAAGCCTCTGACATCAAGCGATACTTCGCCGCAGCTACACTGGACCAAATTAAACAATGATGGATCCCTGCATCCCCCAAGAAATGGGTGAACATAGAAGTAGCAACCCTGGGAGCCCCCCTGATATCTCTCTTAGGAGTTACTCCCCCCCTCTCCCGCCACACACCCTACCAAGCATTCAAGCATCGGTCCAGATATGGAACCAACAAGTCTCCTCAACCGTAGAAAAGGTGCCGGCCACACTCCTCCCATTGAGATTTCTATCTTCCATCTTCCCAGATTTTGAATATGGGACATGGGAGAAATTTGGAGTTAAAAAGATTGGAGATCTCTATAGAGAAGGGGCCATTATGGACTTCCCTACAGTAGGTAAGATACATAAACTCCCCAATAAACTAGGCTTCTCGCATTTAAGATTAAGGTACGCATTATAATCCCTGGACGTTCATAAACCCATATTCCCCAAAGTGGCCTTTGCTTTCTTTTCACTCTAAGCAGAGGTCTCCGGAGGCATATCTACATTTTATGAATCTTCATTCTCCCAGATTGCCCAAACTAAATCAACCCATATGACACTATGGGAACTTGACTTCAAACAAACTTTGTTTGGAGGAGTGGGGCCGGGCACTTTCATGGACAAAAAAGATCACACACGGCATTTCCCACTGGGAATCTTCCCAGAAGATATTCCTTCGCTGGTACCTTACCCCAGCAAGAATATCCAAAATGAACCCCTTAACCTCGGAAACTTGCTGGAGAGAGTGTGGAGCGAAAGGCACTTATTTCCACATGTGGTGGCTATGCCCCACCATACGGTCTTTTTGGAACCTAGTATTCAAACTAATACATGACTTCCTGTTCCGGCGCTAGCATGGAGGGCTGCAGATAGGTAAGCTCCTGCTGCACACCTGTCCTCGGAGAGCTACACAAGGAGCAACATCCAGCTGACAGACCAGGAACAGGCCAGTAACATAGTGGGCACCCGTCTGACCCATCCCAGCCCTGCTGAAAGAGTCTGTGGAGCCATTGGGAGTCTCCCAACACCAGCTCCACTTAAATAAGGGAGATGGAATAAATCCTCCACAGTGCCACCTATTGAAAGGCAGCATTCCTTCGAGTCAAAGTGGGACTTTTTATACAAGTCTTCTTACAATGACTGGGAATCAAAAGCAAAGCCAGACTCCATGTACATACAGCTGTTTCCGGGTTATTGCCCATCATCAGTGTACAGTAGAAGTCTGGCTTTTGCTAGTGAGTGGCCTGGGACAGGGGTCAGAAACGCTCTTTTCTCCTTAGGGAGAGCAACTATATAGTATATAGTTGCTCTCCCTAAGGAGAAAAGAGCGTTTCTGACCCCAGCTCCACTTAGACACAGCAGCCGGGGGTTAACTGACATGTGCCTGTGCAGGGAGGCCCAGTGCTGCTGACAGCAGCCAGTGAAGTGCCCAGCAACATACCTCGATAGGCATCTCTAGCAGCGGAGGGGCTCACCAACAGGAGGGAAAACAGCCGACATCAGAGTCCTGCTCTCTGCCCTTAGCCCCTGCATCTCCAGCTTCTGCCAGGAGCCCGGCCATAGCAGGAGGTGAAACCATGCCCCCCTGCTTGAGTGAGGAGGGCAGCACACAGGCCCTGCTAGAAGGCAGACTACAGTGCAGAGCAGTAACAATAGCAGCACACTGCCACAAGGCAGATTACAGAGTAATAAAGCAATAAAGCTGTTGTAACCAGCAAAAGTGACTGAGCAGTCAGTGGGACACTGAAGCCGCTGCTGAAAGTAGCCCTGAATATCAGAGTGCAATCAGCAGGGAACTGTGAATAGTTAACCCTGTAACACCCAGCATTGCCAGACAGGGAGACTGATCATACTACCACCCATGCCAGAATAAGCTCACAGACTTTGGACATCTGCATAGAGCCCTATTCCTTGCAGATAGAGGAGGAAAACTGCAGTAAAGACATAACGTACAGCACAAGCCCAAACCATAACGGAGCACTATATGGAACGATATTTATTGCGGAGTGCCCAGAAACCTGCTTTATCTGCGCCACAACTGCTATCTCTTGAAAATATACCCAAAATGACATCGCTCCAAAGTCATACAGAGGAATCAGTGACGCAGGAAACACAAGCACATGAGCCTAACATGCCAGCAGCACAACCAATAACGGACAAACTGCCCACATGCTCCTCTATGGACTTCCATCAAATTGTGTCAAAAGTAGCTCGGCGCATAATGCCAGATATACAGAAAACTCTGGAACAGGCGCTGCAAGCATCTCTCATGCATATCCACGCTGAGCTGACATCACACTCCAAACGCATGGGCGAGACGGAGTAATCCTTAAAAGAGCAGCAAAGTAAGATGGAAAAACTACAACAAACGATCCAAAAGCAGGCTACTACTATGCAGACCATGGCCAATAAAATTGATGACTTGGAAAATATATCACGCAGAAATAATTTAAGATTAGTCGGACTCCCCGAAACCATCCACCAATCAGATTTATTCAAAATAAGCGAGAAGGAGCTCCCAGAAGCATTGGGCATTGAACATTACTGCAGGGTGGAACAGGTGCACAGTGTGGGACCGGAATTGCAAATGACTAGAGGCCCTCCGAAAGAAAAATCAGCGCAACAAAGGCCACGGCAAATAATTATGCGACTGCTGGACTTCAATGATAAAACAGCTCTTCTAAAAGCTTTTCGAAACAGAGACCACCCAATCTACATCAGAAATCACAAAATCTTGCTATTTGAGGACTTCTCGGCAGAAGTAGCAAAAAAAAAAGACGGGCCAATGTCTGCACCATACTATACAAAAAAAAAAAATGTTTCCAATTACAATACAGAGCGCTCTTCAAAGTATTCCAAAATGACGGCACCTTCAAGATATACAGATCACCTGTATCAGCAGAAGCAGACTGGGGACATACCAGCAAGCAACAAGATGGTGTACCTCCACGACGCCTTACAAACAGCTCAGGAGAGAAGACTGCGAACAGTCAACCAAGACCGATGAACGCAGCTCGCTCCACGACACAGCAGTCACAAGAGACACGCACTCCCCCTGATGACCGCTCTTCACCCACGTGCCAAACCTGAAGGAGTGAGTATGTGTACAACAATGCATACACAACACCGGGACTTACTACATGGCAAGAACTGACACCACAGACTTAGAGGGGTTGTCTCATGAAAGCATGTGGGGTTATAGACTTCTGTATGGCCATATTAATGCACTTTGTAATATACATCGTGCATTAAATATGAGCCATACAGAAGTTATTCACTTACCTGCTCTGTTGCTGGCGTCCTCGTCTCCATGGATCTGTCTAAAATCACCTCTTCTGGCGATTTTAGACGCGCCTGCGCTGTGCGGTCTTCTGTCTTCTGAATGGGGCCGCTCGTGCCGGAGAGCGGCTCCTCGTAGCTCCGCCCCGTCACGTGTGCCGATTCCAGCCAATCAGGAGGCTGGAATCGGCAATGGACTGCACAGTGAAGATCCCGGCGGCCATCTTACTAAGGTAAGTAGGAAGAAGTCGCCGCAGCGCGGGGATTCGGGTGGGTACTACCCGTTTTTTTTAACACATGCATTAGGTTTGTCTCGCGCCGAACGGGGGGCCTATTGAATAAAAAAAAAAAACGTTTCGGTGTGAGACAACCCCTTTAACCTAGAAACCCTAACTAGAGGGGAAAAGTTATTTCATGCTTTAAACAGATTTTAAAATGTTAGCATCATTAGGATGCGACAATTTAAACAGCAGGCCGAGGTAATTGCGGCATTACATGCTAGAAAAAAGGAAGTCCATTTCACAGGAGCAGGTAAGTCTATATATTTTTAGTTATGCCCTTCACAGTTATAGACTAAAATAATAATTTTTATTAAGATCCTTTTAAAAAACATACATGGGCTATAGGACTAACATAACAAAAAACAAAGGGATGTCACACTATCCCTTCACACACAACAGTTCCGTATTTTTTGGAGTCTTTTTGGAGTCAAGAGGTCCTGATGGTAAGTATCAAAGACACGATAGTCGATAATAAGGACACTCTTTGATCTTGACTTATAGTGTGTCTGATCGGTAAATCCGATCGGAAGCAAAGCACAAGTGAGCTACACAGCTCTTCACTATATTGTGTTTGCTAATGTATATAATCAAGGTAGATTCATTCATAAGATCCACAGAGATGTATATGGACTCATGGAACTTCAATCAAATCACTGTTGATAATCTGAGAAGCACACACGAGTCCATCAATTTGAGCTCAAGTTCAGGCTCAGTTCGAGCTCGACGCGTTTCCCCACAGGTATGTGGTTCATCAGGAGCAGAGCCTATGTTGGACTGGCTACTTGTGTCGATGTACACACTACTGTGTTGCGTGATAGGTAGAGATCGCTTATGAGATAGTTAAATAGTTCATTCAACCTCTGACAATAAGTAGATCACCATATGGATATGGGATCTATTCAGCATATATATGCTATATTTCAGACAGATCATTAGAAGAAAGGAAGCAGAGTAAGTGTAATCCTCTGCCTCACTTTTTTCATAAGACGCTAACACTTAATCCTTTGTAGAAAGAGATATTTCAAGGTCAGTGAGCAAAGGACCGTCTGCTTAACGGATGAGAATAGCCACCTATCTGGACTGACAGAAGGTGCTCAGATATGGCAGTGGTACCTAAATGCTCAAAGCCAACCAAAGGATAAGGATGCAGCTCATTGATCGTAGCTATTACAGGCAGTAAAGGCACCTCATGGATATATCAAATCCTGTTATAGGGCCGTTTACAGCAGATGCATAGCGTAAATGGCACCACAAATGGTCAACTATTTTACGTGCCAGAACAGCCGCAACATAGGTGGAAAGCAACCTATATAACGTAATGTTGTGGCTGATTAGATCAATATTTTTAGCTAGGGGTGCAGATCGCACCTATTCACCCAATGCCTGTCTGAAAGTTTCAGGATTGAAAGAGAGATAGATCAAATAATAAGAAAAATGAAAATAAAAAAGATGCAGCGCCTCAGGCTCTGATGGTGAGCCAGAGGGTTATGAGGTGATCTCAAATTGAGTGCCTTATATAGCCCTTAAGGATACGCCCTTCCAGGAGGGATCCATGAATTGGACCAATCCTGACTATATTCAAATAATCTGGAGGGGTGGTCTTAGGCTATTCATACAATTAGTCCCATAGTGGATTATTTAACAAACTGGGAGAGACAGAAGATAAAGCTACCGATAGGGCCCCTCTCTGGTCAGACAATGGTGCTCTGCGATCGCTGTATATAGTAGCCGATTGCTTATAAGTAGGCACCGCCGCATAGAATATACTGGCATAACACTTCCGGGTTCAGGTGCGCATGCGCGGGCGCCGCGATGACGTCATTACGCTTGTGAGAAGACGCCACCGCATAGAGACTACTAGCATACTTCCAAGTTTTAAAAGCGCATGCGCGGGCGCCGCGATGACGTCATTACGCATGTTAGGACCTCCATGCGTTCCACAGTGCCGTATGGACGCCTGGAAGGAGTAACCCTGTCATTTATCGGTTGCCAGGCAATGTGGATGCACGTCATCACGCACAGTGCGTGGTGTGTGTATTCCATATGATGCGATGACGCGTCCAGCGGAACGGTGCCGCGCTTACTTGGTTGCTAAGCAGCAGCGGTAAGCAGACCGGCGGTTCTATATATAGATATGATTGACAGTACCGTAACATCAAGAATGTATGGAGGTTGGTAACAGTAAGCAAACCAGCGATATCATTGTAGAGTAAATTTTACAGCATCGCTGCATCAATGATATACAAAGATTATTCATATAAATGAATTTATATCGGTAGGCAGGTCAGCAGTGCTCTTTATAGAATAGATTTACAGCATCAGAGTATCAGTGATGCATAGGGGTAGTATAGATAGTTATTAATTAGTTACATATCTATATGCACTGCATGAATATTCTGTAATTTTTCTTCCCTAGTAAATTATGATATTAGAACTTTTATCATAAATATGAAATTAGTAAATAGCTAATGAGTATCTGATAATTTGACTGTATAATAACATTGATTATCGGATTTTTTATGGGACAGTGTAGATACGTGGCGTATATTGTGACCTAAGACAATCAAATATCATAGATACTCTGGTGCTGTAAATCTATTCTATAAAGAGCACTGCTGACCTGCCTACCGATATAAATTCATTTATATGAATAATCTTTGTATATCATTGATGCAGCGATGCTGTAAAATTTACTCTACAATGATATCGCTGGTTTGCTTACTGTTACCAACCTCCATACATTCTTGATGTTACGGTACTGTCAATCATATCTATATATAGAACCGCCGGTCTGCTTACCGCTGCTGCTTAGCAACCAAGTAAGCGCGGCACCGTTCCGCTGGACGCGTCATCGCATCATATGGAATACACACACCACGCACTGTGCGTGATGACGTGCATCCACATTGCCTGGCAACCGATAAATGACAGGGTTACTCCTTCCAGGCGTCCATACGGCACTGTGGAACGCATGGAGGTCCTAACATGCGTAATGACGTCATCGCGGCGCCCGCGCATGCGCTTTTAAAACTTGGAAGAATGCTAGTAGTCTCTATGCGGTGGCGTCTTCTCACAAGCGTAATGACGTCATCGCGGCGCCCGCGCATGCGCACCTGAACCCGGAAGTGTTATGCCAGTATATTCTATGCGGCGGTGCCTACTTATAAGCAATCGGCTACTATATACAGCGATCGCAGAGCACCATTGTCTGACCAGAGAGGGGCCCTATCGGTAGCTTTATCTTCTGTCTCTCCCAGTTTGTTAAATAATCCACTATGGGACTAATTGTATGAATAGCCTAAGACCACCCCTCCAGATTATTTGAATATAGTCAGGATTGGTCCAATTCATGGATCCCTCCTGGAAGGGCGTATCCTTAAGGGCTATATAAGTCACTCAATTTGAGATCACCTCATAACCCTCTGGCTCACCATCAGAGCCTGAGGCGCTGCATCTTTTTTATTTTCATTTTTCTTATTATTTGATCTATCTCTCTTTCAATCCTGAAACTTTCAGACAGGCATTGGGTGAATAGGTGCGATCTGCACCCCTAGCTAAAAATATTGATCTAATCAGCCACAACATTACGTTATATAGGTTGCTTTCCACCTATGTTGCGGCTGTTCTGGCACGTAAAATAGTTGACCATTTGTGGTGCCATTTACGCTATGCATCTGCTGTAAACGGCCCTATAACAGGATTTGATATATCCATGAGGTGCCTTTACTGCTTGTAATAGCTACGATCAATGAGCTGCATCCTTATCCTTTGGTTGGCTTTGAGCATTTAGGTACCACTGCCATATCTGAGCACCTTCTGTCAGTCCAGATAGGTGGCTATTCTCATCCGTTAAGCAGACGGTCCTTTGCTCACTGACCTTGAAATATCTCTTTCTACAAAGGATTAAGTGTTAGCGTCTTATGAAAAAAGTGAGGCAGAGGATTACACTTACTCTGCTTCCTTTCTTCTAATGATCTGTCTGAAATATAGCATATATATGCTGAATAGATCCCATATCCATATGGTGATCTACTTATTGTCAGAGGTTGAATGAACTATTTAACTATCTCATAAGCGATCTCTACCTATCACGCAACACAGTAGTGTGTACATCGACACAAGTAGCCAGTCCAACATAGGCTCTGCTCCTGATGAACCACATACCTGTGGGGAAACGCGTCGAGCTCGAACTGAGCCTGAACTTGAGCTCAAATTGATGGACTCGTGTGTGCTTCTCAGATTATCAACAGTGATTTGATTGAAGTTCCATGAGTCCATATACATCTCTGTGGATCTTATGAATGAATCTACCTTGATTATTTACATTAGCAAACACAATATAGTGAAGAGCTGTGTAGCTCACTTGTGCTTTGCTTCCGATCGGATTTACCGATCAGACACACTATAAGTCAAGATCAAAGAGTGTCCTTATTATCGACTATCGTGTCTTTGATACTTACCATCAGGACCTCTTGACTCCAAAAAGACTCCAAAAAATACGGAACTGTTGTGTGTGAAGGGATAGTGTGACATCCCTTTGTTTTTTGTTATGTTAGTCCTATAGCCCATGTATGTTTTTTAAAAGGATCTTAATAAAAATTATTAAAAAAGGAAGTCCAATTGCTAATACTAGGAGCATTGCTTTGAATATATTGTCTATAGAGATGAGCGAACGTACTCGTCGGAGCTTGATGCTCGGGCGAATATTAGCGTGTTCGGGATGCTCGTTACTCGTAACGAGTACCACGCGATGTTCCGGTTACTTTCAGTTTCCTCTCTGAGACGTTAGCGCGCTTTTCTGGCCAATTGAAAGACAGGGAAGTCATTACAACTTCCTCCTGTGTTGTTCCAGCCCTATATCACCCCCCTGCTGTGAGTGGCTGGGGAGATCAGATGTCACCCGAGTATAAAAAGCGGCCCCTCCCGCGGCTCGCCTCAGATGTCTTGTGAGTTAGCTGAGGGACAGTGATGCTGGTGCCGGAGCTGCTGTAGGGAGAGCGTTAGGAGTTAGTGTAGGCTTCAAGAACCCCAACGGTCCTTCTTAGGGCCACATCTACCCGTGTGCAGGCTGCTGTTAGCAGTGTATAAATATTTTTTTTTTTTCAAAATCGGCTGTGCAGAGCATTGCACCCTGTATTAGGGACAGAAGTGGTGGTTAGGCAGGGAGAGTGTTAGGTCCTTTCTAGGGCCACATTTAACCGTGTGGAGTACTGTGCAGGCTGCTGTTAGCTGTGTTGCATTTTTTTTTTTTTCTCAAAATCGGCTGTGCAGAGCATTGCACCCTGCATTAATAATACAGGGACAGAATTGATTAGGCAGGGCCAGAAGACATATATTATTCATTGAATAGACGCAGTGGGCCTTTCCTTTTAAAAAAAAAAGGAAAAAAGTATATTTGGCCTGCCTCTGACAGTCCTCGGGGCTCTGGGTACGTGTGTGCTGCATGGAGAACGTTAAAAAATCAGACGCAACCAGCTACGTTTTACAGCAGGCTTGCGCTACTTTCTTTCCTGCCTGGGAAATTCCTTGCTCAGCTGTAGTTAATAACTCTGCAACACTAAAGTTCTGTGACACATTTGCAGGGGCACAACACAGTTATTAAACTTATTATTCATTGAATAGACGCAGTGGGCCTTTCCTTTTAAAAAAAAGGGAAAAAAGTATATTTGGCCTGCAGGCTTGCGCCAATTTATTTCCTGCCTGTGAAATCAAATCACTGGTAATACAGCATGCTGAGGGGTAGGGGTAGGCCTAGAGGACGTGGACGCGGCCGAGGACGCGGAGGGCCAAGTGAGGGTGTGGGCACAGGCCGAACTCCTGATCCAGGTGTATCGCAGCCAACTGCTGCGCGATTAGGAGAGAGGCACGTTTCTGGCATCCCCACATTCATCGCCCAATTAATGGGTCCACGCGGGAGACCGTTATTAGAAAATGAGCAGTGTGAGCAGGTCCTGTCATGGATGGCAGAAAGTGCTTCGAGCAACCTATCGTCCACCCACAGTTCTGCGCCGTCCACTGTTGCAAATCCGAATCCTCTGTCTGCTGCTCCTCCTTCCTCCCAGCCTCCTCACTCCACTACAATGACACATGCTCAGGAGCGGGAAGACTCCCAGGAACTGTTCTCGGGCCCCTACTCAGATTGGGCAGCAGTGGTTCCTCTCCCACCAGAGGAGTTTATCGTCACTGATGCCCAACCATTGGAAAGTTCCCGGGGTCCGGGGGATGAGGCTGGGGACTTCCGGCAACTGTCTCAAGACCTTTCAGTGGGTGAGGAGGACGATGACGATGAGACACAGTTGTCTATCGGTGAGGTAGTAGTAAGGGCAGTAAGTCCGAGGGAGGAGCGCACAGAGGATTCGGAGGAAGAGCAGCAGGACGATGAGGTGACTGACCCTACCTGGTTTGCAACGCCTACTCAGGACAGGTCTTCAGAGGGGGAGGCAAGGGCAGCAGCAGAGCAGGTTGCAAGAGGCAGTGCGGTGGCCAGGGGTAGAGGCAGGGCCAGACCGAATAATCCACCAACTGTTTCCCAAAGCGCACCCTCGCGCCATGCCACCCTGCAGAGGCCAAGGTGCTCTAAGGTCTGGCAGTTTTTCACAGAGACGCCTGACGACCGACGAACAGTGGTGTGCAACCTTTGTCGCGCCAAGATCAGCCGGGGAGCCACCACCAACAGCCTCACCACCACCAGCATGCACAGACATATGATGGCCAAGCACCCCACAAGGTGGGACGAAGGCCGTTCACCGCCTCCGGTTTGCACCGCTGCCTCTCCCCCTGTGCCCCAACCTGCCACTGACATCCAACCCCCCCTCTGAGGACACAGGCACTACCTTCTCCTGGCCTGCACCCACACCCTCACCTCCGCTGTCCTCGGCCCAATCCAGCAATGTCTCGCACCGCACCGTCCAGCCGTCGCTAGTGCAAGTGTTTGAGCGCAAGCGCAAGTACGCCGCCACGCACCCGCACGCTCAAGCGTTAACCGTCCAGATAGCCAAATTTATCAGCCTTGAGATGCTGCCGTATAGGGTTGTGGAAACGGAGTCCTTCAAAAGTATGATGGCGGCGGCGGCCCCGCGCTACTCAGTTCCCAGTCGCCACTACTTTTCCCGATGTGCCGTCCCAGCCCTGCATGACCACGTCTCCCGCAACATTGTACGCCCCCTGAGTCAGCCTCCTCAATTATTTTCAGAAGAGTGGGCCTGGTTGGCAGACATCTGCCAGGTTCTTCGAAACTTTGAGCAGTCTACCCAGGTGGTGAGCGGCGATGCTGCAATCATTAGCGTCACCATTCCTCTGCTATGCATCTTGAGAAGTTCCCTGCAAACCATAAAGGCAGCCGCTTTGCGCTCGGAAACAGAGCCGGGGGAAGACAGTATGTCGCTGGATAGTCAGAGCACCCTCCTGTCTATAGCTCAGCGCGTTCAGGAGGAGGAGGAGGAGGAGGAGCATGAGGAGGATGAGGAGGAGGGGGAAGAGACAGCTTGGCCCACTGCTGATGGTACCCATGCTGCTTGCCTGTCATCATTTCAGCGTGTATGGCCTGAGGAGGAGGAGGAGGAGGAGGAGGAGGAGGAGGGGGAGGATCCTGAAAGTGATCTTCCTAGTGCGGACAGCCATGTGTTGCGTACAGGTACCCTGGCACACATGGCTGACCATGTTAGGATGCCTTTCTCGTGACCCTCGCGTTACACGCATTCTGGCCACTACGGATTACTGGGTGTACACACTGCTCGACCCACGCTATAAGGAGAACCTTCCCACTCTCATTCCCGAAGAGGAAAGGGGTTTGAGAGTGTTGCTATACCACAGGACCCTTGCGGAGAAGCTGATGGTAAAATTCCCACCCGACAGCGCTAGTGGCAGAAGGCGCAGTTCCGAGGGCCAGGTAGCAGGGGAGGTGCGGAGATCGAGCAGCATGTACAGCACAGGCAGTGCAACAGTCTTTAAGGGCCTTGACAGCTTTATGGCTCCCCAGCAAGACTGTGTCACCGCTCCGCAGTCAAGGCTGAGTCGGCGGGAGCACTGTAAAAGGATGGTGAGGGAGTACGTAGCCGATCGCATGACCGTCCTCCGTGACGCCTCTGCCACCTACAACTACTGTGTGTCGAAGCTGGACACGTGGCCTGAACTAGCGCTGTATGCCCTGGAGGTGCTTGCTTGTCCTGCGGCTAGCGTCTTGTCGGAGAGGGTGTTTAGTGCGGCTGGGGGAATCATCACAGATAAGCGTACCCGCCTGTCAACCGACAGTGCCGACAGGCTGACACTCATCAAGATGAACAAAGCCTGGATTTCCCCAGACTTCTCTTCTCCACCAGCGGACAGCAGCGATACCTAAGCAATACGTAGGCTGCACCCGCGGATGGAAGCATCGTTCTCTCTCACCATCCAAAACGGGGACATTTCTGCTTCATCAATCTGTGTATAATATTCCTCCTCCTCCTCCTGGTCCTCCTCCTGAAACCTCACGTAATCACGCTGAACGTGCAATTTTTCTTAGGGCCACAAGGCTCACTCATATAATTTTTCTAAAAATTTTTTATACGTTTCAATGCTCTTAAAAGCGTTGGAACTTTAACTTGAAACAATTTTTCGTTAAACTGGGCTGCCTCCAGGCCTAGTTACCACTTAAGCCACATTAACCAAAGCGATTAATAGGTTTCACCTGCCATCTTGGCTGGGCATGGCCAATTTTTACTGAGGTACATTAGTACTGTTGGTACACCAATTTTTTTGGGCACTCACCTACAGTGTAATCATAGCAATTTCTATGTTCTTCGCCTGCACTCATGGTACAGAAAGGTGTGTGGGGTTGGCCTACACTTTAGCTACATAAATGTAACTTGGGCCTTGTCTATACTGCAGCTACTGAAATGGAACGAAGACTGCGCTCCCACTATACTGCTGCTTCGGAATTGTTACTGGGGCCTGTCTTGAGTGCTACTATTACTGAAATGGAACAAATACTGTGCTCCCCCTATAATGCTGCTAGTGATATGTTAGTGGGGCCTGTCCTAATGCTACGGCTGAAATGTTACTAATTATGGGCTCTGCCTATACCGCTGCTAATGGTATGTCTCTGGGGTGTGGAAACAGAGGCTTCCCAAAGACATGATGGCGGCGAGGCCATTTCCCACCAACGCTGTTACTGTTAAGGTGCATATAACCACGGACACGTGGACAGGACACATAGTGCCTCAAAAACATCCCCCGCCACAGCCCACTTAATCCTGGCCACATTCCGAAAACCAACAAAATAAAACCGCGCTACTAGGTCCGCAGTCACCACCACATTATCACCAACGCGGTTACTGTTAAGGTACATATTACCAGTCAGACTGGGGCATGCAGTGTTGGCCAAAGCCCACCTGCATTAAGCACAACATTACTACCTCAGCTGTGTTGGGCAATGCAATGGGATATTTTTATGTACCGCCGGTGGGTTCCAGGGAGCCACCCATGCTGTAGGTGCACACGGAGTTTAACCTACATGTGTTCACTTGTAAAGAACCCCAGTCTGACTGGGGCATGCAGTGTGGGCCGAAGCCCACCTGCATTAAGCACAACATTACTACCTCAGCTGTGTTGGGCAATGCAATGGGATATTTTTATGTACCGCTGGTGGCTTCCTGGCACCCACCCATGCTGTGGGTCCACAGGGACTTCACAATAGGGAGTTGTATCTGCCTGTGTCTATGAATTAAAAAGCCCGGTCTGACTGGGGCATGCAGACACCTTGACAGAATGAATAGTGTGTGGCACATAGGTTCCCCATTGCTATGCCCACGTGTGCAGCTCCTGATGGCGGTGGCACAGGATTATATTTATCATTGCTTCTGTACAGCATTGTGGGCTATCGCCCCACCCCTTTTAAAGAGGGTCGCTGCCTAGCCGTGCCAACCCTCTGCAGTGTGTGCCTGCTTTTCCTCTGGCAGACGCACTTATAAATAGACATGAGGGTGGCGTGGCATGAGGGCAGCTGAAGGCTGCGCACGGACAGTTTGGTGTGCGCTGTGGACACTGCGTCGTGCAGGGGGGGGGGGGGGGTTGGGCAGCATGTAACCCAGGAGAAGTGGCAGCAGAGTGTCATGCAGGCAGTGATTGTGCTTTGTTGTAGGTAGTGTGGTGCTTAGCTAAGGTATCCATTGCTAATGAGGGCTTTTCAGAAGTAAAACTTGTTGGGGGGGGGGGGCACTCTTGCCGGTATTGTGGCTTAAGAGTGGGACCTGTGAACTTGAGATGCAGCCCAACATGTAGCCCCTCGCCTGCCCTATCCGTTTCTGTGTCGTTCCCATCACTTTCTTGAATTGCCCCGATTTTCACAAATGAAAACCTTAGCGAGCATCAGCGATATACAAAAATGCTTGAGTCGCCCATTGACTTCAATGGGGTTCGTTACTCGAAACGAACCCTCGAGCATCGCGATAATTTCGTCCCGAGTAATGAGCACCCGAGCATTTTGGTGCTCGCTCATCTCTAATAGTCTAGTTTGTCTCACTACCAGAACTGTATATGTGAGCTAATTCAAGACTCCAGTATAAAGTGAGTCAGATTAACAGCTAGAGATTAACCTAGACCACATTTCTGTTTGAGTAGTTCTGTTCTAGTTTTATTTTTGTTACTAAGATATTAACCCGAGAATTTCTCCATAGCAGCATATAAAAAGTATTGTGTGTACGTTTAGCATATCACCCCTATTTTTACCCCCACCCCTGCCCTTCCCCTTTACTAGTAGACAGGGAAGCCACAAGTACTAAACTTAGAGGTGTCATCAAAGCAATAATACACATAGAAACGTGTAAGGGATTAACAAATCACAAAAATGCACGTCGTGTCGTGGAACGTCAAGGGACTAGGCTCCCCTCACAAAAGAAACATGATATTACGGTACCTTAAAAAACTACGCCCCGATATAGCCTTATTGCAAGAGACATATCTACTGGAAAAAGACTTTCACCGGTTGAGGAAAAACTGGGTGGGTATGGTGATGGGATCCCCAGCGATAAACAGGAAAGGGGGAGTTATTACATTGATAAACAAATCCTTTAAGGGTATGATAATCTGACAACAATGGAGCAAGAAGGCAGCAAATATAGCATCTAACATCTATGCACCAAATGGAGAAAACAAATCTTTTTTTAGAGTTCTGGAACGATTAGTGTATAATGATTCTTACGAGCAAAAACTGATCTGTGGAGACATGAACACAGTGATGAATGTGCAGGAAGATCGCAAGGGCCCATCCACAGTCACACGCAGTAGAGACTAAATATTAAAATCATTTACACTAAACACGGGCTTATGCGATGCATGGAGACGCAATCATCCTGACAGTAGAGAATATTCTTTCTACTCGCATGCTCATCAGTCATGGTCCCGAATCAATTACACATTAGTACCACAACACATGATCAGCAAAATACAAGAAACGGAAATATTAGAAATGGTAATCTCAGACCATGCGCCAATATCGATAACCCTGCAGGACGCATACCCAAAAGGCACAGACTTTATATGGAGATTCTCATCTCGCGTAACCCGGGATGTGAACTTCTCTGCAGCGCTCCAAACATGGTGGCTAGATTATGTGACTAATAACGAAGAACATATAACAAATCCCACACTGTTCTGGGAAACAGCAAAAGCTGTACTACGAGGCAACTTAATGGGATATATGTCAAACCTGCGCAAAAGAATTAATACTCAGTATGACACAGCCAGTTTTGAGCTACGCAATGCCTACACAGCCTACTTACAGTCACAAACACCACAAAACAAAGAAAAGTGGTATTTAGCCAAAGCGGACTTTGACTTGTGGCTAGATAGAAAAGAGAGGACACATAACAAGTATCTGCAGGCTGACTTATACAGATATGGCAATAAAGCGGGACGTTTGCTGGCAAAAGGCCAGTATGTCCTGACAAACCTCTCCTCTTTGAAGGACAGGACAGGAAAGTTAGAAAACCACCTGAGACAGATAAACACAATACTGCAAGAATATTACACGGAAATATACAAGGCCCCGTCAGAAAACATAGAGAAGGGGATGGAATTCCTTAAAAATCTGCCCCTGCCCTCTCTCAGCCCAGAACAACAGCAAACCTTAAATGAAAGCATAACAGCAGACGAAATTAAGACAGCCATAACCTCTCTGGCAAATGGCAAAGCACCAGGTCCAGACGGTTACACTGGAGAATTTTATAAACATCTTAAAACTGAAATATCTCCCATTCTGGCAAGTTTTTACAATCACATAATACAAACTAGGCAGCAACCTGATCAATCAAAAATAGCACACATAAAATTAATCCTAAAACCGAATAAAGACCCCCAACTACCTGAATCATATCGGCCAATATCACTAATAAACCAGGACATCAAAATACTATCCAAAATCATGGCTGACAGACTCAGTAACTATATGACATCACTGGTGGGACCGCCACAGGTAGGGTTCATAAAGGGTTGTTCGGCAGTCACAAATATCCGCAAGGTTATGGCAACACTAGACATAGCACAGCGTCGTAATACGCAGCCCTGGACGCAAAGCACAAAACACAACTCAATACTGCTATCACTAGACGCTGAAAAAGCCTTTGATAACGTGAATTGGACATGGCTAAACGTAGTGCTAAACAAGGCAAACATTAAAGGCCCTTTCAGAAAATACATTGACAGTCTATACCAGAACCCCAAAGCTAGAATCCATACACCAGGCTTCATCTCAACACCCTTTGAGCTTCACAAGGGCACCAGGCTGGGCTGTCCATTATCACCCTTGTTATTCGATTTAGCACTAGAACCACTTGTACAAAAGCTAGATGACCCTAGTACATACGTAGGCATAAAAATTGGAGACCAAGAGCATTTAACCTACTTTTTCTAATATCCAAGCACATGCCACTGATAGGACACCCTGAATTTCATAGGGGACTAGATGATAAGATCTTCAGAGATTGGAGTGCATGCGGCCTGACATCAGCAGGGTAGTTCATGAATGAGGAAGACCGGAGATGGCATACACAGAAGGAAATTCATGACAAATATAAGATACCCAGTGCACAATTCCTACAAATCAAACAAACCCTTTCTTTCTGTACAGACAAACTAATGAACTTAACCAGAGAAGCCCCGACCAATGATTTTGACTCGTTAATTGCTCAGGTACAGCAAACTCCTCCCTTGTCTGATATACAAAAAGCAATTAGACACAAATTCAATAAAAAAGGTAAAAATAAGCTTTTTTCACAATGCAAAGGGATGACATGGATCTAGAAAGCAAAATACTGAAGGGCTGGAATACGATCCGTAAAAATGTTCAAAGTGAGGTGTGGAGGGAAACTTTTTTCAAGGTGATGCACTACGCCATATATGGCTTCAACATACCTGCTGCACCGCATAGACCTAATCAATTGGTCGAATGCCCAAAGTGTAGCGCACACGCTACCACCTTTGAACATGGTATATGGTCGTGCACATATGTAAACGCCTTCTGGACTACCATAGCACAACATATCTTGAATAAATGGAAGATAAAAATATCGGTAGACGTACAATCCATGCTATTCCACGCTGCACCACAACAGACAATGGACACGCCAGACCAACAGACAATGGACACGCCAGACCAACAGACAATGGACACACGAGACCAACAGAAGTTACCACCTTTCCTACATATTTTTCTCTTGGCAGCCAAACGGGCATTACTTAAACACTGGTTAGAAAAAACAATACCAGATGTAATGGAGGTAGAAGCACAACTCATACATGTAATGCCGCTAGAAAGAATAGAAGTGGAGCGCAACAAGGAGAAAGGGGCAAAACAACATTTTAAATAATGGAAACATTTTCTGGTATCGCATTTCTCAGATTCTGAGATTTCGGCTATAGTTGCTCTTTTCAAATATACCAAATGGTATCTAATAGAGAAATTGAAAGGAACATTAGGGAGACTAGCAGGACGAGAGAGAAGCTAATCTTCTCAAAGAGAACTGACACATCTGCAAGAAAATCGCAAGGATCTGACAAACCACGACACGACGGAGGCAAATTGATATGATAGATTATCAGCATTATCTCCCCTCCCCCCCCCCCCCAGCCTATATTCTGCTTAATTACCTATGCTCCCACACAATAGTCTTAGGAAAAGAAATCTCTTTTTTTTTAAATTTATTTATTTTATTTTTTAAAATTATTTTACTTGGAAATTATTAGCTACCGTATATACCGGCGTATAAGGCGACGGGGCGTATAAGACGACCCCCCAACTGTCACCTTACACGCCGGTATACAGTGGAGAAAAAAAAAAATTCATTACTCACCTCCCACGGCGTTCTGTCGCGCTCCGGCAGGATGTCGCTCGCTCCGGCAGGCTGTCGCTCGCTCCTCGTTCCCGGCGCAGCATAGCTTTCTGAATGCGGGGCTTGAAATCCCCGCTTCCAGAAAGCTAATACACACGCCGGCAGCCGGTACAGCTATTCAATGACATCATTGAATGGCTGTGATTGGCTAAAGCACACGTGGCTTCAGCCAATCACACTATTCAATGACATCATTGAATGGGTGTGATTGCTAACACGTGTGCCTTCAGCCAATCACAGCCATTCAATGATGTCATTGAATAGTGTGATTGGCTGAAGCCACGTGTGCTTTAGCCAATCACAGCCATTCAATGATGTCATGGCTGCCGGCGTGTGTATTAGCTTTCTGGAAGCGGGGATTTCAAGCCCCGCATTCAGAAAGCTATGCTGCGCCGGGGTCGAGGAGCGAGCGACAGCCTGCCGGAGCGAGCGACATCCTGCCGGAGCGCGACAGAACGCCGTGGGAGGTGAGTAATGAATTTTTTTTTTTTACACTTTTTTGTTTTTGTATTACCGGCGCATAAGACGACCCCCAACTGCAGAGCAGATTTTTCGGGGTTCAAAAGTCGTCTTATACGCCGGTATATACGGTACATGAATATGTACAAGCTGTGTATGCTCCATCTATGTTGCGTTTTTTTTGTTTGTTCGTTTTTATTTAATACAAACAGCTGATTTAGTATCTGTATGTTACACATGGTATATACTATGTAAAACAACAAGCGTGATGTCAATGTCTTTGCACTATTTTTATTGAAAAATATGCCAAATCAACAAATAAAGAGAAGTTTGAAAAAAAACAAAACAACTAATGCATTCTGTTACCCACCAGCATGTACCCCCTGACCGTAACCTGGCTCTCTGCTTCTTGAAAACAGACAAACTATCCCCTTTCTATTTAGCCATCACCTCACACATTATACTAGCGGCACGCCTAGCAATAGCCAAACACTGGAAATCAAAAGAAGCTCCCTCCATATCAGAGGTTAGAAATTTGGTGGAACTCACCTTCCACCTAGAGGAAGCTTACTCACGTAGATTTGTTTCTCAACACCCCCGCACATCCTTTTGCGCAACCTGGCTAGATTACACAACCAATAACCCCTCATAGAGAGGACGGTAACCAAAGAAGTAAATGGAGAAGGGGCCGTGAAAGGTAGACATAAAGGAGACCACCGCAAGCCAACGATCCCCCTCCCACCTACCAACCCCAAGCAATCTTACTCCACCACCCCCTTTACCCTTCTCTCCCCTCTCCCCAGCTCTACATCTCCCAAATTCTGAACTCTTTATCTATAGCGAAATGACCCATTACAGTGTTTCTCAACTCCAGTCCTCAGGACCCCCCAACAGGTCATGTTTTCAGGATCTCCTATAGTAAGAACACCTGTGGCAATGTCTGAGGCGCTGACAATAATTACATCACCTGTGCAATACTGAGGAAATCCTGAAAACCTGACCTGTTGGGGGGTCCCGAGGACTGGAGTTGAGAAACACTGCATGATTAGCAGAACCCTAGAATAACCACCTTTTTAACTATGGAAATGTGGGGGCGTGGCCAGCTAATGGAGGAGTGAGACGTGCCTCAGCTCGGCTCCCGCATCCAGCCCCATCTAGCCTACACGTGGAGGACCCAGACCCGGCAAACCGCAACAATGGCGAAGGGGAAGAAGAGAGGAGTCATACTAACCTCCTCAGACGACTCCAGGAGAAGCATTGCGACCCTGTTGAGACAAACAGCGGGAGCGGAGTCCCGGGAGCGCGCTCCCAAGATGGCGCCCGCTCCACTTCCGGAGCGGCAACCCAGCCCGGCATCGGACAGCGACCAGCCGGCTGGAAACGGGAGAGAGACCAGAAGCCTGGGCGGCCCAGCAGAGGACCCCGATCACCACATAGAGCGGAGAGGAGGTGACGGCACGATACCGGCGGCGGACGGCGGACCGCCGGAACCCGCCGGCAGCAGCAGTATAACGGAGGGGGGAGGAGGAGCGGCAAGCGCCGAGGGCGCTACAGCAACTGAGGAGGGGAGAGCGGCAAGGGGAATCAGTGAGCCAGCCCCAGAGATAAGGGGAGACCCCACCACCACAGTAACAGAGCCACCTGCGGCTCAGATAGCCCCCCCACAGGCAGACCTGCAGCACCCAGCAGGGGAAAAGGGGCCAGGAAGAGCAGCCCAGGCAAAGGGGAGAGCCCGACAACCATCCCCAGCAGAAGAGCCCCTAGTGGAGCAGATAGCCCCCCCACAGGCAGACCTGCAGCACCCAGCAGGGGAAAAGGGGCCAGGAAGAGCAGCCCAGGCAAAGGGGAGAGCCCAACAACCATCCCCAGCAGAAGAGCCCCTAGTGGAGCAGGGGAAAAGGGCAACGGCCCACACAGGCAACAAGCCCAGCAAGGGGGCACAGCCAAACCAGCACCCAGCGAGGCAGGACGAACCCCCCCAGCAAGATGCAGGACTGGCTGGCAAACACCCCCCTCCGGGAAACAGTCTCTCAAGGCAGAGCAGTACCCCACCAATATCCAGCTCCCCAAAGCCGCCCTCCCGGCAAGGAGACACCCCTAAGGGCCCTACGCACACCCCGCACATAAGCACGCCGGACGCAGACACAAGCCAGCCACGACCGAGCTCCCCTCAGCTGCACAAAAGTGCATCACAAAGAAAGACCAGATTGGCAGACGAGCAGGCCACAACCACAACTAAGCCACCACAGAGGCCAAACATGCAGAACGAGTCCAGTAACTGGGCCAAGATTGCATCAACATCCCCTGTGCCGCAATCGGATCAGGCTCCCCCGCGGTCCAGTCTCCCACTGACACACGGCTCGCCAGAGCAACTTCTAGGACTCAGAGCCCCTTTCAAAAAACCCACAGATTACCACCAGCCCGAGACAGAGAATGGCCCACCAGGACATCCATACCGCAGCGCCCCGCTACCACAAAGAAGCGTGGGACAGAGAAGATACATACAGACCGATGTGCAAAGCGCAGCCAAACCCAAGACTCCCGAGCTGCAAGACAGCATACCGAACCTGGGGACAGGCAGCGCAGACAACTCCGGCAGCAGAACAGGGCGATCGAACTTCAGACACCTAGCCCAGAGCGAACCCAACAACCAAACCCTTGAATCAGAAGTGGGAGAGGACTGGGACTGGAAAAGTCATCTAAGGGCTCTACCGACACAGAATCATATTGATACCCTTTTCCAGCAACTCGAGGCTGCACGTAAGAAGGACGTAGCGTCTCTCCAGCAGGAGATACGACAAATAGGCCAGAGAGTAGAGGCAGTAGAGGAGGCCCAGGAGAAGGTCACAGAAACGCTTGAGGCGCATGATCAAGAGCTACACCTACACTCCCAGCAGATCCTGGATCTCTACACGCACCTCGATGATCTAGAAAACCGTCATCGGAGAAATAATGTACGGATTAGAGGTCTCACCGAAGAAGTGGAACCATCACAACTTGAAGGCTGGGCCCAGTCATTCTTCAATAATATATTAAAGCGACCGGAGTCCGCCTTACTAGAAATAGATAGAATTCACAGGTCTCTCGGCCCGAAATCCTCAGATCCTAGCAGACCCAGAGATGTGGTCTGCCGAATACATTTCTACAGAGATAAGGACTTAATTCTACAAAAAATACGAGCCATCAAAGATTTGTCCTTCCAGGGTACCCAGATCCTGATTCTTCCGGACCTTTCGCGTCGAACTCTACAGCTGCGCAGAGCATTGAGACCGCTGCTGACCATCCTCCAGGATAGGGGGATTCCCTATCGCTGGGGTTTCCCCTTCCAACTACATGCTTCCAAGAATGGCAAGGCAGCAACATTCCGAGGACTGGGGGACTTACCACATTTCTTGGGAACTCTGGAACTACCCCCAGTCCGATTACCAGATTGGCCAACACCGTGCTCCCTTCCGGTGCCACCCCCAAGAAACACGTGGATATCGGTACCTCCGAGATCCAGACGACGACGTAGAGACCAACGCCAGGGGGGAAATGAAGACGCCAGAAGCGGAGCGGCAGAGTGACAGGGACGCAGCCACTTTTATTCCACAACCTCATACTGTCTTGCTTCTCCGCTTTCCATGCATATATCACTACTATACCTATAACCCCTTTCCCCCCCTTCTCTAAATGCGCCTGTATAGGGTGAATATGCCACAAGATCTTACTAGCAGGGGGGACGAATTTGACGTAGCCGGGTCTGGGTACGCCCACACATATGTTTAACGATCCCGGTTCCCACACACGGGATTCACTCTCGACGGGGTGGGGATGCGGGGGGGAGCCCACCCTTCCTTGGCCTCCACACTCCCACATAGGGCTGACAGCTAATTTAAGCTGTTGTTTTCTGCCTAGTATAGGCGAACCATTAGTTCTAGGGGACCGCTAGCGGCCCTCTACCAGATGTTATTTGTTCTTAAGTTACGTGTTTATCCCCTATTTGGTCTTCCCCGATGTGTCGTTTCCTCTGGTGTCATCCCCCTCTACCCTTCCCCGCCCCTATCCCACCTGAGGAGAGATGGGAGATACGCATTCACCCCGGTTTCTAGGCTTAAATGGCGAATTTAACATTTTGCACCCACAATGCCAAGGGGCTAAACAGCCCTCAGAAGAGACGACAGCTCCTCTATCACCTCCATAGAAAAAGAGTAATGGTAGCCATGCTACAGGAGACCCATTTCAGGGAGGGGAGCGTGCCAACTTGCTCCTCCTCGTACTACCCCAAGTGGCTCCATAGTCCCGACCCTCTGAGAAAGGCAGGAGGGGTTTCCATTGCCCTACATAGGACGCTCCAATACCAGTCAGTTGATTCCTTTATTGACCCAGGGGGCAGATATATTTTTCTCAAGGTTGAAATAACGGGTACAGTGACCACCTTTGCTAATATCTATCTCCCCAACCAGAACCAAGTTCCCGCGGCGATGAGAGTGCTGACCGCCTTAGCCAAATTCGCGGACGGATCGAGAATAATTCTGGGCGGAGACCTTAACGTGGCAATGGACCCCGAAGTGGACACTTCATCGGGTAAGTCCTCCGTCTCCCGGGCAGCAACCAGGGCACTCAAAAAAAAGCTAGATGCATTACACTTAATAGATCTCTGGAGAACATTACATCCAGACACCCGGGATTACACGTTCCACTCAGCGGCTCACAACTCCTACAGTAGGATCGATTATCTTATGATTTCACACAGCCTCTTAGATAGCTCCCCTTCATGCTCACATGGGGACCTGCTGTGGTCAGACCATGCCCCGGTTTTTGGGGGTCTAGTGGGGTGGGGGTCCACACCTAGATGTCAGTCCTGGAGACTCAACGACAATCTCCTAAAAGACCCCCTATGCGTATCAATACTTAGAAAAGAAATTGAAACTTTTAAGGAGACACACCAAGCAGATCAGACCCCGGCACCAATTAAATGGGAAGCCCTCAAGTGTATTCTAAGGGGCGTGCTGATTTCCCAGGGAACCAGGATTAAAAAAGAAAGAGCAGCCACCTTGACGGGGCTACTTGCTACCCTGAGGGCCAAGGAGAACACTAACAAAAGACAGCAAAACGAAACACTGCGGGCGGAAATCTCGCTGGTCCGCCAACAGATCTTAGAGATACTAGACCAGCGCTCCTTGGCTCTCAGGGACAAAATCAGAAAAGGGTCCTTTGAATACGGGGACAAATGTGGGGCGCACCTGGCTAGGACCCTCCATCCCAGGTCCCCTCAAACATATATCCCTAAAATTCAATCCGCCAGAGGCCAAGTAGTACACAACACCAAGGATATACTGGAGGAATTTAAATCCTTCTACGACAGACTCTACAACATCCCGATAGAGACACATACTCCACACCAGACCCTTAAAAACGAGATAGATGCCTACCTCTCTGAATATGCACCTAAGAGCCTGGCACCAACAGAGGCTGAGGCCCTGGAGCAGGACTTCTCACCCCCAGAACTGACCAATATAATCCAAAATCTGAAAGTAAGTAAGAGCCCGGGCCCAGATGGATATACAGCTAGATTTTATAAATTATTTGCGGAAGAACTTGCCCCAGTAGTTTTAGACGCATTTAACGCGGTAAACAAAGGCCACCCGTTCCCCAGGCAGGCTCTGCAGGCCCACATCACAGTTATACTTAAACCGGGTAAGGACCCCTCGGCCTGCGGGAGCTACAGGCCAATCTCACTGATAAACGTCGATCTCAAGATGTTTGCTAAATTGATAGCAAACAGACTACAAAACCAAATCCCTAAGATGATCCACTTGGAGCAGGTTGGCTTTGTCCCTGGCAGAGAGGCAAGGGACAACACTATAAAAACAATGTCCCTAATAGCTAGAGCCAAATCGACTAACACCCCCCTATGCCTCCTGTCGATTGATGCAGAGAAGGCTTTCGACAGGGTGAGTTGGACCTTCCTCTTTGCCACACTAGAGAAAATCGGTCTGGGCCCACGGATGCTCCAGTGGATCATGGCACTTTACCAGGACCCGACCGCAAGAATCAGAGTGAACGGGACGCTGTCCGATACGCTCAGAGTGGGCAACGGGACGAGGCAGGGGTGCCCCCTCTCCCCCTTTCTCTACATTCTTACTATGGAGACCCTAGCGAACGCTATTCGCAGCAATGACTCAATAAAGGGTTACAGGGTTGGCACCTCAGAGCATAAAATGGCATTATTTGCCGATGATCTGCTGCTGTACCTGTCTAACCCCCGAATCGGCATGCCTGTGCTCTTAAAGGAATTCGAGAAATTCGGGAGAATTAATAACTACAAAGTCAACGCACAGAAATCAGAGGCCCTGAACATAACACTCCCGCAGGCCGAGGTCTCTCATCTGAAGTCGGTACTCCCCTTTCGGTGGGTCGACTCACACTTAAAATATTTGGGAATAAGCATTTCAGCGGAGCCTGCGGCAGCCTTTAAATTAAATTTTATCCCATTTGTCGAAAGCCTGGAGAAGGATTTGGGCAAATGGAACCCCCTCTACATCTCATGGAATGGGCGAATTAATGCGGTAAAAATGGACGTGCTGCCCAAATTTCTATACATCTGCCAAACCATTCCAATAGGTCTACCAAGAGTTTTCTTCAAAAAAATTAGATCCCTGATTATTAACTTCGTATGGAAGGGGTGCAAACCACGACTGCGCCACTCCATACTGACGAGGGAAAAAGAAAAGGGAGGCCTGGGCCTACCAGACTTCTCGTTATACCATAAAGCCAACATAGCAAACTGTGCCCTTGATATTATCAAAAGCAGGAGTTCAAGGCTATGGGTGGAAATAGAGCATGCAGGGGAGACGGATGGCCTATACGGAGCCCCCTGGATACCAACCAGGTGGATAAAAAATATTCCCAATATTTCCCCCTTCAGTCTCCAATTGTTTACCACATGGGCGGGCTTTGCGCCTCGCATGGGCTTGGTCACGGTTCCTGGGCCGTTAACACCGCTTACTGCAAACCCCTTATTTGAAACCACCAAAAATAGGACGGGTCTCCTGGCCCTCCCGGCTACACCAACCCCCAGACTAAGAGACGTAATGACAGAGTCAGGATTGAAATCTTTGACAGAGATTCTAGACCAGGCTCCACCACAGCCAGGTTTTTGGCTGCAATACCTACAGTTAAGGGGCTTTGTGAGCTCGCTGATGCCGAAAGGGAATTTGACAGCATCCCCTACGGAGTTCGAACAAATCTGTCTTTCAGGCCTATCCCAGAGGCACATGATCTCTAAGTTGTATAAAATGCTGCTGTGTCGGGAGACGGGGGACGAGGCCCTGGGGTACAAGGGATCCTGGGAGCGGGAGTTGGGGGACAACCTCACAGAGGAGGACTGGGGAAGGATCTGGAATCTGACCCATAAGGTTTCCACGGCAGGGAAAATTCAAGACCTTAATTACAAGATAGTTTCAAGGTGGCACAGGACCCCTGACCAACTGCAGAGGATCTTTCCCCAGGTTTCCTCGGAGTGCTGGAGGTGCGGCGGGAGCAGAGGCAACATGATCCATATTTGGTGGGCATGTCAGCCAGTAGCCGAGCTCTGGAAAGAAGTGACAACCCTGTACAACCAAGTCAATCACACGGACGTTACGATGACGCCCAAGCTTGCCCTGCTCTCGCTGTTCCCGGGCTCCGTGAGAGAGGCGAAAGTAAGTCTATTAAAACATTTTATAATAGCAATGAGAAGACTCATTCCAAGACTGTGGCGCTCAGCCGCCGCCCCAACCAGGGGCATGTGGGTGGAAGAACTCCATACTCTCATGAGATTGGACGAGCTGGGGGCAGACGAGCCCAAACTATGGGAAGCCTACTACAAGCTATGGCAGCCGTGGGTGGCGTTCAGGGGAACGGATAATCTCAGAAAATGGATAGAGCAAGGCTCTTTAGACCAATGAGATTGTAAGAAAGACCCCCTGGGCGTAGCACACGCGGCCATACCTACTTCCAACTCCACACACCTCTCCTCTCCCCCTCCCCAGGCCCCTTCTTTCCGCCTCCCTCCTTCCCTACCCCCTCCCCCCCCAATGTTTGTCATAGAGTAAGTAAAATAAATGTCGACGGCAAAGGAAAGGTCCATATCAGAACTGCAAGACGGGACGAGACTGGGCACCCAGTCTTGTAATATAGACTAAGACAGAGAGGAGAGAAGGGGACAATACACAACAAGGAGTCAACGCAAACAAGATGCCTCAGAATTACTGGGGGAAGCGCAACGTTAATCCCCCATGATACTCTGTTCTTTGTCTCCTCTTCTCTGCTAATTTTCTGCTCGCATAATAAGTCTCTGAAGCAGACACATCTATAATAGTTTACCAAGTTTATTTCACTGCTTGTCTTGATAAGGTTGAAGTGATATACAAATGTGACCAAGCTGTCGATGTGCAATAAAATTTATTTGAATTTAACTATTGGAAATGTACCGCCGCTGTTTTTGTTTTGTTTTTTATACTTACTTATGTTTTTGTTTTTTGTTTATGTTTCAGTCTCAATTTTGCTATGATTATGGCTCACCTATCAAGTTGCCTCTTTAAATCTGTAATTTGTTGTCTATTTTGAAAAATTTCTAATAAAAATTCAATTATTAAAAAAAAAAAACCCAACATTTTTTTTTTGTATAGCATACATATGAATTAAGATATTCACCTCAAAATGAATACCCCTGTTTTTCAGTGTTCAGAAACACATCCATGGTAGCCCCAATCTATATATGTAAAATTAAATGTATGCGTGTCTGTGTGTGTGTCTGTTTATTTGTCCTTTATGCGCTACTACACCATTCATCCAATCGCCATGAAACTTTGGGAAGTTGAGTACACTCCTGGGAAGATTACTGGCATAGTACATCTATCCTATGATGAATGGCGCACATGCGAGCGTCATCGACAGTTATGCCCTCCTCCACATAGATGGTTCGATTTCCATCATTGCCACTAATTCTCTTACTTCCTGATGTTGTAGAAACATGAAATTTGGCAAAAGCATTGATTATGTCATAAATAGGAAAAGTTACTGGGTCCCAACTTGATTATTCAATTCTAAGCGTCAAAGAATTAGCGTTCAAATTTTACGTACGGAATCTAATTTTCTCACTTCCCAAAGTCATAGAAACTTGAAATTTGGCACGAGCATTGATTATGTCATAAATTGGAAAAGTTAATGGGTCCCCACTACAGATGAGCGAGCGTACTCTTCCGAGCTTGATACTCGTTCGAGTATTAGGGTGTTCGAGATGCTCGTTACTCGAGACGAGCACCACACGATGTTCGAGTTACTTTCACTTTCTTCCCTGAAAAATGTGCGTGCTTTTCTGGCCAATTGAAAGACAGGGAAGGCATTACAACTTCCTCCTGTGATGTTCCAGCCCTATACCACCCCCCTGCAGTGAGTGGCTGGGGAGATCAGGTGACACCCTAGTATTTAAATCTGCCCCGCCCGCGGCTCGCCACAGATGCATTCTGACAGAGATCAGGGAAAGTGCTGCTAATTCTGCTGCTGCTATAGGGAGAGTGTTAGGTGTTATTTTAAACTTCAAGTACCCCAACGGTTCTTCTTAGGGGCACATCTGACCGTGTGCAGTACTGTTGAGGCTGCTGGGATCAGTGTTGCACTTTTTTTTTTTGTATATCGGGCGTGCAGAGCATTGCGTCCTCCGTCTGCAGTCATTTTACAGAGTATAGGGGCAGTACTGGTGAGGCAGGGACAGTGGTACAGGGAAAGAGATATACTGTCTATATAGGCAGTGGGCTTTTTCAAAAAAATTGGGGAAAAAATACTATATTTGGGCTGCCTGTGACCGTCTTCAGTGTACTGCGTGTCTGCTGGGGGGGTAGTAGTCACTAATTAATACCCAGCTAAGCGTTACAGCAGGCTTGCGCAAAATTGTTTCCTGGCTCTGCTGTCTCGGTTACATCACCGCCGTCATAGCGCCAGAGGGAAACAGTATACATAATATACGCTGCATACAGTATCTGTCTGCTGTTTCAGCTTACCATTTAAAAAAATAGAAGCAAAATACTTAAGGCCTACCACGGGCCTTTGGCCACTTGACTGCTTCTGGGCTGTGAATTCCAGTAGCTCAGTCATACGCACCTACGTCTCACTACAGCATTGCGCATAATTGTTTCTTGGCTCTGCTGTGCGTTCTGTAAGCGAAGTCAGCCTCCAACCACAGGCCAATAAGCGGCACATTTAATTACAGCGTTCTATTTCTGCTCTACTCGTAATACACCATGCTGAGGGGTAGGGGTAGGCTTAGAGGACGTGGACGCGGGCGAGGATGCGGAGGCCCAAATCAGGGTGTGGGCACAGGCCGAGCTCCTGATCCAGGTGTATCGCAGCCGACTGCTGCGGGATTAGGGAAGAGGCAAGTTTCTGGTATCCCCAGATTAATCTCACAATTAATGGATCCACGCGGCAGACCTTTATTAGAAACTGAGCAGTGTGAGCAGGTCCTGTTGTGGATGGCAGAAAGTGCATCCAGCAATCTATCGACCACCCAGACTTCTACGCCGTCCACTGCTGCTGCTCCTCCTTCCTCCCAGCCTCCTCACTCCATTAAAATGACACATTCTGAGGAGCAGGCAGACTCCCAGGAACTGTTCTCGGGCCCCTGCCCAGAATGGGCAGCAATTGTTCCTCTTCCACCGGAGGAGTTTGTCGTGACTGATGCCCAACCTTTGGAAAGTTCCCGGGGTCCGGGGGATGAGCCTGGGGACTTCCGGCAACTGTCTCAAGAGCTTTCAGTGGGTGAGGAGGACAATGACGATGAGACACAGTTGTCTATCAGTCAGGTAGTAGTAATTTCAGTAAGTCCGAGGGAGGAGCGCACAGAGGATTCGGAGGAAGAGCAGCTGGGCGATGAGGTGACTGACCCCACCTGGTTTGCTAAGCCTACTGAGGACAGGTCTTCAGAGGGGGAGGCAAGTGCAGCAGCAGGGCAGGTTGGAATAGGCAGTGCGGTGGCCAGGGGTAGAGGCCGGGCCAGACCAAATAATCCACCAACTGTTTCCTAAAGCGCCCCCTCGCGCCATGCCACCCTGCAGAAGCCGAGGTGCTCAAAGGTGTGGCAGTTTTTCACTGAGAGTGCAGACGACCGACGAACTGTGGTGTGCAAGGTTTGTCGCACCAAGATCAGCCGGGGAGCCACCACCACCAGCCTCACCACCACCAGCATGCGCAGACATATGATGGCCAAGCACCCCACAAGGTGGGACGAAGGCCGTTCACTGCCTCCGGTTTGCACCACTGCCTCTCCCCCTGTGCCCCAACCTGCCACTGAGATCCAACCCCCCTCTCAGAACACAGGCACGACCGTCTCCTGGCCTGCACCGACACCCTCATCTCCGCTGTCCTCGGCCCCATCCAGCAATGTCTCTCAGCGCAGCGTCCAGCCGTCGCTAGCGCAACTGTTTGAGCGCAAGCGCAAGTACGCCGCCACGCACCCGCATGCTTAAGCGTTAAACATGCACATAGCCAAATTGATCAGCCTGGAGATACTGCCATATAGGCTTGTGGAAACGGAGGCTTTCAAAAACATGATGGCGGCGGCCCCGTGCTACTCGGTTCCCAGTCGCCACTACTTTTCCTGATGTGCCGTCCCAGCCCTGCACGACCACGTCTCCCGCAACATTGTATGCGCCCTCACAAACGCGGTTACTGCCAAGGTCCACTTAACAACAGACACATGGACAAGCACAGGCGGGCAGGGCCACTATATCTCCCTGACGGCACATTGGGTGAATTTAGTGGAGGCTGGGACCGAGTCAGAGCCTGGGATCGCTCACGTCCTACCCACCCCCAGAATTGCGGGCCCCAGCTCGGTGCTGGTATCTGCGGCGGTGTATGCTTCCTCCACTAAACCACCATCCTCCTACGCAACCTCTGTCTCGCAATCAAGATGTGTCAGCAGCAGCACGTCGCCAGCAGTCTGTGTCGCGCGGCATGGCAGCACAGCGGTGGGCAAGCGTCAGCAGGCCGTGCTAAAACTACTCAGCTTAGGAGAGAAGAGGCACACGGCCCATGGACTGCTGCAGGGTCTGACAAATCAGACCATCCGCTGGCTTTCGCCGCTGAGCCTCCAACCGGGCATGGTCGTGTGTGACAACGGCCGTAACCTGGTGGCGGCTCTGCAGCTCGGCAGCCTCACGCACGTGCCATGCCTGGCCCACGTCTTTAATTTGGTAGTTCAGCGCTTTCTGAAAAGCTACCCACGCTTGTCAGACCTGCTCGGAAAGGTGCACCGACTCAGCGCACATTTCTGCAAGTCCAAGACGGACGCTGCCACCCTGCGCACCCTGCAACATCAGTTTAATCTGCCAGTGCACCGACTGCTGTGCGACGTGCCCACACGGTGGAACTCTATGCTCCACATGTTGGCCAGGCTCTATGAGCAGCGTAGAGCTTTAGTGGAATACCAACTCCAACATGGGCGGCGTACTGGGAGTCAGCCTCCTCAATTCTTTACAGAAGAGTGGGCCTGGTTGGCAGACATCTGCCAGGTCCTTGGAAACTTTGAGGAGTCTACCCAGATGGTGAGCGGCGATGCTGCAATCATTAGCGTCACCATTCCTCTGCTATGCCTCTTGAGAAGTTCCCTGCAAAGCATAAAGGCAGACGCTTTGCGCTCGGAAACGGAGGCGGGGGAAGACAGTATGTCGCTGGATAGTCAGAGCACCCTAATGTCTATATCTCAGCGCATTGAGGAGGAAGAGGAGGTGGAGGGGAAGGAGCCTGAGGAGGAGCAGGGGGAAGAGTCAGCCGGGCCCACTGCTGAGGGTACCCATACTGCTTGCCTGTCATACTTTAAGCGTGTATGGCCTGAGGAGGAGGAGGATCCTGAAAGTGATCTTCCTAGTGAGGACAGCCATGTGTTGCGTACAGGTACCCTGGCACACATGGCTGACTTCATGTTAGGATGCCTTTCTCGTGACCCTCGCGTTAGACGCATTCGGGCCACTACGGATTACTGGGTGTACACACTGCTTGACCCACGGTATAAGGGGATCCTTTCCACTCTCATACCCGAAGAGGAAAGGGGTTCGAGAGTGATGCTATACCACAGGACCCTGGTGGACAAAATGATGGTAAAATTCCCATCCGACAGCGCTAGTGGCAGAAGGCGCAGTTCCGAAGGCCAGGTAGCAGGGGAGGCGCGGAGATCAGGCAGCATGTACAGCGCAGGCAGGGGAACACTCTCCAAGGCCTTTGCTTTATGGCTCCCCAGCAAGACTGTGTCACCGCTCCCCTGTCAGCCGGAGCACTGTAAAAGGATGGTGAGGGAGTACGTAGCTGATCGCACGACCATCCTCCGTGACGCCTCTGCTCCGTACAACTACTGGGTGTCGAAGCTGGACACGTGGCCTGAACTCGCGCTGTATGCCCTGGAGGTGCTTGCTTGTCCTGCGGCTAGCGTCTTGTCAGAGAGGGTGTTTAGTGCGGCTGGTGGAATCATCACGGATAAGTGTACCCGCCTGCCAACCGACAGTGCCAACAGGCTTACACTCATAAAGATGAACAAAGCCTGGATTTCCCCAGACTTCTCTTCTCCACCAGCAGACAGCAGCGGTACCTAAACAATACGTAGGCTGCACCCCCGGATGGAAGCATCGTTCTCTATCACCATCAAAAACGGGGACCTTGTAGCTTCATCAATCTGTGTATTATATTCATCCTCCTCCTCCTGCTCCTCCTCCTGAAACCTCACGTAATCACGCCGAACGGGCAATTTTTCTTAGGCCCACAAGGCTCAGTCATATTACTTTTGTAAACAATGTTTATACGTTTCAATTCTCATTAAAGCGTTGAAACTTGCACCTGAACCAATTTTTATTTTAACTGGGCTGCCTCCAGGCCTAGTTACAAATTAAGCCACATTAACCAAAGCGATTAATGGGTTTCACCTGCCCTCTTGGTTGGGCATGGGCAATTTTTACTGAGGTACATTAGTACTATTGGTACACCAATTTTTTTCGGCCCTCGTCTACAGTGTAATCCTAGTAATTTTTATGGGCTTCGCCTGCACTCATGGTACAGCAAGGTGTGTGGGGTTGGCCTACACTTTTGCTACATAAATGTAACTGGGGCCTTGTCTATACTTCAACTACTGAAATGTGAAAGAGACTGTTATCTCTCTAAACTGCTGCAACGGGAATGTTCCTGTGGCCTGTCTTGACTGCCACTACTACTGAAATGGAACTAATACTGTGCTCCCCCTATACTGCTGCTTCGGAATTGTTACTGGGGCCTGTCTACAGTGCTACTATTACTGAAATGGAACTAAGACTGTGCTCCCCCTATACTGCTGCTTCGGAATTGTTACTGGGGCCTGTCTTCAGTGCTACTATTACTGAAATGGAACTAAGACTGTGCTCCCCCTATACTGCTGCTTCGGAATTGTTACTGGGGCCTGTCTTCAGTGCTACTACTACTGAGATGGAACTAATACTGTGCTCCCCCTATAATGCTGCTAGTGATATGTTACTGGGGCCTGTCTCTAATGCTACTGCTGAAATGTTACTAATTCTGGGCTCTGCCTATACCGCTGCTAATGCTATGTCACTGGGGTGTGGAAACGGAGGCTTCCCAAAGACATGATGGTGGCGAAGCCATTTCCCACCAACGCGGTTACTGTTAAGGTGCATATAACCACGGACACGTGGAGAGGACACGTAGTGCCTCAAAAACATCCCCCTCCTCCTCCAACAATGAAAACATTCTTGGCAAATACCTTTGCATTGGTCCGTCTGGTGGCAGTCCAAGAATTTCACCTTTACCGACACAACAAGAAAGTCCCCCCGCCACGGCCCACTTAATCCTGGCCACATTCCGAAAACCAGCTAAATAAAACCGCGCTACTAGGTCCGCAGTCGCTACCACATTCCCACCAACGCGGTTACTGTTAAGGTACATATTACCACTCTGACTGGGGCATGCACTGTGGGCCCAAGCACACCTGTATTGTATGTTACGTTAGCTCTGCTGAGCAGGGCACTGCAATGGGATATATTTATGTACCGCCGGTGGGTTCCAGGGAGCCACCCATGCTGTGGGTCCACAGGGACTTCCCATTAGGGATTTGTACCTGCCAGTGTCTATGTGTTAAAAACCCCGGTCAGACTGGGGCATGCAGTGTGGGCCGAAGACCACCTGCATTTAATCGGACGCTACCTCAGCTGTGCTGGGCACTGCAATGGGATATATTTATGTACCGACGGTGGCTTCCTGGGACCCACCTATGCTGTCGGTCCACACGGAGTTGTAACTGCATGTGTCTACTTATAAAGAACCCCAGTCTGACTGGGGCATGCAGTGTGGGCCGAAGCCCACCTGCATTAAACCTGACGTTACCTCAGCTGTGTTGGGCACTGCAATGGGATTTATTTATGTACCGCCGGTGGGTTCCAGGGAGCCACCCATGCTGTGGGTCCACACGGACTTCACAATAGGGAGTTGTACCTGCCTGTGTCTACTTATAAAAAACCCCAGTCTGACTGGGGCATGCAGTGTGGGCCGAAGCCCACCTGCATTTAATCTGACGTTAGCTCTGCTGTCCAGGGCACTGCAATTGGATACATTTTTGTACAGCCGGTGGGTTCCAGGGAGCACAGCATGAGTGCACATGGAATTCCCATTGCGGAGTTGTACCTGCCTATGACTATTTATAAAAAACCCCGGTGTGACTGGGGCTTGCAGACACCTTGACAGAATGAATAGTGTGTGGCACATGGGTTCCCCATTGCTATGCCCACGTGTGCAGCTCCTGATGGCGGTGGCACAGGATTCTATTTCTCATTGCTTCTGTACAGCATTGTGGGCTATCGCCCCGCCCCTTTTAAAGAGGGTCGCTGCCTGGCCGTGCCAACCCTCTGCAGTGTGTGTCTGCAGTTCCTCCTCATGGCAGACGCACTTATAAATAGACATGAGGGTGGTGTGGCTATGAGGCCAGCGTGTGGCATGAGGGCAGCTGAAGGCTGTGCAGGGATTTTTTGGTGTGTGCTGTGGACACTGGGTCGTGCGCGCGCGCGGGGGGGGGGGGGGGTTGGGCAGCATGTAACCCAGGAGAAGTGGCAGTGGATTGTCATGCAGGCAGTGATTGTGCTTTGTTGGAGGTAGTGTGGTGCTTTGCAAAGGTATGCCTTGCTAATGAGGGTTTTTTCAGAAGTAAAAATTGTTGGGATGGGGGGGGGGCACTCTTGCCGCTATTGTGGCTTAATAGTGGGACCTGGGAACTTGAGATGCAGCCCAACATGTAGCCCCTCGCCCGCCCTATCCGTTTCTGTGTCGTTCCCATCACTTTCTTGAATTTCCCAGATTTTCACAAATGAAAACCTTAGCGAGCATATGCGATATACAAAAATGCTCGGGTCACCCATTGACTTCAATGGGGTTCATTACTCGAAACGAACCCTCAAGCATCGCGAAAAGTTCGTCTCGATTAACGAGCACCCGAGCATTTTGGTGTTCGCTCATCTCTAGTCCCAACTCCATTATTTAATTCTAAGCGCAAAAGAATTAGCGTCCAAATTTTACGTACGGAATCTAATTTTCTCACTTCCCAATGTCATAGATACTTAAAATTTGGCACAATCATTGATTATGTCATAAATAGGAAAACTTAATGGGTCCCAACTCAATTATTATATTCTAAGCGCAAAAGAATTAGCATCAAAATTTTATGTACGGAATCGAATTCTCTCACTTCCCGATGTAATTTGGCACGAGCATTGATTATAACACAAATAGGAAAAGTGAATGAACCCCAACTCGATTATTCAATTCTAAGCGCAAAAGAATTAGTGTCCAAATTTTATTTATGGAATCTAATTCTCTCACTACCTGATGTCATCTATACATATAAAACTAGCTGATATACCCGGCTTCGCCCGAGTTAATTTGGTACTGGTGTTTACCTGGTGTTCACACGGAAAATCTTATGAAGTCGTGGTTACTATAGAGATACTGAGGAAAAAAAATATGTTCACCATTTTGCATAGTTCTCTGCGTTACCCAGGAAACACCACGTGGAGGTAACCATGCGACGTTTCCTTTATATAAAATGACATCAGGAAGTGAGAGAATTAGATTACATACGTAAAATTTGGACGCTAATTCTTTTGCGCTTAGGATTGAATAATCAAGTTGGGACCCATTAGCTTTTCCTATTTATGACATAATCAATGCTCGTGCCAAATTTCCCGTTTCTATGACACCGGAAAGTGAAAAAATTACATTCCGCATGTAAAATTTTGACGCCATTTCTTTTGTGCTAGAATTGAATAATCGAGTTGGGACCCATTAGCGTTTCCTATTTATGACATAATCAATGCTTGTACCAATTTTCATATTTTTATGACACTGGAAAGTGAAAAAATTACATTCCGTACATAAAATTTGGACGCTAATTCTTTTGCGCATTGAATTGAATAATGGAGTTGGGACCCATTAGCTTTTCCTATTTATGACATAATCAATGCTCGTGCCAAATTTCCCGTTTCTATGACACCGGAAAGTGAAAAAATTACATTCCGTGCGTAAAATTTTGACGCCAATTCTTTTGCGCTAGAATTGAATAATCGAGTTGGGACCCATTAGCTTTTCCTATTTATGGCATAATCAATGCTCGTGCCAAATTTCATGTTTCTATGACACCGGAAAGGGAAGAAATTACATTCCGTACGTAAAATTTGGATGCTAATTCTTTTGCGCATAGAATTGAATAATTGAGTTGGGACCCATTAGCTTTTCTTATTTATGACATAATCAATGCTCATGCCAAATTTCCTGTTTCTATGACACCGGAAATTAAAAAAATTACATTCCGCACGTAAAATTTCGACGCCAATTCTTTTGCGCTAGAATTTAATAATCGAGTTGGGACCCATTAGCTTTTCCTATGTATGACATAATCGATACTCGTGCCAAATTTCCCGTTTCTATGACACCGGAAAGTGAAAAAATTACATTCCGTACGTAAAATTTTGACGCCAATTCTTTTGCGCTAGAATTGAATAATCGAGTTGGGACCCATTAGCTTTTCCTATTTATGACATAATCAATGCCTGTGCCAAATTTCCTGTTTCTATGACACCGGAAAGTGAAAAAATTACATTCCGTACGTAAAATTTGGACGCTAATTCTTTTGCGCATAGAATTGAATAATCGAGTTGGGACTCATTAGCTTTTCCTATTTATGTCATAACTAGCGTACCCGTCGCGCGTTGCCGCGAAGACAGACATACATACATACATTCGTTTTTATATATCTAGATAAAAACCAATCACAACGCAGCTTTTAAGTTTCCTCAGCGGTATAATATATAACAACCAATCACAGCACAGCAGCTTTCATGTTACCTCAGCAGTATAATATATAGCAACCAATCACAGCACAGCTTTCATGTTACCTCAGTGGGATAATATATAACAACCAATCACAGTACAGCTTTCATGTTACCTCAGCAGTATAAGAAATAGCAACCAATCAGAGCACAGCTTTCATTTTACCTCAGCAGTATAAGAAATTGCAACCAATCACAGCACAGCTTTCATTTTACCTCAGCATTTTCAATATCCAGCAATTGTCTTGCGAAACGTTCGGCGGTGCATTATTTTCTGGTTGAACACGCATCCCGTTGCTCGTAATGCCTTTTGCTTTTGTGCTTGAGATGGAAATCAAACGATCTTTGTCTGGGGGGCATAACTGTCGACGATGCTCGTACGCGCGCCACCTATCGTAGGATAGATGTACTATGCCAGTAATCTTCCCAGGAGTGTACTCAACAACTTCCCAAAGTTTCATGGCGATTAGATGAATGGTGTATTAGCGCAAAAAGGACAGACAGACATACATTCCTTTTTATATAAATAGATGACATCAGGAAGTGAGAGAATTAGATTCCATACGTAAAATTTGGACGCTAGTTCTTTTGCGCTAGAATTGAATAATTGAGTTGGGACCCATTAACTTTTCCTATTTATGACATAATCAATGCTCGTGCCAAATTTCAAGTTTCTATGACATTGGGAAGCGAGAAAATTAGATTCCGTACGTAAAATTTGGACGCTAATTCTTTGGTGCTTAGAATTGAATAATCGAGTTGAGACCCATTAGCTTTTCCTATTTATGGCATAATCAATGCCCGTGCCAAATTTCAAGTTTCTATGTGAGAAAATTACTTATGGCATAATCAATGCCCGTGCCAAATTTCAAGTTTCTATGTAAGAAAATGACATTCCGTACGTAATATTTGGACACTAATTCTTTGGCGCTTAGAATTGAATAATCGGGTTGGGACCCATTAACTTTTCCTATTTATGACATAATCAATGCTTGTGCCAAATTTCAAGTTTCCATGACATTGGGAAGCGAGAAAATTAGATTCCGTACGTAAAATTTGGACGCTAATTCTTTGGCGCTTAGAATTGAATAATCGAGTTGAGACCCATTAGCTTTTCCTATTTATGGCATAATCAATGCCCGTGCCAAATTTCAAGTTTCTATGTAAGAAAATGACATTCCGTACGTAATATTTGGACGCTAATTCTTTGGCGCTTAGAATTCAATAATCGGGTTGGGACCCATTAACTTTTCCTATTTATGACATAATCAATGCTTGTGCCAAATTTCAAGTTTCCATGACATTGGGAAGCGAGAAAATTAGATTCCGTACGTAAAATTTGGACGCTAATTCTTTGGCGCTTAGAATTGAATAATCGAGTTGAGACCCATTAGCTTTTCCTATTTATGGCATAATCAATGCCCGTGCCAAATTTCAAGTTTCTATGTAAGAAAATGACATTCCGTACGTAATATTTGGACGCTAATTCTTTGGCGCTTAGAATTCAATAATCGGGTTGGGACCCATTAACTTTTCCTATTTATGACATAATCAATGCTTGTGCCAAATTTCAAGTTTCCATGACATTGGGAAGCGAGAAAATTAGATTCCGTACGTAAAATTTGGACGCTAATTCTTTGGCGCTTAGAATTGAATAATCGAGTTGAGACCCATTAGCTTTTCCTATTTATGGCATAATCAATGCCCGTGCCAAATTTCAAGTTTCTATGTAAGAAAATGACATTCCGTACGTAATATTTGGACGCTAATTCTTTGGCGCTTAGAATTGAATAATCGGGTTGGGACCCATTAACTTTTCCTATTTATGACATAATCAATGCTTGTGCCAAATTTCAAGTTTCCATGACATTGGGAAGCGAGAAAATTAGATTCCGTACGTAAAATTTGGACGCTAATTCTTTGGTGCTTAGAATTGAATAATGGAGTTGGGACCTATTAACTTTTCCTATTTATGACATAATCAATGCTCGTGCCAAATTTCAAGTTTCTATGACATTGGGAAGCGAGAAAATTAGATTCCGTACGTAAAATTTGGACGCCAATTCTTTTGCGCCTAGAATTGAATAATCGAGTTGGGACCGATTAGCTTTTCCTATTTATGACATAATCAATGCTCGTGCCAAATTTCAAGTTTCTATTACATCGCGAAGCGAGAGAATTCGATTCCGTACGTAAAATTTGGACGCTAATTCTTTTGCGCATAGAATTAGTATATGAGGAGGAGGTCGTCTGTGTAATATATTAGTATATGAGGAGGCGGTCGTCTGTGTAATATATTAGTATATGAGCAGGAGGTCTCACAATGCAGCTTTATAGAACATGTTGGGGCATGTTCAAGGGCGTCCGATGTTGATGACATCAGTGATGACATCACAATAGCAGGTGGCTTACTTATTCGATCTACGTGGGGGGGTGGTAACTTTCGACGACGCTCGCACGCGCGCCATTTATCGTAGGATAGTTGTACTATGCCTATAATCTTCCCAGGAGTGTACTCATCAACTTCCCAAAGTTTCATGGCGATCGGATGAATGGTGTAGTAGCGCATAAAGGACAAACAGACACGCACGCACGCACGCACGCACGCACGCATACAGACATACATTCAATTTTATATATATAGATCAATGCCCGTGCCAAATTTTAAGTTTCTAAGGCAATGGGAAGTGAGAGATTTAGCTTATGTACGTAAAATTTCGACGCCAATTCTTTTGCGCTAGAATTGAATAATCGAGTTGGGACCCAATTACTTTTCCTATTTTGGAGATAATCTATGCTTGCGCCAAAATTCATGTTTCTACGATATCGGGAAGTTGGAGAACTTTTGGCGAGTCAGTCAGTGAGTCAGTCAGTAAGTCAGTGAGTGAGTCAGTCAGTCAGTCAGTGAGGGCTTTCAGCTTTATATATATAGACTAGCATACCCGTCGCGCGTTGCTGCGAAGACAGACATACATACATACATTCGTTTTTATATATCTAGATGACGGCAGCAGCGACCACTGAGGTTTTCTAGGCCGCTGCTTCCCCCTTGCAGGCTGAATAAAATAGCCGTTGTGTGGAACATCCAATTTATCCGGCTGCTGTGGCTTCTTGGGAAGATAGCCTAGTACATGTTTGCCCACTTCCAACTCCAATGGAGACTGACTGTAAATGGCTGGCGTGCTCTAGTATTTATGGTTCCAAGCTGTACGTGTCATTGCATACAGTCTATCTATCTATCTATCTATCTATCTATCTATCTATCTATCTATCTATCTATCTATCTATCTATCTATCTATCTAGGTTATTGCATACAGTCTATCTATCTATCTATCTATCTATCTATCTATCTGGGTTATTGCATACAGTCTATCTATCTATCTATCTATCTATCTATGACATCAGGAAATGAGAGAATTAGATTCCATACGTAAAATTTGAACGCTAATTCTTTGGCGCTTTGAATTGAATAATTGAGTTGGGACCCATTAACTTTTCCTATTTATGACATAATCAATGCTCGTGCCAAATTTCAAGTTTCTATGACATTGGGAAGTGAGAGAATTAAATTCCGTACATAAAATTTGGACGCTAATTCTTTTGTGCTTAGAATTGAATAATCGAGTTGGGATGAGACATAAGGCCTTGCCCATAAGCATTCCCCAACCTTCAAGAACTGAACCTACCTACCTGAATGAGATTTTGTAGGCCGCTGCTTCCCCCTTGCGGGCTGAATAAAATAGCCGTTGGGTGGAACATACAATTTATCCGGCTGCTGTGGCTTCTTAGGAAGATATCCTAGTACTTGTTTACCCACTTCCAACTCCAATGGTAATTGGCTGGCGTGCTCTAGTGGTTCCAAGCTGTACGTGTCATAATAGAGCCTTAATGACATCACAATGCAGCTTTATAGAACATGTTGGGGCATGTTCAAGGGCGTCCGATGTTGATGACATCAGTGATGACATCACAATAGCAGGTGGCTTACTTATTCGATCTACGTGGGGGGGGGTAACTTTCGACGACGCTCGCGCGTGCGCCATTTATCGTAGGATAGTTGTACTATGCCTATAATCTTCCCAGGAGTGTACTCAACAACTTCCCAAAGTTTCATGGCGATCGGATGAATGGTGTAGTAGCGCATAAAGGACAAACAGACACGCACGCAGACACGCAGACACGCACGCACGCAGACAGACATACATTCATTTTTATATATATAGATTGAATGTATGTCTGTCTGTGTGTGTGTGTGTCTGTCTGTCTGTTTGTCCTTTATGCGCTACAACACCATTCATCTGATCGCCATGAAACTTAGGGAAGTTGTTGAGTACACTCCTGGGAAGATTATAGGCATAGTACAACTATGCTATGATAAATGGCGCACGTGCAAGCGTCGTCGACAGTTACGCCCCCCCCCCCCCACGTAGATCATTCGATTTCCATCATTGCCACTAATTCTCTCACTTCCCGAAAGCATAAAAAACACGAAATTTGGCGCAAGCATTTATTATGTCATAAATAGGAAAAGCTAATGGGTCCCAACTCGATTATTCAATTCTAGCGCAAAAGAACTAGCGTCCAAATTGTACGTACGGAATCTAATTCTCTCACTTTCCAATGTCCTAGAAACATTAAATTTCGCACGAGCATTGATTATGTCATAAATAGGAAAAGTTAATGGGTCCCAACCCGATTATTTAATTCTAAGCGCCAAAGAATTAGCGTCCAAATTTTACGTACGGAATCTAATTTTCTCACTTCCCAATGTCATAGAAACTTGAAATGTGGCACGAGCATTGATTATGTCAAAAATAGAAAAAGCTAATGGGTCCCAACTCGATTATTCAATTCTAAGCGCAAAAGAATTAGCGTCCTAATTTTACGTACGGAATCTAATTTTCTCACTTCCCAATGTCATAGAAACAGGAAATTTGGCACGAGCATTGATTATGTCATATATAGGACAAATTAATGGGTCCCAACTCGATTATTCAATTCTAAGCACCAAAGAATTATCGTCCAAATTTTACGTACGGAATCTAATTTTCTCACTTCCCAATGTCATAGTAACTTGAAATTTAGCACGAGCATTGATTATGTCATAAATAGGAAAAGTTAATGGGTCCCAACTCGATTATTCAATTCTAAGCGCCAAAAAATTAGCGTCCGAATTCTTCGTACGGAATCTAATTTTCTCACTTCCCAATGTCATAGAAACTTGAAATTTGGCATGAGCATTGATTATGTAAAAAATAGGAAAAGCTAATGGGTCCCAACTCGATTATTCAATTCTAAGCGCAAAAGAATTAGCGTCCAAATTTTACATACGGAATCTAATTTTCTCACTTCCCAATGTCATAGAAACTTGAAATTTGGCACGAGCATTGATTATGTCATAAATAGGAAAAGTTCAAGGGTCCCAACTCCAATATTCAATTCTAAGCGCCAAAGAATTAGCGTCCAAATTTACGTACGTAATCTAATTTTCTCACTTCCCAATGTCATAGAAACTTGAAATTTAGCACGAGCATTGGATATGTCAAAAATAGGAAAAGCTAATGGGTCCCAACTCGATTATTCAATTCTAAGCGCAAAAGAATTATCGTCCAAATTTTCGTACGGAATCTAATTTTCTCACTTCCCAATGTCATAGTAACTTGAAATTTAGCACGAGCATTGATTATGCCATACATAGGAAAAGTTAATGGGTCCCAACTCGATTATTCAATTCTAAGCGCCAAAGAATTAGCGTCCAAATTTTACGTACGGAATCTAATTTTCTCACTTCCCAATGTCATAGAAATTTGAAATTTGGCACGAGCATTGATTATGTCAAAAATAGGAAAAGCTAATGGGTCCCAACTCCATATTTTAATTCTAAGCGCAAAATAATTAGCGTCCAAATTTTACGTACGGAATCTAATTCTCTCCCTTTCCGATGTAATTTGGCACGAGCATTGATTTTGTAAAAAATAGGAAAAGTTAATGAGTCCCAGCCCAATTATTCAATTCTAAGCACCAAAGAATTAGCGTCCAAATTTTACGTACGGAATCTATTTCTTTTACTTCCCAATGTCATAGAAACTTGAAATTTAGCACGAGCATTGATTATGTCATAAATAGGAAAAGTTCAAGGGTCCCAACTCGATTATTCAATTCTAAGGCAAAAGAATTAGCGTCCAAATTTTTTGTACAGAATCTAATTTTCTCACTTCCCAATGTCATAGAAACTTGAAATTTGGCACAAGCATTGATTATATTATAAATAGGAAAAGCTAATGGGTCCCAACTCGATTTTTCAATTCTAAGCGCCAAAGAATTAGCGTCCAAATTTTACGTACGGAATCTAATTTTCTCCCTTCCCAATGTCATAGTAACTTGAAATTTAGCACGAGCATTGATTATGTCATAAATAGGAAAAGTTAATGGGTCCCAACTCGATTATTCAATTCTAAGCAATCTGCGTATGACTTCGATATACTTCTGAGCTTGGTGATATATTCACCGTGCTCAAGTCCGAGATAAGATTCCAGCACTCTATTATATATCTAGAGAAATACGTAGCCCTGTGTATGGCGGGAATACAGGGTTCTGGTTAATAATCTCCTCTGTGACTAGAACATCATAGATATACGTTACTATTCCCTTTCTCTCTATGTGAGAATACATAAGAACCTCCGATAGGGGAATATACTGATATCCTCTACTTTATAGAGGGGGGAGAACGAGTAATAGAAAATAACAACTAATTCTAACTACTCAGTACCTTACGGATATTGCAAGAGGGTATAAAGATTTTTCCCCTCAAGGAATCATCTTGGCCTATGAAAATAATTGATAAAATCAAAGAGACTTCTTCTTTATTACTATTCGAGCATAGTTTTATCTCATCACCTTATATCGCACTATATTGTTTTTCTTTTGCTTTTTTATCTTAATTAATAAAAGTTATATTTTATTCTATTTTTCTGTGGTTCCCTACAGTGAAATACACTTGATTAACGGGAACTTAACTGCCTCGGTGATATTAAACTTGATTATAAATGGCAGGCTTCCTGTCTGGAAGCATCAATACAGCCCCATGGCTGCTGGAGGCTCAATCAGTCTTTTCTGAAAAAGAAATGGATACACACTTACAAATGACCTCGATAAATCAGGCATTCAGAAATATAACTAAAAATTACAAAGAGTTTGTAAAATCCTGGTGGGAGGTGCAGGGTCTCACAAATTATATAACCAATAAGATCGTACCCCGGGGACTCAGGATTCAAGTATTACCTTCTGAGAAATTAAGAACACCGGAATTTATGAAAAAGTGGGAAAGAGAAGCTCTAGATAGCTCCCAGAGGAACTGATAAAAGAGGTACAAAAATTCTCAGCAGATCCTGAATTTGAGAAAAAAGAAAACACCCTCAAAGTAACTATTGAGAGATATACAGGCTTCCTTAAAGAGCGAAAGCATTTTCAGTATACAAGAGACCTCAAGGATTTCACCGATAAGGTCTATGAAAATAGATCCGTTACAGAATCCGATATCAGTTGCTCTGAAAGTGAATTCAATAACCCAGAATTAAATAGGAGAGGGAGATACGGAGATAGAAGGAGAAATAGAGCCTACGGCCGCACCAGAACTCGCGGTAGAGGAAGAGCAAACCCAAACACCAATGAGACCCATTTTTTAGGCCCACCTATCTACCAATACATGACGAGGAACCGGGGAGGACCATCTGCACCCCAACACTATTAAATACAAACTCAGAACATATAAATCTGAATCGCCAAACCATGGAGAACCCTGAGACACCATCTCCGCCAGAAAATCAATTGCAGATCATGAATCTATCATCAAGAATACTGACATGTAATGAAGAGGCAGTACTGAAAAAGGGCTTGTCTTTTATCCCAACCAATAAATACGACCCATTTGGATGGGTTAAAGACATTAATTTATTTTTGAGAAAACTCCGTTGGAAAAAGCACTTTATTATCCAAGGAAGAAAAAAATGTAATGAATTAGGTCTAGTTCCACAGGATCTTGACACAGTCCTAATGCTTGAAGAACTCGAACGTGAGGGGGAGAGGCGCCCTGGAGAAGGTCCCTTTACTGGGCTTAAAGCCAGGAATACTGCGTACCCTCCATCCACTGACTCACCTTGTTTGGAAATCTTCGAAACAATGGTGAATGATGAACTCACCAAATTATCCAAAATTCGTAGATTCACTCACCAAAATCTAACGACCGCAGAAAAGAGGGCTTTGGTAACTATTGAAAACGATGCTAATATAGTGATTAAGCCTTCAGATAAAGGCGGGAATATTGTGATATTAGATTACAAACAATATCGAGAGATGTGTTTAAGGATCTTGCAAGATAAAACAAACTACAATATTCTTCCCTCTGATCCAACGGAGAAATACAACAGTGAATTAAAAGGGATTCTTTTGGAAGCAAAAGAAAATTCACTAATTAGTGAAAATGAATTCAAAGCCCTTTATACTACCACCCCTCAGATAGCGACCTTTTATGGACTGCCCAAAGTTCATAAAGGACTAACTCCTCTAAAGGGACGCCCGATAGTGTCGGGGATTGATAATCTGACCCAAGGAATTAGTAGATATATCGATATCATCCTTAGACCCTTTGTGGAAGCCCTCCCTGCCTTCGTTCAGGACACCACAGACGTCCTTAAAAAACTTGATGGTTTAACCCTCTCCCCCGACACCAAACTGGCTAGTTTGGATGTAGAATCACTGTATAGTTGCATACCACATCAAGGGGGATTGGAAGCTGTCAGCTTCTATCTCAAACAAAGAGGAATCCAGTACAGAGCGCATGACACCATGCTCCTGGATATCCTCTCATTTGTTCTCACCAAAAATTATTTTTTATTCGAGGGGAAGTACTTCCACCAGCTCAGGGGTACCGCTATGGGGAGCCCTTGTGCCCCCAGTTATGCTAACCTGTACCTGGGCTGGTGGGAGGAAACCCTCGTCTTTTGTGAAACAAATGAAGAGTGGTTATTATCCATTGAGTTATGGATCCGCTATATAGATGATATTCTCATTCTATGGACAGGCTCAGTGGAGGGCTTCCACAGTTTCGTCCAGCATCTAAACCAGAATAACCTAAACTTATTCCTAACGGCAGAAATCAATCCCACGACAATCACCTTCCTTGACCTGAAAATCAACAAAATGGAAAACGGCTCCCTGGAGACAACGGTCCATCGTAAAAGTACTGCAACTAACACATTACTTCATTGGGAAAGCCACCATCCAATAACCCTGAAGCGCGGAATTCCTAAGGGTCAAATCATTAGAGTCAGAAGAAATTGTTCCTCTGACGAAGAATTCCAGTTAAAATCGAGAGAAATGTCCTCACGCTTCAGGGATAGAGGCTACCCGAATTCTGTTATATCACAAGCAAATGAATTCGTTAAAAACAAGCGGAGAGATGATTTCCTTCAGAAAAGGCAACAAACAGCGGGAGACAAAAAAGTTCGAATCATCGATACCTTTGACGACCGTGCTGGAGAGATACGAATGATTCTTAACAAATTTTGGCATATACTACGACGCGATACAGACCTACAAGACTTCATCCCTGAAAGACCTTTAATAACATACAAAAGAGGTAGAAATTTGGGTGATCGCTTGGTGCATAGTCACCTTGGACCAAATCCACAATCTCTAACTTGGTTAGCATCTGACCTACCAAAAGGGTGTTTCCCATGCGCTGGTTGTAAGGCGTGTAAATTCATCCAGCGAGGAAGCACCTTCAGAAGCGCGTCTACCGGCAAGGTATATACTATCCGCGACTTCATTAATTGTAGGTCCCAATGTGTTGTATATAAGGCCACCTGCCCCTGTCCCCTCGACTACATAGGTAAGACCGTCCAACAGTTACGCCGACGACTGTTGGCCCATATTGGGAATGTAGAGCGAGGGGAACATACCAGCTTGGCAACACACATTAGAGAATACCATCAAAATGACCCAAATGTCCTCAGATTTCAAGGGATTGAAATACTAAAAGACAATGGACGACGAGGTAATCGAGATCGGAGGCTCTTACAGAAAGAGAGTCAATGGATCTACAGACTCGATTCCGTCGCCCCAAAAGGTCTGAACGAATGCCAATCATTTTCATCCTTTATTTGATGTCCACCCTGCTGTTTCATGTTCCAGGTAAATTTATATATAGGCACTTATCGTGATCATATGCTGGGCCATTTGGGATAATACCCTCTTAATACAAACTGTGAGGCATGCATAATACTAGCATTCTATTATGTGAAGATTAGATTCCACCCTGTTTTGGATCACAGACATAGGATTGACTACTCCACATAAAAGCGACATGGTCATGTGGTTTGAGGTATGACTATGGTGTTCCTAATGGATACATAACAATGATGAATACATGTATGTATATATTCAGTCCACTTATATACTGGACTAGTGCATATGCACGAGCTAACTGATCCCATAAAGATACAGATTGGTATTATATCTGTACCAAATCTATGTATTGTCATGGTGTCTTCCATAATGATAAACATATATGCCTAATCCATCCTTACATCTAAGTAAGATTGGCATATAGGCAAATGGGTGTTTTGTATGCGCAAATCACTGCTAGATGTGGACCTACACTATTATCATATATAATATGCCTTCTGATAAATCTGCACTAATATACATGCACTGCATCCTAATCCTGGAATACCCTGATCCTATTTTATATCATCTTGATCCATAGAGTTTGATTATATTCAAACAATCCTCACTACAAGCACTATATCCAAATTAAATTATTGCATAATTTCTATCTATGCATTGTCAGTGTCTATTAAATGGGTATAGTTGACATCATGAGCAAATATACCTAACATCTATATCCGGCATGAACATGAATACTATCTATTCACAAACATGCTCACAACTAGATACCCCCTGGTAGCTGTAAACAGCAATGTGGTAATTACAGCAGCCTGCTTGCCCTATTGTGACATGATCTCTTCATGATTAGTTCATCTCTAATAGCCTATTTTACAATATTTACCTCTGCATAAAAGATATGAGCCATCACTAAGATTGATTTACCTCCTTCCATGCTACTCTATAATCGCCCATCTGCAAGGGTTTGAGGCACTGTGCTTCTCCCTGCCACCCCCTCCCTCTCCTACACTGCTGGATTGCTATAGCGATACAATGCTCCCGACCGGCTGGACACCTGTCTGCTGCTTGGTTGGCAAGTGGTTGGCGTCTTCACGCTTGGGCTTCACTGCACATGTGCAGAACTCGCATTATATCGCGAGACTTCGGGAGAAGGTGTGTGGCAAGGCTGACAGCCTATTGGAAGCACAAGAGCCAATCCCCTTGCTTGGGAGGCGTGCCTAGGGCCATATAAACCTCTGCTGAGAGCTGAGTTACCATCTATGCTCATTTTGTTAACAGCCACTGTGCTGTTCAGATCAACTATCAGCCACTGCTCTTTGTGGCTTAAAAACTGTGCTGTTAGGATAGAATCCATCCTGATGACGCTGCCAGAAGTTCTCTGACAGCAGAAACGCGTAGATGGATAGAATTTCTGACTAAAGTGATAGACATCTATACCTGGCTTTTATGCCAGAGCTATCATTTAGGCACATAACTACCGGGACCAACAATCTTAGTGTCCCTTAACAGTAATTTAATATAAAGAGTGACTACCTAGGTGATTGATATCAATAGTTTGGCCTTGCACCAAATCAACCACCTAGGACTTATACTGTTGGACACAGAAACCTAAGTGTCCTTTACGGCTATCTAAGAGAAGCTATTTATACTCATAGCCTATTGATCTGCAGCATTAGTCCAGACGAATATTTTTGATCTATATCTTCATCCGAGATCACTATGTATCCGTCTTTGGACTTTTTAGACGTTCTCTAATTATTTTATATCGATTCACACTGTGGTAGTTGATGAAAATCCTGCAATATGTTATTCCCCAATGTGTGGGGCATACCTTGCATGACTCACTTTATCCACTATCCTTAAGTTAAACACAACACTTGTACTTGGGATGTACATCTACCCCTTGACGATTGTGGACATATATAAGCAATCTGCGTATGACTTCGATATACTTCTGAGCTTGGTGATATATTCACCGTGCTCAAGTCCGAGATAAGATTCCAGCACTCTATTATATATCTAGAGAAATACATAGCCCTGTGTATGGCGGGAATACAGGGTTCTGGTTAATAATCTCCTCTGTGACTAGAACATCATAGATATACGTTACTATTCCCTTTCTCTCTATGTGAGAATACATAAGAACCTCCTATAGGGGAATATACTGATATCCTCTACTTTATAGAGGGGGGAGAACGAGTAATAGAAAATAACAACTAATTCTAACTACTCAGTACCTTACGGATATTGCAAGAGGGTATAAAGATTTTTCCCCTCAAGGAATCATCTTGGCCTATGAAAATAATTGATAAAATCAAAGAGACTTCTTCTTTATTACTATTCGAGCATAGTTTTATCTCATCACCTTATATCGCACTATATTGTTTTTCTTTTGCTTTTTTATCTTAATTAATAAAAGTTATATTTTATTCTATTTTTCTGTGGTTCCCTACAGTGAAATTCAATTCTAAGCGTCAAAGAATTAGCGTCCGAATTCTTCGTACGGAATCTAATTTTCTCACTTCCCAATGTCATAGAAACTTGAAATTTGGCACGAGCATTGATTATGTCATAAATAGGAAAAGTTCAAGGGTCCCAACTCCAATATTCAATTCTAAGCGCCAAAGAATTAGCGTCCAAATTTTACGTACGGAATGTAATTTTCTCACTTCCCAATGTCATAGAAACTTGAAATTTGGCACGAGCATTGATTATGTCATAAATAGAAAAAGCTAATGGGTCACAACTTGATTATTAAATTCTAATCGCAAAAGAATTAGCGTCCAAATTTTATGTAAGGACTCTAATTCTCTCACTTCCTGATGTCATCTATATATAAAAACGAATGCATGTATGTCTGTCTTCTCAGAAACGCGCAACGGGTAAGTTAGTCTATATATATATAAAATTGAATGTATGTCTGTCCGTGTGTCTGTCTGTTTGTCCTTTATGCGCTACTACACCATTCATCCGATCGTCATGAAACTTTGGAAGTTGTTGAGTACACTCCTGGGAAGATTATAGGCATAGTACATTTATGCTATTATAAATGGCGCGCGTGTGAGCATCGTCGACAGTTATGCCCCCCCCCCCACATAGATCGTTTGATTTCCATCATTGCCACTAATTCTCTCACTTCCCGATGTTGTAGAAACATGAAATTTGGCACAGGCATTGATTATGTCATAAATAGAAAAAGCTAATAGGTCCCAACTCGATTACTCAATTCTAAGCGCAAAAGAATTAGCGTCCAAATTTTATGTACGGAATCTAATTTTCTCACTTCCCAATGCCATAGAAACTTGAAATTTGGCACGAGCATTGATTATGTCATAAATAGGAAAAGTTAATAGGTCCCAACTTGATTATTCAATTCTAAGCGCCAATGAATTAGCATCCAAATTTTACATACAGAATCTAATTTTCTCACTTCTCACTGTCATAGAAAGTTGAAATTTGGCACGAGCATTGATTATGTCAAAAATAGGAAAAGTTAATGGGTCCCAACTCGATTATTCAATTCTAAGCGCAAAAGAATTAGCGTTCAAATTTTACGTACAGAATCTAATTTTCTCACTTCCCAATGTCATAGAAACTTGAAATTTGGCACGAGGGTTGATTATGTCAAAAATAGGAAAAGTTAATGGGTCCCAAATCGATTATTCAATTCTAAGCTCAAAAGAATTAGCGTCCAAATTTTACGTATGGAATCTAATTTTCTCACTTCCCAATGTCTTGGAAACTTGAAATTTGGCACGAGCATTGATTATGTAAGTTATAGGAAAAGTTAATGGGTGCCAACATGATTATTCAATTCTAAGCGCCAAAGAATTAGCGTTCAAATTTTACGTACGGAATCTAATTTTCTCACTTCCCAATTTCATAGAAAGTTGAAATTTGGCACGAGCATTGATTATGTCAAAAATAGGAAAAGTTAATGGGTCCCAACTCGATTATTCAAAAGAATTAGCATCCAAATTTTACGTACAGAATCTAATTCTCTCACTTCCTGATGTCCTCTATATATATAAAAAGGAATGTATGTCTGTCTGCTTGTCCTTTTTGCGCTACTACACCATTCATCTAATCACCATGAAACTTTGGGAAGTTGTTGAGTACACTCCTGGGAAGATTACTGGCATAGTACATCTATACTACGATACGTGGCGCGCGTGCGAGCATCGTCGACAGTTATGCCCCCCAGACAAAGATCGTTTCATTTCCATCTCAAGAACAAAAGCAAAAGGCATTATGAGCAACGGGATGCGTGTTCAACTACAAAATGATGTATCCGCCGAACGTTTCCCAAGACAATTGCTGGATATTGAGAATGCTGAGGTAAAATGAAAGCTGTGCTGTGATTGGTTGCAATTTCTTATACTGCCGAGGTAAAATGAAAGCTGTGCTGTGATTGGTTGCTATTTTTTATACTGCTGAGGTAACATGAAAGCTGTGCTGTGATTGGTTGCTATTAGAGATGAGCGAGCATACTCGTCCGAGCTTGATGCTCGTTCGAGTATTAGGGTTCTCGAGATGCTCGTTTCTCGAGACGAGCACCACGCGGTACTCGTCTCGATTAAACGAGCACTGACCATTGAATTCAATGGAGCCAGCAATACAGCCGGCTCCATTGAAAGCAATGGGCTGCCGGCGATCGCGGAATGAATTGTCGGGAAGGGCTTAAATATATAAGCCCTTCCCTGCAAGTCATCCAGAAATGTGTAAAAATAAAAAAAATGTATACTCACTAGAGATGAGCGAACATGTCCGTTACGGACACATCCGCACCCGGACACCGGCTTTGCCGAACACTGCAGTGTTCGCGCGTAAAGGTCCGGGTGCCGCCGGGAGGCGGGGAGATGCGCGGCGGCGCGGGCGGCAGTAGCGGGGAACAGGGGGGAGCCCTCTCTCTCTCCCTCTCCCCCCCACTCCCCGCCGCACCCCCCCCGCGCTGCCACGGCGGCCCCCGAACTTTTTTCGCCCGAACACTGAAGTGTTCGCAAAGTTCGGTGTTCGGGCGAAAAAGGGGCGTGGCCGAACGTGTTCGCTCATCTCTAATACTCACCTTGTCCCGGCAGAACAATGTTAGCCCATTGAATTCAATGGAGCCGGCAATAGATCCGGCTCCATTGAAAGCAATGGGCTGCCGGCGATCGCGGGATGAATTGTCGGGAAGGGCTTAAATATATAAGCCCTTCCCTGCAATTCATCCAGAAATGTGTAAAAATAAAAAATATATATATACTCACCTGGTCCCGGCAGACGGAGTTCAGCGCGGCAGGCTGCAGTTTCCCTGAACTGCTCTGAACAGCTGTGAGTAGTATTCAGCAGCAGGGGATTTAAAATCCCCGCCTGCTGAATGAGCTGCCTCTGATTGGTCAGGCTGCGACCAATCATGAATTCATGAATGGGTGAGTGAGTGCTACCTCTGATTGGCTCAGCGCAGAGCTGTCATTCAGCTGAGAGCTGCCCCTGAGCCAATCAGAGGCAGCACTCACTCACTCTCCCATTCATGAATTCATAAATGGGTGTGTGAGTGAGAGCTGCCTCTGATTGGTCAGGCTGTGACAAATCAGAGGCAGCTCATTCAGCAGGTGGGGATTTTAAATCCCCTGCTGCTGAATACTACTCACAGCTGTTCAGAGCAGTTCAGGAGAACTGCAGCCGGCCGCGCTGAACTCCGTCTGCCGGGACCAGGGGAGTATATATATATATATTTATTTTTACACATTTCTGGATGAATCGCCTGCCCTATCCGTTTCTGTGTCGTTCTCATCACTTTCTTGAATTTCCCAGATTTTCACAAATGAAAACCTTAGCGAGCATCGGCGATATACAAAAATGCTCGAGTCGCCCATTGACTTCAATGGGGTTCGTTACTCGAAACGAACCCTCGAGCATCGCGAAAAGTTCGTCCCGAGTAACAAGCACCCGAGCATTTTGGTGGTCGCTCATCTCTAGTTGCTATATATTATACAGCTGAGGCAACATGAAACCTGTGCTGTGATTGGTTGCTATATATTATACCGCTGAGGTAACATGAAAGCTGTGCTGTGATTGGTTGCTATATATTATACTGCTGAGGTAACATGAAAGCTGCTGTGCTGTGATTGGTTGTTATATATTATACCGCTGAGGTAACTTGAAAGCTGCGCTGTGATTGGTTGTTATCTAGATATATAAAAACGAATGTATGTATGTCTGTCTGTCTTCGCAGCAACGCGCAACAGGTAAGCTAGTCTATATATATATATATATATATATAAAAATGAATGTATGTCTGTCTGTTTGTCCTTTATGCATTGCTACACCATTCATCCAATCGCCATGAAACTTTGGGAAGTTGTTGAGTACACTCCTGGGAAGATTACTGGCATAGTACAACTATCCTACGATAGGTGGCGCACGTGCGAGCGTCGTCGACAGTTATGCCCCCCTGACAAAAATCATTTGATTTCCATCTCAAGCACGAAAGCAAAAGGCATTACGAGCAACGGGATGCGTGTTCAACTACAAAATGATGCATCCGCCGTATGTTTCGCAAGACAATTGCTGGATATTCAGAATGCTGAGGTAAAATGAAAGCTGTGCTGTGATTGATTGCTATTTCTTATATTGCTGAGGTAACATGAAAGCTGTGCTGTGATTGGTTTCTATATATCATACTGCTGAGGTAATATGAAAGCTGTGCTGTGATTGGTTGCTACTTATACTACTGAGGTTACATGAAAGCTGTGCTGTGATTGGTTGCTATATATTATACCGCTGAGGTAAAATGAATGCTGCGCTGTGATTGGTTGCTATTTTTTGTATTGCTGAGGCAGAATAAAAGTTGCGCTGTGATTGGTTGTTATATATTATACCCCTGAGGTAACATGAAAGCTTCGCTGTGATTGGTTGTTATATATATATATGTAAAAACAAATGTATGTATGTCTGTCTGTTTTCGCAGCAACGCGCGACGGGTAAGATAGTCTACTTATAAAACACATGGCTAGGCTTATAATGGAGGGAACACCCGTTGGATTTTAGGGCACAACTGAATAAATTCCAGGCCCCATTGCTCACTTGTGCAGAAAAAAATAACCCCCCCCCCTCCCCATTTTTTGGTGTTTCCTAAATCTTAGATAAAAGTAGTAATGTAAACTGTGTGGTATGTGCGAAGTCAGGGGTAATTACGGAGGCCCGGTTGGGATGGGCATGGAAGGTGGCGCTCTGTGAGGCTTTATAAGCTTGATGAGGTGTGGCGGTCTCAAACAGAACGTGCTCAACAAGCTGCTCCTGTAACTGCATGAAGACGAGCGTTCCTGGGGGCTTCATGTAAATAACATATTACAGGTAGCGGTCTGAATAACACTAGGCGCACACGGCCTGATGTGGAATTCACTTACGGAGGCCCACAGCGGATCCCAGCTGTGAGGCCGGCTGTCGTGCTGCGTACGGCTATATAATGTACTGCGCATAACTGTGTACTCACACAGCTGGTCATGCGCAGTACACCTTTTTTTTTCATATTTCCCGTGCCGTTGCTTAGCGATGACGTGGGTACTCGTAGCCCGTACACAATGTAGTTGCATATGGGCTGCGGTTATATCTGCAACCATGGATCACAATAAAACAAGCTGTGACTGGTCTTGTGAAATCCAATACATTTGATTGATCCACATATTACCGCTGATCAAATGCATGCGGAATCTGCAATTTCTATCCAGTCATGTGAGACCAACCTAAGCTAGATCACTGGGACTGGGGGACTAGGAACACTCAACGAGGCCACTGGTCACTGTTCCAGGCTCTAAGCGACTGTTGGTAGCCGTGAGCAAGGAGATTTTAAATTAAAGTGTCTGGCATTTTGCCGGCAGGGCCATGTGTAGAAGCCGGAAAGGTCCATGGGGGATGATTGCATCGGGGTTCAAATGTGGAAGCCTCCAGTTTCATCTCCCCTCACCAATCGCATAGGGGAGGGGAGATGAAACTTCAACTTTTTAAAATTTTTACATGATCGTCATTATCTATTGGATCATGGCGATCACATGACCAGGAACTGCATACCGCACCCTCACCCCCCATCCCGTGACATCTCCAGGCTCTCAGTTACCTTTGGTAGCCATGAGCAGGGAGATTTTAAATCTCCCAGGCAAGTTTTCACTTTTACGCATGCATCAGCCATTATATTGACGGGCGCATGCGCCAAAGCTAGAGTAAGGTCTGCGGATAAAGATCCCATCTGCGGGACAAATCCGGGGACCTAGGGTATATAATGTCATCTCCCTTCACAGATACGATCCGTAAGGGGAAATGAAGCAGATTGAGTAAACATCAGCCTAAAGGCTAATGCCCACAGACGGACTATCGCTGCCCAATTCACGGCCAGACGCCCGCCGCGAATTCTGCAGCAATGTCCGTCCATAGACGTGCTAGGTTAAAAGATTCTTGGCTGCCCATGAGTAAAAATCAACAGCAATATTCTGCTCGCAGTATGTTATATTTTGTGTGGAAAATCGCAAGAACAGCTTCCATTGCATCAACAGAAGCCATCCATCCCGTGATATTCTGCGCAGTGGGCACTGTGGAAATAGCACGAGAATCAACATCATATCCCAGAGCTGACACGTCATGCCCTGCACGGCGCATGTGCGCCGGCTCGCCAGGCGAGACACTCGCAGTGGATTGGGACAGGGGAGTATAGGGCCTCTGGGGGTCACCGGGTTTGATTTCACTGCAAGATTTCACAGTCAGAATCTAGCCCGGCCATGGGCCTTGCCTAATATACATATGGGGGAAATCATTAAATAGTTTATGACAGAAATCTGGCATTTAAATGCAGCAGGCAGCCTAAAGTTTGAAACTTTTTTTTTCCTCCTTCCGTCACCACTTTTATATTCTTTCTTATCAAGTACATTTCAGCAATACAATCATGACAGCCATGACCCATCGCTCATTTCAATTACACTCCAGTCTATTCACAAAGAGACAACTCTCATTCAGTTTTGAACTTATCACCATCTTGTGGTCAAGTTTCATTACTACAGGTAGAATTACTGAGAATGTTATGTACTGGTGTTTTAGTGACATCTGCTTTAGTAACATCAGCTTAAATACTGACAGCCTCCAATCCAGGCTTCTATATCCCAGGACTTTTCTTATTTCACGTCTGCCTTATATCATCTGTGCCCATTCTGTTTCCATCACCACTCATGTATTGTTTCTTATCAAGTTAATTTCAAAAAGAAAATTGACGACATCCAGCAGAAAGTCTCCAGATTGCTCTCCTCTGCTCACCCCACCACCTGCGCTAGCGACCCTTTCCCCTCATACCTTAACTGGTCTCTCTGCCCATACCTTATCCAGTGTCTCTGCCCGGTGGTCATCTCCCATCTCACCACTATATTCAGCCTCTCCCTGACCTCTGGCATCTTCCTTTCCTCATTCAAACATTCTATTATATCCCTGCTGCTAAAGAAACAGACTCTCGACTGATGCTGCCAACTACCGACCCATCTCAAATTTCCCTTTCATCTCCAAATTATTATAACACCTGGTTTACTCCCGCCTTATAAGCTGTTTCTCACAAAACTCTCTTCTTGATCCCCAACATTCCAGCTGTCACCCCCTACACTCAAAAGAAACCGCACTTACAAAGGTGTCAAATGACCACCGATTGTCTGTCCGCTGTCTCTAACATTATGTTCCCTCTCTACCTAAAACTAAACCTCTCAAAAACTGACCTTCTCCTCAAGGGCATACCTAAAGGCTCAGGGGCCTGTGTGCAAAAGTTCAGGTCAAGCCCCCCACGGGCCCTTTTACCACTCGCCCCGTACATATGCTTGAGGGCCAATGTCCACATGCGGATTTTATTTATAAAATCTGCGCGTTGCAACCGCACGGGAGATCTGTGCGTCTTGCTGCCCATAGGGATGAATTAGCATCGGTAGGGCAGCTAAAAGCATGCACAGGAAGAAATCACCGCATGCTCGATTTTCCTGCAGATATGCTGCACGAACGGCTCCCGCGGCTGTTTTTGTGCTGTGCCGCGAATACACGGGAGAGCAGATTTAAAAAAAAAATTGGTGTGCATGCACGCAGCACATGGCCAGCGTGCCGAGCACGTCCGCCAACTGGAAAAAAGAAGATCCGGCCTGCACAAATGGGAGCCCGCAGCATCCCGAGAGGTGAGTGTAATGTATTTTCCCTCTCCGTGTCAGCGGACATGCATGGATTTCACTGCGGGATTCAGCAGTGAAATCTGTGAGTGCAAGTGGGCATGAGGCCTAACAGAGAGAGATAGATTGATACATAGATGGATAGATACATATATATGAGAGAGACTAATAGATAGATAGATTACATAGATATGAGACCAGGCATGATAGATAGACAGACACATAGAAAAACATACAGACAGGCAGACAAGCAGATGGATAGATAGATACATACCCTGGAGCCCGGACTACTTCTCTGGTGAGGAGAGCAGCTGTACACAGTGTCAGCAGGAGGGAAGCAGCAGGGAGATGACATCATCATCCCTGTTCCACTTGATGCCATGCTGTGCTGCGCCTGTGTGCCATGAGTCTGTGTCTCTGTCCTCTCTGCTCCTTCCCCCATTCCCCCTTCTCTTCCCCTGTCCTCTCTCCGAGTCCTTCCTTCTCTCTTCTCCTACTCTCGTCTCTGGCTCCTGCTGTTGGCCGGACCACACTAAGCACGCGGCTGCCAACAGTGCGAAGTGAAAGTGTATGGTGGAGGGCGGTCTCTTGGCCCCCTCAAGCACAGGGGCTGGGTCGCCATTATGACTCCGGTGCCCCCTGCTGGTACGCCCATGCTTCTCCTGTTTCCTCCCTCTACTAACTGATCTCATCCTGATATCTCCATCTTAGTATGTGACACCACCATAACTCTCAGCAGCTGCGCTTTCTTGGGGTTATTTAATTCCATTCTCTCCTTCATGCCCTACATCTAATCTCTGGCCTGAATATGTCAGCTGTACCTCAAGAACATCGCTAAAATCCGCCCTTTTCTCATCGTGGATACGCTGAAAGCGCTCACTGTTGCCCTCATCCACTCTCGCTCGATTACTACAACTCGCTACTAATCGGCTTATCCTGCACCAAACTTTCTCCTCTCTAATGCATCCTGAAGACAGCAGCCAGGCTCATCTTCCTGTCAAGCCGCTACACAGATATCTCTGCCCTGTGCCAGTCACTGCATTGGCTGCCCATTAGATACACAATTCAAGTCAAACTCACTACCTTCACCTAAAAGCCCTCCACAGCACCGCCCTGCCCTACATTGCTTCCCCCAACTCAATTTACCACTATTATTATTATTATTTTAGCGATGCAATCATTAAAGCCGTGACCCATCGCTCATTTCAATTACACTGCAATCTATTCACAAAAAAATAACTCTCATTCAGTTTTGATTTTATTGCCATCTTGTGGTCAAGTTTAATTACTACAGTTATATGAGAATGTTATACACTGGTGTTTTAGTGACATCTGCTTTAGTAACATTAGTTTAAATACTGATGGTATCTATTCCAGGCTTCCATATACCAGGAGACTTAATATGTGTGCCAATTTTTATATTATATAGTTATAGTAATAATAATTGATAATAGCAGATTTCAGAGGACATGAGCATGAGCTAAAAGATGGAATTGTATATGGCATGGATTTTTAGCACTTCAGGAAATATGATTCAATGTAATATAGTGGTATACCAACTCGGTATTAGTGTATCTTGACGCCACCGGAAGCTAGGGGTTTGACAGGGAGAACGCCCCTGTGACACCCCAAGCTCCCTATAGGGTCAAAACATGTATGCTCTGTAGAGAACTTCTATGAGTATCTGGATAAGAAGGGAAGACTACCGGGCTCATTATGGTGTATGCTGATGCTCTGTTATCACTGTTTGGAGTTTTTTTCACAGGGGTTTATTGCATTTGCATTAAGCATGGGGTGAGTATGTGTTTCATCCGTTTAGAAGGTGCAGTTGCAAAAGCATCCAGGTGGGGTCTTGGTGAGGAGGTGGTTCAGTGCATCAGACACGGTTAGTCATCTTTGTACCAATTGTTTGTTCACTGTCATTTGTTGCCTTAGCTTGTGTCATTTGTTCTTGTGGAGTAGTACAAGCGCTGCAGACAATTATAGAGCTGAGCAATCGAGCGTTGGGCTCTGCTATTGGCTGCAGCGCCTGTGATGTCTTGTAAACAGGCTGCAGAAGCCTGTAAATTTGACGCCAGAGGGATTTGCTGAAATTATAAAACTTAACAAATCTCTTTAAGCTCTTAAAGCCCATTTATACATCTGTGTAATCAGGCTGTGTTTTGTCTGCAGACTGAAAGTTTAAAAAACCGTTTTCCTATTTCTGACAAAAATAATAATAAAAGCTATACATTTGGCATCATCATGACTCTATAGGTCAGTTCTATTAAAATAATGTATTTTTTTCCAAAAATATCCACAATGCCAAAATTGCACTATTTTTGACACCTTGTTTCCAAGTAAAAAATTCTATTTAAAGTGATCAAAACATTGCATGCAACTCAAAATGGTACCAATAGAAACTGCTGGTCATCCCAAGAAAAATAAGACTAAACACAACCCAATTTATTTTGGCAGAAACAAAGAAATGGTGGTCAAAAGTTGGCGACAGAAAAGTAATTTTGGAGGAAAGGTTATATATAGAACAAAAGAAACTGTATTAATTTAGCATTTCAGTAATTACACTCACCCACAGACTAAAGTTAGCAAGTCAATATTGCTGTAACATGCTGACTTTGAACAAGACCCCTGAAAAAATGGCGCTATTATGGTTTTTCCATTTCACCCATTGCAAAAAAATTTTCAAAGTTTTTCAGAATATTATATGGTACAGTTTACTAATTATTGCCTCTTAAAAATAAAATTTGACCCACAAAAAGCAAGCTCTCATATGGCTTTACTGATGGAAAAATAAAAAAATAATAATTTTGTGAAAGCAGAGAGCAGAAAGCAAAATGGAAAAAGAAAGAATGGCCGTGTCCAGGAAGCGACCTTCGAGTTTTACAACTTCCATAAATCCAGCCCCCACGCAGTAGTATGATAAGTAAGCACATACTCACATCTCCCTGCTCCCGCTATGTACCACGGGGCTCCTAGGTCCCCTGCGTGTGTTTTTGTGTACAGGCTGCAATCCCAAGCAGTTTACGTAATGTCACAGGTGCTGCAGCCAATAACAGGGACTTAGTAATGGAGAGATCAGACTGTAAATGAGACAACAGAGGGAAGACCCGAAGGAGCGCCGCAGGACAGAGTGGGAGCGGAGAGAAGTGAATACATACTTGTTTATCACTTTACTGCATAGGGGGCTGGATTTACAGAAATTGTAGATCTAACAAAAACTCTTTAAGGTCTTAAGGCTCCTTTATAAGGCTATGTATTTTATTTTACCCCCTTTGTATTTGCTGTATAATACCCAGCTATCTGTGAGAATATTATTGTTACATTGGAAGTGGCATGTTACGGTTTATCATTGCCTTCTCACATTTGTCTAAGTGAAGCTCTTGTAAGACTCCAATAAAACTATATTGATGAGATGTTTTCTACTAGCTGTTGCTGAACTTATCCCTCAGCACACAATGATGGACTTGCATCTAGGACACTTCTTATTGTGTTTCAGCAGACTAGTGATCATCAACTGAACAGACTGTAATCTCTTGGCATTTTTATAAGAATACATTTTTTGCTAATCTGCATTGGACTGATGTGTCTTCAGGAACCTGATATGTTTTGCCAAGTGATAGTATAACCCAGTAATCTAGCATTCTGCTAGGAGTTGCTCAATGCCTCTTGCATCAGCAGAAGCTCTTCATAGCCGTTTCTGTGTGTAGGCTACAGGTACAATTATAGTAGAGGAAGATTTCCTTGTCTATTTTGGCTGTACAATGAGAACTGCTGATGACATAAGTAAATCTCTGATGTTCCTTCTGGGGCTCTTCTGAGAAATGGTTTTGTATAGCAGCCAGTCAGGTGTTTGTTTTGAAGCTCAACACGAAATCTGCAATTCTTTAGCTGCAGAGCTGGGATTTTATTAAATTATAATTCACAGTAATAGGGTTCACTATGTGGAGTAAATGAAATGATAACTCTTCTGCCTGTCAGTACGGTTGTTATGATGTCAAAATTATTAATTTTTTTTTAGCTTTTCCTTTGTCGCACAATAAAGACCCATTTTTGGTAAATCATTTGTTTTTGGCATTGTTGCATTGAATGGCCCATAAATATTTTATAGGATTTTATTTGCATGTGATATGAGTGTGATGGTCCGATAGTTACATATTGCCATTCTTTGGAAGTGAGACAATTACTGTTCGTGTCCAGTTTTTGGGCCACAATTTTGTCTTCTAGATCTGTTGACAAAGCATTGTGAACATTGGATTGGTGCTGGTTTGAGCAACTTGGTTGGTATCCTGTCAATGCCTAAAGCTTTGTTGTTTGGAACTTGTTTGGTAGGCCCGGCTACCTCCTGACTGGTTGATTGACTTAGTCCATTGCCTGCATATGACTTTGCTGTGTATTCTTGCCACCTTCATTTAATTTGATCTTCACTATGAAGTACTTTGCCGTTTTGATGTTTGACAGTTTCTGCTTTGTGGGATGTAAATGGTACCTGTGCCTTTTTCACATCGGTGAAGAGCTAATGAGTGGGAACTTGCTTGCTTGCATCTTCCAGTTTTTTCAAGTATTCCTTCAGTAACGCTCTTTATGTGCTAAATGATTCATATCTGTTTTTTCCCTTTACCGCATATTCTGCTGGGATGTTGCTGATCTCAAAGTGTTTCATTGCAGGTGATCTTTTCGTGTCATTGATCCGGAGTTTGACTTTCGCAACGAGTAGCTGGTGGTCCGTAAAGCAATCAGCACCAGGAATCATTTTGACTCCTTCTATTGAGCTCTTGCAACATTGTTGGCAGATGAAATAGTTTGTGATGTTGTCCATTCGGAGCTGTCCGCATGTATAAGTGATGTTTTGGCTGCTCAAACCACGTGTTTGTAATCAATAAACCTTTTTCTTGACAGCATTGAACCAAACAATCACCGGCCTCATTCCGTCCTTCTGATCCAAACTTGGCTACAACCGGTGGTTCTTCTCCCATGTGTATTTTTGCACTGAATTTAGGAGGTCAGTTTAATGTACTGTAAAGGGAGGCGATAACTGCTTTCTGCAGAGGGTCTTGTGTACACATGGGCTCAAAAAATATGGAATTTAAGAGAAGAGATGACAATGAAAAATAATGTAATACTTCATTGTTTCTTATGTACTCAGATGCAAAAGGGGGAAGGTTCCATTTTTCGTGTTTTAACTGTTGAAGGGTTAAATGTTTAGACCTGGTGACAAAATGGCAAAGCTCATTCAGTTTATAAGTCCTCCACCAATGAAAAAGATGAAAGTCTAGGCTGGGGGTAAAATTAGGAATAATATGTAATAGAAAGGGATGCTTGGAGGACAGCACATATTTAAACTGTGAAATGCAAAGATGGAGGATGAAAGTAAAGATGAAGCAAAACTTGAATAATTGAGATATAATAAAAGAATCTAGGACTGTGAAGGTTCAATTAGTGCTTGAAATAGTAGAGGTGCTGCATTATGCCACCCTAACACACCTATGCACTTTAAACAAGCTTACAGTGTAGAAACCGTGTCTAAAGAAAGATGTGGAGGGGCTCTATAACAGTCTGTGTGTAAGGAGAAAGTCTGGAGAACAGAAGACATGCCAAGGGGCAAAACATGCAGACAAAACTCAGAGTGCTGCCCTACTACCGTAGGAAGTAATATGGACTGTTATTCCGCTCTCAGCCACTAGATGGAGGCGACTGCTTGTTATAGTTAATGCAGCCACAGATTTGGTTTCACTCAGAACCCCCTATTTCTTTAGCTTGTAATCTAAATCAGAATACATGAGGCTCCTTTTCAGTATTAGTAGGGGTTATATTGGACGGAGCAGGGAAAGAAGCTGTATAATGTTTATATACCTATATGCAGTGGTGTTTTTGTTAGGGAGAGGTATTCTATGGAGGATAAATCCCTACTTGGTGTGAAAGTCCTTGTAAAATGTATGATATTGCTTTTACATCAAGCACCTCACCGGCTGTCTTCCTTGTCATAATTTTTGTTTCCAGTGACACCCCTGTACTACGGTTGACCCCCACATCAATGTACACTATTTGATCAATTCTTGGGAGGAGCACAGAGTTCACCAGATGTCTGGCTGTATTCCCATACACTTTGGAGGGCTTTTGATGCATTGAGAACCTTCTGAAGGCACATTATTGAAACCGAGATTTATGCCTTTTGACTTCAATGATAGCCGGAATCGGCCATCCCGATTTCACTATGATTTTGGTGAAATCAACTCGATCCCAACACAAAATGAATATATTCACTAATCACTCTTCATTAGTAGTTGGGAAGTTCAGATGGAGAGATGTTTTCAGGTATGCCTCTGAGCGTAATATTATTCCTTCTTGATCTGTCTTCCTGGTCTATTAATTTGGCTGTCAGCCATTTCACTTCATCTTCATCTAATAGGTGACCCACTGAGTGTTCTACCTACCTCCCCGTCGTTCCCCCAGTGTCATTGCCGCCGCTCAGTGCATTGTGCAGATCACTAAGCATTCCGTCTGTTCTAATTTGATAGCAGGCAGACTACTCAGCAGTCTCGCTCAACTCATTGACACCAGGGGAAGCAACGGGGGAGGTAAGTATAACCCTTACATCCCCAGACTCAGCAGGTAACATACTTTTAGCCCATAAGTTTATCTGCATTTTCTAGAGATGCATTATAGATGGTTTGTTACTTCTAAAGCATTTTGAAGCAGAGCCAAGGGGTAAATTTGAACGGCTTTTTCGATATTTGCCCTGCCATACAAACTCGGCTATAATTATGCTATAAAGTGTAAGAAACGGTATATATAGGTGTCAGGTAAGTATAATTGTAAGGCCACCTGCAGACGGCCGGGTCAGATCCGGCTGTGAGAATTCTCGCAGCGGGACCCGACCCGAGCCCCTGCAGGGAGCAGCGCGTACTCACCCACGCCCCGCAGCTTCGGCTTTTTCATGTGCCGGCGCATATGCAGAGCAGAGCCGGCGGCCGGTGAGTGACGTTTCTGTGCAGGGCTCTGCGAGCCCCGCGCAGAATTAGGACATGCCGCGATTTGTTTGCCGCGCGAAATTTCGCGCGGACAAACTGCGGCCGTCTGCCTAGGATTGCGTTTGGTAACGCAATCTTATGGCAGTTTCCAAGGGCGGAATTTCCGCCTGTCTGCAGGCGGCCTAACGGATTGGAATATTTCAACGTATAAGCGCAGAGAATGCAGTAGGAGTGTCTGACCAGTAGGGGGAGGCAGCGTCTGGTAAAGTACTCCAACGTTCTTTTTCTAAGCTTGTCCCTGCAGATTTTGATAATACAGAACAATTCTAGACCGCAGGAGTATAAAGGCCAACAGAGGAACAAGCTGTAGAGTTATTGAAATTGAGTTCTTATAAACAGAAGAATGTCGGTGCGTGCGTGTTTACAACAAGCTGCTAGTTAGTCCGGATTCACAGGGTCATATTTGTAAAGTATTGCGCACGCTAAATTTGCATGCATAATACGGACTGAATAGAACCCATTCATTGCATGTTCTATTTTCTGCGCATTTTCACAGCAAAATAACCAATTGAAATCAATGGGCTTGCATAACTGCGCCAGAAAAAAGAGACCTGTGGATTCGCTGAGCATATAGGCACAACATCAATGAGATTTTGTATCTATGGATTTGCTTGAGCAAATGCACAACACATTTACACATACAATTTAATCCCCAGCAGCTGAATACGCAGCTGTCAGCACATCTGGGCCGTGGGACTTGTAGGAGTCACTCCCCTATATATAACTGTAGTTGTTAGTGATCAGTATGGGGATCGCTATATTCTCTCTCCCTTCCTGAAGACATAAGTTTTTAAAATGGTTTGCTATATAGCCATCGGAGGGCTTTTATGGCTTGGTTTTCAGGACAAGTTCCACTTTTAATGGTATTTTGGGGTAGAAATATGGTATTGTATAACGTTTTAATTCTCTTTTTTAGGGGGAATGGGAATTAAACCACTTCTGTCATTCTTATTCTGGATTTAATTTTTATGGGCTTCAGCATGCGGAATAAATGTAATGACATTATTCTCTGGATCAACACGATTCCAGCATTACCAAATGTTTAGTTTTTTATTATATGTTTTGCACATATATCCCAAGTTTGCTAGAGGTAAAATTTAAAAAATCTGCAATTTTGGCAAGGTTTGTATTTAATAATTTATTTATTTATTCAGTACAGCATTATATAGCCTGGGGGCTTATTCACACAAGTGTATATTGGCTGTGTTTTCACAGCCAGCTGATATATGCGACCATCTGATGCGTTAAATTCCAATGCATCAGATCACAAAGGCTGGGCGCTTTTACATCGGGCAAGAAAGATAGTCCTGGAACAAGGGCTTTCTCGCAAGAAGGCCAAATGATTAAGCAACCATCTTAGGGTGTGGATGCCTGATATAACAGACTCTGACAGTATTATAGAGGAATAGGCTTTAATGGGTGCAAACTGGCCCTTTAAAGGGGTTTCTCTAAGGAGAAAAGCGTTTCTGACCCCCATCCCAGGCCTCTCACTAGCAAAGCCAGACACCTACCTACACTGATGAAGGACAAACACCCTGAAACAGCTGTCTGTACATGTAGTCTTGCTTTGCTTTTAATTCCCAGTCAATGTTACAAGGCTTGTATAAAGAGTCTAACTTTGGCTTGAAGGAATGCTGCCTTACAATAGGTGGCACTGTGGAGGTATTATTCCATCTCCCTTATGTGGATCTATACACTTCTGTATGGGCATTACAAAGCACTTTGTAATATAGTGTGTGCTTTGTAAATGAGCCATACACAAGATGTATACTTACCTGAACTGGTGCTTCCCCTCCGCTCCCTGTGCTTACCATTTCATCATCCTTGGTTTTGATAAATTCTTCCTTCTGTCTTGTTTGTTGTGCAGGCGCGGTAGTGCTTGTCAGCTTGCCGGCTTGTCGGGAACACCCGTGTGCTCCGACAGTCCGGAGATGAAGCCGAACAACAACATTCACCGGCCAACTGTCCTCAGCTGAAGGGTATGGGGGGGGGGGGGGGGCATGGGGGGGGGGGATTGGGTGGGTCATTATTACTGCTGCGGCAACTACTGGGGTTACTGTTACTGTTGGGAAAACTACTGGGTGTCTACTTTGTTGCTGCGATAACTACTGGGGGTCACATTTATTGCTGGGGCACATATTTGGGGTCACTCTTACTGCTGAGACACCTATTGGTGGTCAGTATTATTGCTGGGGCAACTGTGTGGTGGGTCACTGTTACTGCTGGGGCAATTATTGGGGTCACTATTTCTGCTGGGGCAATTACGTTGGGTCACTATCTCTGCTGGAGCAACTATTGGGGGTCACTATTACTGCTGAGGCAACTATGGGGGCTCAGTATTACTGTTGGGGCAACTATTGGCGGTCACTTATCGGACTGGGGAAACTCGCTGTCACTATTACTGCTGGAGCAACTGTGGGGGTCAGTATTACTGCTGGGACAATTATTGGGGGAACAATTACTGCTGGGGCAATTATTGGGGGTTACTCTTATGGCTGGGGCAACTATTAGGGGAACTGATTACAGCTGGGGCATCTATTGGGAGTCACTATTACTGCTGGGGCAATTATTGGGGGTCACTATTACTGCTGGGGCAATTATTGGTAGTTATTATTTCTACTAGAGCAACTATTGGGCACAGTATTACTGCTAGGGCAATTATAGGGGTCAGTATTACTGCTAGGGCAATTATTGGAGGTCACTATTACTGCAAGGGCAACTTTTGGGGATCACTATTACTGCTAGGACACATATTGGTGGTCACTATTACTGCTGGGGCAACTGTGAGGGGTCACTATTACTACTGGGGCAATTATTGGGGGCAACTATTTCTGCTGGGGCAATTATTGGGGGTCACTATTACTTCAGGGAAAATTATTGCGGGTCACGATTACCACTGGGGCAACTATTGAGGGAGTCTGTATTACTGCTTGGGCAACTATTGAGGGGTCTGTATTACTACTGGCGCAACTGTCATTTGTGATACTGTCTGCTGAGATTCTGTATCTAAGCCGATCCTGTGTGACACGTCTGCTGAGCAGACGTATCCAACAGGATTTGCTTAGACATAGTAGTTCAACATATGTGTCTAAGGCGATCATGTGTGATACATCTGCTAAAACGCTGTTCCTAAGCCGATCCTGTGTGATACATATGCTGAGATGCTGTATCTGAGCATATCCTGTGTGATACATCTGCTGAGCAGGTGTATGTAATCCGATCATGTGGAATACATCTGCTCAGTAATTATTGGGGGTCACTATTTCTGATGGTGCAACTATTGGAGATCCTTCCACACCCTGATTGAAATTTGTGTAGGATAACCCTTGGGCTCTGTGCTTTCATCTCTGTGGTCCCAGATAATGCCGATAACGATGCAGCATATAATAATGCCTCGCATGATCCTCCCATTATTAAACTTTTTTCCATACCCACCCATCCATTCTCTTCATTTACCCATGTTCTTGTTTGGTTAAGTAGAATGACTTTGAAATATGCCTCCAGATTAGGAATATCTGCCCCACCACACTTATGATGTATGGGTAAAATTGATAAAGCCATGTGCCTTAAGCTCCTGTCTGGCTAATATCCACAATATCTGTGCCTTGTGCTCCTGCCTGGCTAATATCCACAATATCTGTGTCTAGTGCTCCTGCATGATTGTTATACACAATTATATTTTGTGGATAACCATCATTTTTGTATTCTTTCTTAGCAAGTTCAGTTTAGCGATGCAATTATGATAGCCGTGACCCATCAGTCTTTTCATTTATGCACCAATCTATTCACAAACAGCCAACTTTCATTCAGTTTTGAATTTACCGCCATCTTGTGGTCAAGTTTCATTACTACAGGTAGAATCACCGAGAATGTTATGTACTGGTGTTTTAGTGACATCTGCTTTAGTAACATTAGTTTAAATACCAATTGCCTCCAATGCAGGCTTACATATCCCAGGATGTTTCATATTTCATGTGTGCCCATTCTGCTTTCATCACCACTTTTGTATTCTTTCTTATCATGTCTTATTTAAAAAAGAAAGTCGATGACATCCGGCAGAAAATAACCTCCCAATCCCATTTCTAGCCCCCACCCTGATCAGTACTGCATCTAGCTCCTGCTCACTCTCTATACTCAGACCAACGACATAGGAAAAAGTTTCCAGACTTCTTTCCTCTGCTCGCCCCATTACCTGCGCTAGCATCCCTCTGCCTTCCCACTTCCTCCAGTCTATCTCCCCAGTGGTCATCTTCCACCTCACCACTATATTCAATCTCTCTCTGACATCTGACATCTTCCCCTCCTCATTCAATCATGCTATTATATTCCCACTGCTAAAGAAACTGACACTTGTCTGCTGCTGCCAACTACCGACCCATCTCAATCTCCCCTTCATTTCCAAACTATTGCAACGCCTGGTTTACTCCCACCCTATAAGCTATTTCTCAGAAAGCTCTCTTCTTGATCCCCTACAGTCTTGCTTCTGTCCTCTGCTCTCAACAGAAACCGCCCTTACAAAAGTGTCAAATGACCACCGATTGTCTGTCCGCTGTCTCTAACTCTATTTCCTCTCTCTACCTACAACTGAACCTCTCAAAAACTGACCTTCTCCTGTTTCCGCCCTCTACTAACATACCTCATTCTGACATTTCCATCTCAGTGTGTGGCACCACCATAACTCCCATACAGCACGCCTTCTGCCTTGGGGATATATTCGACTCCAATCTCTCCTTTACCTCCTATATCCAATCCCTAGCCCAAACATGTCAGCTGGACCTCAAGAACATCGCTAGAATCCACTCTTTTCTCACTGTGGACATGCCAAAGATGCTCACTGCTGCCCTCATCCACTCTTGGCTCGATTACTGCAACTCGCTGCTGATCGGCCTCCCATGCACCACACTCCCCCCCCCCTCCAATCCATCTTGAATGTGGGAGCCAGGCTCATCTTACTGTCCAGCCGCTACATGGATACCACTGCCCTGTGCTGGTCACTGCACTGGCTGCCTGTCAAATACAGAATTTAACTTAAACTCACCACCCTCATCCACAAAGCTCTCCACAGCACTGTTTTGGCCTTCATTACCTCCCTCATCTCAATCCACCACACAGCCCACACTCTTCGCTCCGCTAACAGAATCGGATTAAGTTAATTCAAACCTCTCTGTCAGAACCAGCAACTCTCGGGGCCGCCGTGCCCACACCACCGGTCCTGCCACCTGGGTTACAGGAGTGCGGCGTAGGGGAGCCCCGTTTCTAGTGATCTCCCCTGGCCGCTGTAAAACAGGTCGCCGCCGGGTTGCTAGGGAGGCAGCAGGTGCTTCTCTATTTCCTTGACTACCAAGCATGCTTCCTTGGTAACTGTCTGTTCAGCAAGGCTGGGGCGGTGTCCCCAGCACCTCCTTGATGGGCCCTGCTGCTGTCAGGCTCCCCGCTCCAATCAGCTGCTGAAGCGGGAGCTCTGACAGCAGTTAAATGTGTGTGTTTTCCTTCCAACCCTTGCCAGTGTTAGTTTGGTTCTCCAGCTGCACCCGCGTATATTTTGACTGCTCTTGTGACCCCCGCTTTTCTGACTCTGCTTTTGGACTTTGACTACGTTTTTGCCTTCCCCTCTGTACTGCATACCCTCCTGTTGCCGACCCGGATTGTCTGACTATTCTACCGTTTGTTTGCCTTCAGTGTCTGTTTGTCTTCCCGTGTCCCGCTTCCCTAGTGAGGGTAGGGACCGCCGCCGAGTTGTTACCCTGGGGGTTAGCCCAGGGGGGCAAGTAGGCAGGGACAGGGGTTGTGGGATTTCTCCGGGACCCCCATATCCTGGACACTGTACTGACACTCTCATTCCCGCCTCCAAGACTTCTCCAGAGCAGTAATAGTCCTCTGGAACGCACTCTCAAAAGCTATCTGGGCAATCACTGACACACAAAATTTCAGGCATGCTCTAAAAATGCACCTCTCCAGGGAGGCATAGCACATCCCCTGAACCAAGCCTCTGTACTCCGCCTGATAACACGCTCCCTGTTTTACAGACTGCAATCCCTGCTAGCCATAATCAACCGGCACCTGCAGTCATACAGATTCATCCACTATACTGCCCAATTCGACTATTGTCTATGTGTATAGCATCCCTCACTCTCCACCTCGTCATACCGTGCACAATTCCAGCCCCTTTACCTTTTGTATCACCCCATTATTTTGTGTTATTTAAGGTCGTTGGAGCAGGCCCCCCACATCAATTGATTACTACATGTAACCGTGGTTTTGTTTTCATTGCCCCCGTCCTGTATGCGCTGCGGAATATGTTGGCTTTATATAAATAAAGATTATTATTATTTTAGCCATGCAATCATTAAAGCCGTGACCCATCGCTAATTTCAATTACACTCCAAACTATTCCCAAAGAACCAACTCTCATTCAGTTTTGATTTTATTGCCATCTTGTGGTTAAGTTTAATTACTACAGTTATTATCACTTATAATGTTATGTACTGATGTTTTAGTGACATCTGCTTTAGAAACATCAGTTTAATTACTGACAGCATCCAATCCCGGCTTCCATATCCCGGGGGGACATAATATTGCATGTGAGCCCATTTTTATATTATGGATTTATAGTAATAATAATTGATAAAAGCAGATTTCAGAGGACATGAGGATGAGCTAAAAGATGGAATTGTATATGGAATGGTTTTGTAGCACTTCAGAAAATGTTATTCAGGGTGGACACCCACTGGCGTTTTTTTCTCCACTGCGCTGTGAGAGTAAAGTTAAAGTATCGCAGCGCAGTGCAAGAAAAAAAACGGCATCACACCGGGATATCGGCATCACGCCAGCATATCGCCAGTCTTTTCAATGGGGCCAGCGGCAGCAGCGCTAGCCCCGTTGAAAAAATATGGAGAATTCCGGGGACTTCTGCCACAGCTGTCACAACTGTGGCAGAAGTCCATGGCATTCTCCCTATGTTTTCGATGGGGCTAGCACTGCTGCCGCTGGCCCCACTGAGACCACTAGCGATATGCCGGTTTTATACCCGCGTCTTTCTTGTGCTGCGAGATGAGAGTTTTCTCGCGCTCTGGCAGCGCAAAAAAGAAAAAAGTCGCCAGTGAACGTCCACCCAATGTAATATAGTGGTATACCAACTCTACGGTTTAATTCTTTTAGCAATTTCCGGCACAGCGATATAAGTAATGATTATTCCACCCCTTTTATTTTGCCAAAAAGTTGAATAATGAAAAAATGTATCATTAAAATATATTTAATGTATTTATTAAATATTTTCTTTCTATGTTTTTCATAATGTTTTCTAAACTTCAAAGTGGCCCTCATGTAGCAATTTTAAATGACCTTTGACGTCGCCAAGTGCAGCATTGTGTAAACTATATAATGACTGTGATAATGCCTCCCTGCTGACAGTATATACCCGAGGAAGGGTCTGGTACAGACCTGAAATGTATTGTAAGCTGTATATTGTAACAAAATCTTCATGACATTGGGATTCAGCCTCCTGAGGTCCGAGCCGATTATGTCCTCTTCTATCCTACTGCAGTATCCTTTTATGTAAGTTAGTTAAGTGTTTGATAGTGATTTGCTTATCACATTATAAAGTGGTTCTTTTTCATATGACTTTTGGTTTCTTTCATATTGGGAAATTGATCAATTAGTTGTAAAGTGCTCAAGGGAGTTTACAACTGGCAGAAGATGTGACTTATGAAAATAGAATTGGTTGAGGCCATCAAAAACAGATCAACATGGGCACGGCAGATTGTTCTCCATGTGGTATGTGGTACATTTGTATGCCCTGTAGAGAAGGTCTATGGGTGTCTGGATGAGAAGGGAAGACTACTGGGCTCATTACTGGTGAAATGGCCCCAAAGAACGTACTGTGGCATGTATGGCCAGAAGGCTTAGATTTGTCATGGTGACGCCAACACTACGACTGGACCTTCGGGGTGGTATGTCAAAGAAATAATAGAGTCGAGTCCAGCAATAGTTTAGTAATCTGGGAGTGTACAGATTTACTAACTGTGATATTTGAAATACAAATTGCATTTACAATTCTCCAGAAAAGTATTTGATACAGGTACATGAAGATGCAGGACTAAGCAGGCAATTGAACGCAATGCAAAATACAGTGATATTGACTTGATTAAGACTTCAACGCTCTCTCCTTTCCTTTCTTCTGAATTGTTTTGTAAGACACTTTCCTCACTAGTTGATTTAGATGAAGGGCTGATTTGATTTTAGTGAAGAGTAAAAGGGGCAAGTGGCTGAACGGCTAATCCTGGCTTTTAATTCATAGAACGTCTATGGGTATCTGGATAAGAAGGGAAGCCCACAGGGCTCATTACTGGTGTTACTGATGCTCTGTGTTATCTCTGTATTTATTTATTTATTTTTTTACAGGGGTTTATTGCATTCGCATTAAGCATGGGGTGAGTATAGGTCCCATCCTTTTAGCTTAGATGCAGTTGCAGAAGCATCCAGGTAGGGTCTTGGTGAGGAGGTGGTTCATTGTATCAACACGGTTAGTCATCTAGGAAACGATTTGTTTGTTCACTGTCATTTGTTGCCTTAGTCTGTGTCATTTGTTCTTGTGCAGTAGGCTGTCTTGGTGAAACTCGGGGAGGGTATGACTCTATAATTTGTTTCTTTAGTTGTTAAATTCCTATTTATTTCAGATGGTCAGCCACTCATACATTTACAATTCCCGGACCTCCTGCCCCATGCAGTAAAATAACAAATAAGCATATACTCACCTCTGCCCTCTCCGGCTGTGTACAAAGGCTCTCCTTGGTCCTCTGTACCTGTGTTAGTCTATAGACTGCAGTAATGCTCAGATTATGGGATGTCACAGGCGCTGCAGACAATGATAGAGCTGAGCAATCGAGCGTTGAGCTCTGCTATTGGCTGCAGTGCCTGTGATGTCTTGTAAACAGGCTGCAGAAACCTGTAAACCTGACATCAGAGGAAAGACCAGAAGGAACGCCATGGGACATACAGGGAGAAGGGAGTATATGCTTACTTGTTATTTTACTGCATGGGGGCGGGATTTACTTAAATTGTAAAACTTAAAAAACTTTGACAGAAAAATAAAGAAATCATGGTGGCCAGAAAACGGGGACAGAAGGTAATTTTGATAGAAAGGTTATATGTTTTGTAAAGAAGCAGAACAACAGCAGTGTTTGGTTCATTGTCAATGCGGACCGTCTCATAAAAAGCTATCATAAACATAAACCTGGTAAACCGAGTCCTAAGGGTACGGAGGCCACTTCTATATGAATAGGTACTGTTATGTCAGTTTGTAACCTGACTGTACATTTATCTTTTTTGCCTCTTATGGGTGTGTCAGCTGTTGGTGTACAACTAGAGATGAGCGAGCACCAAAATGCTCGGGTGCTCGTTACTCGGGACGAATTTATCGCGATGCTCGAGGGTTCGTTTCGAGTAACGAACCCCATTGAAGTCAATGGGCGACCTGAGCATTTTTGTATTTCGCCGATGCTCGCTAAGGTTTTCATGTGTGAAAATCTGGGCAATTCAAGAAAGTGATGGGAACGACACAGCAACGGATAGGGTAGGCAAGGGGCTACATGTTGGGCTGCATCTCAAGTTCCCAGGTCCCACTATTAAGCCACAATAGCGGCAAGAGTGCCCCCCCCCCTCCCAACAACTTTTACTTCTGAAAAGCCCTCATTAGCAATGCATACCTTAGCTAAGCACCACACTACCTGCAACAAAGCACAATCACTGCCTGCATGACACTCCGCTGCCACTTCTCCTGGGTTACATGCTGCCAAATCCCCCCCCCACGACCCAGTGTCCACAGCGCACACCAAACTGTCCCTGCCCAGCCTTCAGCTGCCCTCATGCCACGCCACCCTCATGTCTATTTATAAGTGCGTCTGCCAGAGGCAAAGCAGGCACACACTGCAGAGGGTTGGCATGGCTAGGCAGCGACCCCCCCATAAAAGGGGTGGGCCGATAGTCCACAATGCTGTACAGAAGCAATGAGAAATCCAATCCTGTGCCACCTGCATCTGGAGCTGCACACGTGGGCATAGCAATGGGGAACCTATGTGCCACACACTATTCATTCTGTCAAGGTGTCTGCACGCCCCAGTCAGACCGCGGTTTTTTAAATATAGTCACAGGCAGGTACAACTCCGCAATGGGAATTCTGTGTGCACCCACAGCATGGGTGGCTCCCTGGAACCCACCCGCTGTACATAAATGTATCCCATTGCATTGCCCATCACAGCTGAGGTAATGTCGTGGTTAATGCAGGTGGGCTTCGGCCCACACTGCATGCCCCAGTCTGACTGGGGTTCTTTACAAGTGGACAGATGTACGTTAAACTCCGTGTGCACCTACAGCATGGGTGGGTGCCAGGAAGCCACCGGCGGTACATAAATATATCCCATTGCATTGCCCAACACAGCTGAGGTTATGTCGTGCTTAATGCAGGTGGGCTTCGGCCCACACTGCATGCCCCAGTCAGACTGGGGTTCTTTAGAAGTGGACAGATGTAGGTTAAACTCCGTGTGCACCTACAGCATGGGTGGCTCCCTGGAACCCACCGGCGGTACATAAATATATCCCATTGCAGTGCCCTACTCAGCAGAGCTAACGTCAGATACAATACAGGTGGGCTTTGGCCCACACTGCATGCCCCAGTCAGACTGGTAATATGTACCTTAACAGTAACCTCGTTGGTGGTAATGTGGTGGTGACTGCGGACCTAGTAGCACGGTTTTATGTAGTTGGTTTTCGGAATGTGGCCATGATTAAATGGTCCGTGGCGGGGGGATGGTGGTGGTGCTCTCTTGTTGTGTCGTTAAAGGTGAAATTCTTGGACTGCCACCAGATGGACCAATGCAAAGGTATTTGCCAAGAATGTTTTCATTGTTGGAGGAGGAGGGGGATGTTTTGGAGGCACTATGTGTCCTCTCCACGTGTCCGTGGTTATATGCACCTTAACAGTAACAGCGTTGGTGGGAAATGGCCTCGCCGCCATCATGTCTTTGTGAAGCCTCTGTTTCCACACCCCAGTGACATACCATTAGCTGCGGTATAGGCAGAGCCCAGAATTATTAACATTTCAGCGGTAGTATTAGGGACAGGCCCCACTAACATATCACTAGCAGCAGTATAGGGGGAGCGCAGTCTTAGTTCCATTTCAGTAATAGTAGCACTCAAGACAGGCCCCAGTAACAATTCCGAAGCAGCAGTATAGGGGGAGCACAGTCTTAGTTCCATTTCAGTAATAGTAGCACTGTAGACAGGCCCCAGTAACAATTCCGAAGCAGCAGTATAGGGGGAGCACAGTATTAGTTCCATTTCAGTAGTAGTGGCAGTCAAGGGAGATAACAGTCTCTTTCACATTTCAGTAGCTGCAGTATAGACAAGGCCCCAGTTACATTTATGTAGCAAAAGTGTAGGCCAACCCCACACACCTTTCTGTACCATGAGTACAGGCGAAGAACATAGAAATTACAATGATTACACTGTAGGTGAGGGCCCAAAAAAATTGGTGTAGCAACAGTACTAATGTACCTCAGAAAAAATTGGCCATGCCCAACCAAGATGGCAGGTGAAACCCATTAATCGCTTTGGTTAATGTGGCTTAAGTGGTAACTAGGCCTGGAGGCAGCCCAGTTTAACGAAAAATTGGTTCAAGTTAAAGTTTCATCGCTTGTAAGAGCATTGAAACGTATAAAAATTGTTTGGAAAAATTATATGAGTGAGCCTTGTGGCCCAAAGAAAAATTGCCCGTTCGGCGTGATTACGTGAGGTTTCAGGAGGAGTAGCAGGAGGAGGAGGAGAAATATTATACACAGATTGATGAAGCAGAAATGTCACCGTTTTGGATGGTGATACAGAACGATGCTTCCATCCGCGGGTGCAGCCTACGTATTGCTTAGGTATCGCTGCTGTCCGCTGGTGGAGAAGAGAAGTCTGGGGAAATCCAGGCTTTGTTCATCTTGATGAGTGTAAGCCTGTCGGCACTGTCGGTTGACAGGCGTGTACGCTTATCTGTGATGATTCCCCCAGCCGCACTAAACACCCTCTCTGACAAGACGCTAGCCGCAGGACAAGCAAGCACCTCCAGGGCATACAGCGCGAGTTCAAGCCACGTGTCCAGCTTCGACACCCAGTAGTTGTAGGGGGCAGAGGCATCACGGAGGATGGTCGTGCGATCGGCTACGTACTCCCTCACCATCCTTTTACAGTGCTCCCGCCGACTCAGCCTTGACTGGGGAGCGGTGACACAGTCTTGGTGGGGAGCCATAAAGCTGTCCAGGGCCTTAAAGAGTGTTGCACTGCCTGTGCTGAACATGCTGCTCGATCTCCGCACCTCCCCTGCTACCTGGCCCTCGGAACTGCGCCTTCTGCCACTAGCGCTGTCGGATGGGAATTTTACCATCAGCTTGTCCGCCAGGGTCCTGTGGTATAGCAACACTCTCGAACCCCTTTCCTCTTCGGGAATGAGAGTGGAAAGGTTCTCCTTATACCGTGGGTCGAGCAGTGTGTACACCCAGTAATCCGTAGTGGCCAGAATGCGTGCAACACGAGGGTCACGAGAAAGGCATCCTAACATGAAGTCAGCCATGTGTGCCAGGGTACCTGTACGCAACACATGGCTGTCTTCACTAGGAAGATCACTTTCAGGATCCTCCTCCTCCTCCTCCTCCGCCTCCTCATGCTCCTCCTCCTCAACGCACTGAGATATAGACAGGAGGGTACTCTGACTATCCAGCGACATACTGTCTTCCCCCGCCTCCGTTTCCGAGCGCAAAGCATTTGCCTTTATGCTTTGCAGGGAACTTCTCAAGAGGCATAGCAGAGGAATGGTGACGCTAATGATTGCAGCATCGCCGCTCACCAACTGGGTAGACTCCTCAAACTTTCCAAGGACCTGGCAGATGTCTGCCAACCAGGCCCACTCTTCTGAAAATAATTGAGGAGGCTGACTCCCACTGCGCCGCCCATGTTGGAGTTGGTATTCCACTATAGCTCTACGCTGCTCATAGAGCCTGGCCAACAAGTGGAGCGTAGAGTTCCACCGTGTGGGCACGTCGCACAGCAGTCGGTGCACTGGCAGATTAAACCGATGTTGCAGTGTCCGCAGGGTGGCAGCGTCCGTGTGGGACTTGCGGAAATGTGCACAGAGGCGGTGCACCTTTCCGAGCAGGGCTGACAAGCGTGGGTAGCTTTTCAGAAAGCGCTGAACCACCAAATTAAAGACGTGGGCCAGGCATGGCACGTGCATGAGGCTGCCGAGCTGCAGAGCCGCCACCAGGTTACGGCCGTTGTCACACACGACCATGCCCGGTTGGAGGCTCAGCGGCGCAAGCCAACGGTCGGTCTGGTCTGTTAGACCCCGCAGCAGTTCGTGGGCCGTGTGCCTCTTCTCTCCTAAGCTGAGTAGTTTCAGCACGGCCCGCTGACGCTTGCCCACCGCTGTGCTACCACGCCACGCGACACCGACTGCTGGCGACGTCCTGCTGCTGCTGACACATCTAGATTGCGAGACAGAGGTTGAGGAGGAGGAGGAGGGTGCTTTAGTGGAGGAAGCATACAGCGCCGAACATACCACCACCGAGCTGGGGCCCGCAATTCTGGGGGTGGGTAGGACGTGAGCGGTCCCAGGCTCTGACTCTGTCCCAGCCTCCACTAAATTCACCCAATGTGTCGTCAGGGAGATGTAGTGGCCCTGCCTGCCTGTGCTTGTCCACGTGTCCGTTGTTAAGTGGACCTTGCCACTAACCGCATTGGTGAGGGCGCTTACAATGTTGCGGGAGACGTGGCCGTGCAGGGCTGGGATGGCACATCGGGAAAAGTAGTGGCGACTGGGAACTGAGTAGCGCGGGGCCGCCGCCACCATCATACTTTTGAAGGACTCCGTTTCCACAACCCTATACGGCAGCATCTCAAGGCTGATAAATTTGGCTATGTGGACGGTTAACGCTTGAGCGTGCGGGTGCGTGGCGGCGTACTCGCGCTTGCGCTCAAACACTTGCGCTAGCGACGGCTGGACGGTGCGGTGCGAGACATTGGTGGATGGGGCCGAGGACAGCGGAGGTGAGGGTGTGGGTGCAGGCCAGGAGACGGTAGTGCCTGTGTCCTGAGAGGGGGGTTCGGATCTCAGTGGCAGGTTGGGGCACAGGGGGAGAGGCAGCGGTGCAAACCTTGTGGGGTGCTTGGCCATCATATGTCTGCGCATGCTGGTGGTGGTGAGGCTGTTGGTGGTGGCTCCCCGGCTGATCTTGGCGCGACAAAGGTTGCACACCACTGTTTGTCGGTCATCAGGCGTCTCTGTGAAAAACTGCCAGACCTTAGAGCACCTCAGCCTCTGCAGGGTGGCATGGCGCGAGAGGGCGCTTTGGGAATCAGTTGGTGGATTATTCGGTCTGGCCCTGCCTCTACCCCTGGACACCGCACTGCCTCTTGCAACCTGCCCTGCTGCTGCCCGTGCCTCCCCCTCTGAAGACCTGTCCTGTGTAGGCGTTGCACACCAGGTGGGGTCAGTCACCTCATCGTCCTGCTGCTCTTCCTCCGAATCCTCTGTGCGCTCCTCCCTCGGACTTACTGCCCTTACTACCTCACTGCAAGACAACTGTGTCTCATCGTCATCGTCCTCCTCACCCACTGAAAGGTCTTGAGACAGTTGCCGGAAGTCCCCAGCCTCATCCCCCGGACCCCGGGAACTTTCCAATGGTTGTGCATCAGTGACGATAAACTCATCTGGTGGGAGAGGAACCACTGCTGCCCAATCTGAGCAGGGGCCCGAGAACAGTTCATGGGAGTCTTCCCGCTCCTGAGCATGTGTCATTGTAGTGAAGTGAGGAGGCTGGGAGGAAGGAGGAGCAGCAGACAGAGGATTCGGATTTGCAGCACTGGACGGCGCAGAACTCTGGGTGGATGATAGCTTGCTCGAAGCACTTTCTGCCATCCATGACAGGACCTGCTCACACTGCTCATTTTCTAATAAAGGTCTCCCGCGTGGACCCATTAATTGGGCGATGGATGTGGGGACGCCAGAAACGTGCCTCTCTCCTAATCGCGCAGCAGTCGGCTGCGACACACCTGGATCAGGAGCTCGGCCTGTTCCCACACCCTCACTTGGGCCTACGCGTCCTCGGCCGCGTCCACGTCCTCTCGGCCTACCCCTACCCCTCAGCATGCTGTATTACCAGTGATTTCCAAGCCAGGAAAGAAATTAGCGCAAGCCTGCAGCCAAAATAGAATTTTTTCCCTTGTTTTTCAAAGGAAAAGCCACACTGCGTGTATTCAATGAATACTACTAAGTTTAATAACTGTGTTGTGGCCCTGCAAATGTGTCAGAGAACTGCAGTGATGCAAAGTTATTGGCTCCAGCAGATCAGGGATTTCCCATGCAGGAAAAAAATTGGCGCAAGCCTGCAGTAAAACGTAGCTGGCTGCGTCTGATTTTTTTTAACGTTCTGCACGCAGCACACACGTACCCAGAGCCCTGAGGACTGTCAGAGGCAGGCGAAATACAATTTTTTCCCTTGTTTTTCAAAGGACAAGCCACACTGCGTGTATTCAATGAATACTACTAAGTTTAATAACTGTGTTGTGGCCCTGCAAATGTGTCAGAGAACTGCAGTGATGCAAAGTTATTGGCTCCAGCAGATCAGGGATTTCCCATGCAGGAAAAAAATTGGCGCAAGCCTGCAGTAAAACGTAGCTGGCTGCGTCTGATTTTTTTTTAACGTTCTGCACGCAGCACACACGTACCCAGAGCCCTGAGGACTGTCAGAGGCAGGCGAAATACAATTTTTTCCCTTGTTTTTCAAAGGACAAGCCACACTGCGTCTATTCAATGAATAATGTATGTCTTCTGGCCCTGCCTACACAATTCTATCCTTGTAGTATTAATGCCGGGTGCAATGGTCTGCACAGCCGGTTTTGAGGGAAAAAAAAAAGAATGCAACACTGCTAACAGCAGCCTGGACAGTACTGCACACGGATAGATGTGGCCCTAGAAAGGACCGTTGGGGTTCTTGAAGCCTACACTCACTGCTAACACTCTCCCTGCCTAACCACCACTTCTGTCCCTATTGCAGGGCGCAATGCTCTGCAGATCCAATTTTGAAAAAAAAAATAAAAAATACAGTGCTAACACAGTACTGCACACTATTAGATGTGGCCCTAAGAAGGACCGTTGGGGTTCTTGAAGCCTACACTAACTCCTAACGCTCTCCCTACAGCAGCTCCAGCACGATACCACTGTCCCTCAGCTAACTCACAAGGCATGTGTGGCGAGCCGCGGGAGGGGCCGACTTTTATACTCGGGTGACATCTGATCGCCCCAGCCACTCACAGCAGGGAGGTGGTATAGGGCTTGAATGTCACAGGGGGAAGTTGTAATGCCTTCCCTGTCTTTCAATTGGCCAGAAAAGCGCGCTAACGTCTCAGAGAGGAAACTGAAAGTAACCGGAACACCGCGTGGTACTCGTTACGAGTAACGAGCATCCCGAACACCCTAATATTCGCACGAATATCAAGCTCGGACGAGTACGTTCGCTCATCTCTAATAAACATAATCGGGTGCGCTCTTATTCACAAAAACTGGTGTGAAACTAACCCAGAGATCCACAAAAGAGCCTGTAAATACTTCACAACAGATCGTCTTTAATAAAAAGCTGGTGAAGAAGACTCATGAGATATACAGAGAGTAATGAGATGCATCATCTGCATACGTAATTAACAGCTGTTTTATGAAAGCTTTCTTTCCTGATTAGGATTTTTAAGTATATTATTTATTAAAGGTTAAGTTTTATAAAAAAAGAAAGAAATAAAACTCGGATTTCAGTCTGTGACATTTGTTTACTATCTCTGTCTTTATAAAAAGGATTGGGCCATTAAAAAAACAGAGAGGAACGCTGGATATATTATTGATATACATTATTTTTAAAATCCTGCTCCACATGCCAATATCTGCATGAGTTTTGTGATTTTTTTTTTTCCACAGCATGTGGATGAGATTTTCAAAATCTCATTAATTTTCCTGCTATAGCTACTGTAAATTCCACAGCAAATCCACCTTGTGTAGTAGTAGCATCTGCTATATTGGCCCCAGTAGATATAGCGTCCCCTATATTGCCCCCAGTAGTAATAGTGACCCCCACAGTGGTCCCAGTAATAGGTGACTCCTATTGCGGCCCTGGTAGTAATAGGTGACTCCTGTTGTGTCCCCAATAACAATAGGTGACTCCTATTGCAGCCCCAATAGTAACAGGTGACCTCTATTGTGGCCGCAGTAAAAATAGGTGACCCCTATTGCAGTCCCAGTAGTAACAGGGGAGACCTATTGCGGCTCCACTAGTAATAGGTGACCCCCTATTGTGGCTCCAGTAGTAATAGGTGACCCCTATTGCAGCCCCAATAGTAATAGGTGACCCCTGTTGTGGCCCCAGTATTAATAGGTGACCTCTATTTTGGCCCCAGTAGTAATAGGTAACCCCCTATTGCAACCCTAGTAGTAATAGGTGACCCCTATTGCGGCCCCAATAATAATAGGTGACCCCTATTGCAGCCCCAGTAGTAATAAGTGACCTCTGTTGTGGTCCTAATATTAATAGGTGACCCCTATTGAGGCCCCAGTAGTAATAGGTGACCCCTATTGCAGCCCCAGTAGTAATAGTGTCCCCCACAGTGGCATCAGTAATAATAGTGACCCCCACAATGGCCTCAGTAGTGATAGTGACCCCCGCAATGGCCTCAGTAGTAATAATGTTTTCCACAGTGGCCTCAGTAGCAGTAGTGTCCCCCACAGTGGCCTCAGTAGTAATAGTGTCCTCCACAGTGGCCTCAGTAGCAGTAGTGTCCCCCACAGTGGCCTCAGTAGTAATAGTGACCCCCACAGTGGCCTCAGTAGTAATAGTGACCCCCACAGTGGCCTCAGTAGTAATAATGTTTCTCGCAGTAGCCTCAGTAGTAATAGTGACCCCACAGTTGCCCTACTACTAATAACCATATAGTGGCTCCAGTAATATTAACCTGACAGTAGCCACAGTAATATTAACCCGACTGCAGGGAGGTCTCTGTGTGCCCCTCCAGAATGCTTGCCTTTGGTTTGCCACCACAAACCCTTGGTCGGTGTACCTGACTGACGCTCGTGGAGCACAGATTGAGAAATGCTGCCCTAGAAGACTCTAAAATATTGCCTAAGAAAAACCATCTTTACTTAACTATTAGAGATGAGCGAGCACCAAAATGCTCGGGTGCTCGTTACTCGGGACGAACTTTTCGCGATGCTCGAGGGTTCGTTTCGAGTAACGAACCCCATTGAAGTCAATGGGCGACCCGAGCATTTTTGTATATCGCCGATGCTCGCTAAGGTTTCCTTGTGTGAAAATCTGGGCAATTCAAGAAAGTGATGGGAACGACACAGCAACGGATAGGGCAGGCGAGGGGCTACATGTTGGGCTGCATCTCAAGTTCACAGGTCCCACTATTAAGCCACAATAGCGGCAAGAGTGCCCCCCCACTCCCAACAACTTTTACTTCTGAAAAGCCCTCATTAGCATGGCATACCTTTGCTAAGCACCACACTACCTCCAACAAAGCACAATCACTGCCTGCATGACACTCCACTGCCACTTCTCCTGGGTTACATGCTGCCCAACCGCCCCCCCCTCCCCCCCACAGCGCACATCAAAGTGTCCCTGCGCAGCCTTCAGCTGCCCTCATGCCACACCGCCCTCATGTCTATTTAGAAGTGCGTCTGCCAGAGGAAAAGCAGGCACACACTGCAGAGGGTTGCCACGGCTAGGCAGCGACCCTCTTTAAAAGGGGCGGGGCGATAGCCCACAATGCTGTACAGAAGCAATGAGAAATAGAATCCTGTGCCACCGCCATCAGGAGCTGCACACGTGGGCATAGCAATGGGGAACCTATGTGCCACACACTATTCATTCTGTCAAGGTGTCTCTGCATGCCCCAGTCAGACCGGGCTTTTTAATTCATAGACACAGGCAGGTACAACTCCCTATTGTGAAGTCCCTGTCGACCGACAGCATGGGTGGCTCCCTGGAACCCACCGGCGATACACAAAAATATCCCATTGCATTGCCCAACACAGCTGAGGTAGTAATGTCGTGCTTAATGCAGGTGGGCTTCGGCCCACACTGCATGCCCCAGTCAGACTGGGGTTCTTTACAAGTGGAAACAGATGCATTTATAATTCCCTGTGGACCCACAGCATGGGTGGGTGCCAGGAAGACACCGGCGGTACATAAATATATCCCATTGCATTGCCCATCACAGCTGAGGTAATGTCATGTTTAATGCAAGTGGGCTTCGGCCCACACTGCATGCCCCAGTCAGACTGGGGCTCTTTAGAAGTGGACACATGTAGTTACAACTCCGTGTGGACCCACGGCATGGGTGGCTCCCTGGAACCCACCGGCGGTACATAAATATATCCCATTGCAGTGGCCAACACAGCTGATGTAACGTCAGCTGTAATGCAGGTGGCCAAAAAATTAATTGGATTACACTGTAGGCGAGGGCCCACAAAAATTGGTGTACCAACAGTACTAATGTACCTCAGAAAAATTGCCCATGCCCAACCAAGAGGGCAGGTGAAACCTATTAATCGCTTTGGTTAATGGGGCTTAAGTGGTAACTAGGCCTGGAGGCAGCCCAGTTTAACGAAAAATTGGTTCAAGTTAAAGTTTAAACGCTTTTAAGAGCATTGAAACGTATAAAAATTGTTTAGAAAAATTATATGAGTGAGCCTTGTGGCCCTAAGAAAAATTGCCCGTTCGGCGTGATTACGTGAGGTTTCAGGAGGAGGAGCAGGAGGAGGAGGAGGAGGAATATTATACACAGATTGATGAAGCAGAAATGTCCCCGTTTTGGATGGTGAGAGAGAACGATGCTTCCATCCGCGGGTGCAGCCTACGTATTGCTTAGGTATCGCTGCTGTCCGCTGGTGCAGAAGAGAAGTCTGGGGAAATCCAGGCTTTGTTCATCTTGATGAGTGTAAACCTGTCGGCACTGTCAGTTATCCGTGATGATTCCCCCAGCCACACTAAACACACTCTCTGACAAGACGCTAGCCGCAGGACAAGCAAGCACCTCCAGGGCATACAGCGCGAGTTCAGGCCACGTGTCCAGCTTCGACACCCAGTAGTTGTAGGGGGCAGAGGCGTCACGGAGGACGGTCGTGCGATCGGCTACGTACTCCCTCACCATCCTTTTACAGTGCTCCCGCCGACTCAGCCGTGACTGGGGAGCGGTGACACAGTCTTGCTGGGGAGCCATAAAGCTGGCAAAGGCCTTGGAGAATGTTCCCCTGCCTGCGCTGTACATGCTGCCTGATCTCTGCGCCTCCCCTGCTACCTGGCCCTCGGAACTGCGCATTCTGCCACTAGCGCTGTCGGATGGGAAGTTTACCATCAGTTTGTCCACCAGCGCCCTGTGGTATAGCATCATTCTCGAACCCCTTTCCTCTTCGGGAATGAGAGTGCAAAGGCTCTCCTTATACCGTGGGTCGAGCAGTGTGTACACCCAGTAATCCGTAGTGGTCAGAATGCGTGTAACGCGAGGGTCACGAGAAAGGCATCCTAACATGAAGTCAGCCATGTGTGCCAGGGTACCTGTACGCAACACATGGCTGTCCTCACTAGGAAGATCACTTTCAGGATCCTCCTCCTCCTCCTCCTCAGGCCATACACGCTGAAATGATGACAGGCAAGCAGCATGGGTACCGTCAGCAGTGGGCCAAGCTGTCTCTTCCCCCTCCTCCTCATCCTCCTCATGCTCCTCCTCCTCCTCCTGAACGCGCTGAGATATAGACAGGAGGGTGCTCTGACTATCCAGCGACATACTGTCTTCCCCCGCCTCCGTTTCCGAGCGCAAAGCGTCTGCCTTTATGCTTTGCAGGGAACTTCTCAAGATGCATAGCAGAGGAATGGTGACGCTAATGATTGCAGCATCGCCGCTCACCACCTGGGTAGACTCCTCAAATTTTCCAAGGACCTGGCAGATGGCTGCCAACCAGGCCCACTCTTCTGTAAATAATTGAGGAGGCTGACTCACACTGCGCCGCGCAAGTTGAAGTTGGTATTCTACTATAGCTGTACGCTGCTCATAGAGTCTGGCCAACATGTGGAGCGTAGAGTTCCACTGTGTGGGCACGTCGCACAGCAGTCGGTGCACTGGCAGATTAAACCGATGTTGCAGTGTCCGCAGGGTGGCAGCGTGCGTGTGGGATTTGCGGAAATGTGCGCAGAGCTGGCGCACCTTTCCGAGCAGGTATGACAAGTGGGGGTAGCTTTTCAGAAAGCGCTGAACCACCAAATTAAACACATGGGCCAGGCATGGCACGTGCGTGAGGCTGCCGAGCTGCAGAGCCGCCACCAGCTTACGGCCGTTGTCACACACGACCATGCCCGGTTGGAGGCTCAGCGGCGCAAGCCAGCGGTCGGTCTGCTCTGTCAGACCCTGCAGCAGTTCGTGGGCCGTGTGCCTCTTCTCTCCTAAGCTGAGTAGTTTCAGCACGGCCTGCTGACGCTTGCCCACCGCTGTGCTGCCACGCCGCGTTACACCGACTGCTGGCGACGTGCTGCTGACACATCTTGATTGCGAGACAGAGGTTGCGTTGGAGGAGGAGGAGGAGGAAGGTGCTTTAGTGGAGGAAGCATACACCGCCGCAGATACCACCACCGAGCTGTGGCCCGCAATTCTGGGGGTGGGTAGGACGTGAGCGGTCCCAGGCTCTGACTCTGTCCCAGCCTCCACTAAATTCACCCAATGTGCCGTCAGGGAGATATAGTGGCCCTGCCCGCCTGTGCTTGTCCACGTGTCTGTTGTTAAGTGGACCTTGGCAGTAACCGCGTTGGTGAGGGCGCGTACAATGTTGCGGGAGACGTGGTCGTGCAGGCCTGGGACGGCACATCGGGAAAAGTAGTGGCGACTGGGAACTGAGTAGCGCGGGGCCGCCGCCGCCATCATGCTTTTGAAAGCCTCCGTTTCCACAAGCCTATACGGCAGCATCTCTAGGCTGATCAATTTTGCAATGTGCACGTTTAACGCTTGAGCGTGCGGGTGCGTGGCGTCGTACTTGCGCTTGCGCTCAAACTGTGGCGCTAGCGACGTCTGGACGCTACGCTGAGAGACATTGCTGGATGGGGCCGAGGACAGCGGAGGTGAGGGTGTGGGTGCAGGCCAGGAGACGGTAGTGCCTGTGTCCTCAGAGGGGGGTTGGATCTCAGTGGCAGGTTGGGGCACAGGGGGAGAGGCAGTGGTGCAAACCGGAGGCGGTGAACGGGCATTGTCCCACCTTGTGGGGTGCTTGGCCATCATATGCCTGCGCATGCTGTTGGTGGTGCCTCCCCAGCTGATCTTGGCGCGACAAAGGTTGCACACCACTGTTCGTCGGTCGTCAGGCGTCTCTGTGAAAAACTGCCACACCGTAGAGCACCTTGACCTGTGCAGGGTGGCATGGCGCGAGGGGGCGCTTTGGGAAACAGTTGGTGGATTATTCGGTCTGGCCCTGCCTCTACCCCTGGCCACCACACTGGCTCGGCCTGTGCCCACACCCTGACTTGGGCCTCCGCGTCCTCGCCCGCGTCCACGTCCTATAGGCCTACCCCTACCCCTCAGCATGGTGTATTACCAGTGATTTGATTTCCCAGGCAGGAAAGAAAGTGGCGCAAGCCTGCAGCCAAAATACAATTTTTTCCCTTGTTTTTCAAAGGACAAGCCACACTGCGTGTATTCAATGAATACTACTAAGTTTAATAACTGTGTTGTGGCCCTGCAAAAGTGTCACAGAACTTTACTGTTGCAGAGTTATTAACTGTGGCAGAGCAGGTATTTCCCAGGCAGGAAAGAAATTGGCGCAAGGCTGCACTCAACCGTAGCTGGTTGCGTCTGATTTTTTTACGTTCTCCACGCAGCACACACGTACCCAGAGCCCTTAGGACTGACAGAGGCAGGGCAAATATACTTTTTTCCCTTTTGTTTAAAAGGAAAGGCCCACTGTGCCTATTCAATGACTAATATAACTGTTTTGCGGCCCTGCAAAAGTGTCACAGAACTTTACTGTTGCAGAGTTATTAACTGTGGCAGAGCAGGTATTTCCCAGGCAGGAAAGAAATTGGCGCAAGGCTGCACTCAACCGTAGCTGGTTGCGTCTGATTTTTTACGTTCTCCACGCAGCACACACGTACCCAGAGCCCTTAGGACTGACAGAGGCAGGGCAAATATACTTTTTTCCCTTTTGTTTTAAAGGAAAGGCCCACTGTGCCTATTCAATGACTAATAACTGTGTTGTGGCCCTGCCTACACAATTCTGTGCCTGTAGTATCAATGCAGGGTGCAATGCTCTGCACCGCCGATTTTAAGAAAAAAAAAAAAAACAACACAGCTAACAGCAGCCTGCACAGTACTCCACACAGTTAAATGTGGCCCTAGAAAGGACCGTTGAGGTTCTTGAAGGCTACACTCACTCCTAACACTCTCCCTGCCTAAGCACCACTTCTGTCCCTAATGCCGGGTGCAGTGCTCTGCACTGCCGATTTTGAGAAAAAAAAAATTCTCCACTGCTAACAGCAGCCTGCACACACGTAGATGTGGCCCTAAGAAGGACCGTTGGGGTTCTTGAAGCCTACACTCACCACAAACACTCTCCCTACAGCAACTCCAATAGAACAGCACTGTCCCTCAGCTAACTCACAAGGCATGTGTGGCGAGCCGCGGGAGGGGCCGACTTTTATACTCGGGTGACATCTGATCGCCCCAGCCACTCACAGCAGGGGGGTGGTATAGGGCTTGAACGTCACAGGGGGAAGTTGTAATGCCTTCCCTGTCTTTCAATTGGCCAGAAAAGCGCGCTAACGTCTCAGAGAGGAAACTGAAAGTAACCGGAACACCGTGTGGTACTCGTTACGAGTAACGAGCATCCCGAACACCCTAATATTCGCACGAATATCAAGCTCGGACGAGTACGTTCGCTCATCTCTATTAACTATAAATGGTCCAAAGTAATCCAGAATCAAGTTGTTGGTTTTTTTTTTTATAGCTATAGGCACACCTTTGTTTGCTAACAGCATATGAAAAGTAAAGGTGGTAAAACGTTATTTTTTAATTCTGACTATAACTGCAGCATTTAATATGGGTTTTTTGAGCACAGAAAATATTGAATTTGTCTATTAATTTCTTTCCAAAAAAGCAAACCTTTAAAAAGGCTGTTATGTAATGCCATATTTTTTAAAAAGTAGCATTTGAAAAAGACAGAGATTGAAGAATATAGACCACCTGACAAATATTACATATCCGCAGGATCAGAAGAAAAATCGTTTTCCTCACAAGGTCTTGTTAACGATAAAAAAAGGCTTGTTTCAAGCTTCATATCTTATGCAGAACAGATATGAACTACATCTCTGTAAAGCTGAGCTTATTCACTATACGCAAGATAATAAAGCTTCTAAGCTTCTCGCCAACAGAATTACAGAGAAAGAAGCTGGAACTAGATTCCCATATCTGCTGGATGCTCGCAACAATAAAATTATGAATCCTCGAGAAATTTCCCTAATAAAGAATTTTCTTGGCTAGTTTGGCGTGTGTGGTGTGTGTGGACGCATGGTCGCAGCAATGGAAGGAGGTTGGCCTGAATGTCTGTCATGGCAGCTTTGGTGGGTGAGGGTCCTTTGAGTTAGTTTTATTTTGGTTGGGGGGTGGGGTGGGGGGAGTCAAAATAGCCAAATTGCATTATAATATTCACTTGGTAAGCCTTATATCTCTGCATAGTCTGAGCTTATGCAAGGTTCTGCAAATATAAGGCAGTGCAATGCAAGATACAAACATATTATTATTATTATTATTATGCATTGTGAAAAATATGCTTTATGAAACCACATGACAACTTTGCACTGGGGTGTAACAATGACTCTGGTTCTGGTACACTACAAATCTGCATGCGCAAAACACATAAAATAGAAACCATTGATTTTAATGGGTTTGTTTTCATAAGCGTATGTTGCGCATGCAGATTTTGCGTGCCTAAAAAAAATGGGACTTGCACACCAAAGGCTCCATGCGAGTCTCAATACCCGGCGATTAATTAGGCTTAGTAGTTTGTTTAACTCGGGGAGCGGCCATGTCCCATGTCCCATGTCCATGTGAGCGGTCGCAGTCTGAGCAAAAAGTACAGCAAAATGTGCCTTAACGCATGCAATAGCACAATGTTAATGGCACAAAAATATTGCAGCGTCGTGTGAGCTTTGCGCATACGCTCATGTGAAGCCGCCCCAAGTTAAACCGTCTTCTTAACCCATGCATTTTCACAGTGTATTTGCTAAATGAAGACTAGAGCTCCTCCCATAAAAGACAGACCTTCAGAAAGCTCTGTCGATAGAAAAAAAAAACTTATGGCACATTATTTATTCTGCATGCCGAACGCCATGAAAATGAAATCTAAAACCTACAGAGGTATTAATTTTTTTCTCTAAATCCCAAAGAATAGAACTTGTCAAACAAAAAAGAAGCCAGAAGAACCGGCCGGAGTGGCAACAATTTGAGGATACAGCTGCTTTCGTTCTTAAAACTAGCAGAGAAAGAAGAAGGAAAGAAGAGTATTATTAATTATTCGGGCAGAAAATGTGCCATTATTACCTATGGAGGCAGGAAATGGGGCATTATTAATAACAGCAGCAGAAAGAGGGGAATTATTACCTGCAGGGACAGAAAAGGCCACAAACAAAAATACTGGAGGTATAAACAATAGTCCCAATTTAGTCTAATCAAAGATGGCCGCTGGTCACCCAGAAGTATCAAAGGCAGGTATATTGCACGCAGGAAAATGACAACACTCTCGAAGATATGGTCCCAGTGGTTAAGTATTTAACTCCATTGGAGAGAAGGTGGGGGGAAGGGTCACATGTGGAAAGTAGGACTGGGGTAAATTAACTTGAAGTATGCATGATGCTGGATTTGCACAAAATCCCAAGATGGATGTAAACTCCGTCACCGAGGTAGTAGAGTTATTAGAAGTAGTACTACGGAGCCGCCAACCTGCTGAGGTTGTGTTTGGGGAAGTCGTACTGCAGTGACTGAGACACTACCCACTCCTCCTCTGAGGGACGCATGTGACCCTTCGCCAAGGTACTGACAGGCCTCTGCAGGCAATGCCGATGCAGCAGTAACGTGAATAAATAGTGTAGTGGACTTGAAGATTTCTGTCACGGGTGACGCCACTGTTCCTTGCTCTGCGGGATGTCTGATGGAAAAATAAGAGAGTCCACACACGGATAACTTGATAACACTCAGTTGCTGGGAATGGTAAACAACCGGAACTTTGCTAGCAATCACTTTTTTGATACAGATTTACAATTCTCTGTGGATAATTTCACACACTTGTGCAGGAAAACAAACAAAGGAGGTCTTTCTGAAGCCTTCTGAACACTGCATGACAGACTCCTTTCTACCCTTCTCTCTCACTCTTTCTCTCTTAGGGTAGGGGCCCTTGGAATAGATCTCTAGGGTAGCTCTCTTTCTTCTCCATTCTTCATCACATGAGGATTGAAGGTAACCCCATGTGGCGTGCACTCACTCCTTCTCTTACTCTCTGGAGAGAACTCCCCTATCTTTATCTCTGGAGAGTACTCTCTTTCTCTCACTTTGCACCCACATATATCAAGCATACCCATGAGACATCTCAAATCGTTATATTTCCAGAAATAACCCTGATATTTCCAGACATTAACCTCTCACATACTGCAGCTGTGCAATACACATAACCAATGACAAGACAGTTTGCACAGGGCATCCACATTTAAGACAGTTATGGACAATTATGGAGGGGCCAGACAAATGCATTTCAGACCCCTACAGTACCGCTGCTCATAAATCTATAACACGGGTCCACAGTGAACAATGGTGTCATTGCAGGAGTGGGGGACAAGGACAGCATTGAGGAAGGGGGAACGCCACACAGGAACAGCACTGCACACCATCCATGTGCTATGGCCTGAGCTCTAGGCAAGGAGATTGGAGGAAGGTCCAGGGGTCATGTAGTGGCCCAGTACATATATTTTTGGCCCCTCTATAAATGTCATGCATGTAATGTCTTGTGTAGATGCACTGTTCAAAATATGACTGTGTATTGCACAGCTGCAGTGTATAAAGAGTTAATATTTGCATGAGGCTGGGATATGCCTGCAATGTATCAATTTATGTCCTGTCATGTGATATGAGAGAGGTGATAAATGTGTGTGCTACAGGATAGAGTAGTAGTAGTAGTAGGAGTGGTGGTCTTCTGTTCAGTGAGTGAGAGTGCCAGCCCATGTAGTGAAGAGAATGGAGGAAGAGGAGCAGTACTCGGAGGTCAGGTATGCCAGGGACCGCTGAATATAAAGAAAGAGAAGAGAGAGAGTGAGTGCGTAGAAAGTGTTTGATCACCATGCAGCGGTATTGTTCTCAATTTGTCATCTGTTGAGAGTCTACTCCCTTCCCATTTCCAGGAAGTGTCATCCTGATTCTTCCCTTCCAGGAGTGGTTCCATGCAAATCTCAAAGTTGTAGGGCCAGCTACATCCTGAGTTTCTCCCAGGCGTGCCTGTTTTCTGTGTGACCTGCATCGGTGTATCATTATACTTCTGTATCCTGTTTCCAATTATGGATGTATTATTTGGCCCTATTTGTGGATCCTGCCTTATGACCTCCACAGATCACTGCTGTTCAGCAACCAGTTTATTATTCCCCCTCTGTCAACAAATCTACTGTGAAGATAAAATGATCTCTACATGGGAAATTCAGGTAACCACCAATATGGCCATTACCATCTGTCACTCAGTTCTACCAAACTCTTACATAATTGATATGAAAGCTAGAGATGTATTCCTCTGTAACTAGGATGATTGGTCTTCCAGTAGTCCGGGAAAGCTGCATGACTGCTAGGATAGGGCATTTTGTTGGTCAGCCATCTTTACTTGAAACAGGACATATAGGATATATCAAGACAGGCAAATTTACAGATGAAAATCCACAGCAAATCTGCAGTAAATACGAGAATAGACTAAATCATGCAGTTTGGGGTCCAGAAATGCTGCAAGTTTGCCTTAGATTTCTGTTCAGTTCTCTTATGGAATCCAAACAAGAAAGTTCCCAGAAGTTCTGCAACCGCACTTCACAGACATGAACAGAACATGATGGACCGCATTGCCTATAATGGGGTCTGGGCTCTCCGTTATGTCACCTGGTATCAGGTTATATATTGCAGTAAGATGCACATTTCTGTCATGCAGATTTAGCTGGATGTGCGATTGACCCTCCGACACAGATGTGAGCAAAGCTTAAGTTTTGCTGACCTGGTATGATGTAATAAAAGCTGTGATGTTAATAGATTGGTGAGTGCCACCTAATACTTCTTTCTTTTCAGCATTGCATTCTGTCTCTGTATATTTTCAGTTTAATTAGCAAAATTGAGAATTATGGGGCGGAGCCTGACCGTGGAGAGACATGGCTGCTTGAGAGCAGAGCTCCCGTGCAGCGGCGCTTACCCGGACCGATAACAGCGGCAACCTGATGCGGAGGATGGTGAAACTGGCAAGGGAGAAGGGCGGAGAGCACACTGGAACCCCTCGCCCGGCTAGGAAACAAGCCGACATGCAGAGGTATCTGAAAGGCGAGTGGCCCGCTCTCCCCATGCGGCCAGCAAGATGGCGCCGGGCCAAGACATAGCTGATGCAGCTGGAGGTGAGCTTGAGGAGGATTCTTCATCGGAGGGAGAGGAGAATGAAAAGATTTCCATGGGCTTATGAAAGAACTATTATCCAAAACTATGCGCCCGGTATTAGCAGAGCTCATGGAGATAAAGGAGGAGATAAGAAACATCGGGAGAAGAGTAGAGGAACTTGAGACCTCCACTTCCACCCTTACTACCCACTCATTAGAGATGGCTCAGATCCTAAATGAACACCATGCCTATATAAATAAAATGCTACTCTCACAAGAAGATCTTGAAAACAGAAATAGGCGCAATAATATTCGTATAAAAAATCTACCTGAATCCTGGGCGTCAGAGGTCCTCCCCAAAGTTGCAAAGAACTCTTTGCTCTACTCTTAGGCCCAGATGGGGCTGATACAATCACAATTGAACGTATTCATAGAGCGCTGCCCCCTCCTCCAGCAAATTCTGGACCTCCCAGAGACATTATTTGCAAGCTACTTTCTTTCCAAGATGCCCTTGCAGTCCTCGGAGCAGCTAGAAACCGCCAGAACTTACAGTATGGAAACACAGCAATACAAATCTTCCAGGACCTAGCTCCTTTCACCTTGGCCAAACGTCGACTTCTACGTCCTTTTCTGGATGCTTTACGATCAAAGGACATAGGATACGCCTGGCTCTTTCCCTTTGGTATAGGCTTTACATACAGGAAAAAATGATATAACATACGTACGCCGGAAGATTTAAAGAACTGTTGGCAGCATCTCGGTCTAGACCCAATAGACCTCCCCAACTGGATGCCACTTCCAGAGTCCCCCTCTTTTTCCCACCTGCCAGCGACAGATACTTGGCAGCTTATAGGGCCTGCAAAATCCCCAAAAAGCAAGAAGAAGAAGAGTAAGGAGGAAGTAGCTAGAAGCGACACCTGAAACCAAAGCAAAAGTGCCGTTCTGACCACCTATTTGTTTAAGGAATTTGTCGTACTACTGTTGTAGCAACATTATTATCCTTCTCCTCTGCCGAACCAGAAGGACTACCGATCCTCCTATCCTCAACTCGGTTCCGATTGCGCCTGCACTGATCAGGCTTAAACCGTAATCTCAACTAATATTTTGTTGACATTGCCATTTTCTGTCCCCCACCTTTGTGCTCAGTTGTAACCTCACTGGACCAAAACACTCCAACCCCTGGCTACCCGGCCTAGTGGTTCTCTGGGGACATGCATCAGTGCATCCCTAGCCCTACCTCCTACCTAACGTACCCTTCCCCCTATTTGTGTTTTCCTTTAATACCCCTATCCCTATCCCATCTGCCCTTCTCCCACTGCTACCTGCCTCTACCAAATCTCCGGTGGCTTTTCATATAGCCTCACTAATAGGCAATTGTGTAAACGTATCTTGCTGTTCTGCTTTTCTCTCCTCTTAGCCCTCCTATTCGGGAAAGAAGACTTCTCTATACAGACCTTCAGAAAGCTATAATGACCGACACCCGGATTACCAACTTTAATATCCGAGGTCTCAACTCACCCCTTAAGAGACACAACCTCTCCCTTCTGCTGAAAAGGTATGGCACAAAAATTCTCCTATTACAAGAAACACACTACAAAGGAGGGAAATGCTTTGCCCTTCCAGGCAAACACTTCCCTCAAGCCTATCACAATACACATTCTGCATCGGAATCAAAGGGGGTCTCCATCTTATTCCACAAGTCCATAGCCTTTAAATGTGAAGCACAATACACAGATGGAGAGGGTAGAGTCCTGTTCCTCAGAGGATCAATCAATAACATCAAACGGACCCTCGCAAATTTATATGCCCCCAATGCAGATCAGGTACCCTGGTTAATTAAGCAGCTCGCGGTGCTCAGACAGTTTGCATCTCGTCGGATCATTGTTGAAGGTGACAGGAACCTAACACTTAACCCACTACTGGACTCCTCCAGGGGTAAGTCCCAGGTCTTGCAGAGTAAATTGAAGGCTCTGAGCAAGCTCCTCCAAAAACTGAATGTAGTAGATGCCTGGAGGTACTTACACCCGTCCACCAAGGACTTTACCTTCTACTCCACGGTCCATTCCTCCTTCCAGAGGTTAGATTACCTCTTTGTCTCCTCTAACCATCTAGCCTTGCTGAACAGGGCAGTTATAGAACCCATGACGATCTCCTACACATTAACATTTTCCCTTTTCAGGAAGCCAAGAAAGAGTGGAGATGGCGTCTTAACGACTCCCTATTAGACTCAATAGAAGACAGAACCCGAATCACCAAATTACTTCAAGAATACTTCCATCTAAACTCTAAAGGAGATGTAGGGACCCTGACAATATGGAAAGCTCATAAGGCGTACGTAAAAGGCCTACTTATTGATTTAGGAACGAGAGTCAAAAAACAACAGCAAAAAGAAATCGACAAGAAACTCTCCCAAATAGCTGTAGTTAAAAGCTCCCAAAGCAAAAACAATCTGAAAGAACTAATCTCCCTGAGACGGGACCTGCGAAATTCCCTTGAATCCAAATTTAACAAGAAACACTTATATCTAAAACACATGGTCTACGCCCACAGAAATAGAGGGAGCAAGTTCATGACAGCACTAATAAAAAAAAAACGCAGCAGAAACCACATAAATTCCATAAAAACCCAGGCAGGTGACATAGCTTCCTCCTCAACGGCAATTGCAGGGGAATTTCAACGGTTCTACCTAACCCTCTACGATCTCCAGGGAATAAAACCAAACACAGACCCTCAGCTAATTAAAGCACAAACTGACTTATTTCTTTCCTCATTACAGCTCCCTAAATTAGGAATAAACGAAGCTTGCTCCTTATTGATCCCGGTAACCTCGCAAGAAATTGAAAATATAATAGATTCCTGCGCACAGGGGAAAAGCCCTTGCCTGAACCGCCTAACCCTTGCCTATTATAAAACATTTAAATCAACTTTAATCCCACGCCTAAAAGACTTGGTTTAATGCACTGCTGCAGGGAGAACCCCTTCCTAAACAAGCATTAGAAGCGCATATTACGTTAATACACAAAGAAGGGAAAGATCCTGAGGAGTGTAGTAGTTATAGGCCAATCTCTCTAATAAACCTCGACGTTAAACTGTGGGCCAAGTTGCTATCTAAACGTCTGGAAGACTATGTCCCCTCCCTAATTAATAGTGAGCAAGCAGGCTTTGTGAGGGGAAGGGAAGGCCGAGACAACTGCTATCGTCTGCTCCACGCAGCAAGGTACACGTGGACTCATGGCATCCCAATGGCCATCGCGAGTACTGACGCTGAAAAAGCTTTTGATAGAGTGAATTGGGCATACAAAGAAGCAGTTCTACGCAGGCTCGGCCTTCCCGCACCCTTTATCACAACTATATTCTCCTTTTACACTAGGCCAATGCCAGACTGAAGGTTAAAGGGGTTGTCCCGCAGCGAAATCAATTTTTTTTTCTACATACCCCCACATTGTGCCCCATTAAAAACAATCCCTTTGTTATTTTAAAAAATAAAAGTCGCTTACCTGCATCCCCGTTCGGGCAGTTTCTTCTTTTAAAGATGGCCGCCGGTCCTTTCCCAAGGTGCACCACGGTTTTCTCGCATGCTGCACCGTGGATTATCTTCTCCTGTTTTGCGTTCCACTGCCGATTACAGCCACCTAATTGGCTGATCGGCACCACGTGACGGAGGCGGAGCTACGATGATGATGCGCAGACCAGCTCTCCGGCGCGAGCATGCCGGAGCGGCCCCATTCAACAGGGCAGAAGACCAGACAGCGCAAGCGAGTCTAAAGAAGGCACAAGATGCAGAAATTAGTCGGAGCCATGGAGACGGGGACGCCAGCAACGGAGTGGGTAAGTGTATAACTTCTGTATGGCTCATATTTAATGCACGATGTATATTACAAAGTGCATTAATATGGCCATACAGAAGTGTATAACCCCACTTGATTTCACGGGACAACCCCTTTAAGGAAGTACTGTCAGACCCATTTGACATTCGCAACGGGACCCGCCAGGGTTGCCCATTATTCCCAACTCTCTTCATTCTAGCACTAGAGCCCCTATTTCAGAGCACCAGACAAGACCCAAATATTCATGGACTAAGTTGCGGCCAAGACACCCCCTCAACTGCTGCATTCGCAGACGATATTGCGTTTATTAACACTGAACCAGAAAAAAGCATACCCAAGCTGATCACATGGCTTAAAGAATTTGGCACACTATCAAACTTTAAAATTAATTTTTCGAAATCCACCATCCTAAATATCTCAGTTCGGCGATCGACTACCTCGGAATTAAACTAACCAAAAAAGCAGAAGATCTCTACTCCTCCAACTTTAAGCCCCTAATAACACAAATCAAAGATATGTTACTTTCCTATGAATTCCCGTTTATATCGTGGTTTGGAAGGAAAAATAAATTCTCTACAAAATTCGCATGATACCGATCTCCCTACCTCGGACCTTTTTCAAGAACCTGCGCAGAGCTTTTTCCAGTTATGTCTGGAGGCAAAAGAGGCCGCGTTTAGCCTACAGTCTAATGATAAAACGACAATTGGAGGGTGGAATTGACCTACCCTGCGTTAAAGTCTACCATAAAGCAACTCAACTGAGTAATTGGATGGAGCTTACTCAGCCAGTGAGAGACCCCCTACTATTTAGTCTAGCAGAGAGATCACATGGCCGTACTTTACTAGATGACCTGTGGTATCCTGAGAAACTCAAATACAAAGCGACCAACTTTAATCCGCTGCTTAGGGGTCCCTTCGAGACCTGGGACAACCTGAGGGACTCCCTAGCTCCTGTACCCTCATCGTTGGTCCCACTACGAGCCTTTTGCAGATTAATCGGAGTACCTCTCGACCCTTCAAAAATAAGTATTTGGAAGAATCTCCCCACAGAGAAAGTGGAGGACATTCAATCTCAAGCTCATAAAAAACCTGGGGAGATTCTCCAGACCCTACTGCCCAATCACAAACTCTCTTTCCTACAGGCCGCGCATGTAACTAAGTCCATAGGAAAATTCCTTGATACCTTCAAATCCACTAGGCCTAAGACCCCTTTCGAAAAAGTGTTTTTAGGAGAGTTCCACCGTACCAAGAAGGATATGTAATCTACGAAGGAGGTTTGTTTCTCCCTCCACTGTATCTAAGACCTCGTTCCTGGTCTCCTGGGAGAAAGAACTAAATATATCACTCTCCCCAGCGGAAGTAAAACTAACTTTAAAAATGGCATTTGGCCTCTCCCCCTGCATATTAATGCAAGAGAGCCACTATAAACTCTTGGTGCGGTGGTATAAAACTCCTCAATGGCTAACCGCTTACAAACTCGCACCCCATGACAGATGCTGGAGGTGCAACCTGGGAGTGGGCTCATACCTACATATTTGGTGGGAATGCTCCCTTATCGCCCCATTCTGGAAGGAAGTAGAGAAAATTCTACAACGCATGTCACCGAACCTGAAACTCACAGCTGAACTGACCTTCACCAGGTAGGAATAGGCATGGCTCCTGAGCCCCCTCCATAGCCCCCTTCCCAGTGAACTATGACATTAATGACGCAGCCCTTTTTTTTCTGTTTTTCTGTTGATATGATCTATGGTTCAGTATGATAACTACGATACCAAACTTATATAGGTTTTTTTGCTATACTACTTGTAATTTTTAAAAGACACTTATTTGTTTTTTTTTTATTATTTTCTGCCGCCATTCACTGCATGCAATAACTTTTTTCCTTCGACATAGTTGTGCGAGGGCTCATTTTTTGTGGGACGTCCTGTACTTTGCATTGGTACCATGTTTGAATTTATATGACGTTTGGTAATTTTTTATTTCATTTATTCTTAGAGACAGGGTTCCAAAAAAGCGCATTTCTAGCATTCTTTATCTTTTCTTTCTGACGATGTTCATTGTGCGGGGTAAATAATGCACTACTTTGATAGATAGAACTTTTACGGACACAGTGATACCAAATATGTATTTTTGTTTAATAATTTAGATTCTTTTATTGTAAATATGGCAAAAGTGGGTGTTTTTGAACCTTATGACTTTTTTTTAACAATTAGTAAAAAACTTTATTGATCATATATTCACTTTTTTTTTTTAGTCCCTCTAGGGGACCACAACTAGTGATGCTTTGATCGCTCCTGCAGTATGAGTTAATGCCATAGCATTGATAGGGCAGTCTCGGCCCCCGGCTTCCATGACACCCACGTGACTCCCTGCGATCTCATTTGTGATTGTGGGGAGCATAAAGGACCACTTTACATCGCTCGAGGGACTTAAATGCTGTTAGCATTTAAAGGGTTAACGGCCCCGATCAGCTACGCGGCCGTCAGAGCTGTTGCCACCGGGTGTCGGCTGTAATAAATGATGAGAGATAGCCACACCATCTCTCTTTATATATACCTGGACACCGCAGAAAACTTAAGATGTCATGCAAGTACTGATGAAGCAATCACTAACATGACTGGTACATCCTGATACCTTGCCTCAGTGTTTTGTAGTACATTGTAGTTAAAGGGGTTGTCCCATGAAAAGTATGTAGATTGAAGTACAGCCCATAATTATAAACATATTTTATATTTACATTTATTAACCCCTTAAGGATATGGCCTATGATAGCCATATGGACGCAACGATTTGGAGAGATTTTCATCACCACTTTTCAAAAGCCATAACATTTTTATTTTTCCATTCCCATGGCCATATATGGGCTTGATTTTTGTGCAGCAAACTGTAGTTTTTATTGTTATCATTTTTTGGATACATATAATTTATTCATAGGCGTAGCGTGAACGGTCGCTGGGGTCGCCGTGGTGACCCGGCCCTTGCGCTCAGGGGGCACTGAGGCCACCCTCCCCCATTCATATATGCACTTTCAGTGCATTAATGGTTAACCGCTCTGTATGACGCATGGCACAGATCACGTGGCAGGCAGAGCAGCCAGCCTGACGGGAAACAGGGAAGAGCAGGGGGGAGGAGGAGAGAGGCAGTCAAATGAGCCGTCAGGGACTGATCATGTGATCATGTACTGCCCCTCCCTCCTGCTGAACGGAAGCTGCTGTGTCTGCCTCTGCTGCTGTCACATGGAGGAGAAGTGGTCCAGGCCCCGGGGTATGTGTATAGCTGTGTGTGTATGTATGAGTGTGTGTATTTGTCTGTCTGTCTATCTATCAATCCATCTCCTATCTATCCATCTGCTATCTATCTATTTATCTATCTATCCATCCATCTCCTATCTATGTATCTATCTATCCATCTCCTATCTATCCAGCCATCCATCTCCTATCTATTTATCATTCTATCTATCCATCTTTTATCTATCTATGCATTTCCTATCTATCTATGCATCTCCTATTTATCTATCTACCCATCTCCTATCTATCTATGTATCTGCTATCTATGTATCCATCTCCTATCTATCCACCTATCTCCTATCTATTTATCTATCTATATATCTATCTATTCATCTGCTATCTAGCTATCTATCCATCTGCTATCATTCTATCTATCTATCTACTTATCTATCTATCCATCTCCTATCTATCTATTGATCCATCCATCCATCTCCTATCTATCCATCTCCTATCTATCCAACCATCCATCCATCTCCTATCTATCTATGCATCTGCCATCTATCTATCTGCTATGTATCTATCTATCCATCCATCTCATATCTATCTATTGATCCGTCCATCCATCTCCTATCTATCCATCTCCTATCTATCCAACCATCCATCCATCTCTTATCTATTTATCAATCTATGCATCTACCATTTATCTATCTATCCATCCATCTCCTATCTATGTATCTATGTATCTATCCCCTGTCTATCCAGCCATACATCTCCTATCTATCTATCTATCTATCTATCTATCTATCTATCTATCTATCTATCCATCCATCTCCTATCTATGTATCTATCTATCCATCTCCTATCTATCCAGCCATCCATCTCCTATCTATTTATCATTCTATCTATTTATCTATCTATCTGCTATCTATCTATATATTCATCAATCTCCTATCTATGTATGCATCTCCTATCTATCCATCTCCTATCTATCTATCTATCTATCTATCTATCTATCCATCTGCTATCTATCTATCTATCTATCTATCTGTTATCTAGATATATATATATATATATATATATATATATATATATATATATATATATCCATCCATCTCCTATCTATCTATTCATCCATCCATCTCCTATCTATCCATCTCCTATCTATTTATCCATCTCCTATCTATTTATCGATCTATGCGTCTGGCATCTATCTATCCATCCATCTCCTATCTATGCATCTGCTATCTATCTATCTATATATCTATCTATGCATCTGCTATCTATCTATCTATGCATCTGATATCTATCTGCTATCTATCTATCTATCTATCTATCTATGCATCTGATATCTATCTGCTATCTATCTATCTATGCAGCTGCTATCTATCTGCTATGTATCTATCTATCTGCTATGTATCTATCTATCCATCTCCTATCTATCCATCCATCTCCTATCTATCCATCCATTATCTATCTATCTATCTATCCATCATCTATCCATCCATCTCCTATCTATGTATCTATCTATCTATCCATCTCCTATCTATCCATCCATCTCCTATCTATCCATCCATTATCTATCTATCTATCTATCCATCATCTATCCATCCATCTCCTATCTATGTATCTATCTATCCATCTCCTGTCTATCCAGCCATCCATCTCCTATCTATCCATTTCCTGTCTATCCAGCCATCCATCTCCTATCTATCTATCTATCTATCTATCTATTCATCCATCTCCTAACTATCTATGCATCTCTTATCTATGTATCTATCTCTCCATCTACTATCCATCTATCCATCTCTCCATCTCCTATCCATCTATCCATCTCTCCATCTCCTATCCATCTATCCATCTCTCCATCTCCTATCCATCTCTCCATCTCTCCATCTCCTATCCATCTCTCCATCTCCTATCCATCTCTCCATCTCTCCATCTTCTATCCATCTATCCATCTCCTATCCATCTATCCATCTCTCCATCTCCTATCCATCTATCCATCTCCTATCCATCTATCCATCTCTCCATCTCCTATCCATCTATCCATCTCTCCATCTCCTATCCATCTATCCATCTCTCCATCTCCTATCCATCTATCCATCTCTCCATCTCCTATCCATCTATCCATCTCTCCATCTCCTATCCATCTATCCATCTCTCCATCTCCTATCCATCTCTCCATCTCCTATCCATCTCTCCATCTCTCCATCTCCTATCCATCTATCCATCTCTCCATCTCCTATCCATCTCTCCATCTCCTTTCCATCTCCCCATCTCTCCATCTCCTATCCATCTCTCCATCTCCTATCCATCTCTCCATCTCCTATCCATCTCTCCATCTCCTATCCATCTATCCATCTCCTATCCATCTCTCCATCATCTATCCATCTCTCCATCTCTCCATCTCTTATCCATCTATCCATCTCTCCATCTCCTATCCATCTATCCATCTCTCCATCTCCTATCCATCTCTCCATCTTTCCATCTATCCATCTCTCCATCTCCTATCCATCTCTCCATCTCCTATCCATCTCTCCATCTCTCCATCTCCTATCCATCTCTCCATCTCCTATCCATCTCTCCATCTCTCCATCTCCTATCCATCTCTCCATCTATCCATCTCTCCATCTCCTATCCATCTATCCATCTCTCCATCTCCTATCCATCTATCCATCTCTCCATCTCCTATCCATCTATCCATCTCTCCATCTCCTATCCATCTATCCATCTCTCCATCTCCTATCCATCTTTCCATCTCTCCATCTCCTATCCATCTATCCATCTCTCCATCTCCTATCCATCTTTCCATCTCTCCATCTCCTATCCATCTCCTATCCATCTCTCCATCCATCCAAAATGTGTTCAGAAAACGCAGCTTGTAATTGTGGCATTTTTACCAGACTTTTGAGCAGCGTTTTTGAACACATGGTACAGAGTTTGACAGCACTTTTTAATGCACCCCATCATTGCGATAGGTGATGAGATGTGTTAAAAACCATGAAAACTCACAAATAGAACAGGCAGCTTTTGAAAATCACGGTGTTAGGAACACCTCGTTTGAGCGCAGGTTTGAGTAACCTCATTAAAATCTATGGGAGTGTTGTACTGCGGTTAGTACAGCGCTCGGGACACCGCACTAATAGTGGTAAAAAGCGGTGTGTGTGTGTGTGTGAGAGTGGCCTGCGGGGCTACAAACACATTTTCATGTAATGCTGGAAATGCAACATGTTTGGAAAGATTACCCAAGGGACAGATCATGTATGCAGCACGAGCTAGGTATGGGTATAGGGAGTGTGGGGTAGAGGCCCAGGGGGGGACCCCGAGTTGAACTTTTGCTCCCGGGCCCCTGAGCCTTAAGGTATGCCCCTGAATCTGTTATATATGCTGCATCCTGTTCTGTGGCCAATGACTTCACATTCCTTCATCACATTTAATACATTTAATATTTTTTGGAGGGCAGGGAGAAAAAAAAACACTTCTGCCATTTTGTTTTTTTGTTATTTTAAAGCGCTAACCATGCCGCATAAATGACATGATAAACTTTTTCTGCAAGTTGGTACAATTACAACAATACCTTTTTATTTTTTTAATTATTATTTAAGTCCCATAACCTTTTTATTTTTCCATGGGGCAGTTGTGAGGGCTTGTTTTTTTGCATGATGAATGACAGTTTTTATTGGAACAATTTTGGGGTACATATGACTGTTTTCATCACTTTGGGTGTGCTTGCTTTTCGAAAGCAAAATTAATTTTTAGGTTTTTTAAATGTTTTTTTTTTGCCATGCGAGTTATTAGTTTGTTCAATTTATTGTATAGGTCGTTATGGATACAATGATTCCAAATATGTAGGGGGGGGGGGGGGGGGGTTACATTTCTTTATCCAAAGAGGGTAAAGTGCCCGTTTTTTTTTTAAATTATTATTATATTTGTTTTACTTTTCTTATGTCCCTATATGAAACTTGAGCCAGAAAAGCTCTGATTACTATGGGATGGGAAGAGAGTGCAGAGATTAATCTTAGTGAGCAAAAACAAATATGGATGCTACCAGTTAGGGAAGACGCCATCTGTGATCACTGAAGGAAATGTTGAGCGAGTGATAAAAGAGTGAGACAGCATTACTGCAGAGAAGCAAGACTGAGTATGTGACCACTGTGGAATAATTACTTAGGTGATGGTGCGGCCTCTGATTGGCAGACTGTGGTCACCTGACTTTCGCTGTCAATAGAGATTGGGAGAATCGTGAAGCTGCAGCGCTGGATCACCAGCCTGAGGACAGGTAAGTACCTTTTATTTTATTGTTTTATCTCATTTGGCTCCAATTTTAAAAAGTTAATTGTAATTGAACAACTCCTTTAGCTTTACTGCTACATAGTAAAGAACAAGCCTCTTCCGCCATCTAGTGGCCATATTTGATATAATAAGTTTGCTACGACAAAATATAGCTTCAACTTTTCGGAACTTCTATAAGAAGACATCTTACAATCCGACTGTCCTTCCAGAGATTTCACCTTCTGTAGTTAATCTTTATTAATACCAGTTCCTGCTGATATCTAGCAATGCATGAATTACTGTTTTTGTTCATTCTGCTTCCCAAAAACTAAAATAAAAAGCATTCCTTCCTGTGTATGTCCCCACTAAGGACTGTTATTGGTCTGTAATCCGATCCTGAGAGCTGAATACAAAGGAAATGTCCCTGGTCATTCTTAGGCCTCTTTCACCCGACTGTATGGGTTTTTACGTTCACCCGTATGCGCCATAAAACCGCATAAATGAAGAATTGCAACAATCGAGTTTTGAACTTTAGCCACATATTTTCTGCCATTCACATGGGCAGCTGCTGCATATTGGCAAAAAAATATGCTGCAGCGCAGAAATCCATTGATCATCCTCGGAATGACTGCTAATGCTTAAATGCAGCCAGCTGTACTCATTTCCATGCACCTAAACGCCCTCTCTTTTTTTGCTCCCACAGAAGTCTATGGGAATTTCCTGTGTATCTCAGCAAAGATAGGACAAGGCTTATTTTTTGCGATTTTTGGGTGATTTTTTTTGGTTGTAAGAATAAGGGTTTACTGAGTAACCCTGACCTGGAATGCCTACAAATTCTATCCTGGGTATCCTGTGAATAACACTTCTGGAGTACCAGGAGAAGGTCCAAAGCAGAACCACATTGCAAAGTCTAATAACATTTTATTAGCATTTGTTTGACAGTAACTTTGCCTAATCGGAACACCCCTCTAAATCTATCCTTAATCAACAGGGACACCCCTCTAAATCTATCCTTAATCAACATTCTAAAAAAAGCCTCCAGATGAGCGACATTATTCCACATGGACTTCTATGCACATAGAAAAGAGTAGGAGGAGTCTGTGTAGCCTATTTAGTTCCAGATATGTTCTTTTTCCAGCAAAATTGCACAGCGTAATGCTCAATTATGTGGGTATCGTGTGTGGATTTGTGTCACCCCATCCCCCATTGATTTCAATGGGGCCTTTGCTGTGCAAATGCACACAAAAGTAGATCATGCTGCCTCTTTTTTTGTACCTTCCCAATGCGCATGCAAATACGGGAAGTGAGAACAAACCCATTGAAATCAATGGGTTTTATTCTCTGTTTATTGCTCAAGCAACTTTTGTGTGCGCAAATACATCCGTGTGAAGCCGCCCTAACAGGATAAGACACTACTCTACTTTTTTATTTCTTGTTTTCTAATTAAAATGTTAAATAAATTCACAAAACACCTGTGGGGTGAAAACACTCAAAAGCCCCCTTAACAAATTCCCTCAGGGGTCTTGTGTCCAAACTGACATCAGTCTTGGGGGCTTTCAAGTGTACTGGTACATCGGGGGCTGCAAACAAAACATGGCATCAGAAAATTATTCCAGCACAATCTGCATTCCAAAAGCCAGATAGCGCTCCTGCCCTTCTGAGCCCGGCCACGTGCCCAACTACAGTTTATATCCACAGACGGGGCATTTCTAAAAACAGCCGAATCCGAATAATATATTCTGTGTTTTACTCCTCTGCTAAGTTATAGAAAATAATGGTTTCAATGTTAAAAAAAATGGAACAGTTCTTTTAATTCCCGTAAATCTTCTAAAGGGTTAATAAACTTCTTAAATGGGATTTTGAATACTTTGAGGGGTGCTGTTTTTAAATAAAGGGCTGATTCTTGGGTGTTTTCTGATAAATAGGCTCGTACAATCCACGTCAGAACTGAATTTTTCCCTAAAAAAAATCAGCTTTTGTAAATGTGAAAAATTCCTGCTAAACTCTGTGCAGTCCTAAAAAGCAAAATAACACTTAAAACTGACTGTAAAATAAAGTAGGTTTATAGTAAAGAGTGACTACTTTGTTGTGCTTGACTAAAGCAGCGATTTTGGATGTAGTATAATGCGATTTTTCTCTAAAAAATCTCATCGCTTCTGTGAGATTGCGATTTTCACACACATGAAGAGATCACAAGCGCTTCCCATAGACTTCATTTGTAAAAATCGTATCGCACTCCCTAGCGCACCGCGTGGCATGACAGTGCAGGGGGATATTTTTTAAAATCCCATTTGAAACAATGGGCAATTCCTCCGGAGAGAACGCCGCACAAACATAGAGCATGCTGCGATTTTTCCTCTGCGATTGGAAAATCCCAACTGGTTTCCACTCATGTGCAGGAAAAAACACTTTTCTATAGCATGCTATGGATGGCATTTGCTGCAGATTAGAGATGAGCGAACGTGTTCTTCCGAGCTTGATATTCGTGCGAATATTAGGGTGTTCGGGATGTTCGTTATTCGTAACGAACACCATGCGGTGTTCTGGTTACTTTCACTTCCTTCCCTGAGACGTTAGCGCGCTTTTTTTGGCCAATTGAAAGACAGGGAAGGCATTACAACTTCCCCCTGTGACGTTCAAGCCCTATACCACCCCCCTGCTGTGAGTGGCTGGGAAGATCAGGTGTCACCCGGAACATAAAAGTCGGCCCCTCCCGCGGTTCGGCTCAGATGCCGTGTGAGTTAGTGAGCGACAGTGCTGTTTGTACCGGAGCTGCTGTAGGGAAAGAATTGGTAGTTAGTGTAGGCTTCAAGACCCCCCAAAGGTCCTTATTAGGGCCACTGATAGCTGTGTGTTGGCTGCTGTTAGCAGTGCCAGTTTTTTTTTTCTCAAAATCGGCTCTGCAGAGCGTTGCACCCGGCATTAGGGACAGAAGTGCTGCATAGGCAGGGAGAGTGTTAGGAGTGAGTGTAGCCTTCAAGAACCTCAACGGTCCTTTCTAGGGCCATATTTATCCGTGTGCAGTACTGTCCAGGCTGCTGTTAGCTGTGCTGCATTTTTTTTTGCTTCTCAAAATCGCCTCTGCAGAGCATTCCACCCTCCATTGATACTGCAGGGAAAGAATTGTATAGGCAGGGCCACAACACAGTTATTATTCATTGAATATACGCAGTGCTGCCTTTTGCTTGTAAAACAAGTGAAAATAATTCTATTTGTCCTGCCTCTGTCCGTCCTAACGCCGGTGGACACGTGTCGGCTGCTTGTGCAACCTGTAAAAATCATACGCACCCAGCTACGTTTTACTCCTGGCTTCGCCATTTGCTTTCCTTAATTGGGAAAAAAAATACCTGCTCTGCCACAGTTAATAACTCTGCTACCCTCACGTTCTGTGACACATTAGCAGGAAAACAGCACAGTTATTAAACTTCTCATGTTCATAGAATATACGCAGTGCTGCCTTTTGGTGCAAAAAAACGGAAAATAATTCTATTTGTCCTGCCTCTGTCCGTACTAACGCCGGTGGACACGTGTCGGCTGCGTGTGCAACCTGTAAAAATCATACGCACCCAGCTACGTTTTACTCCTGGCTTCGCCATTTGCTTTCCTTAATTGGGAAAAAAAATACCTGCTCTGCCACAGTTAATAACTCTGCTACCCTCACGTTCGGTGACACATTAGCAGGAAAACAGCACAGTTATTAAACTTAGATTATTCATTCACTAGAGGCAGTGGGGCCTTTCGTTTTCAAAAAAGGGAAAAAATTATATTTGGCCTGCAGTCTTGCGCCAATTTATTAGCTGCCTGTGAAATCAAATCACTGGTAATACAGCATGCTGAGGGGTAGGGGTAGGCCTAGAGGACGTGGACGCGGCCGAGGACGCGGAGGGCCAAGTCAGGGTGTGGGCACAGGCCAAGCTCCTGATCCAGGTGTGTCGCAGCCGACTGCTGCGCGATTAGGAGAGAGGCACGTTTCTGGTGTCCCCACATTCATCGCCCAATTAATGGGTCCACGCGGGAGACGGTTATTAGAAAATGAGCAGTGTGAGCAGGTCCTGTCCTGGATGGCAGAAAGTGCTTCGAGCAACCTATCGTCTACCCGCAGTTCTGCGCCGTCCACTGCTGCCAATCCGAATCCTCTGTCTGCTGCTCCTCCTTCCTCCCAGCCTCCTCACTCCACTACAATAACACCTGCTCAGGAGCGGGAACACTCCCAGGAACTGTTCTCGGGCCCCTGCTTAGATTGGGCAGCAGCGGTTCCTCTCCCACCAGAGGAGTTTATCGTCACTGATGCCCAACCATTCGAAAGTTCCCGGGGTCCGGGGGAAGAGGCTGGGGACTTCCGCCAACTGTCTCAACAACTTTCTGTGGGTGAGGAGGACGATGACGATCAGACACAGTTGTCTTGCAGTGAGGTAGTAGTAAGGGCAGTAAGTCCGAGGGAGCAGCGCACAGAGGATTCGGAGGAAGAGCAGCAGGACGATGAGGTGACTGACCCCACCTGGTGTGCAACGCTTACTCAGGAGGACAGGTCTTCAGAGGGGGAGTCAAGGGCATCAGCAGGGCAGGTTGCAAGAGGCAGTGCGGTGGCCAGGGGTAGAGGCAGGGCCAGACCGAATAATCCACCAAGTGTTTCCCAAAGCGCCCCCTCGCGCCATGCCACCCTGCAGAGGCCGAGGTGCTCTAAGGTCTGGCAGTTTTTCACAGAGACGCCTGACGACCGACGAACAGTGGTGTGCAACCTTTGTCGCGCAAAGCTCAGCCGGGGAGCCAACACCAACAGCCTCACCACCACCACCATGCGCAGACATATGATGGCCAAGCACCCCGCAAGGTGGGACGAAGGCCGTTCAGCGCCTCCGGTTTGCACCCCTGCCTCTCCCCCTGTGCCCCAACCTGCCACTGAGATGCAACCCCCCTCTCAGGACACAGGCACTACCGTCTCCTGGCCTGCACCCACACCCTCACCTCCGCTGTCCTCGGCCCCATCCAGCAGTGTAGTTCAGCGCACCGTCCAGCCGTCGCTTGCGCAACTGTTGGAGCGCAAGCGCAAGTACGCCGCCACGCACCCGCACGCTCAAACGTTAACCGTCCGCATAGCAAAATTCATCAGCCTTGAGATGCTGCCGTATAGGGTTGTGGAAACGGAGTCCTTCAAAAGTATCATGGAGGCGGCGGCCCCGCGCTACTCAGTTCCCAGTCGCCACTACTTTTCCCGATGTGCCGTCCCAGCCCTGCACGACCACGTCTCCCGCAACATTGTACGCGCCCTCACCAACGCGGTTACTGCCACGGTCCACTTAACTACGGACACGTGGACAAGCACAGGCGGGCAGGGCCACTACATCTCCCTGACGGCACATTGGGTGAATTTAGTGGAGGCTGGGACAGAGTCAGAGCCTGGGACCGCTCATGTCCTACCCACCCCCAGAATTGCGGGCCCCAGCTCGGTGGTGGTATCTGCGGAGGTGTATGCTTCCTCCACTAAAGCACCCTCCTCCTCCTCCTCCTCCTCTGTCTCGCAATCAAGATGTGTTAGCAGCAGCATGTCGCCAGCAGTCGGTGTCGCGCGGTGTGGCAGCACAGCGGTGGGCAAGCGTCAGCAGGCCGTGCTGAAACTACTCAGCTTAGGCGATAAGAGGCACATGGCCCACGAACTGCTGCAGGGTCTGACACAGCAGACCGACCGCTGGCTTGCGCCGCTGAGCCTCCAACCGGGCATGGTCGTGTGTGACAACGGCCGTAACCTGGTGGCGGCTCTGCAGCTCGGCAGCCTCACGCACGTGCCATGCCTGGCCCACGTCTTTAATTTGGTGGTTCAGCGGTTTCTGAAAAGCTACCCACGCTTGTCAGACCTGCTCGTAAAGGCGCGCCGGCTCTGCGCACATTTTCGCAAGTCCCACACGGACGCTGCCACCCTGCGCACCCTGCAACATCACTTTAAGCTGCCAGTGCACCGACTGCTGTGCGACGTGCCCATACGGTGGAACTCTACGCTCCACATGTTGGCCAGGCTCTATGAACAGCGTAGAGCTATAGTCGAATACCAACTCCAACATGGGCGGCGCAGTGGGAGTCAGCCTCCTCAATTCCTTTCAGAAGAGTGGGCCTGGTTGGCAGACATCTGCCATGTCCTTGGTAATTTTGAGGAGTCTACCCAGGTGGTGAGCGGCGATGCTACAATCATTAGCGTCACCATTCCTCTGCTATGCATCTTGAGAAATTCCCTGCAAACCATAAAGGCAGCTGCTTTGCGCTCGGAAACGGGGGCGGGGGAAGACAGTATGCCGCTGGATAGTCAGGGCACCCTCCTGTCTATTTCTCAGCGCGTACAGGAGGAGGAGGAGGAGCATGAGGAGGATGAGGAGGAGGGGGAAGAGACAGCTTGGGCCGCTGCTGACGGTACACCGGCTGATTGCCTGTCATCCTTTCAGCGTGTATGGCCTGAGGAGGAGGAGGAGGAGGAGGAGGATCCTGAAAGTGATCTTCCTAGTGAAGACAGCCATGTGTTGCGTACAGGTACCCTGGCACACATGGCTGACTTCATGTTAGGATGCCTTTCTCGTGACCCTCGCGTTGCACGCATTCTGGCCACGACGGATTACTGGGTGTACACACTGCTCGATCCACGGTATAAGGATAACCTGCCCACTCTGATTCCCGAAGAGGAAAGGGGTTCGAGAGTGTTGCTATACCACAGGACCCTTGCGGACAAGCTGATGGTAAAATTCCCAGCCGACAGCGCTAGTGGCAGAAGGCGCAGTACCGAGGGCAAGGTAGCAGGGGATGTGCGTAGATCGAGCAGCATGTACATCCCAGGCAGTGCAACAGTCTTTAAGGGCCTGGCCAGCTCCCCACCAAGACTGTGTCACCGCTCCCCAGTCACGGCTGAGTCGGCGGGAGCACTGTAAAAGGATGGTGAGGGAGTACGTAGCGGATCGCACGACCATCTATGGTGACGCCTCTGCCCCCTACAACTACTGGGTGTCGAAGCTGGACACGTGGCCTGAACTAGCGCTGTATGCCCTGGAGGTGCTTGCTTGTCCTGCGGCTAGCGTCTTGTCGGAGAGGGTGTTTAGTGCGGCTGGGGGAATCATCACAGATAAGCGTAGCCGCTTGTCAACCGACAGTGCCGACAGGCTAACACTCATCAAGATGAACAAAGGCTGGATTTCGCCAGACTTCTGTTCTCCACCAGCGGACAGCAGCGATACGTAAGCAATACGTAGGCTGCACCCGCGGATGGAAGCTACGTTCTCTCTCACCATCCAAAACGGGGACATTTCTGCTTCATCAATTTGTGTCTAATATTCCTCCTCCTCCTCCTGCTCCTCCTCCTGAAACCTCACGTAATCACGCTGAACGGGCAATTTTTCTTAGGGCCACAAGGCTCACTCAAATAATTTTTCTGAACAATTTTTATAAGTTTCAATGCGCTTAAAAGCGTTGCAACTTTAACTTGAACCAATTTTTCGTTACACTGGGCTGCCTCCAGGCCTAGTTACCACTTAAGCCACATTAACCAAAGCGATTAATGGGTTTCACCTGCCCTCTTGGCTGGCCATGGCCAATTTTTGGGATGTACATTAGTACTGTTGATACAGCAATTTTTGTGGGCCCTCGCCTACAGTGTAATCAAATTAATTTTTAGCCCACCTGCATTACAGCTGACGTTACCTCAGCTGTGTTGGGCAATGCAATGGGATATTTCTATGTACCGCCGGTGGCTTCCTGGCACCCACCCAGGCAGTGGGTCCACAGGGAGTTTAACCTACATGTGTCCACTTCTAAAGAACCCCAGTCTGACTGGGGCATGCAGTGTGGGCCGATGCCCACCTGCATTATGCACGACATTACTACCTCAGCTGTGTTGGGCAATGCAATGGGATATTTTTGTGTACCGCCGGTGGGTTCCAGGGAGCCACCCATGCTGTAGGTGCACACGGAGTTTTTAACACATCTGTACACTTGTAAAGAACCCCAGTCTGACTGGGGCATGCAGTGTGGGCCGAAGCCCACCTGTATTACGCACGACATTACTACCTCAGCTGTGTTGGGCAATGCAATGGGATATTTCTATGTACCGCCGGTGGCTTCCTGGCACCCACCCATGCTGTCGGTCCACAGGGACTTCACAATAGGGAGTTGTACCTGCCTGTGTCTATGAATTAAAAAGCCCGGTCTAACTGGGGCATGCAGACACCTTGACAGAATGAATAGTGTGTGGCACATAGGTTCCCCATTGCTATGCCTACGTGTGCAGCTCCTGATGGCGGTGGCACAGGATTCTATTTCTCATTGCTTCTGTACAGCATTGTGGGCTATCGCCCCGCCACTTTTAAAGAGGGTCGCTGCCTAGCCGTGCCAACCCTCTGCAGTGTGTGCCTGCGGTTCCTCCTCATGGCAGACGCACTTCTAAATAGACATGAGGGTGGTGTGGCATGAGGGCAGCTGAAGGCTGCGCAGGGACACTTTGGTGTGCGCTGTGGGGGGGAGGGGTGGGCGGTTGGTCAGCATGTAACCCAGGAGAAGTGGCAGCGGAGTGTCATCCAGGCAGTGTTTGTGCTTTGTTGTAGCTAGTGTGGTGCTTAGCAAAGGTATGCCATGCTAATGAGGGCTTTTCAGAAGTAAAAGTTGTTGGGAGGGGGGGGGGGGCCCACTCTTGCCGGTATTGTGGCTTAATAGTGGGACCTGTGAACTTGAGATGCAGCCCAACATGTAGCCCCTCGCCTGCCCTATCCGTTTCTGTGTCATTCCCATCACTTTCTTGAATTGCCCAGATTTTCACACATGAAAACCTTAGCGAGCATCGGCGAAATACAAAAATGCTCTGGTCGCCCATTGACTTCAATGGGGTTCGTTGTTCAAAACGAACCCTCGAGCATCGCGGGAAGTTCGTTCCGAATAACGAACACCCGAACATTTTGGTGTTTGCTCATCTCTACTGCAGATGCCCACCCCAGATTCCGCAATGCATATCTGTTTGTGTGCAGCCGGCCACAGACAAAACTTATAGATGAAGATTTACCACTAATATAAATGACAATGCGCCACAAAACACAATCTCAGAATCTGAAAAATCGGGTCCTCAGGTCTCCTGCAGAACAGCGTGACGTTACTGCACACTGAATGGAATATATTATGCAATAAAAGTATATTTTTCATTTAAACCTTTCCTATATATTTCCAATCACTATTTATATTGTAGATCCTCATTTATTTCATTAGTAAATTCATTAATACATCCATTCCTTATGCAATAAAATTATGCTTATGTAGATATTATATTGTCTGATACAAAGGTACTATATGGTTACAAAAGGAATAAATAGAATGAGAGCGCCATTAAGTGATCAGAGTTTATAAGGGATACATTTTATACAAAACTTTTACATTGTCTGGAGAAGAAATGAATAGAGATAGAGTGCCATCTATTGGCTAAAAAGCATATTGTAGCCCAGTAATAGACAATTTATGAATGAAATTACGGATATTGTAAACTATATTTATTGATCTGTTTATCCTCTTATTGGGAATTGTATTCTGTACATTTTATTCCATTGATAATGAATTAGTGGATATGAGCAATTATTTTTAAGCAAGTACTTTTATTTTTTCCATTTTAACCCAATTTCAGCCATCGCTATAAATCTGTTCTTCCAGAGCATGCTGATATACTAATGTTTTATATATATGATTCTGATAACAGCAGTGATGTCCAGTGAACAGCATTTTTGACCTTTGACCTTCCATTCTGCTTCACCTGCTTGCCTTGATTTAAATATCCATGCATTCCCCTGTAACAATATGGCCTGATGAAGACGCCGTTCCTTGCGGTGAAATGTGTAGCCTGGTTTCTGTCAGGTCTTTAACCTGGTGAAATAAAGGATTTGTATATCTCCTGCTGTTCTCTGGTTCGGCGCCGCACTGTGTCTCCAGCTTCACCTGTCTCACCATTCACCCGCATAGGAGAGAACGGGCAGCCACCAGCTGCAATGGATTTCTTCTAGGCTGGAATCATCCAAAGCTACAGGTGAGCCGTTCTTATTAGAGGTCTCACCATCCTGCGGCATATCCGTCCCACACAGGAGCCGCTCTCTAGTTATATCTTACTAATGAAAACTACAGCTTGTCTCACAAAAGAACTGCCTCATATTTTCTGCCTCATATACAGTCCTTTCAGCAGAAAACCTAAATGTTCTGGTTCTCCTAATGTGGTGACTTGTGCTTTGCCTGAGAAATCTCATGGCATTTTCTACCCTTATCCATTTTATTGGAATATGCACAGTTCGCTTATATCAGCCAGCATACGGACTGCTGCCCACATACTGTCTGATGTGAATTGCAGCTGAGTCTCTCAGGCACAACTTGCAGTAACGGCTCAGCTGCATCCTGCCTAAGTGAACTATAACAATAAGGACGTTATGGCTTTTGAAAAGCAACAATGAAGTAACGAAGAAGATTAATTGCTTATTAAGCTGCAAAATAGGCCCTAAGGGGTTAAAATATGACAAAATCTTGGCACAAAATATTGGTCTAAGGTAAGACAATTTAGCATTGGCATGGGGAAGACAGAAGTGTCTAACATGTCTAGCAAGATGATCACACAGCGTGATCCACAATGATACATTTGGCGCATCTTCTTCCTGACGGGTCAAGTTGTAAATGTGTATCTAAATTTAAGGCAGTAATAATAAATCTTCCCTTTTGAATGAAGTCTGACACCATATTTATAGCTAATAACACAATATACATTTACATGTGCGACATCAAGAGGATTCCAGTGATACTGACGTGGCTTGTCGGTCACAACAGCATGGTGGGATGGTTGCTGCAATGCAGGAACATTCCTGTTACCCTGCCGCTATGCAGGACACTGGTTAACACACGTTGTGTGGGGGCTGATGGCTGCTATTTACCTGGATGATATCTGAGAGTCGCACCTGTGAGAAAGGGTTTGATGTGTGGTCCCTTCTGTGCTACCTATCAGCAGGTGTGGAGGCCTTTTTATTCCTACTCCTCCTTTTCTCCCTTTCTGCATATTCTGTTCAGTTAGAGGTGTAGTTGGAGCCTCTATTCTGGGGGAAAGTTTTCCACGGTCAGTTAAGTGCTGTTTTTCCTTACTTTTGCTTTTTGTGAGTCTATACACAGTTTCTTGGTAGTGTTTTGTGCATCTCTCCAGGTACATTATCAGGGATAGTCAGTTCCTAGGTGAAAACCGTGGGGCCGTCCTTACCAGGACGTCTACCCCACTGTTATACAGTGGTCCCCCATTCCCCTGAGTACTAAGGAACAGGTTTTTCCATTTATTTTTTCCTAGAGTGGTGTAGTCTGTGTTAGCATTATATCTAGAAATGAGCGAGCACCAAAATGCTCGGGTGCTCGTTACTCGGAACGAACTTTTCGCGATGCTCGAGGGTTCGTTTCGAATAACGAACCCCATTGAAGTCAATGGGCGACCCGAGCATTTTTGTATTTCGCCGATGCTCGCTAAGGTTTTCATGTGTGAAAATCTGGGCAATTCAAGAAAGTGATGGGAACGACACAGCAACGGATAGGGCAGGCGAGGGGCTACGTGTTGGGCTGCATCTCAAGTTCACAGGTCCCACTATTAAGCCACAATAGCGGCAAGAGTGCCCCCCCCCTCCCAACAACTTTTACTTCTGAAAAGCCCTCATTAGCAATGCATACCTTAGCTAAGCACCACACTACCTCCAACAAAGCACAATCACTGCCTGCATGACACTCCACTGCCACTTCTCCTGGGTTACATGCTGCCCAACCACCTCCCCCTCCCCCCCACAGCGCACACCAAAGTGTCCCTGCGCAGTCTTCAGCTGCCCTCATGCCACACCACCCTCATGTCTATTTAGAAGTGCGTCTGCCATGAGGAGGAACCGCAGGCACACACTGCAGAGGGGTTGGCACGGCTAGGCAGCGACCCTCTTTAAAAGTGGTGGGGCGATAGCCCACAATGCTGTACAGAAGCAATGAGAAATAGAATCCTGTGCCACCGCCATCAGGAGCTGCACACGTGGGCATAGCAATGGGGAACCTATGTGCCACACACTATTCATTCTGTCAAGGTGTCTCTGCATGCCCCAGTCAGACTGGTAATATGTACCTTAACAGTAACCGCGTTGGTGGTAATGTGGTGGTGACTGCGGACCTAGTAGCGCGGTTTTATTTTGTTGGTTTTCGGAATGTGGCCAGGATTAAGTGGGCCGTGGCGGGGGGATGGTGGGGGGGCTCTCTTGTAGTGTCGGTAAAGGTGAAATTCTTGGACTGCCACCAGACGAACCAATGCAAAGGCATTTGCCAAGAATGTTTGTTTTCCCTGTTGGAGGAGGAGGGGGATGTTTTTGAGGCACTACGTGTCCTCTCCACGTGTCCGTGGTTATATGCACCTTAACAGTAACCGCGTTGGTGGCAATGTGGTGGTGACTGCGGACCTAGTAGCGCGGTTTTATTTTGTTGGTTTTCGGAATGTGGCCAGGATTAAGTGGGCCGTGGCGGGGGAATGGTGGGGGGGCTCTCTTGTAGTGTCGGTAAAGGTGAAATTCTTGGACTGCCACCAGACGAACCAATGCAAAGGCATTTGCCAAGAATGTTTGTTTTCCCTGTTGGAGGAGGAGGGGGATGTTTTTGAGGCACTACGTGTCCTCTCCACGTGTCCGTGGTTATATGCACCTTAACAGTAACCGCGTTGGTGGTAATGTGGTGGTGACTGCGGACCTAGTAGCGCGGTTTTATTTTGTTGGTTTTCGGAATGGGGCCAGGATTAAGTGGTCCGTGGCGGGGGGATGGTGGGGGGGCTCTCTTGTAGTGTCGGTAAAGGTGAAATTCTTGGACTGCCACCAGACGAACCAATGCAAAGGCATTTGCCAAGAATGTTTGTTTTCCCTGTTGGAGGAGGAGGGGGATGTTTTTGAGGCACTACGTGTCCTCTCCACGTGTCCGTGGTTATATGCACCTTAACTGTTACCATACAGTGCGGCATGGGGTCCCGCGGTCGGCGCGCGTCGCTCCGGCGTCGGCTCCAGCAGCCTGGAGCCCTGTGTCGAGGTCATCCCAGCAGCTTGGGTTGGCCAGTGGGCGGCGGCGTGGGCGTGCCCGCCTGTAGGGTGCCGCCCGCACTCCTCTGTGCTTCTTATACAGCAGTGGGTGGAGTTGCCTCCTCCCACTCTCCGCCCCTGGGCGGAACCTTGTGGTTAAAAGACTGGCAGTGAACTGAGCTCATTGCCAGTTATTGGTTCTGCATGCACCTAGCCAGTCTGTCTGCGGTTCTCCTCAGCCAGTTCCTAGTTGTCGGTCAGCTCCCTCTGGTCCCCTATTACTCTGTCTGTTTGTGTTGGTTCTGTTTGCCTCTAATCTAGTCTGGCCCAGTCAGCACTAGTTGCTATCCAGCACCCTGCCAGTTTGCCTGTGAGTCCCATCTCCAGCCTTGCAAGTTTTGTTGGTCTGATTCATCTGCCTCCTCTGTCGGCACTCTGTTTCCCCCATTAGGTAGTTTCCTGCTTGTCAGTCGCCAGGTCCCTAGCCAGGGCAGGGACCGCCGTCCAGTTGTCCGCCTGGGGTTAGCCAGGGCCGAGGCAAGTAGGCAGGGACAGTGGGGGTGCGGGAGATCAGGGCACCCCAACTGGCGCTCGGGGGACAGAGTGCCGTAACATAATAACTGGCCCTTAAAATACTGTTTTTCTTTTCATGGCGGCGATCAGCGCCCTTGCAAACCAGCTGCAAGACCTGGTGCCGGTGATCCGGGATTTGTCAGCTCGCATGGTGGCCCAGGAGCAGTGGGCATTGTCGCAGGAGCAGAATGCCGTTCCCAGTCCCGAACCCAAGTGCCCTCTTCCCGAGGTGTTCTCTGGGGAGAGGAACAAGTTTTTCGTTTTTCAACAGGCGTGTCGCCTGTTTTTTCGGATGCGTCCCCGCTCTTCCGGCTCGGAGGTCCAGAGGGTCGGGCTCATAATGTCCCTGCTGCGGGGCTCTGCCCAGACTTGGGCCTTTTCCATTCCCGAGGGTTCCCCCTCCCTGCATTCGGTGGACTCCTTTTTTCAGGAACTCGGGGGCATCTTCGATGAACCGGACAGAGTGGGGTTGGCGGTTTCACGGTTGCTGGTGCTGCATCAGGGGTCGCTTTGTGTGGAGGATTATTGCTCCAATTTCAGACGCTATGCGGGTGATACTGCATGGAACGATAGTGCCCTGAAAGACGTTTTTATGCAAGGTCTCTCAGACGCGGTCAAAGAACTGTTGATCTCCCATCCCGTTCCCGGGTCCTTAAAGGAGGCTATGGAGTTAGCAGTGAAGGCAGATAGGAGGCTCAGGGCTGGGAAGCAAGATAGACCGACCCATAGAGTCAGGGAGGTCATTTGTCCTATTCCCTCCCCGTCCGTACCAGTCTCTGTTCCCGAACCTATGGAACTGGACCCGCTGGACCCCAAGGAGCGACGCCGGATTCGGTTATTACATAATCTCTGTCTCTACTGCGGGAAAGCTGGACATCGGGTGATAACTTGCCCCTGGAGGCCTCAGCGTCCACAGTCTGAATCGGCAGAAAGACTTCCAGTCCTAGGCGACTGCAGGGAGAGTCACCTAGGACCTCAGGTACGTCCTAGACTTCTGATACCCTGCCAGGTTAGATTCCGGAACTTCTCCCGCCTAGGGCAGGCGTTTATTGATTCCGGAGCAGCTGCTAACCTGATAAGCACGCGTCTCGTTGAGCCCCTGAGGGCTGAATTTGTGGCGCTGAAGACGCCAATTCGTTTTGCTAGCATTGATGCTACTCCTCTTGCTTCGGGCTTGGTACGATGGAGGACCCCAGTGTTACAACTCATGGTGGGGGGTCGCCATTCGGAAGGTCTATCATTCCTGGTGATGGAGAAAATGTCGGTAGACATGGTACTAGGGATGCCGTGGCTGGCGTTGCACAACCCCCAATTCGATTGGGCCACTGGGGAGCTAACCCAGTGGGGGCCGTCCTGCCATAGCCATCGTGCTCCCCCCTGCTCAGTCGAACAGAAGGGGTACCGGTCCTCTGGAAATCGCAAAAGGAGGGGTCGCACGGGGTGCCATAAGTCTTTGTCGGAACCTGTTGTCTCTTCGGTGATGCCCACCTCCGGTCCCCTGCCGCCCACCCTGGTCTGTGATGAAGTGGAACACAAGGCCCAGGAGGTCCTGGATTCTTGCCGGGGTCCAGGAACCTTACAATTTTTGGGGACCCGGAAGAGTTTTTTGGAGTATGATAGCTCAGATGACAGTGATTTTAAAGTTAGAGATGCCTCAGATTTTGAAGGCAGCGTCATTGGTAGCGAGGATGGGTCAAAAGACAGTGGTGAATGGTTGGACATTGACTCGGAAGACGACCTGAAACATGACGATAGGTCAACGGTTGGCCCTGAAGGAAATGGGGCAGCCACAGACCACCGAAGTCATGGACCTGAGGATCAGTCCATGGTGTCCGCTCAGGAGGGTCACATTCTCGGGTTGGTACAGCGTTTTCACAGCCTTTGCCTGGATAAGCCTGGTCGAGTTTCCGGGGGCCCGGAGGTCCCCCGTCAGAGGGGGCGTAATGTTACCATACAGTGCGGCATGGGGTCCCGCGGTCGGCGCGCGTCGCTCCGGCGTCGGCTCCAGCAGCCTGGAGCCCTGTGTCGAGGTCATCCCAGCAGCTTGGGTTGGCCAGTGGGCGGCGGCGTGGGCGTGCCCGCCCGTAGGGTGCCGCCCGCACTCCTCTGTGCTTCTTATACAGCAGTGGGTGGAGTTGCCTCCTCCCACTCTCCGCCCCTGGGCGGAACCTTGTGGTTAAAAGACTGGCAGTGAACTGAGCTCATTGCCAGTTATTGGTTCTGCATGCACCTAGCCAGTCTGTCTGCGGTTCTCCTCAGCCAGTCCCTAGTTGTCGGTCAGCTCCCTCTGGTCCCCTATTACTCTGTCTGTTTGTGTTGGTTCTGTTTGCCTCTAATCTAGTCTGGCCCAGTCAGCACTAGTTGCTATCCAGCACCCTGCCAGTTTGCCTGTGAGTCCCATCTCCAGCCTTGCAAGTTTTGTTGGTCTGATTCATCTGCCTCCTCTGTCGGCACTCTGTTTCCCCCATTAGGTAGTTTCCTGCTTGTCAGTCGCCAGGTCCCTAGCCAGGGCAGGGACCGCCGTCCAGTTGTCCGCCTGGGGTTAGCCAGGGCCGAGGCAAGTAGGCAGGGACAGTGGGGGTGCGGGAGATCAGGGCACCCCAACTGGCGCTCGGGGGGCAGAGTGCCGTAACATAAACAGTAACCGCGTTGGTGGGAAATGGCCTCGCCGCCATCATGTCTTTGGGAAGCCTCTGTTTCCACACCCCAGAGACATACCATTAGCAGCGGTATAGGCAGAGCCCAGAATTCGTAACATTTCAGCCGTAGCATTAGGACAGGCCCCACTAACATATCACTAGCAGCATTATAGGAGGAGCGCAGTCTTCGTTCCATGTCAGCAATAGTAGCACTCAAGACAGGCCCCAGTAACAATTCCGAAGCAGCAGTATAGCGGGAGCGCAGTCTTCGTTCCATGTCAGCAATAGTAGCACTCAAGACAGGCCCCAGTAACAATTCCGAAGCAGCAGTATAGCGGGAGCGCAGTCTTCGTTCCATGTCAGCAATAGTAGCACTCAAGACAGGCCCCAGTAACAATTCCGAAGCTGCAGTATAGCGGGAGCGCAGTCTTCGTTACATGTCAGCAATAGTAGCACTCAAGACAGGCCCCAGTAACAATTCCGAAGCAGCAGTATAGCGGGAGCGCAGTCTTCGTTCCATGTCAGCAATAATAGCACTCAAGACAGGCCCCAGTAACAATTCTGAAGCAGCAGTATAGTGGGAGCGCAGTCTTAGTTCCATTTCAGTAGCTGCAGTATAGCCAAGGCCCAAGTTACATTTATGTAGCTAAAGTGTAGGCCAACCCCACACACACTTCTGTACCATGAGTGCAGGTGAAGAACATACAAATTGCTATGATTACACTGTAGGTGAGGGCCCCCAAAAATTGGTGTACCAACAGTACTAATGTACCTCAGTAAAAATTGGCCATGCCCAACCAAGATGGCAGGTGAAACCCATTAATCGCTTTGGTTAATGTGGCTTAAGTGGTAACTAGGCCTGGAGGCAGCCCAGTTTAACGAAAAATTGGTTCAAGTTAAAATTTCAACGCTTTTAAGAGCATTGAAACATAAAAATTGTTTCGAAAAATTAGATGAGTGCGCCTTGTGGCCCTAAGAAATATTGCCCGTTCAGCGTGATTACGAGAGGTTTCAGGAGGAGGAGCAGGAGGAGGAGGAGGAATATTAGACACAGATTGATGAAGCAGAAATGTCCCCGTTTTGGATGGTGAGAGAGAACGTAGCTTCCATCCGCGGGTGCAGCCTACGTATTGCTTACGTATCGCTGCTGTCCGCTGGTGGAGAAGAGAAGTCTGGGGAAATCCAGGCTTTGTTCATCTTGATGAGTGTTAGCCTGTCGGCACTGTCGGTTGACAGGCGGGTACGCTTATCTGTGATGATTCCCCCAGCCGCACTAAACACCCTCTCCGACAAGACGCTAGCCGCAGGACAAGCAAGCACCTCCAGGGCATACAGCGCTAGTTCAGGCCACGTGTCCAGCTTCGACACCCAGTAGTTGTAGGGGGCAGAGGCGTCACCGATGATGGTCGTGCGATCGGCTACGTACTCCCTCACCATCCTTTTACAGTGCTCCCGCCGACTCAGCCTTGACTGGGGAGCGGTGACACAGTCTTGCTGGGGAGCCATAAAGCTGGCCAGGCCCTTAAAGACTGTTGCACTGCCTGGGCTGTACATGCTGCTCGATCTACGCACCTCCCCTGCTACCTGGCCCTCGGAACTGTGCCTTCTGCCACTAGCGCTGTCGGATGGGAATTTTACCATCAGCTTGTCCGCCAGGGTCCTGTGGTATAGCAACACTCTCGAACCCCTTTCCTCTTCGGGAATGAGACTGGGAAGGTTCTCCTTATAGCGTGGGTCGAGCAGTGTGTACACCCAGTAATCCGTAGTGGCCAGAATGCGTTGAATGCGAGGGTCACGAGAAAGGTATCCTAACATGAAGTCAGCCATGTGTGCCAGGGTACCTGTACGCAACACATGGCTGTCCGCACTAGGAAGATCACTTTCAGGATCCTCCTCCTCCTCCTCCTCCTCCTCCTCCTCAGGCCATACACACTGAAATGATGACAGGCAAGCAGCATGGGTACCGTCAGCAGTGGGCCAAGCTGTCTCTTCCCCCTCCTCCTCATCCTCCTCATCCTCCTCCTCCTCCTGAACGCGCTGAGATATAGACAGGAGGGTGCTCTGACTATCCAGCGACATACTGTCTTCCCCCGGCTCTGTTTCCGAGCGCAAAGCGGCTGCCTTTGTGGTTTGCAGGGAACTTCTCAAGATGCATAGCAGAGGAATGGTGACGCTAATGATTGCAGCATCGCCGCTCACCACCTGGGTAGACTGATCAAAGTTTCGAAGGACCTGGCAGATGTCTGCCAACCAGGCCCACTCTTCTGAAAAGAATTGAGGAGGCTGACTCCCACTGTGCCACCCATGTTGGAGTTGGTATTCCACTATAGCTCTACGCTGCTCATAGAGCCTAGCCAACATGTGGAGCGTAGAGTTCCACCGTGTGGGCACGTCGCACAGCAGTCGGTGCACTGGCAGATTAAAGCGATGTTGCAGGGTGCGCAGGGCGGCAGCGTCCGTGTGGGACTTGCGGAAATGTGCGCAGAGCCGGCGCACCTTTACGAGCAGGTCTGACAAGCGTGGGTAGCTTTTCAGAAAGCGCTTAACCACCAAATTAAAGACGTGGGCCAGGCATGGCACGTGCGTGAGGCTGCCGAGCTGCAGAGCCGCCACCAGGTTACGGCCGTTGTCACACACGACCATGCCCGGTTGGAGGCTCAGCGGCGCAAGCCAACGGTCCGTCTGCTCTGTCAGACCCTGCAGCAATTCGTGGGCCGTGTGCCTCCTATCTCCTAAGCTGAGTAGTTTCAGCACGGCCTGCTGACGCTTGACCACCGCTGTGCTGCCACGCCGCGCGACACTGACTGCTGGCGACGTCCTGCTGCTGCTGACACATCTAGATTGCGAGACAGAGGTTGAGGAGGAGGAGGAGGAGGAGGGTGCTTTAGTGGAAGAAGCATACACCGCCGAACATACCACCACCGAGCTGGGGCCCGCAATTCTGGGGGTGGGTAGGACGTGAGCGGTCCCAGGCTCTGACTCTGTCCCAGCCTCCACTAAATTCACCCAATGTGCCGTCAGGGAGATGTAGTGGCCCTGCCCGCCTGTGCCTGTCCACGTGTCCGTAGTTAAGTGGACCTTGCCACTAACCGCATTGGTGAGGGCGCGTACAATGTTGCGGGAGACGTGGTCGTGCAGGGCTGGGACGGCACATCGGGAAAAGTAGTGGCGACTGGGAACTGAGTAGCGCGGGGCCGCCGCCGCCATCATAGCTTTGAAGGACTCCGTTTCCACAACCCTATATGGCAGCATCTCAAGGCTGATAAATTTGGCTATGTGGACGGTTAACGATTGAGCGTGCAGGTGCGTGGTGGCGTACTTGCGCTTGCGCTCCAACACTTGCGCTAGCGACGGCTGGACTGTGCGGTGCGACACATTGCTGGATGGGGCCGAGGACAGCGGAGGTGAGGGTGTGGGTGCAGGCCATGAGACGGTTGTGCCTGTGTCCTGAGAGGGAGGTTGTATCTCAGTGGCAGGTTGGGGCACAGGGGGAGAGGCAGCGATGCAAACCGGAGGCGGTGAACGGCCTTCGTCCCACCTTGTGGGGTGCTTGGCCATCATATGTCTGCGCATGCTGGTGGTGGTGAGGCTGTTGGTGGTGGCTCCCCGGCTGATCTTGGCGTGACAAAGGTTGCACACCACTGTTCGTCGGTCGTCAGGCGTCTCTTTGAAAAACTGCCAGACCTTAGAGCACGTCAGCCTCTGCAGGGTGGCATGGCGCGAGGGTGTGCTTTGGGAAACACTTGGTGGATTATTCGGTCTGGCCCTGCCTCTACCCCTGGCCACCGCACTGCCTCTTGCAACCTGCCCTGCTGATGCCCTTGCCTCCCCCTCTGAAGACCTGTCCTGAGTAGGCGTTGCACACCAGGTGGGGTCAGTCACCTCATCGTCCTGCTGCTCTTCCTCTGAATCCTCTGTGCGCTGCTCCCTTGGACTTACTGCCCTTACTACTACCTCACTGCAAGACAACTGTGTCTCATCGTCATCGTCCTCCTCACCCACAGAAACGTCTTGAGACAGTTGGCGGAAGTCCCCAGCCTCTTCCCCCGGACCCCGGGAACTTTCGAATGGTTGGGCATCAGTGACGATAAACTCCTCTGGTGGGAGAGGAACCACTGCTGCCCAATCTGAGCAGGGGCCCGAGAACAGTTCCTGGGAGTGTTCCCGCTCATGAGCATGTGTCATTGTAGTGGAGTGAGGAGGCTGGGAGGAAGGAGGAGCAGCAGACAGAGGATTCGGATTTGCAGCAATGGACGGCGCAGAACTGTGGCTGGACGATAGGTTGCTCGAAGCACTTTCTGCCATCCAGGACAGGACCTGCTCACACTGCTCATTTTCTAATAAACGTCTCCCGCGTGGACCCATTAATTGGGCAATGAATGTGGGGACGCCAGAAACGTGCCTCTCTCCTAATCGCGCAGCAGTCGGCTGCGACACACCTGGATCAGGAGCTCGGCCTGTGCCCACACCCTCACTTGGGCCTACGCGTCCTCGGCCACGTCCACGTCCTCTAGGCTTACCCCTACCCCTCAGCATGCTGTATTACCAGTGATTTGATTTCCCAGGCAGGAAATAAATTGGCGCAAGCCTGCAGGCCAAATATAATATTTTCGCTTTTTTGCAAAGGGAAGGACCCACTGCGTATATTCAATGAACAATAACTTTTAGAACTGTAGTGTGGCCCTGAAAAAGTGACACACAACTTTAGTGTAGCAGAGTTATTAACTCTAGCAGAGCAGGTATTTGCCAGTCAGGAAAGACAATGGCGCAAGCCTGCAGTAAAGCGTAGCTGGTTGCGTCTGATTTTTGTACGTTGTCCACGCAGCACACACGTACACGGAGACCTTAGGACTGACACAGGCAGGCCAAATATAATTTCTTTTCCTTTTTTGCAACGGGAAGGACCCACTGCGTATATTCAATGAACAATAACTGTGTTGTGGCCCTGCCTACACAATTCTGTCCCTGTAGTATCAATGGAGGGTGCAATGCTCTGCACAGACGATTTTTAGAAAAAAAAAAATATGCAACACTGCTAACAGCAGCCTGGACAGTACTGCACACGCTTAAATTTGGCCCTAGAAAGGACCGTTGAGGTTCTTGAAGGCTACACTCACTCCTAACACTCTCCCTGCCTATGCACCACTTCTGTCCCTAATGCCGGGTGCAATGCTCTGCACTGCCGATTTTGAGAAAAAAAAAAAAAAAACCACTGCTAGCAGCAGCCTGCACACAGGTAGATGTGGCCCTAAGAAGGACCTTTGGGGTTCTTGAAGCCTACACTGACTCCTAACGCTCTCCCTACAGCAGCACCAGCACGATAGTACTTTCCCTCAGCTAAGTCACAAGGCATGTGTGGCGAGCCGCGGGAGGGGCCAACTTTTATACTCGGGTGACATCTGATCGCCCCAGCCACTCACAGCAGGGGGGTGGTATAGGGCTTGAACGTCACAGGGGGAAGTTGTAATGCCTTCCCTGTCTTTCAATTGGCCAGAAAAGCGCGCTAACGTCTCAGAGAGGAAACTGAAAGTAACCCGAACATCGCGTGGTGCTCGTTACGAGTAACGAGCATCCCGAACACCCTAATATTCACACGAATATCAAGCTCGGACGAGTACGTTCGCTCATCTTTAATTATATCATGTGTCATTCCTGCGTTTGTGTGAATGCCGCCCTGTGTCCATGCTGACATGGTGCTCTTGTGCCACTCGGACATGACAGGTACATCTTTTTGCAATCCAACTCCTATTTTAAGTTATTACCTCAAAAGTTCATTATGAGCCATATGCTAATTAGTCAACATGTTATAATAAAAGAGAAATGCAGCACCATGATGGATTTCAGCAGAAACTCATTTTTACTAAAATGTTAATAGAGCATTTTCTTAAAGCAAGTAAAGATGTTTTTTTTTTTTTTCTTTAAATTTGGTAGGCGGAAATGTAGAATTACTCATAAATAACAGTGAAAATGAAATAACGTTACAAAAGATAAGGAGCGCAACAGGGTAGTATTCTCATATGTACATGCCTGCTCGTGGCAGCCCTTCTGGTAGATCACTTTCTAAATCATGGCAGGAGAGGGATGCAGTCGGGTCCCAACTACTCATCCCTCTGTCCTCTGGTAATGACATGTGGTCTGGACAATGCTGCAATTAACCCGGACACATCAATACCCCCACAACTCATCCAATAATGGTCCTCTGACCTTTTCCCACATGGTTCATCCTAGAATGACTGGTTCACACCTCCAGCCGATCTTCAATGGGCATAACATCCTTTATCCACAAACCACCTTCCATCTTTTTACTGGGAGAAACGTAATGCCATAAAAAAAGACAATGCAAAAGCTGCTTTAAAGAAGGCCATTTCGTAAGCATCACTACACACTAATTCCAACACTACCACCAACCATTCCAACAATGTAAAAGATATGGGCCTGTGTGTTTCTGGTCGTCGATTTTCCTTTCAGAAACATTTCAGGGCCTGGCCTACCAAATAATTGTTTTGTCATGTCCCCCCCCCCCCCCAACCCCCGCGCGCACACACACACACACACACACACACACACACACACACACACACACACACACACACACACACACACACACACACACACACACACACACACACACACACACACACACGCACACACACATTAAGATGAAAAACCAAAGCCGATATGAAGCGATTAACTTTAGCTACAGACCAGCCCGCAGTGGACAGGTATCCAAATCAGTACACAAAAGCTTCCACCCTGTCATCCTCTGTCTGAATATCAGCTAGTGAGACCACCCAATCTTCCCATTCCCACCAAGTTGCCTCATAAGCTGGTAAAGTCCCCGGTACCAAAGATATGAGAATCAGATGATTCGCCACTTGTCAACCAATTTCCAAAGCCATGGCAGGCACATTCTCCCGTCCTCTTCTGCTTCCAGAGCTAATTATCAAAAATTCCCCCTCTGAAAGCGAGAGAATCCGCTATTGAACTCTTAACACCCGGTACATGTACCACCATTACCCACACAAAGCTTGTAACATGATAACATTATAACACAGCAAACTTACTACTGGAAAGGGTGGGCGGGGAAAAGCTGTTAAAAGGCTGAACCACCCCAAATTGTTACAATAAAACCTAACTTTCTTATTGCAAAACCATTCAGCTCAAAGCATCACTGTGACAATAATTGGGAAAAGCCTAAGCACCACCAAATTCCTTACCAATCCTGATTCAACCCACTCATTAGGTCATTGACCAGTGCATCATAGTCCTTGAAAAATGCACCAAACCCCGACCTGCCTACCACATCTGTAAACAGTTTGCAGTCAGAATTCTCAATTGACTCCAAAATCATTAACGATTTCTCATTGTAATGTTCCAAAAAGGACATCCACACCTCCAAATCTTCCCTGTGTTCTTTCCCCAAGCGAATATAATGATCGATCGCTTTTACTCCTGATCTGCTGGCCTCCAAAACGTCAACAAAGAATTCTTTCAATGGGCATTATCTGACATGCAAAATTTTTCTTTCCCTAACAGAGATTACAATTCTCACAGCATAATCTTATTGAACCTTCAGACCCTATTAACCTTTTTGCTGCAAAGAGTGTAATTTATTCACGGCAACCTACACTTCATAGCCGCCGTGTCTATGGTAATGCGCAGGAATTTCAAATAAATAGAAGGCCCTTCTGTCTTTCAGAAACTAACAGGACCGTGAAACGTTGTGACACCCAGTGAATAGTTGAAAACAACGTAAAACATATCTGCGGACTTGCCTGATGTAGACATAAAAAAATCATCCAGGTAATGAATTACCGAGCCAATACCAGCTACATTCTTTACCTCCCACTCCAAAAAGGAGCTAAATGCCTCAAAATCCACGGAAGAAATTGAACATCCCATAGGCAAACTTCTATCTGCAAAGTATACCCCTTCCCAATAACATCCCAACAAACAGATGCTTTTGGGATGAACCGCTAGAAAGCAAAGAGCTGATTTAATATTGGTCTTTGACAATAATGCACCCATATTTTCGAACCCAAATAACTGCTGCATCAAATGATGGGGAAACTATGGAACAAAGCTATGCCTTCATTAACCGACGCACCTTTTACATACCATAAATGATTAATCAGACAAAATTTATTCAGCTCCTTTTAAGGACTAGCAAAGAAACTACAAAATCCAGAAAAAGAGACTCCCTGAAAGGGCCTGACATGCGACACAAGAGCACCTCCTTCTCCAACTTTTCCCAGATACGTAAGGGCAGACCATAGACTTTTATTAGGAAAAGGGGACTAATGTCAAGGGAATGGATTTTAAAACTGTAACAGAAACTTAACAACAACAAATTCGCTTTAAAGGGTTGTCCCGCAAAATAAAGTAAAGGTAAAAACTTCTGTATGGCCATATACATGCACTTTGTAATATACATCGTGCATTAAATATTGGCCATACAGAAGTTATATACTTACCTACAGGGGGTCCCCCCCCCCCCCTGTGTTGGCGTCCCCATCTCCATGGCGCCGACCAAATCCTTCTCCTGGCGCAGTCTGCCTCTTCTGTCCCGTTGAAGGGGCCACTCCAGCGTGCTCGCGCCGCACGGTCGTCTGCGCTAGCCTGGAGTTAGCATTACATAACCGCTGTCAGCCGCCAACTGTACGCCAATAATTCCATAATTATGTTATGGAATTATTGTTATGTGTCTGCTCTATTCGTAATACACCATGCTGAGGGGTAGGGGTAGGGCTATAGGACGTGGACGCGGGCGAGGACGTGGAGGTCCACATGAGGGTGTGTTTCCCAAAGCTCCCCCTCGCGCCAAGCCACCGTGCAGAGGCCTAGGTCTTCAAAGGTGTGGATGTTTTTCAGTGAGAGCGTGGACAACCGACGCACAGTGGTGTGCAACCTGTGTCGCGCCAAGATCAGCCGGGGAGCCACCAGTACCAGCCTCACCAGCATGCGCAGGCATATGATGGCCAAGCACCCCACAAGGTGGGACGAAGGCCATTCACCGCCTCCGGGTCGCACCACTGCCTCTCCCCCTGTGCCCCAACCTGCCACTCAGATCCAACCCCCCTCTCAGGACACAGGCACGAGCACCTCCCGGCCTGCACCCACACCTCCGCTGTCCTCGACCCCATCCAGCAATGTCTCACAGCGCAGCGTCCAGCTGTCGCTAGAGCAAGCACAAATACGCCGCAACGCACCCGCACACTCAAGCTTTAAACGTGTACATTGCCAAATTGATCAGCATGGAGCTGCTGCCGTACAGGCTTGTGGAAATAGAGGCTTTCAAAGACATGATGGCTGCGGTGGTCCCACGCTACTTGGTCCAGCCCTACACCAGCACATCTCCCGCAACATCAATCGTGCCCTCACCAATGCGGTTACTGGGAAGGTCCACTTAACCATGGACACGTGGACAAGTACTGGCAGGCAGGGCCACTATATCTCCCTGACGGCACATTGGGTGCATTTGGTGGAGGCTGGGACCGAGTCAGAGCCTGGGACCGCACACATCCTACTCACACCCAGAATAGCGGGTCCTTCCTCGGTTCTGGTATCTGCGGCGGTCTATGCCACCTCCTCTAAACCCTCCCCCTCCTCCTCCTACGCAACCTCTACCTCTCAATTAAGAAACGTGAGCAGCACGTTGCCAGCAGTCGGTGTGGTGTGTCGCGGCAGCACAGCAGTGGGCAAGCGTCAGCAGGCCATGCTGAAACTACTCAGCCTAGGTGACAAGAGGCACATGGTCCCCAAACTGTTGCAGGGTCTGACAGAGCAGACCGACCTCTAGCTTTTGCCGCTTAGCCTCCAACCGGGCATGGTCGTGTGTGACAGCTTGGCCCACTGCAGAGGGTACCCATGCTGCTTGCATCTCATCTGTTCAGTGTGTATGGGCTGTGGAGGAGGAGGAGAATCCTGAAAGTGATCTTCCTAGTGAGGACAGCGATGTGTTGCGTACTGGTACCCCGGCACACATGGGTGACTTCATGTTAGGATGCCTTTCTCGTGGCCCTCGTGTTAGACGCATTCTGGCCACTACAGATTACTGGGTGTACACCTTGCTCGACCCACGGTACAAGGAAAACCTTTCCACTCTCATTCCCGAAGAGGAAAGGGGTTCGAGAGCGATGCAATACCACAGGGCCCTGGTGGACAAACTGATGGTAAATTTCCCATCTGACAGCGCTAGTGGCAGCAGGCGCAGTTCCAAGGGCCAAGTAGCAGGGGAGGCCCAGAGATCAGGGATCATGTTCAGCGCAGGCAGGGGAACACTCTCCAAGGCCTTTGCCAGCTTTATGGCTCCCCAGTAAGACTGCGTCACCACTCCCCTGTCAAGGCTGAGTCGGAGGGAGCACTGTAAAAAGATGGTAAGGGAGTACGTAGCCGACCATACCACCATCCTCTGTGATGCCTCTGCTCCATACAACTAATGGATGTCAAAGCTGGACACGTGGCACGAACTTGCGCTGTATGCCCTGGAGGTGCTAACTTGCCCTGCCGCTAGCGTCTTGTCAGAGAGGGTGTTTAGTGCAGTTGGGGGAATCATCACGGACAAGCGTACCCGCCTGTCAACTGCCAGTGCCGGCATGCTGACACTCATAAAGATGAACAAAGTCTGGATTTCCCCAGACTTCTCTTCTCCACAGCGGAGAGCAGCGGAACCTAAAGATTCTTTTCGCTGCAACCATAGATAAAAGCACTCTTCTCTATCACCGGGAAAACGGGGCATTTATCTTTGTCAATCTGTCTCTGACATTAGTCCTCCTCCTGCTACTCCTCCACCAGAAACAACATGTCATCGCTCTGAACGGGCAATTTTTCTGCGGCCTAAGAGGCTCATCTACATCTACCAATGTTTTAAAAATTTTTCAAAGTTTCAAAAGTATTGAGACTTTAACATGAACCAATTTTTTCAACAGGGTTGCCTACAGGCTCCGTTACAAATTAAGCAACAGTGAGCTGTATCTTTAAAAAAATGTTTATGGGTTTCATCTGCCCTCTCGGTTGATAAATTTTTCAGAGGTACACTTGTACTCTTGGTACAAGTTTATTTATTTTTGGGGCCCACGCCTACACTCTTATCCAACTAATTTTTCCGGCCTACGCTCATGGTATCCCAATGTTTCAGAGGTTGGCCTATACTATTACTACAGAAATTTTACTGGGGTCTGCCTGCCTATACTTCTGCTACAAGAAAGTTACAGGGGTCTGCCTATACTGCTGCCACTTACATGTTACAGGGGTCTTCCTATACTGCTGCCACTTGAATGTTACAGGGGTCTGCCTATGCTTCTGCCATGTAAATGTTACAGGGGTCTGCCTATACTGCTGCCACAAGGATGTTACTAGGGTCTTCCTATACTGCTGCCATGTTAATTTTACAGGGGTTTGCCTATACTGCCACCACAAGGATGTTACTGGGGTCTGCCAATACTGCTGCCACGTAAATGTTACAGGGGTCTGCCTATACTTCTGCTTCAGAAATGTTACTGGGATCTGTCTATAGTGTTACTACAGAAATGTTGCAGGGGTCTTCGTATACTTCTGCTACAAAAATGTTACAGGGGTCTGCCTATATTTCTGCTACAGAAATGTTACTCGGCTCTGTCTATACTGTTACTACAGAAATGTTGCTGGGGTCTGTCTATACTGTTACTACTGAAATGTTACAAATACTGGGCTCTGCCTGTACTGCTGCTACTGAGATGTTACAGGGGTCTGCATATACTGCTGCTACACAAATGTTACAGGGGTCTGCCTATATTGCTGCTACAGAAATGTTACAGGGGTCTGCCAATACTGCTGCTACATAAATGTTACTAGGGGGTCTGCGTATACTTCTGCCACTAAAATGTTACTGGGGTCTGCCTATACTTCTGGCACGAAAATGTTACAGGGGTCTGCCTATACTGCTGCTACATAAATGTTACTGGGGTCTGCCTACACTGTTACTACAGAAATGTTGCTGGGATCTGTTTATACTGTTACTACTGAAATGTTACAAATACTGGGCTCTGCCTTTACTGCTGCTACTGAAATGTTACAGGGGTCTGCCTATACTGCTGCTACACAAATGTTACAGGGTTCTGCCAATACTGCTGCTACATAAATGTTACTAGGGGGTCTGCCTATACTTCTGGCACGTAAATGTTACAGGGGTCTGCCTATACTTCTGCTACAGAAATGTTACAGGGGTCTGCCTATACTGTTACTACAGAAATGTTACTCGGCTCTGTCTATACTGTTACTACAGAAATGTTGCTGGGGTTTGTCTATACTGCTACTACAGAAATGTTACTGGGGTCTCTCTAGACTTCTGCAACATAACTGTTACTGGGGTCAGCTTATACCTTTGCTACAGGAATATTACAGGGGTCTGTGTATACTATGGGTGCACTAAGTCTTCCCATCGCAGTGTTCTACCTATCTGGCCAAAAAAAAACCAACGCAGACTGACTAGGGCATGGATTGTGGGCCGAGGCCAACATGTATTTTCTTTCACGTAACCTCAGCTCTCCGGGGCACTGCAATGGGATTTCTTTATGTACCGTCTGTGGGTTCCTGCTAGCCACCCATGCTGTGGGTGCACACAGACTTCCCATTGAGGTGTTTTACCTGTCTGTCCCCAAAACACTGACAGACTTAGGTAGGGTGCAGAGTGCAGATGGTTTACCCTGTGCGTTGTCGATGAGGTATCCGACACCCAAACAGAATGAGTAGTGTGTAGACACATGGATTCCCCATTGCTATGTCAGTCGCAGCACCTTGGGCAACACAAGGTGTTTGCTGAGACAGAGGCTGACCCAGGGCCCGCTCACATACTTTCCACACAGAGTATTGCTGCATTGTGGAGATGTGCAGAACTACTGGCCTGGCAGCTGAGTCCCCTTTATGCCCACGTTTGCAGCTCCTGACGGAGGTGGCACAGGATTGGAAGGAAGATCGAACGTCAATTTCTCATCGATTCTCTACAGAATTGTGGGCTATCGCCCCCCTCCCCCTTTTAAAGAGGGTTGCTACCTGGCCCTGCCAACCCTCTGCAGTGTGTGCCTCCGGTTCCTCCTCATCGCAGATGTACTGAGAAATAGACCTGAGGGTGGTGTGGCTATGAAGCGAGCGTGTGGCATGAGGGCAGCTGAAGGCTGCGCAGGGACACTTTTGTGTGCGCTGCAGACGCAGGGTCGTGCGGTGGGTTGGGCAGCATGTAACCCAGGAGAAGAGGCTGCGGTGTGTCCCGCAGGCAGTGATTGTGCTTAGTTGGAGGTAGTGTGGTGCTTAGCTAAGGTGTGCCTTGCTAATGAGGGTTTGTCCGAAGTAAAAATTGTTAGGGGGGGGGGGGCACTCTTGCTGCTATTGTTGCTTAATAGTGAGACCTGGGAACCTGAGATGCAGCCCTGCATGTTGCCCCTCACCTGCCCTATCCGTTTCTATGTCGTTTCCATCACTTTCGTAGGTTTTGCAGATTTTCACAAATGAAAACCTTAGCGGATCATCGGTCCCATACAAAAATGCTCGAGTCGTCCATTGACTTCAATGGGGTTCGTTACTCGAAACGAACTCTCGAGCATCGCGGGAAGTTCAACTCGAGCAATGTGCACCCGAGCATTTTGGTGCTCGCTCATCTCTAGTGCTCCCTCCATTACAGGCCTAGCCATGTGTCCAGAAAGCAGATTGAGGTCACAATGGGTATGTTTCTGAACACGGGAGAAACAGGGGTATCTATCTGGGGTGCATGTCTTCATTCATATGTGTTCTGAACACAAAAAAAAACATTTTTTAGTATGAGACAATTGCCAAAAACAATAGTCATAATTTTTTCATTCCGCTTTGCTTAGATTCATTCAAAAACTGTGATATCAAAATATTCAGTGCACCTATAGATAAATTTGTCAAGAGGTCTAGTTTTCAAAATGTCCTTCACAGAACAGATGTTTAACTAAAACTGAAATCTTTATTAGTACAAGTTAAAAACTAAGGCTGAACAGACACACATACAGATACCACTGACCACCACAAGGGGGTAAGTCCATGAACAAAAGCAATTAGACTAGAAAGGTTGGGAAGTCTAACCAGGATTGCTCATGCACATCAATCTGATCGGGTGTCAAGAGGGTCCAGATACTCAGAACAGACCCAGCAACCAGAACAGGAATGTGCAGTAATGTGCACCGATTTGTGAGGTTTTATGCCGGGATATGTCGATATCTCACAGAACCTTTATTCCTCTGTGACAAGTGAAAGCAACAATGTTTCAACTTACTATGAGTCTTTGCTGCCCATATCTTTCTGAATGTTGTCTTTCGGGTCCTGGAACATAGCTGTCAATGCCTCAGATGAGATGTAATATTCAGCTTTCCTGGTCAAGATATTCGAAGGATCCAATAGCGGCTCCTTTATGGTCCGTGAGGGGGAGGAGTGTGGCGGACAGAATTTCATCCTCCTATTTTGGGGCGAGAATAGGACAGCCATCTGAGGTGTAGTTTCACACTTGAGAGGGAAATTCTGAGATTCTTTAGAATGAGAGCGTAGTAGCGGGTAGTTTGAGATCTGAATAGAAGCCGGTGCCCCCAGGAGATCAAGCTGGCAAATCTGCAGGAAAACATATCCCTACTTGCACTGTTTAAACAGATTTCTTCTGTTGTAGACAATTATGTAAAATGTATTTAGGGTGCATTATAGCAGGACACTTAGATGATTTATTCATTTGCACCAAGAGGTGGCAGTAGATATTCATACAAAAGAAAATAGTGTGCAAAGTGCTGGTTTAAGCCCCCTGTGTAGTCCCAGGCAAATTCAGAGGACCACCAGGATCTCCCCAATCTAGTCACAGAGAGTCTACACACTATGGTCAGCTAAAAGAGGCCCAGGACTCCTGATTTATGCTTTAGGCTGTTCATGTGGCCATGTTCTAGTTTAATGTAGGGTAGATGGAGCAGTGTGCTCTAGCAGGGGAAGCCCCAGGGAGGTATGGATCTGGCAGAGCATGCACTGTTGTATTATGTATGGGTGGAGACATGGGTTGGGCGCTGTCAGTGACAGAGAACTCCCAGTGCACGCTAGTTGGTTGTTGTGACTGAAGCTCTAGGGTACACTCAGTACTGTTGTATTATGTCTCCACCGGATGCATGGGTGGTGACATGGGATGTCCGGGCTCACTGGCAGGGAATCTTTCAGGGCACGTCTCCCTCAGCTGTGGTGCCTGACAGGGTGATCAGTGGCTGAAGTGCACTGTAGTGAAACAGCATGTGGGATTTTGCTGTAGACAACAGCATCGGACCTGGGCACTACGGACACAGAATGTCTCTTCGTGGACATTGAGGGTGAGATAGGTGTCGGCTGCCCCATGCTGCAGCGGATGCAGGAGAAAGGACAACAGTGATGAGCATGGTAGCAGGGGACATTCTACCGCATATGGGAGCCAATATGGAGCATCAGAGTGGTGTCAGCAGCCCTGGCTGCAGCAGACACAGGGGGAAGGACAGCGGAGGCCAGTTATGAGCGCCATGGCAGGGGAGATGGCAGCGCACATGGGAGCCAACATGGTGGCTGAGAGTGCTGTCAGCCGCCCCGGCTGCAGCAGCCACAGGAGGAAGGGCAGTGGAGGCCAGTAATGAGCCAGCTCAAAAAGGGACAGCAGCTCAGATGGGAGTCCAGCGGAGGCCACACAGGCAGTCCACTGGAAACATGTCTGAGCTGCTGGCCAATGTCAGTAGGAAGCAGAAGGTGAGGTGGGCGTGCCCTAGAGCTTTGGTCTCGGTCACAACAGCCAACCAGCTTGCCCTGGGATTTCCATGTCCCTGACAGTGCCCAACCCATGTCTCCACCCATACATCTGGTGGAAACATAATACAACAGTACCCCACTGCCCTTCCAAGATACAGGGACAGGAATGTTCCATCTTGGCTCTAGTGGATGGTCCTTAATGGTCCTGTCATGTCTCTCGGCTCGCCTGCGATCCCCACTGACTGTCTGCCACTGTCCTCTTGGTGGGAGAGATGTTGCTACCCTTGGCCTCTGCCAATCTGGGAGGAACACCAATGGCAGACTCAAATCAGAAAGAAACCTAGGTAAGTCCCCTAGGCACCTGAAAATTACCCGTGGTGTCTCCTACTCTGGCTACCAATTGGAATGGGTACCCCCAACGGTAGGGTATCCCCTGCTTCCTTAAGACTGGCAATAGAGGATGCAGTGCTCTGCTTTGTTGTAGTGTCTTTCTGGAAAAGGTCCAGTAGTACCAGTAAGTCCCTACAAAGATGCTTGATAGGACCCTTGGATCTGATTTGATGTAATTTCTTATCTTTCTATTTTTAAAAGTGGATCCTGCGGATCACATCTCGTGACCGTTCTAGGACTGCAGAATTGGGGTCTAGGAACCTGTGGATCCTATCTATCTCGATTGAATCATCTGGGGATCGCTTCAGTAGTGCTCCAAAGCATGTCTGTGCCCATGCCTCCAGGAGTTTACTTTCCACCTCTTCACTCGGGCCCTGTATTCTTACCCTGTTTCCCCGAAAATAAGACGCGTCTTATATTAATTTTTGCTCCCAAATATGTGCTACGTCTTATTTTCAGGGGGTGTCTTATTTCGCCGCGGCAAATCCGTCTGTGGCCGCTAATCCCTCAATTGGCCAGCTTTGTGGACGAAATTTCTCAGAAATCTCGTCCACATGGGACAGCAAATCTGTCACGGCACAGCTGGGAGAAGCCGGTGTTGTGGTGCAGATTCACCGGCCACAGAAATGGAAAAGCGTGCAGCCAGGTCGCTTCAAAACAAGCGGCTGAGTGCCGTGGGTTTTGAAGCAGCGCTTTCCCGGCGGAAATCTCACTGTTTATCGCTGTGGCCAAACCGTGAGATTTCCGCTGGAAATACGCTCTGTGAGAACCCAGCCTTAAGAATAACACACAGGTTGCCTGACTCAAAATAAAGGGCTGTAAAGTAACGTACCTGTCTGCAGACAGAAGTTCCTGTGCCACTTGTAAGCAGGGATGGTATTGCAGCTTCCGGCCACCAGAGGGAGCTCATCACAGCAGACATGTACAGCAGGAACAGAACGTACAGTATGGACTTTTCCAGCCAGCAAGGGGAGCTCACAACAGCACACTCGTACAGCACAGCAGGGATAGGATAATAGCAGACTGTCTGCAGATCTACCTATACATCTGGAGGTAGGAGACAACGGGGATGGCAGCAGGGGACAGGCCTCTTGACTTGCCTGCACACTTTACTATGCCTTACTATCGGGGGGTGCCTTATATTTGGGACTTCTGCAAATTTCAGGGGGTGTCTTATTTTCGGGGAAACACGGTAGATTGTTTCGCCTGTGGCGGTTTTCGATGTCGTCCAAGTGGGTGGCAAGTTCTGTGATCTGATTGGCACGGTCACATAGAATGTCCCTCTGGTCATTGATATGTTGTAATACCAGCTCTTGCGTCTCCTCTGCCTCTACAAGACAATGTCCCAAATGTTGGAATCCCTGCAGAAAGCAATCCAGTGCAAATTTCTGCAATGAAGCAAACTGAGCAAAAAGATTATCCAGATCTCTTTTAGTGGGGATGGCTCTGAGGTGTTCCTTCCAGTCCAGTTTTCCCCATCGGATTCATTATTAGTAGTAATTGCCTTATAGATCTCCGCCTGCTGTGAGCCCTGGGATGGAGATGCTGCAGAACTGTAGGAGCAGGGCCTGGTGCCCCCTGTATATATTGCCCTTGGGGGCAGGGTTGTGACAGTTTGTGTGAGTCAGTGTCCCTTGATTTGGGATACCGAGATCTCTGCTTCCTCCCACTTCCCTGTGGCAGGGGTGGGGGTCCTGGGGAGGCTGCCCATTCCTCTCCTGTTTACCCTATGGCATCTGCAGGAGGTCTGGGCCTCTGTTTTGTCTCTTCTTTCTCTGTATTTCCCCTCTTTGCCATCATCTTCCCCCTTCCTACCTCCTCAAGCAGCGGGGGTTTGTAGTATTCCCCCTTCCCTGCACCTGCTGCTGCTTTGAGGGTGGTCTTGGCCTTTTCATTGAAGCTGCTGGGTCTCCCACCGGCTACTGTCTGCCTTGCTGCCAGTATTCTTCTATGTTAGCCAGCGGTACTAGCAGTGGCGGGGGGGCCACATCTACGGTGGAGCCGGCGGCCTTCGTACCTCCTCTCCCTTCTCGGACCATTGCATCTTCTGAGCCCTGCTCCTGCCCGTCAGCTGAGTGGAGTCACTCTCTCATGAGCATGGTGAGCAGGAGACTTCCATTTCCACATGCCTGCAGTCTGGTCCCTTGTGGTCTTCCGGAGCCCTCTTGCTTCGACCACATGTATTCTTCTGATGACCACTAGTGTCAGGGTAATATTCTAAGTACAGGACCAATCAGGCCCACCCCACTTGCCCCGCTGCCGGCGGTAAGAAGAAAACACCACACGGAGGTCTGGTATAGTTTCTCACACGGGGACATGGCTGCGCTTTGCGCTTTATTACAGATTACATGAGATCTTATACCCTTTTGTCTCATCACCAGGAATGGGTGATGGGCTCATAACCATACATGGGAAGTCCGGATTTCCGGCCTGAGACAGTGAAAGTTATGTACATAGTTGAACAGTTGTTATCTTAATACTGGCGCCTCCGGGAAAACAGCCAAGTACGCGTCCTTCGTCCGATTCTTCTTTGCTGTGTTTAAAATACATTTTGTTCAAGATACATTTTGTCTTCGCCTTGCAAGGCCTTTGGAATATCTGATGTAAGGCGACATATAAGTTTTTTCTCATTTGGAATTGAATAGAACTTGCATATAGGTATAAAGCATAAAAAACATTTGGCAATATATACATATACCCTCACAAACCCCCCTAAAAAACTTAATATGGAGATCAAGTACAAGGCCTTGCACTCTTCCTCGGTCGCCTCTCCCTTGCATCAGGGTTTCTCCACTGCCCGTAAGTCCCTACTCCTAGGAGGGGGGGATCCCTACCTCACCTCAGAAGGAGGCCATGGATTCCCTGGGCTTATTTCCGGGCATCCATACCCTCTATCTGTACGAGTTAACACCCCACAGGGTGTGCCCTCGCCGGAACCTAAGGTCTTCTGCACTATCCATAGGCAAATGGGAATTCCACTGACAGTCCATCTTATGAGACCGGGACAGGCGCAGTACTAGTACATTTCTCCACTCTTCTGGTTGTCATTATCGGAACTGGCTCTTCATCTTTTTCAAACAAGGGAAATTTTGGTCACATTATCCAGTCCCTTACTCATACTCTTTTTGATCAAAGGGATAATACACATACAGAAAGTTACATACCCCACCTCTTTCTGCTAAAATCATATCCAGGGCCACTCTAGGGCCATGGATGCAGTGGGCCCTAACTGGTCCGCTAACCCTTGCAAAAGCATCCCTGGTGTAGTTTACAAACCTTTGCTGATTGTAATAGATATAATTCATCCAATCTACATTATTATTAACCGTGAAAATAGCAAATAAGGACTCAAAACCTGCTTTAAACTGATCTCTAGAATTAAATTAATCTGGTACCCCCCTTGGCACTCCTATTGTATCTATGTATACATGTGGATCAAAGTTACCACCTGGAGCGTCAACTTCCCTCTTAGCACGATGCGGTGTTGCATTCTCACCCTCAGTGTAGTCTTCATATTGCACATTTGATTGTATTAATTTGTTCTGAAACAGGGGGCTAGTGTACAGTAGTCAAAGGTGTGTGTTAGAGGAATTGTACCACATCATAGCATGTAAAGGATATGCAGGATCATTAGTTTTTTCAGTGCGAAGTGTGGATCCAAGTGGGCTTTCCTTCGAGCTTGACTGCAGTTTGGGTGGTAAGCAACATCTGGTAGGGGCATTCAAACAGGGTTTCTCTCTCAAACTTTTTTACATAGACCCTGTCACCTGGTTTCAGATTGTGACACTCATCTGTAGGACCTGGGAGAAAAGCAGAGACTACAGAATGCATTATTGACAATTCCTTGGAGAGGCCTATGACAAAATTAACAAGAAAATCATTCCCCAAACTCTGCTACTGTGGCATGTATCCTCCTAAGAAAAAGAAAAACTAATAGAAGACACTTAATTCAAGATTTGCCCATTTTCTTCATTGCCCTTTGTATCTACTTTCCCCCTACTCCGCGGGCGGTAGGGTTTGTGAAAAGCCTGGAATATACCCAAAACAGACATGATGTATTGCATTATTTCACCTGTGAAGTTTGTACCTTTGTTTGACTCAATCACTTCCGGTACCCCATATCTGCAGATTACCTCATTCATGAGCTTCTGTACGGTTACCTGCTTATTTACTTTGATAACAGAGTAGGTCTCCAACCTGAAAAGACATCAACAACAACAAGCACATATTCATGCTTCCCAACAAGTAGGAGCTGAGTGTAGCCAATTTGCAATCCCTGAAATGGGTAGAGTGGTCTAGGCAAGTGTTATGTGGCAAATTTACTTCTGCCCTGTTGCTTACGGCAAAGATCATGCAAAACTGGACAAATGATGCAGCAGCTACAGAAAACCAAGGAGCGACCTGTCCCCGTTCAAGCGTCGACACCATTGCTGCTTTGAGAGGTGCGTCTTTTGGTGCATCAGCGGGGCCATCATGGGGCACAGGGACCGTGGTAAGCAAGTTCTGTTGACTGTTCACCATACGCCGTCCCTTTTTAGTCCATTTTTCCTTTTCTTCTTTGCTGGCTTGTAACTGTAAAGTCTTTAGCATATCAAAGTCCAAAGTTATTATCAAAGTCCAAAGTTATTATCAAAGTCCAAAGTTATTATCAAAGTCCAAGTTATTATCAAAGTCCAAGGTTTAGTCAAAGTCCAAAGTTATTGTCAAATTCCTTTTTTTCTTCTTTCCTCCACGGCTTGAGGGCCGCTGCTTTTGCTGTGTGGTCTGTGATGGCATTGCCTCCCGCTTCTCCGGTGTAGGAATTGGTGTGAGCTTTCCACTTTGTCAGGTAGAAGTAGGGTCTCCATGAGACCGCTGCATCATTCTTAATTGGCTGTCCTGCTGTGGTAAAAAACTGTCTGGCCTTCCATGTTGGGCCGTAATCATGAGCTATGCCAAATGCATACCGGGAGTCAGTGTAAATGTTTGCCGTCTTACCTTCTGCCACTCCACACGCCTCAGTGAGGGCCTTTAGTTCCGCTTCTTGTGCTGCGACATGCGGAGGCATTCTGCTTTTACCGTGTCATGTTGTGTTACGACTGCATAACCGGAGTGGAGTTGTCAATCACCCTGGTACCATCTATAAAAAACAACTCAAAATATGCATTGTTAACAAGGGCTTTCAGTAACTTTTCTTTAAAACTTAAATTTTCTTGTTGCATCACTGCTAGACAATCAGGCTGGTATTCTATTTCAAAAAGATCAGAATCTTGTTGCAAAAAATTTAAAAATGTAAAAATGACTTGCAAAAAATTTTAAAAATGGCTGACTTGCAATACCTAGATCACCTATGCCTTCTCCTCCCCCCCCCCCCCCCCTTTGAACCCGGGTACTCAATTGGAAGAATAGTAGCCGGGTTCAAGTTAGTACCAACATTGTAAAAAGATTTGATGGATGCAGATAAGGCCTGTAAGATGTTAGCACCAATAACAGAGACATGAGTTACATCGGGGCAGAATAATGTACAAACATCTATTAATATTTGAAATGTGATATTCCTTTAAGCAAATTCATTATTAATCTGTTCCTGCCTGCAATGTCTTATCAAATTTGAGAGAGAAAAAAACAAAACAAAAACTTTTACTAGCTGCTCAAGATCCTCACCCCCTCCCTTTCCCTTGTCGAGAAGAGGGATGAAACATTACGTACTATTACATCATCTAGCTCCACCCCCTCGATACTGGCTGCGTGCGTCTTTTTTCACAGCTCATTTCAGCTTAACAGTCTACACGTCCACATCTCAACCAAGCAAAGTCCCATGCATGGGGTGGACTTTTATCCCCAGTCATTAACTCTCATCCATCCATTCGCTCAAGTCTGCTCCGTCACCCCCTATTGAAGGTGTCCCAGTACATGCAGATGCACAGACAAAAAAGTTTGACAAACATACATACATCAGTTGAAAAACATTGAAGTGAGTGCTATAATGTTATAAAGTATATAAAGTACATGATTCTATTGAGATGAGATTGTGAATGAGCGCTATCGTTGACAAATTATGTGAAAAAATTTGCTGAGTGACTGAGACATTCTATCTTTCTTATCTACTGAAGCTATTATATGCTGTATTAAACGCTGAAGTATTTTAGAATCTGTGGGTATTTTTCAGCCCCCCTTGTCTTTCTTTCTCTGTATTTGACCCTGAGCTGAGAGTCAAGTCTGAAAGCCCCCACCTTTGTAAAACCAACTGTTATCTCTCCGAATATGCACTCACTGACTGAGTTGTTTTAGTTTAACTATTGCCTGCATTTGAACTCATAATTAACACATATGCTGGGACCTTGCAACATTCATTTTCAACCCCTGTATAAGTAAGAATATATCTTAGAAATTGCTATATTTCCTGCCTACTAAGACAGTATAATTAATTAAATTCATTCCAATTCATTTTAAGCAAGCAAAGATATTTTCCAGGGTCAGTATTTCATTTTCTCTCGCTTCGTTATCTCTTGACCTTGAAAACTAAACACAAGCTCTAGCTTTACATAAACAAGCCTTCTCATCTAAAAGCAAGCTCAGTTAACTATTTGCACATACAGTATATACATATATACACACATATATATCCATATCTATTATCTATCTTGTATTATACACCTTTTTTTCTTTCTCTCTACCAGCAAATCACATGCTTTGTAACTTTCTCCTCGACTTTGCTTGTTCCTTCAGCACTTTCTCCCTACCTAACTGCCAATGTAGCCTTTAATAGACACTCTCCCGACACCCTCTTGATCACTTACTGTACTTTCCAACATTTCACTTACGGATACTTTCTTAAACAAATAATGTGTACGTACTTAACTTTCTCTGACTGTCGCTCTCTCCTCCTCCTCCAGCACTTTCTAGCAAACCTTGGTCTTTCAAGGCGCCTCTTGGTCCTAAAGACCTCCTCCCAGTCACCATTTTTGTAATCTACCGTGCGGGTCAGTGTCACACATTTTCTCTCCGCCATCAATTGATCCGCACAGCGGCAGCCCTTGAGGGGCTCTGTCTTCTTTAATAAGGTCTTACGCGGAGGGGCGGAGCCTGCCACGGAGCAAGATGACCGCTTAAGCCGGGAGCTCCCTCCACATGGCGCCCTAGAGGGTCTATTTAACCTGCTAATAGACGCAAACAATGAGGAGAGCAACGAAGGAGAGGACCGGAGACCTAACCTGCACACCCCGATCGGCGAAAAACCAAACAGGCATGCAGCGCTTCCTGAAGGAGCGCGGCTCCCGCTCCCCACACCCGTCTGTCAAGATGGCGCCGGCGGCAGAAGCTGCTGCATCTAACAGTAAGGCGGGAGGAGGAGAGATCTCCTCAGATGAAGAGGATGATAGTGGGGTCTCGAGGGGATTCATGAGGGAGCTGCTGGCTAATGCTTTGAACCCCATAGTCGCTGACCTTGCCGAAATCAAGGAAGATCTTAAGCTGATGGGGCGCAGAGTGGAGGAGCTGGAGTCTGTGACGGCCACCGTTTCCACACATGCGATCGCATTAGAGAAAGTTTTAAGGGAACATCACGATAGCATAAACCGAGCTCTCATATCACAAGAGGACCTTGAGAACCAGAACAGGAGGTGCAACCTAAGGTTCAAGGGCCTGCCTGAGTCCTGGGCTACCGATTCACTTACAAAGGTAGCCTCTGAAATCTTTCAACAGCTATTAGGCTCTGAGAGAGCCGCATCAATAAAAATAGAGAGAATACATAGGTCTCTAAGACCGGCACCCGCACCCACTGAGCCCCCCCCCGTGACGTCATATGCAAATTGCTTGCTTTCCAGGACACTGCTCTGATTCTTAAAACAGCAAGAGCTTGCAAGGAACTTAAATACGGGGGAACGCACTTTCAAATCTTCCAAGATCTCTTGCCTACTACTCTGGCGAAGCGCCGGTTACTTCGCCCGCTCCTTGAAGCATTAAGAGCAAAGAACATTCGCTATTCTTGGTTGTTCCCTTTCGGCATCAATATAGCGGGTAAGGGAGGAGGCTGCTAGTTCGCTCCCCAGAGGATTTACTGAGCTGCTGGGAAAATCTGGAACTCGAGCCGATAGATTTGCCCTCCTGGATGCCTCTCCCTGAATTTCCTACATTACCGCGATTAACACTACCTGAGCCGTGGCAGGTGGCAAGCAACCCTAAATCGCCGAAAACAAAAAAGAAAAGGGCGAAAGAACCCACTGCTACTCTGGACACCTGATAACATAAGACGGTGCAGTATTTTTTTTTTCTCTTTATGGTGGTCCAGCGGACCTAGTTTTAGAATGATCCCGAGAGGATGCTGGAGGACTTTCCCACTGGATGCTTCCTCCTTGGCGACGTTGGTTGTTTCCACAGTCGGGACTCTTCTTTTTCCTTTTTCACCTTCTCTGTGGTTTTTGCAGACGGGTGATGCAATTCTGTGTTATGTTTGATATATATTACCTTAGAGTGATTTGAGTAATCATATGCTATGCTGTACTCCGGCCTACAAACTGATTCTCCTCTAAAAGTTAAAGACGTGTACTGATCTAAGTTATAAGTTTTGATTTTTAGACCCAAGGGGCGCCTGATGGATCAGGCTGATTTCATTGTTGCCTACGCCTCAGTGTTGGAGGCCTAGACAACTCCCCCCCCCCCCCCCCTCCTATCTTACCCCCAGTCTCCCGGGGTTGGTTTGATCCGGGGTCTGAGGCCAGGACGCCGACCCGGGGGATAGTTTTACAACACATCTACATATCTCCCTGATACGTATTTATTGTTACTATTGTTGTCTGTCTTATCCCTCTTGTCTTTCACTCCGTCTCTTTCCCTACCCCCCCCCCCCTATTTCCCTCTCCATCACCTGATACTGCTACGCCGACAATCTAATAAACTTAAGGATTCGTATAGGATATTAGAGATTAACGTTTTTCTCGCTGTCTTTCCCCTTTCACGCTGGAACAGAGAAAGAGAAATAATCGACTCTCCGGCAGGGGTCCGGTGGATGAGGTAACCCGAATCACCACACTAAATGTGAACGGCCTTAATTCCCCGGCTAAAAGACACCACATTGCGGTACTTCTGAAAAGGTATGGATCGGGGGTTGTTTTCTTGCAGGAGACCCACTTCAGGGGAGATAGGTGCCTGTCCTTACCGGGCAAACAGTTCCCACTTGCATATCACAATACGCACCCATCGTCTGCTTCAAAGGGTGTTACCATCTTGCTACACAAATCTCTTACCTTCACCTGTGAGGGACGCTACATGGACGAGGAAGGCAGGGTTCTGTTTCTGAGGGGTGTCCTTAATAATAATAAAGTCACTCTAGCAAATATTTACGCACCAAACACTAACCAGGTACCATGGCTGGTGAAACAGATGGAGGCTTTAAGACAGTTTGCCAGCGGCCAGGTAATACTGGGAGGAGATCTTAACCTCACGATGTGCCCCCTATTAGACTCTTCGGAGGGCAAATCTCAAATTTCTCAAAGAAAGCTGAACAAATTGAAACGCGCTATGGTAGAGGCCGATGTAGTGGACGGATGGAGAAGCTTTAATCCAGATATTAAAGACTACACATTTTTCTCGGGGGTTCACTCCTCCTTCCAGCGCCTGGATTATATCTTGATATCTTCCTCCCTGTTACAGCATGTAGCAAGCGCGACTATTGACCCTATCTTGATAACGGATCATGCGCCGGTCCATTTAAACCTACGCCTACCTCCCCTATCCCCCAGAGAGTGGCGGTGGAGGCTCAACCCCTCCCTCTTAGATAATGAGGAGGAGAGGAGACAGTTGAAGATTGCATTAGAGGAATATTTCCAGATAAACAAATCAGAGGAACTGTCAGCTCCTCTGGTATGGGAGGCCCATAAGGCATTCGTTAGAGGTCTTCTAATCGCTGCGGGATCCAGAGCAAAAAAGAGACAGCAAAAGGAAATAGACGATAAACTCTGGCAAATCGCTAAATTAGAGCGAGTTTCTAAGCTCTCGATCAGCAAGACCTCTCTGGAGGAATTAACTGTGCTCCGAAAGGAACTTAAGCTCATATTGGAGTCTAAATTTAATAAAAAACATCTATATTTAAAACACATCACGTACGCTCAGGGCAACAGAGGGAGTAGATACATGTCTAATCTCATCAAAAAGGCTAAGTCCAGGAATCACATAAAGTGCATCAAAACCTCTTGCGGCCAACTGGTATCTTCCACAACCGAAATAGCGAATGAATTCCGCAGCTTTTACTCCTCCCTCTACAATCTCAGAGAACCCCTAACTCCAGAGGGTTCTATAAATGCTAAGGAGCAGATTAATTACTTCCTTAGAGACTTTGATCTCCCAAAAATAGAAGAGGAGGACTTAGAGGCATTCAAGGCTCCGGTTACGGACCAAGAAATAGAGGACCTTATAAACACTTCCCCACCCGGAAAAAGCCCAGGTCCTGATGGTCTGTCACTCACTTATTTTAAAACATTCAAAAGTACTCTCCTCCCCCATTTAACGGGACTCTTTAATGCACTACTGCAAGGTACCCCTCTCCCGAGACAGGCGCAGGAAGCGCACATTACTTTAGTATACAAAGAAAATAAGGACCCCGAATCCTACGGCAGCTACCGCCCAATCTCTCTGATAAACCTCGATATGAAATTATGGGCGAAAACCCTAACGAAAAGAATAGAAAAAGTTATCACTAAACTGATTAACTTTGAACAGTTCGTCAGGGGTAGAGAGGGAAGGGACGGCTGCCTCCGCCTGCTCCACGCTGCTAGATATGCCCAAAGAAATAACATCCCCTTAGCTTTTGTGGGTACAGATGCGGAAAAAGCGTTTAACCGCATAAACTGGGTCCACATGGAACAGGTCCTACTGCACTTCAACTTTCCTCCTAAGTTCGTCACAGCGATCTTCTCCCTCTACGCCTCGCCGCATGCCAGGCTTAAAATTAATGAATCCCTCTCCTCCCCATTCAACATAAATAATGGTACGAGACAGGGATGTCCCCTGTCCCCCTCGCTTTTCATACTTGCCCTCGAACTCTTCCTCCAAAAAATTAGAATGGACCCCCTGATACAGGGCCTGAGAGTAGGAGGAAGAACCCTCTCTGCGTCCGCATACGCAGACGATATAACATTCCTAATAACGAACCCCGAGACAGGCCTTCCTCACCTAGTACGGCTACTGGAGGATTTTGGGGAGATATCTAATTTCAAGATCAACCTGTCCAAATCGACGGCACTAAATATTTCCATCCCACCCAATAGATTTAAAGCGATTAAGATTAACTCTCCCTTTACCTGGGCCGACTCGTCTATTGATTACTTGGGTATCAAAATAATTAAAAAAGCAGAAGATTTATATGCAACAAATTTCGCTCCCTTGTTAGGAAAGATTAAGAACCTAGTGAGATCCTATGACCTCCCCTTCATATCCTGGTTAGGCAGAAAAAATGTATTAAAAGCCTACATCATTCCCATTATACTTTATAAAATCAGATTACTCCCAGTGTTTATTCCTTCGAGCTTTTTCAAATCTCTGCGTACCATCTTCACAAGATATCTGTGGAGAGGAGGACGGCCGAGGCTGGCGCATTGTCTATTAGTTAAGAGGCACTCGGAGGGGGGAGTGGACCTTCCATGCCCCAAACAGTTTTATATGGCCGCACAACTGAACCATTGGCTGGAACTGACGAGCCCAATTAGGGACCCCCTGCTCCAGTCCTTAGCTATAGGAGCTCATGGCCCCCACCTGTTGGAGGAACTATGGGTCCCATGCGGGAAACACAAGAGGAAACAAAAAGTTAATCCCCTTACAAAGGGATTACTGGAGACATGGGCTACCTTGGGGGCAAAGCTAGCCCCAGACCCTTCCCCATGTGCACCCCTATTTGCATTACACAGGTATATGGGTCTTTCTTTGGACCCATATACAGCAAGAATATGGAAGCCGTTGGCAGGCAAAAGAATCCAAGACGTAGTAGACCTAGCACACAAATTCCCTCTTTCATCGCTGGAGGACCTACTACCTGGTCATCCTCTATCCTTCCTTACCTCGACACACTTATTGAAAGTTATTAATAACTTTCTAAAAGACCACAAAACCACCAGACCTCTAACAGCGCTGGAGAAAACTTTAGCGGGAAGCAATGCCCAAACCAGAAAGGTTTCTTACATTCGGAACCACTTCGTCTCCCCCCCAGTGGAGACAAGTCCTGCCTTTCTTGTTTCGTGGGAAAGGGAACTTCACATCTCCTTAACCCCAAGTGAGACCAGACTCATTCTGAAGACCGCTTTTGGTCTGTCACCATGCGTTACCTCACAGGAATCTCACTACAAGCTGTTAGCAAGATGGTATAGAACCCCGCAGTGGCTGCACGATCATAAACTAACCACACATGATTTATGCTGGAGGTGCGAGAATGCTACTGGGTCCTTCCTCCATATTTGGTGGGAGTGCTCGGTTTTGACTAAATTTTGGAGAGAGGTGGAGGATGTGTTGAGGCAGATCTCTCCGGGACTTATTCTCTCCCCTGAGGTGGTTCTCCTGTGGAGACCGACTCCCTCATTCCACCCAATGCGGAATAAATTAACCGCCTTGCTGTTAGACTCTGCAAAAGCCCTGATACCGTTAAAATGGAAACAGAGAGACCCACCTACACTAACTCAATGGCGTGATAGAGTCGATACCCTAGCGAATTTAGAGGAGCTCTCGGCTTGGTCTAGAGGGACACATGACAAATTTATAGATACGTGGATTCCCTGGAAAGCGATTGTCTGGCAGCGGAACCTTCAGGTGATCGGGTAATCTCATCTACAGAGCTATGATCCATAAACTAAGTACAATGCGCAAACATCATCATAGCCGACGTTGTATAGGAATCTTTTCCGCGCAGTTCCCTTAGGGGAGAGCCTTATATTTATTTTTATATATATATATATATATATATATATATACACACACACATCGGGCTCCATCGTCTCCCATATACTTATGCCCTGGACCAGTTTGATCGAAAACACGTGAAGGATACTTAAGATATCCCCCTCCCGGCCTTCCCCCCCCCCCCCCCAAGACCTCTTACCTATGTCTTCCCCCCCCCGTTCCCCATCGTTGTCACTCCCCCATCCCTCATGTTTAGTTGTAGAGATGTTTTAAAAGCCCTGTTGGTGGCGAGATGGGAAAAGTACATTACTCTATACGTATATAGAACTCCCTTGCATGTTGCCAGGGAAGTTTGGAGTGGTCCCCGTGACTGGGAGGATTATCACCACAGCTTACCTTAAGCGAATTTTCGTAAGTCATTGGTGGGGTCTCCTAAGCCGCGAGGGCCATGTTAAAGTTATTTAGTATGGATTCAAGACAAAGATTGTAACCCATCTCAATGACTGATGTGTTATTGTTATTGTTGTTATATATTTAAAATGTAATAAAATCTGATTTACAAAAAAAAATAAATATGTCCCACCCCATGACGGGTGCTGTTGTAATAAAATAATCACTGTTGAAAAAAAAAAAAAAAAAAAGGTCTTACGCATATTACTACAACAACAACAACAACAACAACAACAACAATAATAATAATAACACGCTCCATAGAGTGTATCCTTCTGACCCGAATTGTCAGCCCCTTATATATGGCAAAACAACCGAAGGCATCTTCTTCTATGGAACCAGTCCCAAAGAGTGCATCCCTCTCCTCAGCTAAACCATCAACTAAACTAAGCTAAAACCGAGGGTCTCTTCTTCTATGGGACCTGTCTCACAGAGTGCTTCCCTCTCCTTAGCTAAACCATCAACACCTAAAATAACCGAGGGTTCCTTCTTCTGTGAGACCAAATGAAAAGAAAAAGAGAAAAAAATTCTGCAGATACAACAAACAACCTTCACTATCGTTAAAACACTACGGACTTCAAAGTACAAATAGACTAATGACTAGTCCCTGGGTGAGCGATTGGTGCGCATATCACGGTCAGTGGTCCATGACGGCAAACCCGAAGCCCACGAGTTACCATGTAGAACTCTTAACCCAACCCGTCCGGTCACAAACCACAGATAGTCCCTCCTGCTGCAAGACAGCATAAAACACAACATAAATATATGCTGGTCTTACCTGGAGTTCTGTGAGTTGATCAGGCTCGGTTTGCAGCAGGACGGCTTCTCCGTGGCGTGGTTCCGGGTGGAATGCGTTGTACGGCTTCGGTTTTGTCGCCCCAGTTGGTTGCGCCATTCTGTCAGGGTAATATTCTAAGTACAGCACCAATCAGGCCCACCCCACTTGCCCCGCTGCCGGCGGTAAGAAGAAAACACCACACGGAGGTCTGGTATAGTTTCTCACACGGGGACATGGCTGCGCTTTATTACAGATTACATGAGATCTTATACCCTTTTGTCTCATCACCAGGAATGGGTGATGGGCTCATAACCATATATGGGAAGTCCGGATTTCCGACCTGAGACAGTGAAAGTTATGTACATAGTTGAACAGTTGTTATCTTAATACTGGCGCCTCCGGGAAACAGCCAAGTACGCGTCCTTCGTCCGATTCTTCTTTGCTGTGTTTAAAATACATTTTGTTCAAGATACATTTTGTCTTCGCCTTGCAAGGCCTTTGGAATATCTGATGTAAGGCGACATATAAGTTTTTTCTCATTTGGAATTGAATAGAACTTGCATATAGGTATAAAGCATAAAAAACATTTGGCAATATATACATATACCCTCACACTAGTAAGTGCTGAGATCCCAGGGATCCTGCTGTCATGCAGGGATCTGTCTCCCGTATCTGTCCACCCCTCATTCCTCCTTCACCAGCGTCACTCTTCTGCTTCTCCCATCCCCCGCTGGCAGTGCAGGGGAAGCTAGTCTGCCTCTGCCATGCTGTCCACCTCCATTACTGCCGGCTGTGATGTAGTGGTCTAAGGGGCCAGAATCCTCCTCTCCTGCCCTGCCGCTGAAGGTACTTCTTTTCTTCTTCCTCATGGTGTCTGCTGGGGCTGAAAATTGCAGCTGGATGCCTTGTTTTTTGGGCTTAGATGCCATGAGGGAGACGGAGTACAGAAGCAGCATGTCCTATCCCTCCATGCACCAGGCCTCGCCCCCATTAGGCAATATTTAGAGAAGGGCTCACACAAGCGGATTTGAATTGTGGATTCTGTGATTACTATCTGCGCAGTCGATACGCGGTAATATGCGGGCATTGAAATGCATGGACTTTTGCTGGTTCACTCACACTTGCAGGTAGAAACTGTGGATTCATCAAGCATGAATGGATGCAGATTTGTATGCAAGTTGCTGGGACACCAGGTACAAATGGTATAAAGAAAGCAGGAATTTGTGTGCAGACAATACAGCCAAAAAAGTGCATCACATTTGTATACAAGTATCATTTTTCATGCAAGGGTTATTTTGCGTGGTGATGATAAAATCAATAGAGGAGTTTAAGAGGTCACTAGATGTCTTGCTAGAGCACTACGATATTACAGGATATAGACCTTAGGGGACCAGTGGGGTTGTTTATCTCAAATGTTGATCCAGGGATTACTCTGGCTTCTATTATGAAGTCAGGAAGGAATTTTTTCCTCCATGGGAGCTCATTGGCTCGCACGAGTTTTTTTGCCTTCCTCTGGACTAACAAGAGGGTAGGGTGTTAAAACAGGCTGAACTAGATGGTCATTGTCTTCATTGCCTAACATACTATGTTACTGTGTTCACTATCATTTTTCACACACATGAAACATGAATCATTAAACCGTTAATGCTAGAAATCTGGCATTAAAATGCAGCAGCGGCCTGAAATTTGCAACTTTTCTTTTTCTGCTTCCGTCACCACTTTTATATTCTTTTTTATCAAGTTCCTTTTTTACTGATATAATTATGACAGCCGTGACCCATCAGTCATTTCAATTACACTCCAATTTATTTACAAAGAACCAACTATCATTCACTTTTAAATTTACTGCCATCTTGTGGTGAAGTTTCATTACTACAGGTAGAATCACTGAGAATGTTATGTACTGGTGTTTTAGTGACATCTGCTTTAGTAACATCAGTTCAAATACTGACAGCATCCAATTCAGACTTCCATACCCCAGGTGACATAATATTGCATGTGAGCCCATTTTTATATTGTATAGTTATAGTAATATTAATTGATAATAGCAGATCTTAGAGGACATGAGCATGAGCTAAAAGATGGAATTGTATATGGAATGGTTTTTGTAGCACTTCAGGAAATATAATTCAATGTAATATTGTGGTATACCAACTTCACGGTTTAATTCTTTTAGCAATTTCCTGCACAGCGATATAAGTAATGATTATTCCAGCCCTTTTATTTTACCAAGAAGTTGGATAATAAAAATGTATCATTAAAATATATTTAATCATTAATTTTTTTCTTTCTATGTTTTTCATAATGTTTTCTAAACTTCAAAGTGGCCCTAATCTAGTCATTTTAAATGACCTTTGATGTCGCCAAGTGCAGCATTGTGTAAACTATATAATGACTGTGATAATGCTTCTCTGCTGACAGTATATACCTGAGGAAGGGTCTGGTACAGACCTGAAATGTATTGTAAGCTGTATAGTGTAACAAAATCTTCATGACATTGGGATTCAGCCTCCCGAGGTCCGAGCTGATTATGTCCTCTTCTATCCTGCTGCAGTATCCTTATCTGTTTTATTTGAGTTAGCTAAGAGTGTGAAAGTGATTTCCTTATCAGGCTGTAAAGGGATTCTTTTTCATTTGGCTTTTGGGTCCTTTCATATTGGGGAATGTGTCAAATAGTTGTAAAATGCTTAAATTACATCTGTCGGAAGTTGTGATTTATGAGAATAGAATTGGTTGAGTTAGTCAAAAACAGATCAGCATGGGCACGGCAGATTGTTCTCCATGTGGTATGTGGTTCACATGTATGCTCTGTAGAGAACGTCTATGGGTGTCTGAATGAGAAGGGAAGACTACTGGGCTCATTACAAGTGTATGCTGGTTCTCTGTGTTATCACTTTATGGAGTTTTTTTCACTGGGGTTTATTGCATTTGCATTAAGCATGGGGTGAGTATGGGTCCCATCCTTTTAGCTTAGGTGCAGTTGCAGAAGCATCCAGGTGGGGTCTTGGTGAGGAGGTGGTTCATTGTATCAGACACTGTTAGTCATCTTTGCACCAATTGTTCCCTAACATTGCTTGTTCTAGCCTGTGTCGTTTGTTCTTGTGGAGCAGTATAGATGCTGCAGACAATTACAGAGCTGAGTGATTGAGCGTTGAGCGCTGCTACTGGCTGCATCGCCTGTAATGTCTTGTGAACAGGTTGCAGAAGCCTGTAAACTTGACATCAGAGGAAAGACCAGGAGAAACCCCACGGGACACAGCGGGAAAGAGGGAGGAGAGTATATGCTTATTTGTTATTTTACTGCAGGGGGGCTGTATTTATTAAAATTGTAGAACTCTAAAAATATATTCAAGCTCTTAAGGCCTATTTTCACATCTGTGTATTAGGGCCAAAAATTTAAAAAACCTTTTCCTGTATTGGACTGATGTATGTGAATAGAGGACATCTCTTCAATGGTTTTTCCAGCAGCTCCTCAAATAAGTACAATCAAAATTATGATATAGGGGATAGAAATGTTGGCCATCAAGTGGGCCTTTGAGGAGTGGTGTCATCACTTTGCAGGGGCATGACATAAAGTGACGGTGTTCAGTGACCATAGAAACTTGATATACCTCAAGTCGGCAAAAAGGCTTAATCTGAGATAGGCGCGCTGGTCCTTGTTCTTTTAACATTTTAATTTGTGGTTACGTATCGTCCCCGTAGTGAAAATGTCAGGGCTGATGCTTTGTCCAGTAGTTTGGCTTTGGTTGTTCAAGTTGGACGGGGTGTAACTATAGGGGATGCAGAGGATGCGGTTGCACCCCGGTTCAGGAGCCTAAGAGGACTAATATGGTCTCCCTTCCCCATACAAATTCTATTGGTTGAACTCCAAAGGCTAGTTTCACACGGGCGATCGCGGCAGTATCGCAATTTTGCTCATAAAATATCTAAGCAACAGTGCTGCTTTTTTTGCAAAAACATAGCTGCCACTTGTGATTTGCTTGCGCAGTTTTCTCACGCGATTTTCTTGCGAGAAAGACAATATAACTTTCTAAGGCCATGCGTTGCGATAAAACGAAGGCTCCAAAGGGAAACATGAGCTATAATAAAGAGTAAAACGCAGAAAGTTGGAACATGCCAAGATTTTTTTTTCACACAACATCGCATGGGTAAAAACCTCGCAAATGGGAAGGAAACCACTGAAAAGTAGGGGTTTCATAATTCTCGCATCGCAAGAAAATTATGTGATTTTAGCACCCGTGCGAAACAGGCCTAAGGCTGCCTTTACACTTGCAATAAAAAAATAAAAATAAATCGCACAATTTTTGCATGATGCGATTTTATGAGAAAATACAGAATTATGAGGCCCATGTTTTTTAATAGTTTAATTCCCATTTGCAATATTGCGAGATTTAAAAATCACTGCCTTTCCTATCTTTCTGAATTTTGCTTTTTTTTTAATTGCCCATGTTTCCCTATGGAGCCTGCATCTTATTGCATCACAACGCACAAATTTTCAATGTTCATGCAATGCGTTTTTAATATTAGAAACTCTTATTGTCTTTTGAGCGAGCAAATCATGGGCGGCAGCGAGGCAATGCGAGATTATTTTCAGGAAAAAGCATCGCTGATGCTCAAAAATCACCTGAACATACCACCCTTCCAAATATCTCCAGGTCTTAAACCCCCCTGCTTTCCCTAATAGACCATTTTGCCATAAAGTAAAAGCCTTCAAGTGCTGCACACACGTTTCTAGTTTCTGGTTCATAGTTGATATCTAGTACTCCAGGGATGAGCTGCATTAACCTGGCAACTATTATCTTTCCTTTGGTAAGAAGGAACATAAGTCTCATTACTAACAACGTATTGTAGGTTTAAAATATGTATGTCACATTACAGAAATTGTATTCTAACTAGAGATGAGCGAACGTACTCGTCCGAGCTTGATGCTCGGGCGAATATTAGGGTGTTCGGGATGTTCGTTATTCGTAACGAACACCACACGATGTTCGGATGTTCGGGTTACTTTAACTTTCTTCCCTGAGAAATCTTTTCTATATGCGCTCAATGGGGCCGGCGGCAGCAGCGCCAACCCCATTGAGAACATATAGAAGACAAATCCTTCTTCTCTGCCACAGCTGTAACAGCTGTGACAGAGAAGAACAATGTTTGCCCATTGAATTCAATGGAACCGGCAATACAGCCGACTCCACTGAATGCAATGGGCTGCCGGCGATCGCGGGATGAATTGTCGGAAAGGGGTTAAATATATAAGCCCTTCCCTGCAATTCATCCAGAAATGTGTAAAAATAAAAAATATATATATACTCACCTGGTGCTGGCAGACGGAGTTCAGCGCGGCAGGCTGCAGTTCTCCTGAACTGCTCTGAACAGCTGTGAGTATTTTTACACATTTCTGGATGAATTGCAGGAAAGGGGTTATATATTTAACCCCTTTCCGACAATTCATCCCACGATCGCCGGCAGCCCATTGCATTCAGTGGAGTCGGCTGTATTGACGGCTCCATTGAATTCAATGGGCTAACATCGTTCTTCTCTGCCACAGCTGTTACAGCTGTGGCAGAGGAGAACGATCGTTATGCTGACAGTGCGGGGGGGGGGGGGGGGTCTCACTCTTGCCGCTATTGTGGCTTAATAGTGGGACCTGTGAACTTGAGATGCAGCCCAACATGTAGCCCCTCGCCTGCCCTATCCGTTGCTGTGTCGTTCCCATCATTTTCTTGAATTGCCAAGATTTTCACACATGAAAACCTTAGCGAGCATCGGCGAAATACAAAAATGTTCCGGTCGCCCATTGACTTCAATGGGGTTCGTTATTCGAAACGAACACCCGAACATCGCGGGAAGTTCGTTTCGAATAACGCGAACCCGAACATTTTGGTGTTCGCTCATCTTTAATTCTAACGCACCAAATATGTCAACTTTATTTTATTCTCTGTTTATTATAAAACCCAATAAAAATTAATGGAAAGACAAATCGCCTAAACACAAGTGTGATTTTTTTTATTTTTTTTGGCCGCAATTTTCTTGTGGTGATATCGCGATCGCCAGTGTGAAGGAGCTCTAAGGATGCATATGTCGGTCCATGAATACACAGCATTTAGCTACTATGTAACAAATGGGAGATGTTATTATGATGGTGGTAACTGCTCTATCATGTGACCTGTTACTTGATGTTCAAGAGTCTGTAATTATCCCTTTACTTTTTAGACGGCTTGTTGGTGGTTCACCTCTGCTTCCACTAAGGGCACAGTTACACGCCAAGAACACATCAGAGACGTTTTATAGTTGCGATTTTCTTTCACTTTTTAATATTTATGAAATAAAATGAATTTTAAATATTTTTTGGGGTCTATGGATGAGCTGCAATTCCTTTCTAAGTGGATCACAGCTTTTGTCCCTTTGCCTGGAGCTGAAAATTGTATGGCCTTTAAACAATATGATAAAGTTTCAGTCTTACGGAAATGGGAAAACTTTTATATTACTATCAAATATTCCTGTCAAAATCTATCATGTATGTATTATATTGTAAATGCTTTCTTCAGTATGTGAGCATAGCATTCAACAGCTAAGCAGTAGATTGAGTAAACATCAGTCTAATATAAAACTTAAATTATTAGCATGCAGTTTACACAAGAAATCTGACATAAAATGCAGCATGTCCCGGTTGGCCTAAAATTTAAAACGTATCTTTTTCTGCTTCCATCTCCACTTTTGTATTCTTTCTTATCAACTTCATTTTAGCAATATAATCATGACAGCCGTGAGCCATCGCTCATTTCAGTTACACTTCAACCTATTCACAAAGAACTAACTCTCATTCAGTTTTGAATGTATCGCCATCTTGTGGTCAAGTTTCATTACTTCAAGTAGAGAATGTTATGTACACGTGTTTAAATACTGACAGCCTCGATCCAGGCTTCCATATAACAGGAGACTTAATATTTCACGTGTGCCCTTTTTTTAATTATATTTTTATAGTAATATTAATTGATTATAGCAGATTTTAGAGAATCTGAGCATGAACTAAAAGATGGAATTGTATATGAAATAGTTTTTTAGCACTTCAGGAAATATGATTCAATGTGATATAGTGGTATACCAACTCCACGGTTTAATTCTTTCAGCAATTTCCTGCACAGCGATATAAGTAATGATTATTCCACCCTTTTTATTTTGCCAATAAGTTGAATAATAAAAATGTAGTGTTAAAATATATTTAATATATTTAGTACATATTTTTTCAGTTTTTTATATTATGTTTAATGAACTTCAAAATGGCACTAATGTATTAAAATTAAATAACCTATAGCTCCGCCAAAGTGCGTAATGTGTGGGCTATATAATGATTGATATTGCCTCTATAATGACATATAATGACTGATAATGCCTATCTGTCGACAGCATACACCTGAGGAAGGGTCCGGTACAGACCTGGAATGTATTGTAAGCTGTAAAGTGTAACAAAATCTTCATGACATTGGGATTCAGCCTCCTGAGGTCCGAGCCGATTATGTTCTCTTCTGTCCTACTGCAGTATCCTTATCAGTTTTATTTAAGTAAGTTAAGTATTTGAAAGTGATTTTCTTATCACATTATAAAGTGGTTCTTTTTCATATGGCTTTTGGGTCCTTTCATGTTGGGGAATTGTTCAATCAGTTGTTGAAGGCTCAATGGGGTTTACAACTGTCAGAAGTCACTAATAGAATTGGTTGTGGCTGTCAAAAACAGATCAGTATGGGCACGGCAGATTGTTCTCCATGTGGTATATGGTTCACATGTATGCTCTGTAGAGAACGTCTATGGGTATCTGGATACGTAGGGGAAACTACTGGGCTCATTACTGGTGCATGCTGATGCTCTCTGCTATCAGTTTCCAGAGTTTTTTTTTTTTTACAGGGATTTATTGCATTTGTGTGAAGCGCGGGGTGAGTATGGGTCCCATCCTTGTAGATTAGGGGCAGGTAGTGAAATGCATCAGTCACTTTTAGCCATCTAGGTACCAACTCTTTCTTCATTACCCGCTGTTGCCTTAGTTTGTGTCATTTGTTTTTGTGGTGTAGGCACTCTTGATGTACCTTGGGGAGGAGTATGACTTTATAATTTATTTTTCTGGTTTTAAATCCCTATGTAATTCTGATCCACTCTTCCATATATTGGGAAGCCATAAGAGTAGATGTCCAAATAGATGCTCATCAGCTCAGAGATCTGCATGAAGGGGCATCAGTGAAGTTGATTAAGGTTCGGTTTGGAGCTGGGCGCTCTGAGTTCAGTTATTGCAGAGTAGACCTTCATCTAGATATTTTGGTGCTCGGAGATAACGATCTGTGACTTCAGTCTTCTAGGGAATTGATTAGGCACAAAACATTGATATATTACTGCTTTTGTCGATGTAATGAAAGAGGGGAACCCGCTCACCAGCCCACTCCAGATCCACAGGAGAGCACAGACTTGTTTGACCATCCTGATGAGCAAGAAACTTTGAAAGGAATTCCAGCTCATCCAGAGACCCAGGAAAATATTACAAATTTTATTTAATAAATATTAAAAAGTAAAAGGGGCAGATCTGAGAGCTAAGGCAGATGGCTGCACATTAGTTGAGATCCATGTGCTCTGCAGCATCTTCAGCAGCTCAGAGAAGGCATATCAATCTCCCACCTGCTCTCACAGCAAGCTCTAACCTGCTGGTTCCTGCGAAGATGCCTTAGGGGAAGAAAAAAGGCTTCAGCCCACCTAGGCTCACAGCTTTCTTCACTGCTGCCTCTCCTCTCCAAGATGGTGCTGGTTCCCATCCTCTGAGTGGGGTTGCCAGCAGGAGAGCCTGTGGCTTATCTCCATCAAAGACAGCTGACCCAGCACCATCAGACTGGAGGAAAAACTGCAGCACCAGTCTGCAGAAAAGCCAGGAACAAGCAGGATCCCTGCAGGCCCACCAGCAACAGTCAGTGGATGGATGCACATAATGACACCAAAGACAACATTGCCTTAATTAAAGCAAAATTAGCTGACCTGGAGGATAGATCCAAAAGAAATAATGTACGCTTCAGAAACATCCCTGAAAGCGGTACAGACTCCCAACTTTTTGAATTCCTCTCTGATCTGTTTGTTGCTATTATACCAGAGGCGAAAGAGAATGTCCTCCTAATAGATAGTCCATAGACTACCTAAGTTGAAAAATGCAGAGATGGTGGAGTGTCTAGCCTTGTAAAGGTAGTAGGTCTCCGAGTCACTTGGAGTGCGGATGGAGGCAATTGGGACATTTTCCTTTAAATGGTGACGCGTCAGATTTTTTGGGGCTCCAGGGACCTCCTCTTTCTTTATGATGCAGCTGCAAGTTAGGTTTGAAAATATGGAAAAGGGAACGCTGCTGGCAAAGATCGTTATTAAGCCAGCTTTGCACCTTCGCTAAGTGCATCCTGAAAGTACATCACAGAAGGGGAAATATAGAAACATAAAAACAATCACAGAAAACGGCCATATACTTACTGACTAAGGAGAGCATATACATGCATCCTCTCACCATGCAGGTAGCAGACCACCAAATGAGAGAACTAATTGCACCTGTGTGGGACACTGATGAAACAGCCATTCACACTGCCTCTTGATATAGAGGGGGGTAGCTGCTTTGTGTATACTCCCACACAGAGTAGATACAAAGTGGCAGACCATTCTGATACATGTAGTTCACCATGCAGACCAGCAACCTATTAATGACCCCATAATTCGGCACGTTGCCCTGCACTTTAAACAGTGAACCACATTTGTACTACCACCCTGGGCCCTGACGACCTTAGCAGTGACGATAGCCCTTGTGCAGTCATTTAAAAGGGTCATTACTCCTTCTGTATAGAAATATCCATACATTATAAGGGAATGTTTACATGGGCTGGAAATGCTGTATAACTTCCGCAGCAGATTCTGCAGCATTTCCCTGTACAAAACATAGTCAAAAATTACTTCATTGGTGCAGATTTTAAATGGAAATCAACTGTGTATTCAAAGATGATTTCAGCTGAAACAGCTCTCCCTCACCTTACATTGCTTATGCTATCAGCATGCTCTGGCACCCGCCAGCAGTCACAGCTATGCCGGTCAGGTGGCGCCACTTCCGTATCACCCAACCAGCCGCTTGGCTCTCGTTGGAGGTTGCTGCATGCCGGGGCACACTGACAGTGTAAGCATTACAAGATGAGGGAACGTTGTTTCAGTTCTGAACCAATGTTGTGGATTTTGACTCTGTTTTGGCTGCATAAATGCAAGAGAATTTCGGCTGCATAATTTTCACAGCTGCAGAAATTCTGCTCCATTTCCACCCCGCATGAACACATCCTACGGCCTCGTTCACATAGGCGTCATTTTCATGCTTTGATAGCTGCACTAAAAAATAGTTATTCGATGCAATTTTTCACAGCTGGCTGGGGCATTTTGCAGTGAACTGACGCCGAGTCCCATAATCCCTCGGCTAGCAGAACTACTGTAATAACTTTATATGCCTCGCTAAAGGCACCTGACATTGTTTAAGAGCACTAGCTGCTGTAAAACTCCCTTTCCCCGTCCTTTTTTGGATGGCTCGCATAGACTCCCACAGGAGTCTATGAGCCTCCTGCATTGGTCTATCAAAAGCTGGACAAGACCTATCATATGATGCGATAAAAAGTTCAGCTTTAAAATAACATGCCTATGTTCTATCATTTGATGCACAATTTTTTAGGGGGTGTCAAGAAATAATTAGTCTGAAGGAACCCCGTAAGAAACTATTGGTTCAAAATGACACCCTTGTGATCGAGGCCTAAGGCTTGTTTCAGAAAAGCATATTGCAGGTAATTTTCTGCATCCATTATAAGGACATCTGTCCCTTAGATAACCGTAGGTTTTTATGACCCAAACTTAGGGTATCGTTGTTCCCTATGATTCTTTAAATTAGGGCTCTTTCACATGGGTGTATGCACAAATGCGCATGCTTTAGAGCATCACATATGCGCTGCGAGCGAGGTTGATTTGCGCGCCGATTGACTCATTGTAATATACTTTTTGCGCATGCAAGGCATGTTCTTTTGCTGCAGCAGATAAACACACCCTGATTTAAAAGATTATTTCCCTTAAAGAGGTCCAGATCTGTTCTTTTTCCTACACAAATGCACAGAAAAATAGAGCATGTCAAAAAATGTGTGCATAGAATTGTGAAAATGAGAATGAACCCATTGAAATCAATGAGCCCCGGGGACGTGTCCTGGGCTCGGACCAGCATGGTCGCCTCAAAATGTGCTCCATCCAGGCCTCAGGAAAAAGCTACTCAGATGCAAAACCCTCAGCCGCCCAAGCTTCCTAAAGCCAGTGCAGAACACTAAGAACCTTAGGAGAATGTTCTGATGAATAAGGGGTCTCCCCAGCAAGCAGAACAGAAGCCACACAAGCAGCAGTTTCACCTCTTTCAAAGCAAAAAACAGGTGAGCTGCGCTCACAGCAGAGACTCCCTCCCTCCTGCCACCACTACTACTCCACTCAGCGGGGCTCCAAACCACTCTCAGAGCAGGAAGAATGAAAACTACAATCACAGAAAGAGCCCTCCCACTACCCTACATTTCCAAGCTAGGGAAAATGTCCCAAATAATTATTGCCCCATCACTCTTTTAATTTCAGATGTGAAGCTTTATGTATCCCTTGATGTCTAGTTTGGTCAAAAATGATCAGGTGGTCTTTACTAACAGCCTCTAGGCCTCAGATGGTACTAGACACCTGACAGACTTGGTGGATGTGGCTGCAAAAAGCCAGACGCCCTTCATGTTATTGTCCTTGGATGACAGGGTTCATTGGGGATGTCTGCTTCAAGCATTGCAGAAATTTGGGCTTGCAGGCCCCCTCCTCCAGGCTATCAAAGACCTATATTCCTCCCACTGAGCAATCGTTCTGATCAATAGGCTACCATCCAAGCTCTTTAACATAGCAGACGGCACAAGACAAGAGTGCCCTCTGTCACCTCTTTCTTTTCAATTGTCATGGAACCGTTGGCAGAGGACATTAGAAATAATCAAAACATTGCAGGAAATAGAGTGGGCCCCCCAACTCACAAAATAAACCATTGCACAGGCGACGTTATCCTAACACTCACTAAATTGGAGCCATCAATAGCTCACATTGTCAAAACATTGGAAAAATTTGGTTCACTATCCTACTATAAAGCCAATCCGTCAAAAACGCTGATGAAATTGACTAACATAACAAAAAAAGTACAACAACAATTGTCATCCATTTCTCATTCCAGTGGAGCCCCCATTCGATTCCCTATCTTGGCATTTTAATTAACGCTTAACACTTCAAACCTGGTTAAAGCCAACTTTCCCCACCTAATAAAATAAAGCTTCCTTGGAGTTGGGGTGGAGGGACAGGATTATACTATATTAAATGCTTATACTCGCTAAAATCCTCTACTATCTAAAGACTCTCGCTATACACACCTTTGTTTCTTTCCACAAAAAGCAGAACCCCGAGTAGCCTTCTCTTTTATGACCAAAAATAAAAAATGGCAGCCTAAGCCTACCTAACCTCCAAACTACCACAACTAATTTTTGATCGATCAAATCAAACACCTATGCGCTACTCATCCCGACAAAATGTGTCCATCACTAGAATCTCACTTTGCACAAATCTCAGACTAGAAGTCCTGTTTCCTGGCCCTCTCTAGCCTCCCCAGTCACTTGACCTCCTCATATACTCTCCCACTACAAGGAACCATATTAGGATGGAGAACGTGTTTCAAAAGAGACCTCCTTTCCCAAGATAGCCAGATCCCTATAGCCCCCATGTCAACATTAACAATTTTTATCCCTGAAACCTCCCTCGACATGTGGTCAAACACTGGGATTAAATCAGTAGGGGACTTTACTATAACTGCTACCATTCTCTGCAATGCAGGAAAACTATAAAATTCCCTCTTCAGAGTTTTATATATTCCTCCAAATAAGAAAACCTCTTTGCACGCACCCAGATATGCAAATCGATATTCCAAAGATTATAAAAGACCAACTATCTATTACCCTTAATCAACACAGGAATCATACTCAACAAATCTATGAATTTTTATCTGATGACATTTTTCTAAAGAAAACAGTAAAGTTCCTAAAATGGGAAACAGACCTCTCAAGTCAATTCTCCCTACAGGAATGGCAAACCACCCTAAAATGGACTGTAAAGTCTACAGAATGCGCATCCCACCACGAGCAGTACTATAAATTATTGGTCAGATGGTACTATGCTCCATTAAGACTCTCATACATCTATAGCAGCACATCCTCTAAGCGTTGTAGAAACTCTGGACAAATAGGGTCACTGCTCCATATTTTTTAAAGTTGCTCCCCAATCTCCACCCTATGGAAGATTGTGTTTAAGTGATTTTTAAGCGCTGCGATAGAGCGCTAAAAATTTCGAGTTTAAAACAAATGAGTTGTAATGTGGCAATGCCCATTTGTGATTTTTTTTTTTTGGCGCAGCGCGGGTGGGATTTTTTATCGATTGCGACTGCCCTATATTAGTGCGATGTCCGATTTTTCCCTCGCCCATGCAAGTCAATGGGTGCCGTAAAAACGCATCGCATATCGCAGAATCGCATGCGCGACTGCGTTGCGATGTGATACTGCCATATTTCTCTCAGGCAGGGAGGAGGGGGAGGGTGGGCTTTATCAGCTCAGCTGTGCTGGGGAAGGGTAAAGCAGTCAGTGGAAAGCTGTTCTGTTTGTCCTGCAGCACACGCCTCAGCGTTAAACTGCTTGGCAACTACTTAACATCTTGCTCCTTGCATTTTAAAGGGCCAAAATGCCGCGATACACGGTAGGCAAAGAGCGCATGATACTTCTCGTTCGGGAGCGGCCCAATCTTTGGGATACCCGGCGAGAAGAATTCCATGTGAGAGCTCTGCGCGATGATGGCTGGGAGGAGGTCGCTGAGGAGGTTTTTGGGGCGCACTGGGTCTGAGCCTGTGCCACAGAGCATACTAAAATGCGTAAGTACACATATTTATGGGTGAACAACAGTTTTTGGGTGCTGCATGACAGTCATACCTTCTGTGTGGGAGTTTATGTTCCATTAGCTTGTGAATGTTATCTATGTTAATGCAAAGCTCCTTTTCATGTGCATGCTTATGCCTTTTCCTTCTTGTAGTGTCATATATTGGCTCCTTTTACGGTTGTCAGGGTGGCCATTGTCCGTGGTGTTCTTTTGCTGTTGAACTGTTGCGTATATGTGGATGTAATGCCCTGTGTTTTCCCCCGCAGCAGAGGTCGCTATTTTAGACACTCTAAAAACTACAGTTCTTGCAGGCAGCAATTAAAGCATAAAGAGACGTAGTTGTTAGCCTTAGCATATAAGGGGGATAAAATGATATTGCCCAATTGTGAATGAATATTCGCAAATGATGCGCAGCAATGGCATTTTTACCGTTTTATTTTTACAACATAGCCGTTCGCCTAAGGATCGCAAATGTTATGAACGCTGGCCGCCTACAGCTCGCAAAGCGAAATGCACGCGACAACGCTTCGAACAAAGCTTGCTGCTGCACATTCATAAAGCCCTGACAGTAAATAGATGAGCAGTCCTACCTTGCTCCCTCAGCCGGATGCGTCGGCGAATCGCTCTCAAGCCCCCAGGATCTTTCGCCTTTAGATCACTCCACCTTTCTTGAAGCTGCGCTCGGATCCTGATGGTCCCGTAACGCCGCTCCGAAGCCAAGGCGATCTCCCTGAGAATGCTGCATTTGCGCAGGTTCTAATGCAGATAGGGGCCTTTCAGCCCGTCATAATCGCGCCTATCCATGATCCGAACCATGGTTCAGACCTCATGGCGGCCAAGGGGTGCGACTCGGCGTGACATTTTCATCAATCAGGAGTGCCTTAAAAATGGCGTCCTATTACGCTAGCTGACTTTTCCCGCTAAATCATTTGGCGCGAATATTCGTTAACTTCCCTAACTCCTTGTAGGCGTGGCCCGACTACGGCGGATCCCATTAATAGCGCGTAACATTTCACGTCCATGTTCTGTTCGTCGCTATAGTTTACAGCAAAAATGAGAATGTGATGCGCCATCGACAGGCGAATGCACGGTAGCGATTCGTTAGGGATGCTGTTGCTTTCGCCCAATTTCGAATTGTTTCGCTGTAGTGTTTTATGGACGCCAGTCGCAGTTCAAAGTCATCCTGAAATGCAATTACGTGTACTTTCTAGCAAATAAACCAATCCTCATGACTGTTCGCTAATAAGCGTTTAATCGCCCCAAGCGAGGAGTCAAAACTAACTATTTATTTATTGTAATTCAACCACACATTTCGTTAATATTTTGCAGCTCCACGTTCTGCAGTGCCGGTCAATCTGCATACGATACCAAGCAATTAAAGGGGTTGTCCCGCGGCAGCAAGTGGGTCTATACACTTCTGTATGGCCATAATAATGCACTTTGTAATGTACATTGTGCATTAATTATGAGCCATACAGAAGTTATAAGAAGTTTTTCACTTACCTGCTCCGTTGCTAGCGTCCTCGTTTCCATGGAGCCCGTCTAATTTTCGGCGTCTAATGGCCAAACGGGGGGGGGGGGTTGAAAAAAAACAAAAAAAGTTTCGGCGCGGGACAACCCCTTTAAGTAAAAAGGGGGACAAAAGGCATAATCATTGAACAATCACTGAAGTGTTTGCCACTATGGTTGTCGCATCGCATTCTCATTTTCGCAGCGGTTACAGTGGTGAACTTATTCCGGAGTTTCAATTGTGCACGCTATAACTCGCTTCCGGCGACGTAGACTCAGGTTTTAAAAGATGGAGCGGTTGGCGGGAATTTTTCGCGCTGAAATCTTTGCACGGGAAAAACTGTCATTGCAAACTAGACCCCCATTTTGTATTGTGTCTTAGCAATATGGCTCTTCGCACATCCCCTCTAGGCCGGCGCGAGGTCCACACCTTGGTCCACATAATGGATCACAGGGATTATGACGGGCTGAAAGGCCCGTACCTGCACCCCAACGACCATATTACCTGCACCATATTACGAGAGGTCGCCCGGGTGTTGGAGCGCCGTTATGGCACAGTCCGCACCCGCTGTCAGTTACAGAAAAAATGGAGCGACCTAAAGGCCAAAGACCCAGGCGGCCTTCGCGCGATCAGGAGGCGTAACCAATTGCGCGAGCGAGGTAGGGCTTGAAATCAACTGAAGAATGGGATGTTTTTTATGAATGTCCTGCGGGAAGCCAAGGGCGCAAAATGTTCGCGTGCATGTTTATTATTGAAGTTTGGGCGGACAATACTGCGAAATGTTGCAACACTTTGGCAAACGACTTATATTTTTTTCCACTCTTTTGCCTTTTTTTTTTAAAGTATTAACGAATAATGTTCTTGCACAGCTTTAAGTTAACATTCATTGCCACACAGCAAAACACTACATACTCCCAGCAATGCTAACAGGACCAACCACGGCACTTAATAATTAAATATGCTTTGGTACTAGAGATGAGCGAACGTACTCGTCCGAGCTTGATACTCGTTCGAGTATTAGCGTGTTCGAGATGCTCGTTACTCGTAACGAGTACCACGCGATGTTCGGGTTACTTTCACTTTCATCTCTGAGACGTTAGCGCGCTTTTCTGGCCAATAGAAAGACAGGGAAGGCATTACAACTTCCTCCTGTGATGTTCCAGCCCTATACCACCCCCCTGCTGTGAGTGGCTGGCGAGATCAGGTGTCACTCCAGTATAAAAATCGGCCCCTCCCGCGGCTCGCCTCAGATGCGTTGTGAGATAGCTGAGGGACAGTGGTATCTTGTTGGAGCTGCTGTAGGGAGAGTGTTAGGAGTTAGTGTAGGCTTCAAGAACCCCAACGGTCCTTCTTAGGGCCACATCTAACCGTGTGCAGTAGTGTGGAGGCTGCTTTTAGCAGTGTTGCACATTTTTTTTTTTGGTATATCGGCCGTGCAGAGCATTGCGCCCTGCAGTAGTACTACAGGGACAGAAGTGGTGGTTAGGCAGGGAGAGCGTTAGGAGTTATTGTAGGCTTCAAGAACCCCAACGGTCCTTCTTAGGGCCACATCTAACCGTGTGCAGTACTGTGGAGGCTGCTTTTAGCAGTGTTGCACATTTTTTTTGGGGGGGGGGGGTATATCGGCCGTGCAGAGCATTGCGCCCTGCAGTAATACTCCAGGGATAGAATTGTGTAGGCAGGGCCAGAAGACATATATTATAGATTGTATATACGCAGTGGTCCTTTTCAAAAAAATATTGGAAAAAAATCTATTTGGCCTGCCTGTCACTGTGCTCAGTGTTCTGGGTCCGTGTCTGCTGGGGGTAGTATTTCTCCAAATAAATACGCAGCCAGCTAAGTGTTACAGCAGGCTTGCGCCAAATTATTTCCTGGCTCTGAAATCACCACTTTGTTGCAGTTAATAACAGTGCAACACTGCAGTTCCGTGACACACACATCAGGGACAGAATTGTGTAGGCAGGGCCAGAAGACATATATTATTGATTGAATATACGCAGTGGTCCTTTTGAAAAAAATATTGGAAAAAAAATATTTGGCCTGCCTGTCACTGTGCTCAGTGTTCTGGGTCCGTGTCTGCTGGGGGTAGTAGTTCTCCAAATAAATACGCAGGCAGCTAAGTGTTACAGCAGGCGTGCACCAAATTATTTCCTGGGGTTCCGTAAACAAAGTCAGCCTCCAACCACAGGCCAATAAGCGGCACATTTAATTACAGCGTTCTGTTTCTGCACTACTGCTAATACACCATGCTGAGGGGTAGGGGTAGGCCTAGAGGACGTGGACGCGGGCGAGGACGCGGAGGCCCAAGTCAGGGTTTGGGCACAGGCCGAGCCAGTGCGGTTGCCAGGGGTAGAGGCAGGGCCAGACCGAATAATCCACCAACTGCTTCCCAAAGCGCCCCCTCGCGCCATGCCACCCTGCAGAGGTCAAGGTGCTCTACGGTGTGGCAGTTTTTCACAGAGACGCCTGACGACCGACGAACAGTGGTGTGCAACCTTTGTCGTGCCAAGATCAGCTGGGGAGGCACCACCACCAGCATGCGCAGGCATATGATGGCCAAGCACCCCACAAGGTGGGACGATGCCCGTTCATCGCCTCCGGTTTGCACCACTGCCTCTCCCCCTGTGCCCCAACCTGCCACTGAGAGCCAACCCCCCTCTGAGGACACAGGCAGTACTGTCTCCTGGCCTGCACCCACACCCTCACCTCCGCTGTCTTCGGCCCCATCCAGCAATGTCTCTCAGCGTAGCATCCAGACGTCGCTAGCACCACAGTTTGAGCGCAAGCGCAAGTACGACACCACGCACCCGCACGCTCAAGCGTTAAACGTGCACATTGCAAAATTGATCAGCCTAGAGATGCTGCCGTATAGGCTTGTGGAAATGGAGGCTTTCAAAAGCATGATGGCGGCGGCGGCCCCACAGTACTCGGTTCCCAGTCGCCACTACCTTTCCCGATGTGCCGTCCCAGGCCTGCACGCCCACATCTCCCGCAACATTGTACGCGCCCTCACCAACGCGGTTACTGCCAAGGTCCACTTAACAACAGACACGTGGACAAGCACAGGCGGGCAGGGCCACTATATCTCCCTGACGGCACATTGGGTGAATTTAGTGGAGGCTGGGACAGAGTCAGAGCCTGGGACCGCTCACGTCCTACCCACCCCCCGAATTGCGTGCCCCAGCTCGGTGGTGGTATCTGCGGGGGTGTATGCTTCCTCCACTAAACCACCCTCCTCCTACACAACCTCTGTCTCGCAATCAAGATGTGTCAGCAGCAGCACGTCGCCAGCAGTCGGTGTCGCGCGGCATGGCAGCACAGCGGTGGGCAAGCGTCAGCAGGCCGTGCTGAAACTACTCAGCTTAGGAGCGAAGAGGCACACGGCCCACGAACTGCTGCAGGGTCTGACAGAGCAGACCAACCGTTGGCTTGCGCCGCTGAGCCTCCAACCGGGCATGGTCGTGTGTGACAACGGCCGTAACCTGGTGGCGGCTCTGCAGCTCGGCAGCCTCACGCACGTGCCATGCCTGGCCCATGTCTTTTATTTGGTGGTTCAGCGCTTTCTGAAAAGCTACCCACACTTGTCATACCTGCTCGGAAAGGTGCGCCAGCTCTGCGCACATTTCCGCAAATCCCACACGCACGCTGCCACCCTGCGGACCCTGCAACATCGGTTTAATCTGCCAGTGCACCAACTGCTGTGCGACGTGCCCACACGGTGGAACTCTACGCTCCACATGTTGGCCAGGCTCTATGAGCAGCGTAGAGCTATAGTGGAATACCAACTCCAACATGGGCGGCGCAGTGGGAGTCAGCCTCCTAAATTATTTACAGAAGAGTGGGCCTGGTTGGCAGCCATCTGCCAGGTCCTTGGAAAATTTGAGGAGTCTACCCAGATGGTGAGCGGGGATGCTGCAATCATTAGCGTCACCATTCCTCTGCTATGCCTCTTGAGAAGTTCCCTGCAAAGCATAAAGGCAGACGCTTTGGAATCAGATACGGAGGCGGGGGAAGACAGTATGTCGCTGGATAGTCAGAGCAACCTCATGTCTATATCTCAGCGCGTTGAGGAGGAGGGGGAAGAGACAGCTTGGCCCACTGCTGAGGGGACAGATGCTGCTTGCCTGTCATCCTTTCAGCGTGTATGGCCAGAGGAGGAGGAGGAGGACGGGGAGGAGCATGAGGAGGAGGGGGAAGAGACAGCTTGGCCCACTGCTGAGGGTACAGATGCAGCTTGCCTGTCATCCTTTCAGCGTGTATGGCCAGAGGAGGAGGAGGAGGAGGAGGAGAAGGAGGAGGATCCTGAAAGTGACCTTCCGAGTGAGGACAGCCATGTGTTGCGTACAGGTACCCTGGCACACATGGCTGACTTCATGTTAGGATGCCTTTCTCGTGACCCTCGCGTTACACGCATTCTGGCCACTACCGATTACTGGGTGTACACACTGCTCGATCCACGGTATAAGGAGAGCCTTTGCACTCTCATTCCCGAAGAGGAAAGGGGTTCGAGAATGATGCTATACCATAGGGCGCTGGTGGACAAACTGATGGTAAACTTCCCATCCGACAGCGCTAGTGGCCGAAGGCGCATTTCCGCGGCCCAGGTAGCAGGGGAGGCGCAGAGATCAGGCAGCATGTACAGCGCAGGCAGGGGAACACTCTCTAAGGCCTTTGACAGCTTTATGGCTCCCCAGCAAGACTGTGTCACCGCTCCCCAGTCAAGGCTGAGTTGGCGGGAGCACTGTAAATGGATGGTGAGGGAGTACGTAGCCGATTGCAGCACCATCCTCGGTGACGCCTCTGCCCCCTACAACTACTGGGTGTTGAAGCTGGACACGTGGGCTGAACTCGCGCTGTATGCCCTGGAGGTGCTTGCTTGTCCTGCGGCTAGCGTCTTGTCAGAGAGTGTGTTTAGTGTTGCTGGGGGAATCATCACGGATAAGCGTACCCACCTGTCAACAGACAGTGCCGACAGGCTTACACTCATCAAGATGAACAAAGCCTGGATTTCACCAGACCAACGGACAGCAGCGATACATAAGCAATACGTAGGCTGCACCCGCGCATGGAAGCATCGTTGTCTATCATCATGCAAAGCAGGGACCTTTTTGCCTCATCAATCTGTGTATAATATTCATCCTCCTCCTCCTGCTCCTCCTCCTGAAACCTGACGTAATCACGCCGAACGTGCAATTTTTCTTAGGCCCACAAGGCTCAGTCATATAATTTTTCTAAACAATTTTTATATGTTTCAATGCTCATTAAAGCGTTGAAACTTTCACCTCAAACAATTTTTATTTTAACTGGGCTGCCTCCAGGCCTAGTTACCAATTAAGCCACATTAACCAAAGCCATTAATGGGTTTCACCTGCCCTCTCGGTTGGGCATGGGCAATTTTTCTCAGGTACATTAGTACTGTTGGTACACCAATTTTTGTGGGCCCTCGCCTACAGTGTAATCCAATAAATTTTTGGCCCACCTGCAATACAGCTGACGTAACATCAGCTGTGATGGGCAATGCAATGGGATATTTTTATGTACTGCCGGTGGGTTCCAGGGAGACACCCATGCTGTGGGTCCACAGGGAGTTGTAAATGCATCTGTTTCCACTTCTAAAGTACCCCAGTCTGACTGGGGCATGCAGTGTGGGCCGAAGCCCACCTGCATTAAACATGACAATACTACCTCAGCTGTGATGGGCAGTGCAATGGGATATTTTTATGGACCGACGGTGGGTTCCAGGGAGCCACCCATGCTGTGGGTGCACACGGAATTCCCATTGTGGAGTTGTACCTGCCTGTGACCATATATAAAAAAATGCGGTCTGACTGGGGCATGCAGACACCTTGACAGAATGAATAGTGTGTGGCACATAGGTTCCCCATTGCTATGCCCACGTGTGCAGCTCCAGATGGAGGTGGCACAGGATTGGATTTCTCATTGCTTCTGTACAGCATTGTGGGCTATCGCCCCGCCCCTTTTAAAGAGGGTCGCTGCCTAGCCGTGCCAACCCTCTGCAGTGTATGCCTGCTTTTCCTGTGGCAGACGCACTTATAAATAGACATGAGGGTGGCGTGGCATGAGGGCAGCTGAAGGCTGGGCAGGGACAGTTTGGTGTACGCTGTGGACACTGGGTCGTGGGGGGGGGGGATTTGGCAGCATGTAACCCAGGAGAAGTGGCAGCGGAGTGTCATGCAGGCACTGATTGTGCTTTGTTGGAGGTAGTGTGGTGCTTAGCTAAGGTATGCATTGCTAATGAGGGCTTTTCAGATGTAAAAGTTGTTGGGGGGGGGGCACTCTTGCTGCTATTGTGGCTTAATAGTGGGACCTGTGAACTTGAGATGCAGCCCAACATGTAGCCCCTCGCCTGCCCTATCCGTTTCTGTGTCGTTCCCATCACTTTCTTGAATTGCCCCGATTTTCACAAATGAAAACCTTAGCGAGCATCGGCGATATACAAAAGTGCTCGAGTCGCCCATTGACTTCAATGGGGTTCGTTACTCGAAACGAACCCTCGAGCATCGCGAAAAATTCGTCTCGAGTAACGAGCACCCGAGCATTTTGGTGCTCGCTCATCTTCTATTCGGTACATTTCGTCATGTATGTCTTCAGCTATGGGGCATCATACAGTTGCCATATGCTTACTAGTTTTAAGGAAATAAAGTTAAGTAAATACTGTAATGCTACGACTAAGTTGCTCATAATGTGACCAATTTTCTATTGAAAATTATAACTTTAACGCAGCACTCGATAACAATCCCAACGTTTCCAATTTAGCCCATCAACAATTATGTTTTTATCCTTCCAGTTCTTCTTTGTGTGCGAAAGCTCTAGAAGTTGTTGTGCAAGGGAAAAACAAAACTGTGATTGTAAACCACTAGCGTGTTGCTTTAGCTTCATATTTAATCTATATTGGCACCTAGAATACTGGGACAGAAAGTCTGCTTTCTCTCGTTCTTACATCTGCTATATTCAGAATTTCTAAGCTGCTTACACAACTTACCAGCTGCATCCCGAGGTGTAAAACTAAAAAAAAAATGAAGAAGATTACCCCCTGGAATAAAGCATGAGCTACTACTAAGCAGTTTAACCTTATGCTGATAATGCGATAGGAACCTAGCTTCAAAGGCACAATAACAAAAATACATTTTACATTCCATCCATTCCCTACCTTTTCAACAGCACGTGGCCAGGGCCGTAACGAGTCAACAGCAAGGGATACGGGCCAAAGGCTGGATACTCAGTCTGAAAACCAGGAGCCAGAATACACCGCATACAACATGCAACCATTAGTAATAGATTGGAAGCTGAATATAAATACCAGGTATTTGTTGACATTTTGTACAAGATGTTGAAAGCTGGCAGGCCACTTCACGGCTCCTGGTTATACTGCTAGTCCCTACACTAACCAGGAGTCCAGCAGAACCGGACACCGTTCACACAGCAAGCTGCAACAAGACATTACACAGATTGCAGGACACACAGCAAGCTAACACAAAACTGACAGATTTTAAACGTACACACGGACATGAACCAAGTCACACTGCAAACTTCACCAGACAAGCATTCATGACTACTCATCTTAGTGGCCATACAGACTGACCAGGAGCTGGGTTTATATGTGAGCACAGATCCAGGGGATTGGCTAGTAGAAAGTACCACACCCAGCCAGCTCAATCATTAACCCTGAGAGTGCTGTGCTGCTGGAATCACAATAGTACAACATGTCTCAGCAGCACACGTAACAGTGATAACAGCTTGCTCAGCAGCGTGCAGGGTGTTAGGCTAAACTGGCGGTTTATTTATGCGATACCACAATGCATAGAGCGGTTCATTTGTCACTATGGTGGCGGTTTTGTGCAAGGTGCAGCATAAGTAATTGCAATGTCCGGCAAACCTATGTACTCTACCTAGCATTTTTGCAGTTATAAAGCTGGTTGCAATAACTTGCGGCAACATGGGCAATGGGCAAAGTAGATGTGGAAGTTTGGCCATTTTCTGTACTGTGGCATGGTCGTTGCATGTTTTATTTTGTTAGAAAAGGAAATTATGGAGATGCCATAGTGAAGCTTTGCCAATTTGATAGTGTTATGCTCGTGAACCCAGAAAATTTTGCAAGCAAACGCTTTTCATGGTACAAGTGCATTCACCGCCTCAAAGTGCGTAGTGCGCTAACTGTGCCTCCCTGCTATTTGGGTGAAAGCAGCACATGGCCCACGATTGATTGCACACTTGGGAAAGGCCAACTGTCATATGCGGCTTAATCTTATGACTTTCGTTATTTTTGTTTTTTTAACATTAACATTACTAGTTGTCTCCTGGCAGGAGTGCTACTTTCTTAAAAATCTAACTTACACAGCCTTGCTAGTGCTCCATGATTTGGGAAGAGATTGATGCAATATGCCTGAGGCTAGTAAATGAATAATGTCTGTTAGAACGTGACCCTTTCTCTTTTGTTGTAGAATTCCACAGTTACCCAACCAAGCATCGACGCCCTGAGACGACACATAGCAGCATGCACAGCTGCAATGCTTGCCCAGCAACAGCTTGTCACTGAAGCGTTGGAACAGTTGGCCGCCCTGGAGCAATGGAGGGGGGAGCAGATTGGCATCACGCCGACATATCGCCATTCTTTTCAATGGGGCCAGCGACAGCTGCGCTAGACCCATTGAAAAGAGATGTAGAATGCCGGAGACTTCTGCCACAGCTGTGACAGCTGTGGCAGGAGTTTCCTTCATCACTGCGAGGACCGCGGGGATGAAAGAAACTCTTGCCACAACTGTCACAGCTGTCACAGCTGTGGCAGAAGTCCCCGGCATTCTATTCCATTGCTTTAAAAGTGTTTTCGGCACTGCTGCCGATCCCATTGAAAGCACTGCTTTCTGTCAAGCCCCGCAGAATGATTATTGGGGAAGGGCTTGAAACATAAGCCCTTCCCCAATAATCATCCATTAGTGGTGAAAAAAAAATGTATTACCTCTCCTGCGCTCTGCCGCATCCTCCTGCTGGCTCCCCGGCACTGCTATGAAGCTCTTTCAGTATCCGGGGATTTAAAAATCCCCGCCTGCTGAAAGGGCTGTGCAGATTGGCTGAGGGCTCAGCCAATAGCAGCTACAGCTTAGTTATTGGCTGAGCGCTCAGCCAATCACACATAGGCCTTAGCTATTCATTCATGAATAGCTATATCTTAGCCTTGTATGATTGCCTTGTATGGAGCTTCCGGCAGCTCTCATGGCTTTAGCCCCACTAGTTGTCTACTGATTGGTGCACACAAAGTATTGAGCGCACCTAAGTTTGCACACAAAGGCACTTGTGTCTAGGAACCCCCAAGTCAAAGCAACCCCATGTTGTGCATTTCAATAACACATTAAAAACATTTTCGGGCCACGCATCAGACAAAGGGCTGAAATGTTTATTTGCAACGTCTGTGAAGCCATTGTTTGAACTTAAAGGGGTTGTCTCGCGGGAGCAAGTGGGGTTATATACTTCTGCCATATTAATGCACTTTGTAATATACATTGTGCATTAAATATGAGCCATACAGAAGTTATTCACTTACCTGCTCCGTTGCTAGCGTCCACGTCTCCATGGATCCGTCTAATTTTGCTGGCGGCTTGCTTTTTTAGATGCGCTTGCGCAGTCCGTTCTTCTGCTCTGAGCACGAGCCGCTTCAGCGTGCTCGCCGCTACAGCTCTTCTGCGAATGCGCAGAAGAGCTGTAACTTCTCGGCAGCGCGCTGGAGTGGCCATTGTGCTACCATCCTCTCTTAGAGAAAGGTGCAGAAACTTGAGCCGGCCAGCTCTGCCGAGAAGCCAGCCAGCAGTGACTAGAAGCCGCCCAGCTGTGCCCAGAAGCCACCCAGCCCTTCCCAGAAGCCGCCCAGCCGTCCCGAGAAGCCGCCCAGCTGCCCAGGTAAGTGATGGGTCGGGGGTGATGTCCTAACGCTGGCCCCCGGCGCCTACTGCTGGTGCCAGGGACCTAGCGCTGGGCCCCGAAGCCTAGCGCTGGGCCCCGGAGCCTAACGCTGGGCCCCCGGAGCCTAGCGCTGGGCCCCGGAGCCTACATGTGTAGCAAGGGGACTGCCGCTGGGCCCCGGAGCCTAGCGCTGGGCCCCAGAGCCTACATGTGTAGCGAGTGGACTGCCGTTGGGCCCTGGGACCTACCTCTGTAGCCCGGGGCCTACATGTGTAGTCAGGGGACTGCCGCTGGGCCCCGGGGCCTACCGCTGTGGCCCGGGGCCTACATGTGTAGCGAGGGGACTGCCGCTGGGCCCCGGGGCCTACTGCTGTGCCCGGGGCCAACATCTGTAGTGAGGGGACTGCCGCTGGGCCCCGGGGCGTAACGCTGTGGCCCGGGGCCTACATGTGTAGCGAGGGGACTGACGCTGGGCCCCGGGGCCTACCGCTGTGGCCCGGGGCCAACATCTGTAGTGAGGGGTCTGCCGCTGGGCCCCGGGGCGTAACGCTGTGGCCCGGGGCCTACATGTGTAGCGAGGGGACTGACGCTGGGCCCCGGGGCCTACCGCTGTGGCCCGGGGCCAACATCTGTAGTGAGGGGACTGCCGCTGGGCCCCGGGGCCTAACGCTGTGGCCCGGGGCCTACATGTGTAGCGTGGGGACTGCCGCTGGGCCCCGGGGCCTACTGCTGTGGCCCGGGGCCAACATCCGTAGTGAGGGGACTGCCGCTGGGCCCCGGTGCCTACCTTTGTTGTCAGGGGACTACCGCTGTGGCCGCAGGGCCTGTCTTTCTCTGGCTCTCTTTCTCTCGTTCTCGGGCTCTTTCTCTCGCTCTCTGGCTCTCTCTTGCTCTCTGGCTCTCTCTCTCTCTTTCTCTCTCTATCTCTCTTTCTCTTTCTTTCTTTCTTTCTCTCTCTTTCTTTCTTTCTCTCTCTTTCTTTCTGTCTCTTTCTTTCTCTCTCTCTCTTTCTTTCTCTCTCTCTCTTTCTTTCTTTCTTTCTCTCTCTTTCTTTCTTTCTTTCTCTTTCTTTCTTTCTCTTTCTTTCTTTCTCTTTCTTTCTCTCTTTCTTTCTTTCTTTCTTTCTCTATCGCTTTCTTTCTCTCTCTCTCTTTCTTTCTCTCTCTTTCTTTCTCTCTCTTTCTCTCTCTCTCTTTCTTTCTCTCTCTTTCTCTCTCTCTCTTTCTCTCTCTCTTTCTTTCTCTCTCTTTCTCTCTCTTTCTTTCTCTCTCTCTTTCTCTCTCTCTCTTTCTCTCTCTCTTTCTTTCTTTCTTTCTCTCTCTTTCTTTCTCTCTCTCTTTCTCTCTCTCTCTTTCTCTCTCTCTTTCTTTCTTTCTTTCTCTCTCTTTCTTTCTCTCTCTCTTTCTCTCTCTTGCTCTCTTTCTCTCTTGCTCTCTCTTTCTCTATCTTGCTCTCTTTCTCTCTTGCTCTCTCTTGTTCTCTCTTGCTCTCTCTTTTTCTCTCTTGCTCTCTCTTGTTCTCTCTTGCTCTCTCTTTCTCCCTTTATTTCTTGCTCTCTCTTGCTCTCTTGCTCTCTCTTGCTCTCTCTTGTTCTCTCTTTCTTTCTTGCTCTCTCTCTGGCACGCTCTCTCTTTCTTTCTTGCTCTCTCTCTGGCACGCTCTCTCTCTTTCTCTGGCACACTCTCTCTCTGGCACGCTCTCTCTCTCTCTCTGGCACGCTCTCTCTCTGGCACGCTCTCTCTCTCTGGCACGCTCTCTCCATCTCTATTAGTTGGTTCACTGGCAGTATTACATGTTGCTTGTAATCTATGATGACAGTTCCTTTTTTACAATTATATATACACTGCCAAAATTTTGAATTCTTTTGTGGCTGTGCATGGGTATGTGTGTGTATGCTTGTATAAGTTTGCGGGGATGCATGTAGGGATAGAGGAGGCTGGATGAATGGATGAATTAATGGGCACGGGGCGTGTATGGGCGAGTGCGTGTATGAGCGAGGCAAGATAGCTGGCGTGTGTGTGTGTGTGTGTGCACGCGTGCGTGCGTAGGGATGAATGGATGCATGTATATGTGTGGATGAATGGATGCATGTGTATGGATGGATGAATTTGTCTGTGTGGCTATCAGTGGGTGGGCGGTTGTTACAGCTTAGCATCTATGTAATTCTTATTCTTCTTGTATTTTAAAATGCAGAGCTTATACGACGTAGCGCAGCGGTGACCAGTGTCGATTTCCAGAGTTCACACTCGTGATCTTCTTCCAAAGTGACTGCAAGAGCGTGAGTATTTGCACCACATCTTCTTATTCCCACATACAGCAGATCACACATTTTTTAAAACACAACAGCACTATGCCAAACTGTGTGGTTCCTGCCTGCACCACCTACTGGAAGAAGGGAGGTGAAAGTGTTAGTCTTCATGTGTTTCCAATCAATTTGGAAAAAAAACGAGACTCTGGCTACAGCAGGCTCCTCACATCTTTGATGACATCGAAGAGTGGGTTACAATGATTACCACAAAAAAAGGTGCCGATGCTTACCGGTTATGCAGCAAACATTTCGAGGAGGATTGCTACATACAAGTTGGCAATCGTAAAAAATTGAAGCCCAATGCTGTGCCAAGCATTTTCCCAACAACGTTGGAAATTGAGACACGAGCCAACCAGTTAACGAAGAAAGGGGAACCTTATCGAAAACGTCGAAGAATTGTGGTGACACAGCAACGGGAAAGTTCAGCCGAAGAAACTTTGCGCTCAGAACCTTTGCAGGCAGAAACTTCGCAGGCAGAAACTTGCCATGAAGAAGCTAGCACAGTGTCAGAAATAACCGCCGATGTATATTTACAAGGTGAAGAAACCCAGGTAGAAATTCCAATTTCAATATTCATCGACGGTTCTGCTGAAGAAACAAAACTAATCCTCAATATTAAAAGAAAGGTAGAAGAAAGAAGAACCAACCCAAAAGCAAGCAATGCAGAGAGGGGTAAATGCAAGTCCTGCCAGGCAGCTTAAAAAAAAACGCAAACGAAGACACAAATGCAGTCAAGTAGTCTTGGCATCCAATGCGATGCGATGGAAGTCAGTATACACCAGATTGCCGGTTTATTTAAAATTCCGCAGGCTACTCCATCTTCTTCAACACCATTTAAATCAAATATCGGAAATATTGCCTTCCCAGAGAACCCCGTAGAAAGCCCAATTTTAAAAATTGTCAATGATGGAGATAGAATCAGTATGCAACCTTCAGGTAGCAATATTGATTCTACTTGGGATGAAAGCTTTTCAACTAGAGATGAGCGAACGTGCTCGGCCACGCCCCTTTTTCGCCCGAATACCGCGATTTCCGAGTACTTCCGTACTTGGGCGAAAAAATTCGGGGGGCGCCGTGGCGGCACGGGGGGTAGCAGTGGGGAGTGGGGGGGAGAGGGAGAGAGAGAGGGCTCCCCCCTGTTCCCCGCTGCTACCCCCCGCACCGCCACGCCTCTCCCCGCCCCCCAAATCTTTTCACCCGAGTACTGAAGTACTCGAAAATGGCGGTACTCGGGTGCGTAAGTACTCGAAACGAGTACGTTCGCTCATCTCTAGTTTCAACCGGTATTTCTGATGATCCCAATGACAAGAGCTTTAGATTCTCACAAGCATCGGAGAGTTCTGGCAGTGAAGATGTTACCATTCCATCAGATTCAGATAACCCATTAACCAACCCTTTGCCAGAATTTGAAAGCTTAGCACCAACAGACATGGATCCTTCGGCAGAAGAGACATACATGGTCTTTAAAAGCTCCTTGATGGCTTTATTTGCCATGATCCCTTGCCCATACAGAAAGTAATGCTTTCTGAAACTAACCCACATCAGAATTTTTCCTAAGGGATCGATGGTAATTGTCAAATCTTTTTGCCAAGGAGGTCACACCTGCAATTTGTGGCGAAGTCAACCCCTAATCCACAACTGTCCGGCGGGGAATATTTTACTGGCGTCAAGTATACTTCTGAGCGGTTCCAATTTTGCCAAAGTTAGAAATATGCTTCAGATTTTAAAACTCCTTGGCATCTCGAAAGCGACTTTTTTCAGGCACCAACACAATTTATTATTCCCAGTGATAGATAATCATTGGATGCAGCATCGAGCAAATCTAATTGCACAGATGAAAACCTCACACGTGTGTATAGCTGGCGACGGGCAATCGGATAGCCCAGGATTTTCTGCAAAGTACACTGTATACACAGTTTTGGAGGTGAGAAGCAAAAAAATTTGGGGCTTTACGGTGGAACAAGTTGTTCCACCAGCTACATCTGTTTCAAGGGAGTCAACGTGCAAATTGTGGCAACTGATAGGCATGTCTCCATCCGGAAAGTTATGCGAGAGGAGTTCCCCGAAATAATTCACGAATTTGACGTATGGCATGTGGCCAAAGCAGTAGGCAAGAAATTGCTTGGGGCTTCAAAAACCGCTCACTGTTCAAGCATTGCCCCATGGATATCCAGCATCAAAAATCATCTCTGGTGGAGTTCGAGTACCAGTAAAGAAAATCCCGATTTATTGGTCGAGAAATGGAAGTTGTTAACAAGCCATGTAATAGACGTGCACGAGTGGGAGAACAATACCCAATATCACCGCTGCCCTCACGCACTTCTTGAACCAGGCACTGCTTGGTTAGCCCCTAACAGTACAGTCCACGTCAAAGTGAAATCCATTGTTCTAAATAAGAACTTACTGAAAGACATCAGGCACCTATTGCATTTTTGTCACACTGGTGATCTGGAGATTTTTCACGCCAGTGTACTGAAATACAGACCAAAACGTATACATTTTTTTATGATGGAATGGTGGCTAGAACGCAACTTGCTATTCTAGACCACAATCACAACGTCGGTAGAATTCAGTTAATCAGAGGAACACCGGGATCAGAAGATGGGAGTGAAGACAAGATGCGGTACCGAGTGGAGTACTCAAAAGCACGCAAGGAGTGGATTTTGAAAGCTCTTTATGAACCAAAATCCATGGAATTTCTAAGTGACATCATTCGAGAAATCATGCAGTTCGCTAAAGGTGAGATGGCTATCTCATGGCATTCAATGGCCACCGAATTGCCCAGAAACATTGCACCAGTTATGAAGCCCAGTGAACAGGAATTGGTTCAGAAATTCAAAAGTCGATTTCCAAGATAGATAAAAAATTTTAGCAGGTCAATACAAAAGTGTAAAAAATTATACAAAAATTAAGTAAGTGATAATTTGTTGCCATGTTTGTCTGTAATTTTTTACTGTACGTCTGCCTATTCTATATGTGTCTCTATTATTTACGTTTGCTATTGTATGGCTTACATGTGCTTTTCAGTCCTATTTCCATGTGTGTATGATTTAATTTATTTATATTTGTGCTTGCTGATCCTTTTTTTTCCCCAGCGCTACAGCCCCTTTTGTAAATTTCATTTACACGGCTTTATCCACACTGCATTCATCTCCAGCGCATGCATTTTTGTAAAATAATATAACAATGGTAAAAACTGTAATGTTACCATGATAAACTCTGAAATGGGGGCCTTACATCCCTTTTTCCTCTTTGCAATCATCTGCATAACATACTTTTTTAGTATAGAATATATAACTGGTATAATGTCAAATGTTGCCCGTCTCATCCCACAAATCCAACTCGTATTTTCGCGGGTGTTTTTAACTATTTTTAAATTTTTAGTCCAACATTTTTTATAATTTTGTAAAAACCATTACAGTAAAATTTTTAGTTAGGACTTTTTAATTTTTTTAGATAGGTCTCGCAAGAGAATGAGGATCCTTGTCTTGGATTGCGAGCTTACGGTAAAATGACCAAATTAATGACACACGTTTTTAAATGGATAGCAATAATATTTTTAAAATGTTTTTGCAAAAAAGTTGTTCATTTGGTCATTTTATTAAACAATAACTCATTGCAATTTTTTTTTGGGGGGGGGGATATAAATTCTAGTGCTAACATGACATATACAGTAGTTGTGTGTGTTTGTATATATATTTATACATACACACACACATACACAAACGTGTCAGTCTGTGTGTGTATACACGCACGCAAACGTGTCTGTCTGTGTATACACGCACGCAAACGTGTCTGTGTATGTACACGCACGCAAACGCGTCTGTGTGTGTACACGCACGCAAACGTGTCTGTGTGTGTACACGCACGCAAACGTGTGTCTGTGCGTGTGTACACACACGCAAACGTGTGTCTGTGCGTGTGTACACGCACGCAAACGTGTGTCTGTGCGTGTGTACATGCACGCAAACGTGTGTCTGTGTGTGCGTGTGTACACGCACTCAAACGTGTGTCTCTGTGTGCGTGTGTACACGCACGCAAACGTGTGTCTGTGTGCGTGTGTACACGCACGCAAACGTGTGTCTGTGTGTGCGTGGGTACACGCACGCAAACGTGTGTCTGTGTGTGCGTTTGTACAAACACGCAAACGTGTATCTGTGTGTGCGTATGCACACACACAAACGTGTGTGTGTGTGCGTTTGTACAAATACGCAAACGTGTGTCTGTGTGTGCGTATGCACACACGTAAACGTGTGTCTGTGTGTGTATACACACACGCAAACGTGTGTCTGTGTATACACACGTGCAAACGTGTATCTGTGTGTGTGTATACACACGCGCAAACGTGTGTCTGTGTGTGTGTATACTCACGCGCAAACGTGTGTCTGTGTGTGTGTATACACACGCGCAAACGTGTGTCTGTGTGTGTGTATACACACGCGCAAACGTGTGTCTGTGTGTGTGTATACACACGCGCAAACGTGTGTCTGTGTGTGTGTATACACACGCGCAAACGTGTGTCTGTGTGTGTGTATACACACGCGCAAACGTGTGTCTGTGTGTGTGTATACACACGCGCAAACGTGTGTCTGTGTGTGTGTATACACACGCGCAAACGTGTGTCTGTGTGTGTATATACACACACGCAAACGTGTGTCTGTGTGTGTATATACACACGCGCAAACGTGTCTGTGTGTGTGTATACACACGCGCAAACGTGTCTGTGTGTGTGTATACACGCGCAAACGTGTCTGTGTGTGTGTATACACACGCGCAAACGTGTCTGTGTGTGTGTATACACACACGCAAACGTGTCTGTGTATACACACACACGCAAACGTGTCTGTGTGTGTGCGTATACACACGCAAACGTGTCTGTGTGTGTGTATACACACACACGCAAACGTGTCTGTGTGTATGTGTATACACACACAAACGTGTCTGTGTGTGTGTGTATACACACACAAACGTGTCTGTGTGTGTGTATACACACACAAACGTGTCTCTGTGTGTGTATACACACATATATACACACACGTTTGTGTGTGTATATGTGTTGTGAGGGATTAGCGTATAGGGGCAGTAGCAGCGTGGGCATCCGCGGCCAGAGACAGTGACACCGGGCAACAACGTTCTTTAGTCCAGGCTTTGCCTGGGTTTATTGCAGCAGAAACACAAATAAAACAGGCCTTGACTTCAGGCCAACATAAAATAATCACCTGCTCGTCTGAGCGCTTACTACACAAGAGTTCGGCCCTGACTACTCACTTCCAAAATGTCACATAGCCAGTCCGGTCCTCAGACCTGTGGAGGTCTCACCACACCCTCCTGGGTGTTGAGGTTAGGGGCGTCACCCTGTCAACCTCGCCTTTTGGCTCTCTCAGCCCACACGCTGGGCTAGCCGGGCTCCTTGCTCCACAGAGCCCTCTCTCTGGCTCTCAGCCAGACGCTCTCTCTCTGGCTCTCAGCCAGATGCTTTCTGTCCATCTCTAACCTGCAGGCCCAGGCTTTATAAGGCCTGGTACCAGCCCCACCTGGTACGTGGGAGTGGCCATCCCACCCTTCACTTTGACCACTCCCGGAAAGCCGGCCCGGACTATGCGTCTTGGAGCCACTTACCAAACTACAGCGTGTCAGTAACATAGCGTTACTGACACAGAAATGCTGGCTTCCTCCACCAAGCCCAGGCCGCTCGGTGGCACGTATCCACCCTCCAGCACTTTGTCAGTCACTGTCTTACATTCCCTCCCCCTCTGTTCGAGCCCGTGGGTTCGGACACTTAGCTGTCCTGAAATGCGTCCTTGACAAGGCCTGGGGGTTGGGCCTTCGGTCCCATGCTCAAATTCTCTTCTTCTTGGCCCTCCAGGGTCAAAGCTCCAGGCTCGGGGTCTCTTTCTAGTGCAAGAACCTTGTCTATGTGTTCTTCCAGTTCCTTTACCTCTGACTCTGACTTTTTCTTGGTAGTATTCAGTTCACTGATGAGCTGGTCCTTGGAGCCAGCATCCCTGTGATAGGCTTCTACCATTTGGACAAACAGTTTCTTCACTTTTGGGGTTTGCTTTTGTACGTCACTATTCTTTTGCTGCAGTTCTTTCAAGACTTCTGCGTCCCCTTGTGAGACCTTCTGAGCCTCAGTAGTCTCCTTTTGTAAACATAAATTGGCACTCTTTACTACTTGTAACTTTTTCAGATTCTTTAACAAAATCCCCTTTTTTCTTTTCTGTCTGAACTGGGTTTTAGACATGTCTGGTCTCTGAACCCTTCTTTCAGCCGCTTGGCTATCTGATTTGCAGCATTTCATTTTCATGCACAACTTCTCTGAGAACTGCTGAAGCTCTGCTTTGCCTGACATTACTTTCAGGGGGCACTTCAGGGTTAGCGCTTCAGTCTCTTTCTTAATATTCTCCAGCAGGATCTCCATTTCTGCTACCGGTCGTTGGAACACACCTTTGGGCTTTTCCCGTATCCGGGTTCCCTTCTTAGCATCTGTCTTAGCGCTAATCCAGCCTTGCATTTCAGTGTGCACAAGCTTGTTACGCCTTTCTTTTGCAACTTTAGGAAACACTGACTTCTCCTCAGTAAGCCACTGTTCACACATCTTTTGTTTCTTCTCCCAGTTTGATGCCATCTGACATTGGTAACCAAGCTCCACACTAATGTCTTCTACTTCCTGCTGAAGACTCATTGTAAACTTCTCAAGTTCATCATAGACATCAGTTTGAAGACAAAACAGCTGATTTTGCGTTTCCACTTCTAGGATTTCACTGTCTTGCTCTTCAACCGTGATCCAGCATGCAGGGTTCTCATACAGTTTCTCTTCCCTCTCTGACATCATTTTCAGGGTGGGTGTTAAAGTTAACACTTCGGTCTTTTTCATACAGACCCTTTCTTCAGCACGCTCACGACCTGATTTTCTCCTCTGTGAGCTGCTGTTCACATAGTTGCTGTGTCTTTCTTAGTTTGGACACAAGGTCCTTTTGGAGACCAAGCTTCACAGAAGCACCTTCTATCTCTTGCTGAAGATGTACTTTAATCTTCTCGAGCTTATCACAAGCAGCTGTCTTCTCTTCACACTGCTGCCTTGTAGTTTCTAATTCTCCTTGTATTTCTCTTTTCTGCTCTTCCACAGAATCCAGACACAAAGCACTCTTCTCCAGTCTATCTTCCAGATCCACCACCTCAGCCTGAAGTGTTGCAATCTGCTCTGATAGGTTTCTCTTAGCTTTTGTATCCTCCCCTACTTGCTTGAGGAGCACATTTTTCTCATCTTGCATAGCCTTCAGGTGTGCACTGAGACCAAGCTTCTGCTGCTTCTGTTCTTGCAGTAACTTCTGAGACTCTTCAGTCTGAGCTTCCAGCTTCTCCTGCAGCCTGCTCACCTGCTCAGACAATGCTGTCTGCACACTGTCACCTTTCGTTATCTTTATTTGTAGCTCTTGAAGCTGCATCTCTACTGTGTCTTTCTTGCATTCATATGCATACTTGTCTTCCAACAACCCCTTCACTCTTTGGGACAGCTCAAGACACTCATTTTCCAATGTTTATTTCACTTTTTCAAGTTGCTTCAACAGCTTGGACAGTTTCCCCACAGCTACAGCATGACTCCGTTCCAGCTCCTGGATTTGGGTTCCATGTACTTCAGCTTCCTCATCCAAGCTCATCTGTAGCTGGGACAACAGTCTCTCAAGCAGCACTTCCTGGTTTTCCTTGTGACCCAGTAAGTCTTCCAAGAACTCTGCTTGCTTTTTGGTCTGACTGCACGCAGCTTTCTGTATTTCCAGCTTTTCCTTGAGCTGACTTACTAGGCACTCCCAGTCACCATTTTTCTTTGCTAGCTGCATTTTCAACTCTGCAACCTGATTCTGCAAACCTGTAGTTTGATTACCTGCATCTGTAGAAGCTCTTTCTAACTTGCGACATGACATCCCCAACTCTTGGGTTTTCATTTGCAGTTTCTTACAGTCCTGTTCATACTGCGCAGCTTGTGCCTCCAGACATACTCTGCGGTCAGCCTCATCTCTGGCTACATCTCTGAGGTCTTGTATCTCTTCATGGGCTGATGAAAGATATCCCTTAAACTTTTCTTTCTTACTTCTCATCTCTTGTAAGCGCTGTTCATACTGAACATTCGTCTGTTGTAGCAACACTCGGCGATCAGCTTCCTCCTTAGCCAACCTCTCAAAATGCTCCTTCTCTTTTAAGAGAGCTGCACTTTTTGTTTTCAGCTGCTCCACCTCTTGAAGACTACTTTCTTTTTCAAACTGTGTTTTCAACTTTTCACACTTAGGGGCTTGTTCTCCCAACACAGCCGTGTGATCCGTTTCAGTTTCTCGTATAAGGGGCTCATTCCCTGTAGTCTTGAGTGAATCTGTCAGTGCAGCCAACTGCTTGATTGGGAGTTGCCTTTCCTCCCGCTGCTGAACCATGGTCTCCTGTTGCTGCATCGTCTCTTGCACGGCTAAACGGTTGGCTTCCGCCAGGAGAGCATTGGTCTCGGCCTGAGCTCTCATGGCCTCCTCATAGACCTTTTGCTGGGTCGCCGTCATTTGTTGCTGCTGAGCAAACGTTTGTTGTTGCTGCATGTTCATTTGTTGCTGCTGAGCAAACGTTTGTTGCTGCTGCATGTTCATTTGTTGCTGCTGCACGTTCATTTGCACCAGCTGCTTTATCAGTTCTTCCATCTTGGCTGTATCTGGTTGCTGCGCTGTTGCAGATTCCACCCGGGACATGGGGTTATGGCACGCTCAGACAATCTCTCTTTGGGCAGTTGCCCTTAGCAACGGTTCTCCAGTTGCTGCAGCAAAATGTCCATTAATTGGTGTTCGTCTCTTTAAGACCGCTGCCCGCATCCAAACACTATATGTGAGGGATTAGCGTATAGGGGCAGTAGCAGCGTAGGCATCCGCAGCCAGAGACAGTGACACCGGGCAACAACGTTCTTTAGTCCAGGCTTTGCTTGGGTTTATTGCAGCAGAAACACAAATAAAACAGGCCTTGACTTCAGGCCAACATAAAATAATCACCTGCTCGTCTGAGCGCTTACTACACAAGAGTCCGGCCCTGACTACTCACTTCCAAAATGTCACATAGCCAGTCCGGTCCTCAGACCTGTGGAGGTCTCACCACACCCTCCTGGGTGTTGAGGTTAGGGGCATCACCCTGTCAACCTCGCCTTTTGGCTCTCTCAGCCCACATGCTGGGCTAGCCGGGCTCCTTGCTCCACAGAGCCCTCTCTCTGGCTCTCAGCCAGACGCTCTCTCTCTGGCTCTCAGCCAGACGCTCTCTCTCTGGCTCTCAGCCAGACGCTTTCTGTCCATCTCTAACCTGCAGGCCCAGGCTTTATAAGGCCTGGTACCAGCCCCAGCTGGTACGTGGGAGTGGCCATCCCACCCTTCACTTTGACCACTCCCGGAAAGCCGGCCCGGATTATGCGGCTTGGAGCCACTTACCAAGCTACAGCGTGTCAGTAACATAGCGTTACTGACACAGAAATGCTGGCTTCCTCCACCAAGCCCAGGCCGCTCGGTGGCACGTATCCACCCTCCAGCACTTTGTCAGTCACTGTCTTACAGTGTGTGTGTGTATATATATATATATATTTATACACACACACAAATATATATTTGTGTGTATATATGCGTGTACACACATATATATTGTATACGTGTGTACGAGTATACGCATACACATGTGCGTGTATACGCGTATTCATGCGTGTGCGTGTATACGTGTATTCGTGTGTATACACACGAATACGCGCATGCATTCGTGTGTATACACACGAATACGCATATGCACGGACGGACACACGCGTGTATGTGTATACTCGTACACACGTATACAATATATATGTGTGTACACGCATATATACACACACACAAATATATATTTAGGTAAAAAAAAACTATTTCTTCTAAAACAGCATCGCTGTAGAAAGTGAATTGCAGGCATTACAGTACTTTCTGCAGAGACACTTCAGCACTGGACAGCTCCCTGCTATAACGAAGCCTGGATTCCTTGTGCAGGGGAAAGAATCAGAACTGGACGGCTCCCTCCTCCCGACTAGAGACCTGCAAAGCTATCTACAGCCAAAAGTGTATTGAAATATGTATATGGGTGTATATATACACACATATGTGTATACACACACGTGTATATGTATATATATATATATATATATATATACACACACACACACGTGTATATATATATATATATATATATATATATATATATATATATATATATATATATATATATATATATATATATATATATATATATATATATACACACATATATATGAATATTATTATTGTTGAGACGGTAAAAAATAACCCTTTTTTCAATAAAAATTTTATTTCAGTATATATCATTAACATTTAAAAAACATTAAAGCATGAAAACAAAAATGCAGAAAATAAAAAATACTATAAGTTCAATTGAAAGTCCAAATGGCTTTCCGTCAGGTCCATGTAAAATTGGAAACCCGTGTACTTTCCTTGCGGATCCGGGTAAACTGTCCGGATTGCTTGGATTACACAGGATGGTATGGGGATTCTTCTGTTTTTCCCCAGGAATCCGTGTATCCAAGCTGTATATGAACGATACGCGTCTATGCGCATAACCATAAGAAGAAAAGGAAAAAAAAACTTATTACGTTTTTAAATAAATACATTAAAAGTACAATAAAAAGGATGAAGCATTGATAATATCTTATCTTTTTCCATGTTGCCTTTTTCACCAAAGAAATTTTTTTTTTCTAAATAAACAGTTTTTTTAACAAATAATACTTGCAGTCATGTGTGATTTAAAATAAAATTCTAATAAATACCTATTGCTTGTAATGTCATAATGTCTCATGGTGAACAGTGCAGAGAATCTTATTGCGTGTTCCAGATTTTCACGCACAAGCGCATACTGTGCAAATAACGTATGCTTGGTAATACATATGCAGTCTTCAGGCAAAACCTGGAGGACAACGTCGTGCTCTCTGCAGCAGACACACTCTGCCACTGTGGGCATGCTAATGCACTGCCCGCAGTGACACCACTCAGTATTCGCAAGCCTGCCATTAGGATCTTGAGTGGATCCTGACGCACCCTCTTCTGGTTCTCCCTGCGGATCATTCGGAAAGCACGGGATACTGCTGATGTCCGCCTGAGCAAATAGGGAGTCTGCCAGTTGTTGTTGAACCTAAGAAGGGATTACATATGAAGAATACTGTATAATTTTATTTTTAGAAAAGAAAGGGATACATTTATAATTGTATGGTATAGTGGAAGGCGGCCTGATCATCCTTATAAAGCAGGGCAGAGGTTCCTGTATGTATATGTACATACATACACAGACGTACATTAGTGTTTGTATACATATACGGACGTACGTTAGTGTTTGTATGCATAAACACGTACACACGTGCGTATATATATGCACACACACGTAAGAACGTGTGACTGTATATACACATACGCACACACACACGTGTGCATTTGTATATAGATGCACATGAACATTTGCCTCTGTATGTATATACACATACACCCGTATGTGCATGTACATACACAAACACACGTACGTACGTGTGCGTGTATGTATATGCACACCACGTACGTGTGGGAGTGTATGTATATGCACACCCCGTATGTGTGCGAGTGTATGTATATGCACAAACACAAACTAAATGTATTGAAATCATTCATTGTAAAGGCCAGATGCAAAGTTGCGGTTATGGCTGACTTTGTTGCTGACTAGTAGTTGTTGCACCTAAGGATTGAAACGCTCAACTTTTGGCCTACGTTTTTAGTGAAAACTAGAGATGAGCGAGCCTACTCGGGCACACCCTTTTTTCGGCCGCGTAACGCGAGTTTATAGTACTTCCGGACTCTGGGTAAAAAAATTCGGCTGGCCCCGTGGGTGAGTGGGGGGTTGCAGCGGGGAGTGGGAAAAGGAGAGAGGGCTCCCCCGATGTTCACCGCTGATACACCCCGGTCCATCAAACCACCCGTCACCCCCAGAATCTTTTCACCCGAGTACGGAAGTACTCGAAAATCGCGTTGCTCGATCGAGTAATTACTCGAAACGAGTAGGTTCTTTCATCTGTATTACAAAACCAACAGAATTTTTCAAATTTTAACACCTACCTCAGAATACTGCCGCCTTTCTGGGACATCCTCATATTCGTCAGAATCCGAAATGTATTCCTGCAAAAAAAAACATCAACATTAGTATCATTATGTTTTTCAGCATCGTTTGCTGCAAAGCCTTATTACTAAACAAATTCTATTTACAGCAAAGTCTTACCTCTCCAATAGATTCAGATGAAGATTCAATTTCAAATTCAAGCTCTTCCTCATGGTGTGACATGGTGGCGTGCGATTTTGACTAAATAAACAAAATCAAAGTACAAAAAATTATGGCAGTACTATAACAGTTATAGAAAATGTAACTATTTCCCATTCCCATCTTACATATGTATATTGTAGGCATATGCAGATTGAAGGCACATTGTAGGCAGATTGTATGCACATTGGAGGCAGATTGGAGGCACATTGGAGGTAGATTGGAGGCAGATTGTTGGATTGATTACAGACAGATTACAAACAGTAAGTATGCAGATTACAGGGCAGCGGGTATGTTATCCCCCCCCCCCCCAGCACACACACATAGGGCAGCGGGTATGTTATCCCCCACCACCCAACACACACACATAGGGCAGCGGGTATGTTATCCCCCCCAACACACACACATAGGGCAGCGGGTATGTTATCCCCCCCCCCAACACACACACATAGGGCAGCGGGTATGTTATCCCTCCCAGAACACACACATAGGGCAGCGGGTATGTTATTCCCCCCCCCAACACACACACACACAGGGCAGAGGGTATGTTATCATCCCCCTCCCCCCCAACACACACACGGCAGCAGAGCGCTGCTGAAGGGGCCGCTTCCACACAGCAGGTGAGTGTGAGAGCACAGCTGAAGGGCCCGCGATTGTTCCTGTCTCAAGTTCCCGGCGGTGCCGCGGCCCGGCAGTATGCACCAAATGAGGACCGCTGGTGGTGGACCCCTGACATAGAGGGCTGGATGGAGGGGAGCGGGTGTTCTTACCTTGGCTTCTTTGTGGATAATGGCACTGTGAAACATGTGTTGGCTGTATCCTCCCCTGCCCGGCCTCTCAAATCGCTCCATCTCCCCACTGCTCGTCGTGCCGTCCAGCCAATCGGGTGGCTGGAATAGGCATTGCAAGCAGGAGAGTTCCCCACCTCCAGCGATGACATCATAAACAGAATCACGTGACCGGCGTCTCGGGAGCGCGCACGTCGGGCTACAGCAAGCGCAGTGCACCATGGGAGAAACCCGCGGTGCACCTTGGGAAAAGAAATGGCGGCCATCTTTAGGAAACTCTTTATAAGTTGCTGAAACACAAGAACTGTGAGTACAAACCAGCTTTAAAACCCATTTACACGTGTGCATAGTAATGTATGCTTAAGAAGGGGGACTGGGCAATAAAAAAATTTCACTCTAGCCTCGAGACAACCCCTTTAACACACAGCTAGCGCACTTGATAATAGCAAACCACCTAATTTATAAAAAGAAGAGCTTAAGAAAAGGGACATCATACACAAACTTATGACAACAAAGCAGCCGTTACAGGTAATGTGATGTGTAACAGACATTGTGTGCGTCTGAGCTAAAGAAAGGTCATTGTAGTAATGTAATGCTATAACGAACTTCACAGGCGGAAAACTCTGTAATGCAAGATTTTAGCCAAAATTTCTCAAATTTATTGTATGATGATGTTCTGCGCTGAACTGCCTATGGCTGGCGTCACCGAACTGCCGCCTGCTGCCATTCTACAGCACCTTCGTGAGTTTGAAAGTAATTGGTCAGCTGGTCCCGGATATGCAGGGCCACCGATGCTGGACGGTCATGCCTTGCTGCCTGTCCGCCAAATGCATTATGTAGGGGGCACAGGGGGATTTCTTCATCACTAGGACCTTGCTCAATTATACAATAATTATGCAGTACAAGGTAGGCCTTTATCACCCCAACTGCACGCTCAGGGTTCAAGCACAGCATCGTTTCCAAGACACGCCAACGTGCAACCATAATTCCAAAGGCCCACACAACGTATCTCCTCGCCCTAGATAATCTGGCGTTGAAAATCCTGCAAGCATTTGTTAACTGTCGTCGAGGGTAAGGCCGCATCACTTGCGGGGACAGGGCAAAACCCTCATCTGCCACTAGGACATAGGGAATTGGTGGACCATCGCATCCAGGAATGCGCTGTGCTGGAGGAACATATAAGGTGCCTTCTTGCAGCCGTTGACCAATGCGGGAGCCCAGAAATGCACAAGAATCTGCCGTACTGCCGTAAGCCCCAACATCCACTAATACAAATTTGTAGTCGGTGTCCGCGATAGCCAGCAAAATCACCGAAAAATAATTTTTATAATTAAAAAAGTGGCTGCCTGAATTGGGGGGCTTACGCAAACGCTCATGCTTGCTGTCTAGTGCACCTATGCAGTTAGGGAAAGCTGCACCGGCCTTAAACTCATCGGCCACATGCAGCCAATGCCCCACTGTCGGGGTAGGCATTACTTCATGGCATAACACACGCCACAGTGCGGCACAGGTGCGATGTACTACAGTTGCCACAGTGGTATGTCCAAAGCGAAATTGAAAGTGGAGGGTTGAAAACGAGTCTCCTGTAGCCAAGAATCTACAGGAGAAGAAAGAGAAGGAGAATTAAACATTGCGAGTTTGCAAAAAGCATTGTAATGTGCTAAGTGATTACCTAACATCATTTGCAAGCAATTAAAATAGTGTACAGGTGGCATTACACTCCTGAGTATATATGGAGATGTTTGGACGTTATGACCCACATAAAGTGTCGTCCACTTGCTATCAGGAACACCCTATATGCATTTAAACATTTAGAAGAAAAAAAAAAAAGTTCAACAACAGGAAAAAAAAAAAAGAATGTTGCTGTGACTCGTTCTGCTGCCACAGTACATACGCCCGCATGTTATGACAGTGTTTCAGGTGTGGTTGCCCTTTGGTTTCACATATGCGAATAGTTACAAAAAAAAAATTATACGATAATAGTTATACATGTCAACTCCCAAAAAAGGGTTGCAAATGCAATGACTACCCAAACGCAAACAATTTCGAATTTACTGTATTAACAGTGTCAAGGCTTTAAAAAAAACATTCACCATTAAAACATCTCTTAATTGCAGTATTTGTTTAAAAACCATAACCAAAAAAAAGGGGAACATTTAGCCATAAGGGCACCAAGCAACACAAAAGAGCTTTAAAACATTTACCGATTATAAGCACGTACCTCAGTGTTACAAGCAGGCGTTCCTCAGCAGAAACACACTTTTGCATTCTTGTGTCGACATACGTAATTTGTGGGCGCAACTATTCATTGCAAATAGTGCAGAGGGGCGGAGAGGAGGCAGAGAGGGGGCGGGAGCTCAGCTCCTGCTCCTGGCTCTTCCATCCCCCCCCCCCCACCTGCACACGAGGACAACGTATATCTGCTCGGAGTGAAAACCGAGCCGCTATATGTTCGTCTGAATGCAGCCCCCAAGTGTAAAAAACGCTGCGATAAAAAATCGCAGGACAATCACAATACATAGAGCTTTGCGATGCGAGTTTAGTAGCAGAAAAATCGCAACGCAATAGCACAAAAATTGCAACTTTTTAACTGCGATATTGCAGCGTTTTTATTTATACACTATCGCCCTCACAAGTGGCGAGGAACCCTTACAGTCTGCTCCACAGGATACAGATTCTGAAGAAACTGTTTCTTTGGCCGCCTGCAGATGGCCCAGTCGAATCCTGTTACGAGAATTCTAGCAGCGGGATGCCGTCCCGTGCCCCTGCAGAGGCCTGCAGCTCACACACTCCCGGCGTCTTCCATCTCCTGCCATGCCAACGCATGCACATAGCGGAGTTGGCCCGTCACCGCTGACATTTCTGTGTGGGCCTCTGCGAGACTCGCACAGAAATAGAACATTGCAAAATGTAATCCTATGCACACAGGCGCGATTTGCATGAAAACATACGTGAAAAACAAATAGCGGCTGTGTGCATAGGATTGTGTTTTGCAATGCAATCCTATGCATGCGGGCACGGGCAGAAATTCTGCAGGAAATCTCGCTGCAGAATTTCCGCCCGCGTGCAGGGGGCCTAAGTGTGATCCGCAGGCTTACTACTGAAAGTCTAGTTCAGACTCTGAAGTGGATGCAAACTTTTCACTAAAGTGAAGGACGTCCGGAAGACAACATGATGATGTGACATTACCAAGTCTTGCGGAAACAAACATTGATGGAGGTGGGTCACAGAATGTTCCCAAATGTCAAGCTATTCTTCAGCTAAACTTATTATGAGTAGTTTACCACTAGAGATGAGCGAACGTACTCGTCCGAGCATGATGCTCGTTCGAGTATTAGCGTGTTCGAGATGCTCGTTATTCGAAACGAGCACCACGCGATGTTCGAGTTACTTTCACTTTCGTCTCTGAGACGTTAGTGCGCTTTTCTGGCCAATAGAAAGACAGGGAAGGCATTACAACTTCCCGCTGCAACGTTCAAGCCTTATACCACCCCCCTGCAGTGAGTGGCTGGCGAGATCAGGTGTTACCCGAGTATATAAATCGGTCCCTCCCGCGGCTCGCCACAGATGCATTCTGACATTGTTCAGAGAAAGTGCTGTCTTGCTGGAGTTGCTATAGGGAGAGTGTTAGGAGTTATTTTAGGCTTCAAGAACCCCAACGGTCCTTCTTAGGGCCACATCTGACCGTGTGCAGTACTGTTGAGGCTGCTTTTTGCAGTGTTGCACTTTTTTTTTTGTATATCGGCCGTGCAGAGCATTGCGTCCTCAGTCTGCAGTAATTTTACATAGTCCAGGGCCAGTAGTGGTGAGGCAGGGAAGGAAGACATATACAGTCTATATAGGCAGTGGGCTTTTCCAAAAAAATTTGGGAAAAAAAATCTATTTGGGCTGCCTGTGACCGTCCTGAGTGTACTGCGTCTCTGCTGGGGGTAGTTGTCCTAATTCATACGCAGCCAGCTAAGTGTTACAGCAGGCTTGCGCAAAATTCTTTCCTGGCTTTGCGTTGCCCATCACATCACCGCTGTATTCCTGTCCAGAGTGAAACAGTCTGCAGTAATTTTACATAGTCCAGGGCCAGTAGTGGTGGTGAGGCAGGGACAGAAGACATATACAGTCTATATAGGCAGTGGGCTTTCCCAAAAATATTTGGGAAAAAAAATCTATTTGGGCTGCCTGTGACAGTCCTGAGTGTACTGCATCTCTGCTGGGGTTAGTTGTCCTAATTCATACGCAGCCAGCTATGTGTTACAGCAGGCTTGCGCAAAATTCTTTCCTGGCTCTGCGTTGCCTGTCACATCACCGCTGTATTCCTGTCCAGAGTGAAACAGTCTGCAGTAATTTTACATAGTCCAGGGCCAGTAGTGGTGGTGAGGCAGGGACAGAAGACATATACAGTCTATATAGGCAGTGGGCTTTCCCAAAAAAATTTGGGAAAAAAAATCTATTTGGGCTGCCTGTGACCGTCCTCAGTGTACTGCGTCTCTGTTGGGGGTAGTTGTTCTAATTCATACGCAGCCAGCTAAGTGTTACAGCAGGCTTGCTCAAAATTCTTTCCTGGCTCTGCTGTGCGTTCCGTAAGCAAAGTCAGCCTCCAACCACAGGCCAATAAGCGGCACATTTAATTATAGCGTTCTGTTTCTGCACTACTGGTAATACACCATGCTGAGGGGTAGGGGTAGGCCTAGAGGACGTGGACATGGGCTGGCGCGAGGACGCGGAGGCCCAAGTCAGGGTGTGGGCACAAGCCGAGCTCCTGATCCAGGTGTATCGCAGCCGACTGCTGCTGGATTAGGAGAGAGGCACGTTTCTGGCGTCCCCACATTCATCTCACAATTAATAGGTCCACGCGGTAGACCTTTATTAGAAAATGAGCAGTGTGAGCAGGTCCTGTCATGGATGGCATAAAATGCATCCAGCAATCTATCAACCACCCAGACTTCTGCGCCGTCCACTGCTGCAACTCAGAATCCTCTGGCTGCTGCTCCTCCTTCCTCCCAGCCTCCTCACTCCATTACAATGACACATTCTGAGGAGCAGGCAGACTCCCAGGAGCTGTTCTCGGGCCCCTGCCCAGAATGGGCAGCAATGGTTCTGAATCCTCTCCCACTGGAGGAGTTTGTCGTGACCTATGTCCAACCTTTGGAAAGTTTCCAACTGTCTTAAGAGCTTTCAGTGGGTGAGGAGGACGATGACAATGAGACACAGTTGTCTATCACTCAGGTAGTAGTAATTGGAGTAAGTCCAAGGGAGGAGCGCACAGAGGATTCGGAGGAAGAGCAGCAGAACGATGAGGTTACTGACCCCACCTGGTTTGCTACGCCTACAGAGGACAGGTCTTCAGAGGGGGAGGCAAGGGCAGCAGCAGGGCAGGTTGGAAGAGGCAGTGCGGTGGCCAGGGGTAGAGGCAGCGCCAGACCAAATAATCCACCAACTGTTTCCCAAAGCACCCCCTCGTGCCATGCCACCCTGCAGAAGCCGAGGTGCTCAAAGGTCTGGCAGTTTTTCACTGAGAGTGCAGACGACCGACAAACAGTGGTGTGCAACCTTTGTCGCACCAAGATCAGCCGGGGAGCCACCACCACCAGCCTCACCACCACCAGCATGCGCAGACATATAATGGCCAAGCACCCCACAAGGTGGGACGAAGGCCGTTCACCGCCTCCGGTTTGCACCGCTGCCTCTTCCCATGTGCCCCAACCTGCCACTGAGATCCAACCCGCCTCTCAGGACACAGGCACTACCGTCTCCCGGCCTGCACCCACACCCTCACTTCCGCTGTCCTCGGCCCCATCCACCCATATCTCTCAGCGCACCATCCAGCCGTCGCTAGCGCAAGTGTTGGAGCGCAAGCGCAAGTACGCCGCCACGCACCCGCACGCTCAAGCGTTAAGCGTGCACATAGCCAAATTTATCAGCCTGGAGATGCTGCCGTATAGGGTTGTGGAAACGGAGGCTTTCAAAGGTATGATGGCGGCGGCGGCCCCGCGCTACTCAGTTCCCAGTCGCCACTACTTTTACCGATGTGCCGTCCCAGCCCTGCATGACCACGTCTCCCGCAACATTGTACGCGCCCTCACCAACGCGGTTACTGCCAAGGTCCACTTAACAACGGACACGTGGATAAGCACAGGCGGGCAGGGCCACTATATCTCCCTGACGGCACATTGGGTGAATTTAGTGGAGGCTGGGACAGAGTCAGAGCCTGGGAACACTCACCTCCTACCCACCCCCAGAATTGCGGGCCCCAGCTCGGTTGTGGTATCTGCGGCGGTGTATGCTTCCTCCACTAAACCACCCTCTTCCTCCTCCTCCTCCGTAACCTCTGTCTCGCAATCAAGATGTGTCAGCCGCAGCACGTCAGCAGCAGTCGGTGTCGCGGGGCGTGGCAGCACAGTGGTGGGCAAGCGTCAGCAGGCCGTGCTGAAACTACTCAGCTTAGGAGATAAGAGGCACACGGCCCACGAACTGCTGCAGGGTCTGACAGAGCAGACCAACCGCTGGCTTGCGTCGCTGAGCCTCCAACCGGGCATGGTCGTGTGTGACAACGGCCTTAACCTGGTGGCGGCTCTGCAGCTCAGCAGTCTCGCGCACGTGCCATGTCTGGCCCATGTCTTTAATTTGGTGGTTCAGCGCTTTCTGAAAAGCTACCCATGCTTGTCAGACCTGCTCGTAAAGGTGCGCCGGCTCTGCGCACATTTCCGCAAGTCCCACACGGACGCTGCCACCCTGCGCACCCTGCAACATCGGTTTCATCTGCCAGTGCACCGACTGCTGTGCGACGTGCCCACACGGTGGAACTCCACATGTTGGCCAGGCTCTATGAGCAGCGTAGAGCTATAGTGGAATACCAACTCCAACATGGGCGGCGCAGAGGGAGTCAGCCTCCTCAATTCTTTACAGAAGAGTGGGCCTGGTTGGCAGACATCTGCCAGGTCCTTGGAAACTTTGAGGAGTCTACCCAGATGGTGAGCGGCGATGCTGCAATCATTAGCGTCACCATTCCTCTGCTATGCCTCTTGAGAAGTTCCCTGCAAAGCATAAAGGCACATGCTTTGCGCTCGGAAACAGAGCCGGGGGAAGACAGTATGTCGCTGGATAGTCAGAGCACCCTCCTGTCTATATCTCAGTGCATTGAGGAGGAGGAGGAGGAGCATGAGGAGGATGAGGAGGAGGGGGAAGAGACAGCTTGGCCCACTGCTGAGGGTACCCATGCTGCTTGCCTGTCATCCTTTCAGCGTGTATGGCCTGAGGAGGAGGAGGATCCTGAAAGTGATCTTCCTAGTGAGGACAGCCATGTGCTGCGTACAGGTACTCTGGCACACATGGCGGACTTCATGTTAGGATGCCTTTCTCGTGACCCTCGCGTTACACGCATTCTGGCCACTACGGATTACTGGGTGTACACACTGCTCGACCCACGGTATAAGGAGAACCTTTCCACTCTCATACCCGAAGAGGAAAGGGGTTCGAGAGTGATGCTATACCACAGGACCTTGGCGGACAAGCTGATGGTAAAATTCCCATCCGACAGCGCTAGTGGCAGAAGGCGCAGTTCCGAGGGCCAGGTAGCAGGGGAGGCGCGGAGATCAAGCAGCATGTAAAGCACAGGCAGGGGAACACTCTCTAAGGCCTTTGACAGCTTTCTGGCTCCTCAGCAAGACTGTGTCACCGCTCCCCAGTCAAGGCTGAGTCGGCGGGAGCACTGTAAAAGGATGGTGAGGGAGTACGTAGCCAATCACACGACCATCCTCCGTTACGCCTCTGCCCCCTACAACTACTGGGTGTCGAAGCTGGACACGTGGCCTGAACTCGCGCTGTATGCCCTGGAGGTGCTTGCTTGTCCTGTGGCTTGCGTCTTGTCAGAGAGGGTATTTAGTGCGGCTGGGGGAATCATCACAGATAAGCGTACCCGCCTGTCAACCGACAGTGCCGACAGGCTTACACTTCAAATATGAACAAAGCCTGGATTTCCCCAGACTTCTCTTCTCCACCAGCGGACAGCAGCGATACCTAAACAATACGTAGGCTGCACCCGCGGATGGAAGCATTGTTCTCTATCACCATAAAAAACGTTGACCTTTTAGCTTAATCAATCTGTGTATAATATTCATCCTCCTCCTCCTGCTCCTCCTCCTGAAACCTCACGTAATCACGCCGAATGGGCAATTTTTCTTAGGCCCACAAGGCTCAGTCATATAATTTTTGTAAACAATTTTTATACGTTTCAATGCTCATTAAAGCGTTGAAACTTGCACCTCAACCAATTTTTATTTTAACTGGGCTGCCTCCAGGCCTAGTAACAAATTAAGCCACATTAACCAAAGCGATTAATGGGTTTCACCTGCCCTCTTGGTTGGGCATGGGCAATTTTTCTGATGTACATTAGTACTGTTGGTACACCAATTTTTGGGGGCCCTCGCCTACAGTGTAATTCAATTAATTTTTTGCCCACCTGCATTAAAGCTGACGTTACATCAGCTGTGCTGGGCACTGCAATGGGATATATTTATGTACCGCCGGTGGGTTCCAGGGAGCCACCCATGCTGTCAGTCCACACGGAGTTGTAACTGCATGTGTCCACTTCTAAAGAACCCCAGTCTTACTGGGGCATGCAGTGTGGGCCGAAGACCACCTGCATTAAACATGACAATACCTCAGCTGTGATGGGCAATGCAATATGATATATTTATGTACCGCCGGTGGCTTCCTGGCACCCACCCATGCTGTGGGTCCACAGGGACTTCACAATAGGGAGTTGTACCTGCCTATGTCTGTGAATTAAAAACCCCGGCCATATAGATAGCATTTCTTGTTTTGTAATTTATCAACTCATGGTTCTCGTATCTCTTATTAGTCGATGCACTTGTAAAATGATCACTCTTCAAAATATACTGGCAAGCTCTGCAATCGGAGCAAGGGGACATCCCTTTGATCGTATCATATTTGGATCCCCTGTGATGTAGAACGGCATTCAGCTCTAGCAGTGAACTATATATAACTAGTATTGATACATCATGCACCTTTGAAAAATCATAGAGAATCAGTAGTGATTTCCAATTTTAACATGTAGCCCCTCGCCTGCCCTATCCATTGCTGTGTCGTTCCCATCACTTTCTTGAATTGCCCCGATTTTCACAAATGGAAACCTTAGCGAGCATTGGCGATATACAAAAATGCTCCGGTCGCCCATTGACTTCAATGGGGTTCGTTATTCGAAACAAACCTTCGAGCATCGCGAAACTTTGTCCCGAGTAACGAGCACCCGAGCATTTTGGTGCTCGCTCATCTCTATTTACCACCCATTAATCTGTATGTGCTCGCTGTGTCTCCAATAGTAGAGGAGGAAAATAATGCCTTTGGTTCAAACAGTTTATAAAATATGTTGCAAACAACCATCTCCTCCGAAACCTACCCCACCTTAACCGCTCCAAGAGATGATACATTTTGCTGCTCAAACCTTGAAAAAGTGATGGCTCAGTGAGCGACAGAGAGTCAGAATGCTGCAAACTGTTTGAAGATCTGCACTCGGGAAGCCATAGTCACGTTAGAGAACTATCCCACATTGACTGCACTTGTGGGTTTGAATCTCCTTCATTAAATGCCAAGCAACTTGGGACTGTTCCATCAAACTAAGAAGCATTCAAAAGACATATAAAGGCAATATGATTAGTGCGTATGTGGAAACGGCCATATTGGAAAGTTCTGAGAGAGCCAACCAAAGTGCGGCACACGTTCTCTGGGTAAGGCCCTCATTTCTGATGCTGTACTTATGATATATATAGTTCACTATTGATAGTATCTCATATAATGATATTTGCTTTACATTAGAGCACACTCTCAGTATTTGCTTACACAGTATACTCTCTGTAGGTTCTCCCCTATTACTAACAATGTGTATATAGGGGGTATGTTCTTCTCATTGTATGTTCCCTATATGTGCCAGAATTTGCCTCCTCAACCGTTGAGATGTTTTACCAACATAATCTCTAGGGAACTACTTATTGCCATATAGATAGCATTTCTTGTTTTGTAATTTATCAACTCATGGTTCTCATATCTCTTATTAGTCGATGCACTTGTAAAATGATCACTCTTCAAAATATACTGGCAAGCTCTGCAATCGAAGCAAGGGGACATCCCTTTGATCGTATCATATTTGGATCCCCTGTGATGTAGAACGGCATTCAGCTCTAGCAGTGAACTATATATAACTAGTAGAGATGAGCGAACACCAAAATGTTCGGGTGTTCGTTGTTCGGAACGAACTTCCCGCGATGTTCGAGGGTTCGTTTCGAACAACGAACCCCATTGAAGTCAATGGGCGACCAGAGCATTTTTGTATTTCGCCGATGCTCGCTAAGGTTTTCATGTGTGAAAATCTGGGCAATTCAAGAAAGTGATGGGAACGACACAGAAACGGATAGGGCAGGCAAGGGGCTACATGTTGGGCTGCATCTCAAGTTCACAGGTCCCACTATTAAGCCACAATACCGGCAAGAGTGGGCCCCCCCCCCTCCCAAAAACTTTTACTTCTGAAAAGCCCTCATTAGCATGGCATACCTTTGCTAAGCACCACACTACCTCCAACAAAGCACAATCACTGCCTGCATGACACTCCACTGACACTTCTCCTGGGTTACATGCTAGCCCAACCGCCCCCCCTCCCCCCCACAGCGCACACCAAAGTGTCCCTGCGCAGCCTTCAGCTGCCCTCATGCCACACCACGCTCATGTGTATTTAGAATTGCGTCTGCCATGACGAGGGACCGCAGGCACACACTGCAGAGGTTGGCACGGCTAGGCAGTGACCCTCTTTAAAAGTGGCGGGGCGATAGCCCACAATGCTGTACAGAAGCAATGAGAAATAGAATCCTGTGCCACCGCCATCAGGAGCTGCACACGTGGGCATAGCAATGGGGAACCTATGTGCCACACACTATTCATTCTGTCAAGGTGTCTGCATGCCCCAGTCTGACCGGGCTTTTTAATTCATAGACACAGGCAGGTACAACTCCCTATTGTGAAGTCCCTGTGGACCCACAGCATGGGTGGGTGCCAGGAAGCCACCGGCGGTAAATAGAAATATCCCATTGCATTGCCCAACACAGCTGAGGTAGTAATGTCGTGCTTAATGCAGGTGGGCTTCGGCCCACACTGCATGCCCCAGTCTGACTGGGGTTCTTTTCAAGTGTACAGATGTAGTAAAAACTCCGTGTGCACCTACAGCATGGGTGGCTCCCTGGAACCCACCGGCGGTACATAGAAATATCCCATTGCATTGCCCAACACAGCTGAGGTAGTAATGTCGTGCTTAATGCAGTTGGGCTTCGGCCCACACTGCATGCCCCAGTCAGACTGGGGTTCTTTTCAAGTGTACAGATGTAGTAAAAACTCTGTGTGCACCTACAGCATGGGTGGGTGCCAGGAAGCCACCGGCGGTACATAGAAATATCCCATTGCATTGCCCAACACAGCTGAGGTAGTAATGTCGTGCTTAATGCAGGTGGGCTTCGGCCCACACTGCATGCCCCAGTCAGACTGGGGTTCTTTTCAAGTGTACAGATGTAGTAAAAACTCTGTGTGCACCTACAGCATGGGTGGCTCCCTGGAACCCACCGGCGGTACATAGAAATATCCCATTGCATTGCCCAACACAGCTGAGGTAGTAATGTCGCGCTTAATGCAGGTGGGCTAAAAATTTATTTGATTACACTGTAGGCGAGGGCCCACAAAAATTGCTGTATCAACAGTACTAATGTACATCAGAAAAATTGGCCATGGCCAGCCAAGAGGGCAGGTGAAACCCATTAATCGCTTTGGTTAATGTGGCTTAAGTGGTAACTAGGCCTGGAGGCAGCCCAGTGTAACGAAAAATTGGTTTAAGTTAAAGTTCCAATGCTTTTAAGCGCATTGAAACTTATAAAAATTGTTCAGAAAAATTATTTGAGTGAGCCTTGTGGCCCTAAGAAAAATTGCCCGTTCAGCGTGATTACGTGAGGTTTCAGGAGGAGGAGCAGGAGGAGGAGGAGGAATATTAGACACAGATTGATGAAGCAGAAATGTCCCCGTTTTGGATGGTGAGAGAGAACGTAGCTTCCATCCGCGGGTGCAGCCTACGTATTGCTTACGTATCGCTGCTGTCCGCTGGTGGAGAACAGAAGTCTGGGGAAATCCAGGCTTTGTTCATCTTGATGAGTGTTAGCCTGTCGGCACTGTCGGTTGACAAGCGGCTACGCTTATCTGTGATGATTCCCCCAGCTGCACTAAACACCCTCTCCGACAAGACGCTAGCCACAGGACAAGCAAGCACCTCCAGGGCATACAGCGCTAGTTCAGGCCACGTGTCCAGCTTCGACACCCAGTAGTTGTAGGTGGCAGAGGCGTCACGGAGGACGGTCGTGCGATCCGCTACGTACTCCCTCACCATCCTTTTACAGTGCTCCCGCCGACTCAGCCTTGACTGGGGAGCGGTGACACAGTCTTGGTGGGGAGCCATAAAGCTGTCCAGGCCCTTAAAGACTGTTGCACTGCCTGGGATGTACATGCTGCTCGATCGACGCACATCCCCTGCTACCTTGCCCTCGGTACTGCGCCTTCTGCCACTAGCGCTGTCGGCTGGGAATTTTACCATCAGCTTGTCCGCAAGGGTCCTGTAGTATAGCAACACTCTCGAACCCCTTTCCTCTTCGGGAATCAGAGTGGGCAGGTTCTCCTTATACCGTGGATCGAGCAGTGTGTACACCCAGTAATCCGTCGTGGCCAGAATGCGTGCAACGCGAGGGTCACGAGAAAGGCATCCTAACATGAAGTCAGCCATGTGTGCCAGGGTACCTGTACGCAACACATGGTTGTCTTCACTACAAAGATCACTTTCAGGATCCTCCTCCTCCTCCTCCTCAGGCCATACACACTGAAAGGATGACAGGCAATCAGCCGGTGTACCGTCAGCAGCGGGCCAAGCTGTCTCTTCCCCCTCCTCCTCATCCTCCTCATGCTCCTCCTCCTCCTCCTCTACGCGCTGAGAAATAGACAGGAGGGTGCCCTGACTATCCAGTGGCATACTGTCTTCCCCCGCCCCCGTTTCCGAGCGCAAAGCAGCTGCCTTTATGGTTTGCAGGGAATTTCTCAAGATGCATAGCAGAGGAATGGTGACGCTAATGATTGTAGCATCGCCGCTCACCACCTGGGTAGACTCCTCAAAATTACCAAGGACATGGCAGATGTCTGCCAACCAGGCCCACTCTTCTGAAAGTAATTGAGGAGGCTGACTCCCACTGCGCCGCCCATGTTGGAGTTGGTATTCGACTATAGCTCTACGCTGTTCATAGAGCCTGGCCAACATGTGGCGCGTAGAGTTCCACCGTGTGGGCACGTCGCACAGCAGTCGGTGCACTGGCAGCTTAAAGTGATGTTGCAGGGTGCGCAGGGTGGCAGCGTCCGTGTGGGACTTGCCGTCCGTGTGGGACTTGCGGAAATGTGCGCAGAGCCGGCGCGCCTTTACGAGCAGGTCTGACAAGCGTGGGTAGCTTTTCAGAAAGCGCTGAACCACCAAATTAAAGACGTGGGCCAGGCATGGCACGTGCGTGAGGCTGCCGAGCTGCAGAGCCGCCACCAGGTTACGGCCGTTGTCACACACGACCATGCCCGGTTGGAGGCTCAGCGGCGCTAGCCAGCGGTCGGTCTGCTGTGTCAGACCCTGCAGCAGTTCGTGGGCCGTGTGCCTCTTATCGCCTAAGCTGAGTAGTTTCAGCACGGCCTGCTGACGCTTGCCCACCGCTGTGCTGCCACACCGCGCGACACCGACTGCTGGCGACATGCTGCTGCTAACACATCTTGATTGCGAGACAGAGGAGGAGGAGGAGGGTGCTTTAGTGGAGGAAGCATACACCTCCGCAGATACCACCACCGAGCTGGGGCCCGCAATTCTGGGGGTGGGTAGGACGTGAGCGGTCCCGGGCTCTGACTCTGTCCCAGCCTCCACTAAATTCACCCAATGTGCCGTCAGGGAGATGTAGTGGCCCTGCCCGCCTGTGCTTGTCCACGTGTCCGTAGTTAAGTGGACCGTGGCAGTAACCGCGTTGGTGAGGGCGCGTACAATGTTGCAGGAGACGTGGTCGTGCAGGGCTGGGACGGCACATCGGGAAAAGTAGTGGCGACTGGGAATTGAGTAGCGCGGGGCCGCCGCCTCCATGATGCTTTTGAAGGACTCCGTTTCCACAACCCTATACGGCAGCATCTCAAGGCTGATGAATTTTGCTATGCGGACGGTTAACGTTTGAGCGTGCGGGTGCGTGGCGGCGTACTTGCGCATGCGCTCCAACAGTTGCGCAAGCGACGGCTGGACGGTGCGCTGAACTACACTGCTGGATGGGGCCGAGGACAGCGGAGGTGAGGGTGTGGGTGCAGGCCAGGAGACGGTAGTGCCTGTGTCCTGAGAGGGGGGTTGCATCTCAGGGGCAGGTTGGGGCACAGGGGGAGAGGCAGGGGTGCAAACCGGAGGCGCTGAACGGCCTTCGTTCCACCTTGTGGGGTGCTTGGCCATCATATGTCTGCGCATGGTGGTGGTGGTGAGGCTGTTGGTGTTGGCTCCCCGGCTGAGCTTTGCGCGACAAAGGTTGCACACCACTGTTCGTCGGTCGTCAGGCGTCTTTGTGAAAAACTGCCAGACCTTAGAGCACCTCGGCCTCTGCAGGGTGGCATGGCGCGAGGGGGCGCTTTGGGAAACAGTTGGTGGATTATTCGGTCTGGCCCTGCCTCTACCCCTGGCCACCGCACTGCCTCTTGCAACCTGCCCTTGACTCCCCCTCTGAAGACCTGTCCTCCTGAGTAAGCGTTGCACACCAGGTGGGGTCAGTCACCTCATCGTCCTGCTGCTCTTCCTCCGAATCCTCTGTGCGCTGCTCCCTCGGACTTACTGCCCTTACTACTAACTCACTGCAAGACAACTGTGTCTGATCGTCATCGTCCTCCTCACCCACAGAAAGTTGTTGAGACAGTTGGCGGAAGTCCCCAGCCTCTTCCCCTGGACCCCGGGAACTTTCGAATGGTTGGGCATCAGTGACGATAAACTCCTCTGGTGGGAGAGGAACCGCTGCTGCCCAATCTAAGCAGGGGCCCGAGAACAGTTCCTGGGAGTGTTCCCGCTCCTGAGCAGGTGTTATTGTAGTGGAGTGAGGAGGCTGGGAGGAAGGAGGAGCAGCAGACAGAGGATTCGGATTTGCAGCAGTGGACGGCGCAGAACTGCGTGTTGACGATAGGTTGCTCGAAGCACTTTCTGCCATCCAGGACAGGACCTGCTCACACTGCTCATTTTCTAATAAACGTCTCCCGCGTGGACCCATTAATTGGGCGATGAATGTGGGGACGCCAGAAACGTGCCTCTCTCCTAATCGTGCAGCAGTCGGCTGCGACACACCTGGATCAGGAGCTCGGCCTGTGCCCACACCCTGACTTGGCCCTCCGCGTCCTCGGCTGCGTCCACGTCCTCTAGGCCTACCCCTACCCCTCAGCATGCTGTATTACCAGTGATTTGATTTCACAGGCAGGAAATAAATTGGCGCAAGACTGCAGGCCAAATAAAATTGTTTCCCTTTTTTGAAAACGAAAGGCCCCACTGCCTCTAGTGAATGTATAATCTAAGTTTAATAACTGTGCAGTGTCCCTGCTAATGTGTCACAGAAGGTGAGGGTAGCAGAGTTATTAACTGTGGCAGAGCAGGTATTTTTTTTCCCAATTAAGGAAAGCAAATGGCAAAGCCAGCAGTAAAACGTAGCTGGGTGCGTCTGATTTTTAAACGTGTCACACGCAGCCGGCACGTGTCCACCGCCCTTAGGACGGACAGAGGCAGGACAAATAGAATTATTTTCCGTTTTTTTCCACCAAAAGGCAGCACTGCGTATATTCAATGAACATGAGAAGTTTAATAACTGTGCTGTGTCCCTGCTAATGTGTCACAGAACGTGAGGGTAGCAGAGTTATTAACTGTGGCAGAGCAGGTATTTTTTTTTCCCAATTAAGGAAAGCAAATGGCAAAGCCAGCAGTAAAACGTAGCTGGGTGCGTCTGATTTTTAAACGTGTCACACGCAGCCAACACGTGTCCACCGCCCTTAGGACGGACAGAGGCAGGACAAATAGAATTATTTTCCATTTTTTTTTCCACCAAAAGGCAGCACTGCGTATATTCAATGAACATGAGAAGTTTAATAACTGTGCTGTGTCCCTGCTAATGTGTCACAGAACGTGAGGGTAGCAGAGTTATTAACTGTGGCAGAGCAGGTATTTTTTTTCCCAATTAAGGAAAGCAAATGGCAAAGCCAGCAGTAAAACGTAGCTGGGTGCGTCTGATTTTTAAACGTGTCACACGCAGCCGACACGTGTCCACCGCCCTTAGGACGGACAGAGGCAGGACAAATAGAATTGTTTTCCGTTTTTTTCCACCAAAAGGCAGCACTGCGTATATTCAATGAACATGAGAAGTTTAATAACTGTGCTGTGTCCCTGCTAATGTGTCACAGAACGTGAGGGTAGCAGAGTTATTAACTGTGGCAGAGCAGGTATTTTTTTTTCCCAATTAAGGAAAGCAAATGGCAAAGCCAGCAGTAAAACGTAGCTGGGTGCGTCTGATTTTTAAACGTGTCACACGCAGCCGACACGTGTCCACCGCCCTTAGGACGGACAGAGGCAGGACAAATAGAATTATTTTCCATTTTTTTTTCCACCAAAAGGCAGCACTGCGTATATTCAATGAACATGAGAAGTTTAATAACTGTGCTGTGTCCCTGCTAATGTGTCACAGAACGTGAGGGTAGCAGAGTTATTAACTGTGGCAGAGCGGGTATTTTTTTTTCCCAATTAAGGAAAGCAAATGGCAAAGCCAGCAGTAAAACGTAGCTGGGTGCGTCTGATTTTTAAACGTGTCACACGCAGCCGACACGTGTCCACCGCCCTTAGGACGGACAGAGGCAGGACAAATAGAATTATTTTCCATTTTTTTTTCCACCAAAAGGCAGCACTGCGTATATTCAATGAACATGAGAAGTTTAATAACTGTGCTGTGTCCCTGCTAATGTGTCACAGAACGTGAGGGTAGCAGAGTTATTAACTGTGGCAGAGCGGGTATTTTTTTTCCCAATTAAGGAAAGCAAATGGCAAAGCCAGCAGTAAAACGTAGCTGGGTGCGTCTGATTTTTAAACGTGTCACACGCAGCCGACACGTGTCCACCGCCCTTAGGACGGACAGAGGCAGGACAAATAGAATTATTTTCACTTGTTTTACAAGCAAAAGGCAGCACTGCGTATATTCTATGAATAATAACTGTGTTGTGGCCCTGCCTATACAATTCTTTCCCTGCAGTATCAATGGAGGGTGCAATGCTATGCAGAGGCAATTTTGAGAAGTAAAAAAAAATGCAGCACAGCTAACAGCAGCCAGCACAGTACTGCAGACGGTTAAATATGGCCCTAGAAAGGACCGTTGAGGTTCTTGAAGGCTACACTCACTCCTAACACTCTCCCTGCCTATGCAGCACTTCTGTCCCTAATGCCGGGTGCAATGCTCTGCAGAGCCGATTTTGAGAAAAAAAAAATTGCCACTGCTAACAGCAGCCAACACACAGCTATCAGTGGCCCTAATAAGGACCTTTGGGGGGTCTTGAAGCCTACACTAACTACCAATTCTTTCCCTACAGCAGCTCCGGTACAAACAGCACTGTCCCTCATCTAACTCACACGGCATCTGAGGCGAACCACGGGAGGGGCCGACTTTTATGTTCAGGTGACACCTGATCTTCCCAGCCACTCACAGCAGGGGGGTGGTATAGGGCTGGAACAACACAGGAGGAAGTTGTAATGCCTTCCCTGTCTTTCAATTGGCCAGAAAAGCGCGCTAACGTCTCAGGGAAGGAAGTGAAAGTAACCAGAACACCGCATGGTGTTCGTTATGAATAACGAACATCCCGAACACCCTAATATTCGCACGAATATCAAGCTCGGAAGAACACGTTCGCTCATCTCTAATAACTAGTATTGATACATCATGCACCTTTGAAAAATCATAATCAGTAGTGATTTCCAATTTTAACAGGAGTGCGTCCAGTAGGAGCGGTGTTATATCCAGGCACTAACCTATATATAATGGTTGGCTGTGACGGACTATAGCCGTTATTGCAGTGCTATTCGCCACAGCCAGCATAAATCTTATGGCTCAGATACCAAGTGGGCAATAATCATTACTTTTGTTCCTTCCATTATGTCTGGAATCAAGAATCTGTGGGGTTTAATCTCTCACCATGTATTCATATCACTGCCTGGGCAATACAGCAGGAAATACCCAGAACTTCACAGAGAGAATTCATCATTAAATGACTTTAATGAGGAGAGTGTAATTTTGAGAGTCCCGGTCACCGGTTATACATCACTATCAAGTAGGAGATTCAGCTCAATACTCCAATGAAAATTTTCCCAATTTTGGGAGCAGATATCTACGTGCTATGGAGTCTTATTAACCATATCTTTGCAGGATGGCTTTATGTGTGTCTTGTCTTTTAGGCCAATTATTTTAAAGTATATTCAACAGCTATATTAAGGCCTCATGTCCATGGGGGAAAATCAGGCCCGCTCCGGATTCTCCATGGAGAATCCGTAGCGGGTCCCTCCTGCCCCGCGGACATGAGGGCTGAAAATAGAAATAAACTTACCCGCAGCGGACCGGGCAGATCTTCTCTTCTTCACAGCCGGATCTTCTTTCTTCGGCCGGCGGATGTGCTCGGCACGCAGGATACGTGCCGGGCACATCCGCCGGGCCGAAGAAAGAAGATCCGGCGGTGAAGAAGAGAAGACCTGCCCGGTCGACTGCGGGTAAGTTATTCTTATTTTAGGTCTCCCGTGGATCCGGACGGCTTCAATAGAAGCCTGCGGAAGACGTCACCGCGGGAGACCCGCACGAAAATGGAGCATGTCACGTTTTTTTTCATGCTCCATTTTTTTTAAATTCACTTTTATTGACCATCCGCGGGTATTTATCTACCTGCGGGTGGTCAATGCATCCCTATGGGATGTGGATCCGCATGCGGGTGATCCGCTGTGGATCTAAAATCTTCTTTTGCCCGTGGACATGAGGCCTAACAGGGAACTTATTTCTGTGACTACTATAGGAATCAAAAACCTTTTTTTAGCTATTGGCCATGCCTGGAAGGCTGAGCAGGAAATAGAAATGTCTGAAATGAATAAAACCTCCTTTTATAAAGTTTTGTCTATATGCCTCCCATAACCCATTTCTGCATAAGATCCTCCTTATCCGGCAGGATTCGCACAGCTTGGTTTCCTCTCTTGATGTCTTCTGTATTGGAGAGTATTTATCAAAGAACTTTAATACTAAATTGTATAGGAAGCCACAAGGTTGGGACATCGAAAACCGATATATTGAAATATCGATATCTCGCTAATGCTTTAGCAATACTTTTCATCAATATTGTTATGTCCGATATATCGGTAACATCGATAGTTTAAGGCAATATAATATCAATTTTTGTACAGCAGAAACGTGTCTTGTGGTCTGGTGACCAGATTGTCTTTCTTTATATTCTGCCCCTCCCTTTGTGTTGGTACTCTTGTGTTGGCTCTGAACGCTTGCGTCTAATGTGATGGCGGTGGGCAATGCTTTCTAAATGAAAGTATTTCCACATGCAGATGAAGGGCTGGGCTGAGCGCACGAAGGTTGCGTCCAGAAAAGGAGACACAACATGTCGTGCGTTTGGCTTCTAACGCGAACACAGTGCCCATAGAAAAGATAGGAGACCCATCTAACGCAATTACAATTGCGTTCAGGGCACTGTATTCGCGTTACCAGGCCCTGCATTGTTTACAAGTTGTCATGGAGACCGTTGGTCCCTCAGCGGCAACTTGAAAAAATGCAGGGCGCGCAGCCCCACAAACACACAGGGATCATGCTCACATCCCGTCAGGTCCAGCGGCCAGCTTCTGGCTTCCTTGTCGCTGGCGGACCTTGTTTCAGTGTGTTTGTTGGCTCATTAGATAACGATTATTGGGGCCAATGATAAAAAAACGTCTTGTCATATACCTAATAATAATTATATGTTTCATCTGTAATTTTTTATCTTCATTTGTAACATTAATATATTTTCATGTTATTAATAGTTATAAGTTAATAATAAATTCAACAGTTTAACGTTTTAAAAGAAAACTATAATTTTTTGTTGTCGATTGTGTTGCTTTATTAACCCTAGACCTGTTTTATTTTTAGGGCTCCTACCCACTAGCGTTTCTTTTCACTGCAAAATACGCAGGGTTTTTTTTTTCTACAGGGGGCCTATGGGACTTGTAATGTTAAAATCTCGATTGCGCAAAATCACGATTTACCGCAAAATCGCGATTTGCGCAATCGCGATTTTAGCTTTACAACTCCCATAGCCCAAAGACCCTGCAGAAAAAAAAAACGCTGCGAATTTTGCAGTAAAAAAAACGCTAGTGGGTAGGAGCCCTTATACAGCATTTTAAAAAGTCGATATATCGAAATATCGATAGTTTTCCACCGATATTTTACAATAATCGATAGTTTGTTCAGCGATAGCCGATACTATCGACTATCGATATCTTCGTGTCGATGTTCCAGCCCTAGGAAGCCACCTCTGACAACTCCTTATTACATGCACAGAGTTGCCACTCCTCATGTGGTTATTAGAACCAAGATGGCATGTGCATTGGAAGATTATAATCAAGAGTGTTGTGTTATTTCTGACAGGTTGCACCATTGTGGTTATCACAGTGGGATCGTAAATAGGGCCAAGAGTATAGCAGCATCAAGAACCACAGATGACTTTGTGGCGCAATCTAAGCAACAATCCAACTGCTTGACCCAGTTCAGACACCACCAGACACATCCTGAGGGCTCTTTCACATGGGTGTATTTTTCATCAGTATTTTGTGAGCCAAAACCAGAAGCAGGTCCAAAATACGGAAGTAATGCAAATCTTTCCATTCTACTTTCTCTCTTTAGCTACTTCTCTACTTTCTCTCTGTATGCTCCATTGCTGGTTTTGGTTTACAAAATACTGATGAAAAATACTGATATGTGAAGGAGCCCTTATACTGCTTCTAATTTTTCTACTAGTTTTAGGCCGCCTGCACACGGGCGGAAATCCCGCCGCGGGATTTCCCCCGGGATTTCCCACGGGATTTCCGCCACTGAAAGTTTGCATAGGAGTGCATTACAATACGCACTCCTATGCAGACGGCCGCGGTTTGGCTGCGCAAAATCTCGCGCAGCAAACAAACCGCGGCATGTCCTATTTTTGTGCGGGGCACGCACTCACCCGGCCGCCGACTCCGGTCTGCCGGATCTTGCTGCCGGATCCGACCCGCTCGTGTGCAGGCGGCCTTAGAGTGAATTTTTTTTATAAAACTAATCATACTAAAAAGTTTTCCCATTCTTAGGGCTTATTTACATGAGCGTATATATCGGTTGGGTTTTTACGCCTGCCTGATATACGCTTCCATCTAAGTAGTTCCCCCTTCCCTCCACCTCACCGACTTTCTGCCTCTCTCCTCCACTCCGGTGCTTGCAATGTGAGAGGGCGGGATGTTGCGAAGTTAAGCTCTGCTCTGTCCCGCCCAATCCCATTGCTGGCTATGGACATTGGACGGGGAGGGGTGGGAGCTTATCTCCGCCCCCATCCCACACACTCCTATTGCAAACTGCTCAGAGAGGGGAGAGAGGCAGAGAGCCGGTGAGTGGAAAGGAAGGGGGGAATTGCTTAGATGGAAGCGTACATCGACCGGCCGTGAAAACGCCAGCCGATATATGCTCATGTAAATAAGCCCTTATGCAGGATGATTCACTCGCCCAAGTTATCGGTACAGGTATCATATTTGTCACCAAGAATAAGCATCTAATTGGCAACATGATAGCTTCTAGGTTATACAACAATTCTACTTTGACATCTCAAAATTGACCCATGATTAAAAGTTGCTTCAGATGTGTCCAATCAAGATGTGGTCTGCAGCCTTTATCATACAAACCAAAACATTTTCTTACTATACAACATCCCAGACGTTTTATATTAATCTACATATATAAAAATGAATGTGTGTCTGTTTGTCCTTTATGCGCTACTACACCATTCATCTGATCGCCATGAAACTTTGGAAAGTTGTTGAGTACACTCCTGGGAAGTTTGCTGGCATAGTACATCTATCCTGCGATAGGTGGCGCGCGTGCGAGCGTCGTTGACAGTTACGCCCTCCCCACGTAGATCGTTCGATTTCCATCATTGCCACTAATTCTCTCACTTCCCGATGTCGTAGAAACATGAAATTTGGCACGAGCATTGATTATGTCATAAATAGGAAAAGCTAATAGGTCCCAACTCGATTATTCAATTCTAAATGCAAGAGAATTAGCATCCTAATTTTACGTACGGAATCTAATTCTCTCACTTCCCGATGTCATAGAAACTCGAAATTTGGCATGAGCATTGATTATGTCATAAATAGGAAAAGCTAATAGGTCCCAACTCGATTATTCAATTCTAAATGCAAAAGAATTAGCATCCAAATTTTACATATGGAATCTAATTCTCTTACTTCCCGATGTCATAGAAACTCGAAATTTGGCATGAGCATTGATTATGTCATAAATAGGAAAAGCTAATGGGTCCCAACTCGATTATTCAATTCTAAGCACAAAAAAATTTGCGGCCAAATTTTACGTACGAAATCTGATTCTCTTACTTCCCGATGTCATCTATATGTATAAAAAAGAATGTCTGTCTGTCCTTTATGCATTACTACACCATTCATCTGATGGCAATGAAACTTTGGAAAGTTGTTGAGTACACTCCTGCGAAGGTTTCTGGCATAGTACATCTATCCAATGATAGGTGGCGCGCATGCGAGCATCGTCGACAGTTATGCCCCCCAGACAAAAACCGTTTGATTTCCATCTCAAGCACGAAAGCAAAAGGCATTACGAGCAACGGGATGCGTGCGCAACTACAAAATGATGCATCCGCCGAACGTTTCGGAAGACAATTGCTGGATATTAAGAATGCTGAGGTAAAATGAAAGCTGTGCTATGATTGGTTGCTATTTCTTATACTGCTGAGGCAACATGAAAGCTGTGCTGTGATTGGTTGCTACTAGAGATGAGCGAACGTACTCGTCCGAGCTTGATGCTCGCTCGAGTATTAGGGTACTCGAGACGCTCGTTACTCGAGACGAGAACCACGCGGAACTCCAGTCAATTCCATTTCCTTCCCTGCATGTTTTGCACCATTTTCTGGCCAATAGACATGCAGGCAAGGCATTACAACTTCCTCCTGTGATGTTCCAGCCCTATCCCACCCCCCTGCAGTGAGTGGCTGGTGAGATCAAGTGACCGCCGAGTATTTAAATGAGTCCCACCCGCTGCTCACCTCAGACACACGCTGGCAGAGACTAGGGAGAGTGCTGTTCCTGCTATAGGGAGAGTGTTAGGCTACTGTTTGCATCTGCAAGAACCCCAACAGTCCTTCTTAGGGCCACATCTTACCGTGTGCATTACTGTTGTGGCTGCTAGGAGCAGTTTTGCACGATTTTTTTTTTCATCTTGGGCTCTGCAGACTATTGCGTTCTCAGTCTGCAGCCAATTATACAGAGTATAGGGGCAGTACTGGTGAGGCAGGAACAGTGCTAGTGTAGAATCCTGTCAACAAGTACCCCAAAAAAGCTCCTGCTTAGGGTTACCTGTCACCGTGTACATTACTGTTCTGGCTGCTGTGACTTGTAGTGGGTCACTATTAGCCAGCTTGGCCTTTCTGCAGGCAAGCGTATCATTTTTTCGGCCTATAGTGTGCGTTACAGTACCGCTGTGATCCTGCAAGTGCAGGTCAATAATTGCCTAATTTTTTACACCGCTGTGTGCGTCCCGTCAGCTTCACGCACAGCGTACGTCCACAGCCGCTGATAGAGGGAAAGACATATACACGCTATCTAGGCTGCTGTTCTTTTTTTTTTTTTTTAAACTGAAAAAAATCCTCCGTAGGGCTACCTGTCACCGTGTGCATTACTGTTCTGGCTGCTGTGACTTGTAGTGACTCTCTATTAGCCAGCTATGCCTTTCTGCAGGCCAGCGTATAATTTTTTGGGCCTACCTCTCTGTGCATCCCGTCAACTTCACGCACAGCGTACGTCCACCGCCGTTTGCTTCTGGTATCTGCGGCGGTCTATGCCACCTCCTCTAAACCCTCCCCCTCCTCCTCCTCCAAGAATGAAAACATTCTTGGCAAATGCTTTCGTGTTGGTCCATCTTGCGCCGGTCCAAGAATTTCACCTAAACCGGCACAATATGAATGCCCCTGGCCTTCCCTCTTAATCCTGGCCAGAGTTCTGAAAACCAACAAAAAACAACCGGGGTCCCATTCCATTATTCCTAGCTGAAGCATTCAGCCGACCGGTAGAGCAATAGTGGCTTCCATCTTGTTGGTACTGATAATTATTACATATTTTAGTGTACAGCTGAGGTAGGAATAGAGCTGGCTATAGAACACAGCATCCCTGCAGGGCTGGGGACAGAGTAGCAGCAGACACCTTGGTGGAAGCAGGCCAGCTGAGATCCACATACTCCCGGACTGATTTTGGACTGATTGATGAGGCCTTTACTTGTGATCATCTTTGGTAATTCCTGACAAAGATGAGTGGTATAGCCAGAAACTTGCATTGCTAACACTTTGAAATGGTCAACAGAAAACATATGAATGAAGCCTTTCCATATTTCTGATTGAGATGAGGAGGAGTTGAGACTTTTAGTACCTAGAATATGCTTTTCATTGCTATCAAATGCCCCTCTTGTCTCAGAAAATACTAGCTTTTACACATAGCTGTTGTTGCCTCCACTTTTGTACTGTGGCTTTACTTTTGTCCATTGGCTCTTATTCGTATCTGTAGGTTTGATTTTGCCCATGGAGGCAAAATTCAAGGTGGAGGCGCGTACCGTGCCTGACTCTGGGCCTGCTAACGTGCTTCCCACACAGACTGGTCATGGTGTCTTGGTCTTGTAATGCCACCTCCTTCTCCCGCTTGGGGTCAGGGGATCAGCAATGTGCATCATGTATTTTCTCTCGTGTTACCACAGTTATCGGAGAAACTTGGTTGGGCCAAAGGGGAGGAGCGTAACTGCATTAACATTACAGGGGTCTGCCTATACTTCAGCTGCAGAAATGTTACAGGGGACTGCCAATACTGCTGCTACATAAATGTTTCTGGGGTCTGCGTATACTTCTGCAAATAAAATGTTGCTGTGGTCTGTCTATACTGTTACTACTGAAATGTAACTAATACTGGGCTCTGTCTATACTGCTGCTACGGAAATGTTACTGGGGTCTGTCTATACTGTAACTACAGAAATGTTACTAAGGTCTACCTAGACTTCTGCAACATAACTGTTAGTGGGGTCAGCTTATACCTTTGCTACAGGAATATTACAGGGGTCTGTGCATAGTATGGGTGCACTAAGTTTTTCCATTGCAGTGTTCTACATATCTGGCCCCCCCAAAAAAACCAGATTGACTAGGGCATGGAGTGTGGGCCGAAGCCAACCGGTATTTTATCTCACGTTACCTCATCTATCCGGGGCACAGCAATGGGATTTATTTATGTACCGTCGGTGGCTTCCTGGGACCCACCCATGCTGTGGGTGCACACAGACTTTCCATAGCGCAGTTGTACCTACCTGGCACTATGAAAAAAAACCAAACTGACTAGGGCATGCAGTGTGGGCTGAAGCCAACCTGTGTTTTAGCTCACGTTACCTCAGCTGTCCGGGGCACTGCATTGGGACAAACAAGAGGAGCAATACAGTGCTAATGAGACCTTGACAGCTACGCTAGCATTGGAGTCCGCTCTAGGCCAGCGATTGCTGAGGGTTTGTGCAGAGGCCTATGTCCTGGGTGCAGTGAAAGTCCACTTCCTGCCTACGATTGCTGAAGCTGTTGGCCAAGGTCTATGTCCCAGGGGAACTGTAAGTGCGCCAGGTTGGGGCTGTGCAACTTTTTCCTGGCTAATCCAATCATTGGAGCGGTGCAAGGAAAGCTAACTGATTTAATGAGCCCATCGCAGATGAACTAGCATCGAAGTCCACTGCATGCTGATTGGAATGAAGATCGAACATCAATTGATTCTCTACAGCATTGTGGGCTATCGCCCGGCCCCTTTTAAAGAGGGTCACTACCTGGCCCTGCCAACCCTCTGCAGTGTGTGCCTCCGGTTTCTCCTCATGGCAGACACACTTATAAATAGACATGAGGGTGGTGTGGCTATGCAGCCAGCGTGTGCCATGAGGGCAGCTGAAGGCTGCGCAGGGACACTTTGGTGTGCGCTGTGGACACAGGGTCGTGCGGGGGGTTGGGCAGCATGTAACCCAGGAGAAGAGGCAGCGGTGTGTCCCGCAGGCAGTGATTGTGCTTTGTTGGAGGTAGTGTGGTGCTTAGCTAAGGTGTGCCTTGCTAAGGAGGGTTTGTCCAAAGTAAAACTTGTTAGGGGGGGCACTCTTGCCACTATTGTGGCTTAATAGTGAGACCTGGGAGCCTGAGATGCAGCCCTGCATGTTGCCCCTGGCCTGCCCTATGCGTATCTGTGTCGTTTCCATCACTTTCGTAGGTTTTGAAGATTTGCACAAATGAAAACCTTAGCGAGCATCGGCGATATACAAAAATGCTCGAGTCGCCCATTGACTTCAATGGGGTTCGTTACTCGAAATGAACCCTCGAGCATCGCGGAAAGCTCGTCTCGAGCAATGAGCACCCGAGCATTTTGGTGCTCGCTCATCTGTAGTTGCTACTTATACTACTGAGGTTACATGAAAGCTGTGCTGTGATTGGTTGCTATATATTATACCACTGAGGTAAAATGAATGCTGCACTGTGATTGGCTGCTATTTTTTTATATTGCTGAGGCAGAATAAAAGTTGCGCTGTGATTGGCTGTTATTTCTCTTACTGCGGAGGTAACATGAAAGCTGCGCTGTGATTGGGTGTTATATATTATAAAGCTGAGGTAACATGTAAGCTGCACTGCGATTGGTTGTTATTAGAGATGAGCGAACGTGTTCGGCCCCGCCCCTTTTCGCCCGGACACCGAACTTTGCGAGGAATTCCGTGTTCGGGCGAAAAAAGTTCGGGGGTCGCCGTGGCAGTGCGGGGGGTTGCGGCGGGGAGTGGGGGGAAGAGGGAGAGAGGGAGGGCTCCCCCCTGTTCCCCGCTGCTGCCGTCCGCGCCGCCGCGCCTCTCCCCGCCCCCGGCGCCCCCCGAATCCTTACGCGCGAACACGGAAGTCCTCGGAAAAGCCGGTGTTCGGGTGCGTAAGTGTTCATTAAGAACACGTTCGCTCATCACTAGTTGTTATGTATATATATAAAAACAAATGTATGTATGTCTGTCTGTCTTCGCAGCAACGCGCGACAGGTAAGCTAGTTCATTTATAAATTATACCACCGCTAATGTGATTTATGTTATTGAATGTACTATCTCTGGGGAACAATACTACATATTGTTGAGCATATATCTGCTCTGATCCCCCCTCAGATATATTGAGGCAATCCCTGCCTGCAGCATCCAGTCATTTTGGGGAAATCCACCAAAGGGGGATATACTCTCATTTATAGTCACTGGCATTGAAATGGTGTTCCACCCAGTAAGAGATGAAGATTGGTTTAAAAAATTACTTTCAAGAGAGAATTATTGGATTATGCAGTTTAAAAACAGATTTCCTCATGGTCTTAACCTTAGAACTGATCTTATGCTTATATACTAACTAGCTGATATACCCGGCTTCGCCCGAGTTAATTTGGTACTGGTGTTTATCTGGTGTTCACACGGAAAATCTTATGAAGTCGTGGGTACTTTAGAGATACCGGGAAAAAAATATGTTCACCATTTTGCATGGTTCTTTGCGTTAACCCAGGAAACACCACGTAGAGGTAACCATGCAACGTTTTCTTTATATAAAATGACATCAGGAAGTGAGAGAATTAGATTCCGTACGTAAAATTTGGACGCTAATTGTTTTGTGCTTAGAATTGAATAATCGAGTTGGGACCCATTAGGTTTTCCTATTTATGATATAATCAATGCTCGTGCAAAATTTCACGTTTCCATGACACTGGGAAGTGAGAGAATTAGATTCTGTACGTAAAATTTTGACATTAATTCTTTTGCGCTTAGAATTGAATAATCGAGTTTGGACCCATTAGCTTTTCATATTTATGACACGATCAATGCCCGTGCCAAATCTCAAGTTTCTATTACACCAAGAAGTGAGAGAATTACATTTCATAAGTAAAATGTGGACGCTAATTATCTTGCGCTTAAAATTGAACAATCGAGTTGGGACCCATTAACTTTTCAAATTTATGACATAATCAATGCCCGTGCAAAATTTCACATTTCTATGACACCGGGAAGTGAGAGAATTAGATTCCGTACGTAAAATTTGGATGCTATTTCTTTTGCGCTTAGAATTGAATAATCAAGTTGGGACCTATTAACTTTTTCTATTTATGACACAATCAATGCTCGTGCCAAATTTCGAGTTTCTATGCCACCGGGAAGTGAGAGATTTAGATTCCGTACGTAAATTTGAACGCTAATTCTTTTGCGCTTAGAATTGAACAATCGAGTTGGGACCCATTAGCTTTTCCTATTTATGACATAATCAATGCCCGTTCCAAATTTCACGTTTCTATGACACGGAAAAGTGAGGGAATTAGATTCCGTACGTAAAATTTGGACGCTAATTCTTTTGCACTTAGAATTGAATAATCGAGTTGGGACCCATTATCTTTTCATATTTATGACATAATAATCAATGCTCACGCCAAATTTTAAGTGAGAGAATTAGATGACGTACGTAAAATTTGGACGCTAATTCTTTTGCGCATAGAATTGAATAATTGAGTTGGGACCCATTAACTTTTCCTATTTATGACATAATCAATGCCCGTGCAAAATTTCACGTTTCTATGACACCGGAAAGTGAGAGAATTAGATTCCATACGTAAAATTTGGACGCTAATTCTTTGGCTCTTAGAATTGAATAATCGAGTTGGGACCCATTAACTTTTTCTATTTATGACATAATCAATGCCCGTGCCAAATCTCAAGTTTCTATTACACCAAGAAGTGAGAGAATTAGATTTCGTACGTACAATTTCGACACTAATTCCTTTGCACATAGAATTAAATAATCGAGTTGGGACCCATTACCTTTTCCTATTTATGACATAATCAATGCCCGTTCCAAATTTAACATTTCTATGACATCGGGAAAGTGAGAGAATTACATTCCGTATGTAAAATTTGGACACTAATTCTTTTGCGCATAGAATTGAATATTCGAGTTGGGACCCATTAACTTTTCCTATTTATGACATAATCCTCATGCAAAATTTCACGTTTCTATGACATTGGGAAGTGAGAGAATTACATTCCGTACATAATATTTTGACGCTAATTCTTTTGCGCTAGAATTGAATAATCGAGTTGGGACCCCTTTACTATTTTGGACATAATATATGCTTGTGCCAAATTTCATGTTTCTACGATATCGGGAAGTTAGAGAATTAGTGGCGAGTCAGTCAGTGAATCAGTGAGTCAGTGAGTCAGTGAGTCAATGAGGGCTTTTGTCTTTATATATATAGATGTCTCACTGCAGACACATCACACATGCTACAGACATGTAATCTGCACAGCTATATACACGTGCCACACTGCAGACACGTCACACATACTACAGACATGTAATCTGCATAGCTATATACAAATATGTCACACTACAGACATCACACATGCTACAGACATGTAATCTGCACAGCTATATAACTATATGTCACACTACAGACATCACACATGCTACAGACATGTAATCTGCACAGCTATATACATATATGTCACACTACAGACATCACACATGCTACAGACATGTCACTTATGCTACAGATATGTAATCTGCACAGCTATATATACATATGTCACACTACAGACACATCACACATGCTACAGTCATGTAATCTGCACAGCTATATACATATATGTCACACTACAGACATCACACATGCTACAGACATGTCACTTATGCTACAGATATGTAATCTGCACAGCTATATACACATATGTCACACTACAGACACATCACACATGCTACAGACATGTAATCTGCACAGCTATATACATATATGTCACACTACAGACATCACACATGCTACAGACATGCCACTTATGCTACAGATATGTAATCTGCACAGCTATATGCACATATGTCACACTACAGACACATCACACGTGCTACAGAAATGTAATCTGCACAGCTATATACACATGTCACACTATAGACATGTGACACATGCTACAGATATGTAATCTGCACAGCTATATGCACATATGTCACACTACAGACACATCACACGTGCTACAGAAATGTAATCTGCACAGCTATATACACACATGTCACACTATAGATATGTGACACATGCTACAGCCATGTAATCTGCACAGCTATATACACGTCACATTACAAACACATCACACATGCTACAGACATGTAATCTGCACAGCTATATACACTTATGTCACACTACAGACATCACACATGCTACAGACATGTCACTTATGCTAGAGATATGTAATCTGACAGCTATATGCACATATGTCACACTACAGACACTCACCAGGCATACACCCACTGCACATAACACATGTACATGTCTCCAAACTTGTAGGGTGACTTCAGATGGGCACATGTGCAAATACACTCGCCTTGGGTAGATTTGCACATGTATCGCCTCAAAGAACTGTACTTTTTTTGCGCACGCGGGGCGTGTTCATATTCGTGCGAGGCCCCCAGCCCTGATTTAAAAGGCAATTTATCCTAATGAAGTACAGATGTGTTCTGTCTTTCACGGCATTGGACAGCGTATTGCACATTTGTGCACCCCCCATAGACTTCTATGGGGCAGAAAGATAGAGCAGGTACACTTTTTTTGCAATTCACCAAAATGTGCACAAAAAAAAAATCGATAAAGAGAACAAAAGCGTTGACATCAATGGTTCTATTCTCAGCGTATTACATGCTCCAATTCCGTGTGCTCAATGCGCGGCACAAACACGTCCGTGTGAAGCCGCCCTAATGATGTGATTTCCCGAAACCTCAGCTACACTGCTTGTACCGTAACTTCCACTGCCGAGAATCCACAATGGCTGTGCATCGTGGGAACACCGCCTAAACCACCGCCGAGAGGGAAGAATGATGTGCTGCGTGCAGTGTGTCGCAGCAGATGTCTTCCATTAAGGTGTGCTTCTAACTATGCCTGGTCCCTGAACCAGCGCTGTTATGGTGGCACTCTCTAAGGCTCGGGTCGTATCTGTCGCAGATTCTGACATAATATAAGACTGTATGCAGAGTGATTATTCTCCAGCAAAACCGGATAGAACTTATTACACATCAGTCCTTTTGTAGCGGCCCACAGATCGGTTCTCCAAAATGTTTGCCCTATTTTGCGGCATTTACCAAACATCCCGGGCAAGCAGGGGTTAACCGGCAGGTTAATAAGCCGTTACAGGGAGCTAGTTACAGTCTGGCCGGCCACCATCCTTATCTCCTTGGCTACAGGCAGACACAGCTCTGATTGGTCAGATGCGAGAATGAGCCAGGGACTCTGATAAATGGCAGATAAATGAGTGGAAGACTGTGATTGGAGGGCCCGCTGACTGGATACACCAGAGTAGCGCATGGGAGAAAAGATTAAGAACGTCTGTACGCTGCGGGTGACAGTTGGTCCAGTTAGAGTAGAGCAGAGAGAGGAGTCGGGTCACCCATCCCTGTAGAAAGATAGAAACTAATGTCAGTCAGTCAGTGAGCCGATGGCCAGACAGAGCGGAGTACAGCTGATGTACTAGAGAGTGCAATAACTGCAGAGTGTAGGAGCCGGCAGGAGAAGAGAGAATCAAATGAGAGATAGTGAGAGAGGTCAGTTAGTGAGAGTATAGCCAGCTACCAGTCCGTGTACAGCAGAGAACAAGGCAGTGTAGAGCGTGCCTGTAGGAGTTATTGCAGGGAAGCAGTCATCAGATAGTGAGATAGATGGGTTAGTGAGAGTATAGCCAGCTGTCAGTCTGTGTACAGCAGAGAATAAGGCAGTGTAGAGCGTGCCTGTAGGAGTTGTCACAGGGAGGTAGTTATCAGATAGTGAGATAGATGGGTTAGTGAGAGTACAGCCAGCTGTCAGTCTGTGTATAGCAGAGAGCAAGGTGGTGAGGAGCGTGCCTGTAGGAGCTGTCATATGGATGCAGTCCTGAGATAGATGGGTTAGTGAGAATATAGCCAACTGTCAGTCTGTGTACAGCAAAGAACAAGGCGCTGTGGAGCATGTCTGTAGGAGTTGTCATAGGGATGCAGTCATGGGATAGATGGGTTAGTGAGAGTATAGCCAGCTGTTATTCTGTGTACAGCAGAGACCAAGTCAGTGTGGAGCGTGCCCGTAGGAGTTGTCATAGAGACGCAGTCGTAACATAGATGGGTTAGTGAGAGTACAGCCAGCTGTCAGTCCGTATACAGCAGAGAGTAAGGCAGTGTGGAGCGTGCTTGTAGGAGTTGTCATAGGGATGCAGTCATGGGATAGTGAGATAGATGCGTTAGTGAGAGTAAAGCCAGCTGTCAGTCTGTGTGCAGCAGAGAGTAAGGCAGTGTGGAGCGTGCCTATAGGAGTTGTCATAGGGAGGCAGTCGTGGGATAGTGAGAAAGATGAATTAGTGAAAGTACAGCCAGCTGTCAGTCCATATGCAGCATAGAGCAAGGCAGTGTGGAGCGTGTCTGTAGGGGTTGACACAGGGAGGCAGTCATCAGATAGTGAGATAGATCTGTTAGTGAGAGTACAGCTAGCTGTCAGTCTGTGTACAGCAGAGAACAATGCATTGTGGAGCATGCCTGTAGGAGTTGTCATAGGGACGCAGTCGTAAGATAGTGAGATAAATGTGATAGTGAGAGTATAGCCAGCTGTTAGTCTGTGTACAGTAGAGAACAAGTCAGTGTGGAGCGTGCCCATAGGAGTTGTCATAGGGATGCTTTTGTGAGATAGATGTTAATGAGAGTATAGCCAGCTGTCAGTGCGTATACAGCAGAGAACAAGTCAGTGTGGAGCGTGCCCGTAGGAGTTGTCATAGGGATGCAGTCGTGATATAGGGTGATAGATGAATTAGTGAGAGTATAGCCAGCTGTCAATCCGTATGCAGCAGAGAGCAAGGCAGTGTGGAGCGTGTATGTAGGAGTTTTTATAGGGACGCAGTTGTGGGATAGTGAGATAGATAAGTTAGTGAGAGTATAGCCAGCTGTCAGTCCATATACAGCAAAAACATGGCAGTGGGAAGCGTGCCCATAGGAGTTGCCATATGGACGCAGTCATGAGATAAAGGGGTTAGTGAGAGCACAGCCAGCTGTCAGTCTGTGTACAGCAGAGAACAAGGCAGTGTCAGTACAAGAAAGAGAGACAATAGGATAGTGATAGCCTGCTAGTCTGTTTTAGGGAAAGATAGCAGCATACTGGAGTGTGCCCATAGGAGTTGTCATAGGGACGCAGTCGTTGGATAGTGAAGAGAGAGTCATCAGAGAGAGCTGTTGTCGGAATGACGGAGGAGCATGTAGCCCTGGGGATTATGGTCAGGAACCTGACAGGAGAGCCATCAGACCCTGTGGCGAGTGACGGCCTCTACAGCAGAGTGATGGTGCCGAATCCTAAGGGGAGAGAGCAAGCGATCACAGAAGAGGAATAAGTACCAACAACACCCCCTGCTATATACTCCAGCCCTTATTGGGATCTCCCTGGACGCCGCGCTCCCTGTCGTCGGGCTCACAGGTCCTGGCAGTGAGTATTGGCCTGTCAGCTGCGCCCCCTCACCACTCCACTCCTTTCTGCCTGCCGTTGTCGGCCTCTGAGCTGCGGGCCCTCAGGACTTTGCTCATCGGTGACAGGCTGCACCCCACTCCGTTCAGTAATCATGTGGGTCCTTGGGCCGGTCACCTGCACCCCCTCAGCAGTACGCTCTGTTCTGCCTGCCGTTGTCGGCCTCTGAGCTGCGGGCCCTCAGGACTCCGCTCACTGGTCACAGGCTGCCTAAAAGGTACGCCGGAGACACTGACAGCGTCCCCGCTAGGGAACTTTATACGGGGAGATGGCAGTGCGCCGTGCAGCACAGTAACAGCGCAGGTCCCACGGCGACGCGGGCTTCACTCAGAGCGGAGCCAGGACCAGCGCCGCCGCACTTGCTGCACTCTGTAGCCGGCGCAATTACAGTGGCCACGGGAGGGAAGATGCCATTGGGACATTCACTTCCGTGGCCTCTGCAAGGCACATGTCAGCGGGACGCTCTCCTCTGCAAACCCGAGTGCTCAGTGCCACCAGCGCTGATTGCCACGACCTTATGGCTCTTTCTCCAGCATCACACAGGATGCCCTAAAATGGTTCACTCCTCACGATGGGATGCCCGAGTATGGTTCATGTTTCACATCACACAGGATGCCCTAGCATGGTTCACGCCTCACCACACAGGATGCCCAAGCATGGTTCACCCCTCACCACACAGGATTCCCTAGCATGGTTCACCCCTCTCCACACAGGATGCCCTAGCATGGTTCACCCCTCACCACACAGTATGCCCCTTCATGGCTATTCTCTCCCCCTCCGTGGCTCTCTCGCCCGCTCTCCCGCTAAATGCTGCCTATGATTCCCCTCCCTCACTGCATGTCAAAGTCCTCCTGGCTTTGAGTAGAAGCTTAAATTATGTCTTCTGCTTGGTTTCAGCTCAGATCTGAACCTTTGGGGAATCTTATTAACTAATGAAGTAAGTATATAGAACATATATTACATTTGTACTTGGAGGCTGTTGGCATCAATGTGCCACATTCAGTCTAAGATGATGGGATCAAACATTTGACTATTTCTCCCCATTATCTTGGGGGTTCCAATAATGTAACAGACAATCTCAATGTAATGCTCAGAAAGTAATTTATTGTAAAAGAACCAATCAGAGGTACAATTACTTCTCTTCAGATAACAGTTTTCATTCTATTATCCAAATGTATAGATAGAGAGGTGATTAGAAAGAAATCAGATCTTGTGGCATGCCTGTGCCATAGTGATGTAAGGTACCTGCAAAACACAAGAAGCCATGGTTAGTGGGGGATTATGGAAGATACCACATATATGTACTGTGTGTGTAACTGTATCCCTTATTACATGGACAGGTATCCTCAGGGCCCAATCATGTCTTTTCAGTAGGAAAATCCTGCTATGGTATTTAGAGGAGTGAGCAGCAGGGAGTGGTCAACCTCTGAAGGTTCCCAAGGTTTTTCCATCTGCTGTAGAGTGCAAGGTTTGTTTGCTGAGTTTGTGTATTTTGTCAGTTCCGCCTGGTGGTGAGTGTCTCCCTTTCAGTTGGCCAAGGTTTCTTAGGTAGGGCCATGTCATCCTCCCAGCAGTATAGGGCCAGTTGTCTCCAAACCCATCTTTTCGGGTCACGTTCGTGTGGGCCTGGTGCTTATTTGTCCACACGAATGTAACAAGCCGTCTACAAATATCTAAAGGGCTGTCACAGTGCAGAGGGATCAGTCCTATTCCCATTTGCGCAAGGAAAGCCTAGAAGTAATGGTATGAAACTAAAAGGGAGGAGACACAGATTAGATATTAGACAATGGGGGTGATCAATGAGTGGAACAGGTTACCATGGGAGTGGGGAGTTCTCCTTCAATATAAGTGTTCAAACAGCGGCTGGACAAATATTTGTCTGGGATGATTTAGGGAATCCTGTACTGAGCAGGGGGTTGGACCCAATGACCCTGGAGGTCCCTTCCAGCTCTACCAATTTATGATTCTATGAGTACTGGAGAGGGTTCTAGATTATTATAGGAGAGGGGTGCGCTCTCTTCCAGGTTAGAGAAAAGACCATTTACAGATGATCACATTTACCTGTATAAGTAAATACACGGTTCACAAAACTGTACAAGGAACCATGGGACATCAGTATATGAAAGGGTACTTTACGGTTAGAATAGATAAGCAGTGGAAGGCCCACCACAAGAAGTAGTAATAGCAGCTACTAGGACAGCCTTGAAAGGACCAAATACTTATATAGTGACAAATGGTATTTAAGGATTTTAAAGTTCTTTCTCAAAATTATCTGAAAAGGGTTGAACTAAAGAGACAGGTGTTATTTTTTAACCTAAAGATGTAGAAATGTTCAGAGGGGTTGTACAAGTTTACAAGTTATGCTCTATCCACAGGATAGGGGATCACTTGCTGCAGACTAATCTCAAGAATGGGACTCCCATATCCCCCCCCCCCCCCCCACACACACACACACACACACAGTTCTGTGTACATGAATGGGGGTGATAGAAATACCCGAGTACGTACCACTCAGCTATCTGGGCAGTCCCATTAAAAGTAAATGGGGCACTATTGCACTTGCACGACCAGCGCTCCATTCAGTCTACTCCTCACTGAAGGGGGGGGAAGGGTGCAGTTACCCCGCAGTAAGGACTACAGGAAATATGGTACCCTTGTTCTCAAGACCGGCCAGAGTATCAGCAGCGAGACCTCCATTGATCAGCAAGTTATCCTCAATCTAATGTATAGGGTATAACTAGCAATCTCGGTAGAACCTCTTTAATGTTAAGATAATGTTCTCTACCGCAGTTCATTTGCCATTTCAATAGCTTTTCAATTATCTTTGTTGCATTAAGAAAACCGCTTCTCATTGGCCTAAAATAAGATAACTGGTCATAGAAAACCAATATAGTCAAGGTGAACTTTGCTACATCTATAAGAAACTGTGCATGTTAAAATGAAGTATGTGATTGCTGGGAACAGTAGTACGCTTCTGCAGCACAAACTGCATAGTTTATGAAGTGTGCTATTCAATGGGAAGCCACGCTGAGTCCGTTTAAATTTCTATAATAAAGATAATGGCGCAAAGAAGCAAATCAGTATAGCAGCAAGTAATTAGCATTTATTTAGTGCCCAGGATAGTAATTAGTTACATGGATTTATAACGGGTTAATTTGTCTGATTTAGCATGAATTGTATTACTAATGTAAATATCGGAAACAGATAAAAAGGACTGCATTTCATTACCTTACTTTAACATCCACAGCCATAGGCTGCTCCATATAATGTAATTATTCTATGACCAACATCTCTAAGTGCAGTAAGAGCTGTTAAAGCCATGCCCGCTAGAATATTGCCAACGTTAGAATGCAGCCAAGTGAAATCGTGTATCAAATGTCCACAATCCTGGAAGGAAAAACATTTGTCAACATGCAGATTTTGCAAGGAAATATACAATACAAATATAGCTTCTAATTCCCCGGATTAAAAATGTATGTTCTATATTTTACTCATTTTTATATAACGCACACATGATCTGCGGCGCGGTACAGGGAACACTTCCTTCCGTCCCCATTGGGCCTCACTATCTGACCTCCCCTATTATGATGATAATTTAATGATGTTTGTAATGTTGGAGGGGTGTCTCATCACAACCTCTTTACAATAAGGGGTTTCCATGGTAACATGTAACCGGTCTGCCTTTATTACTTTGCCTTGTATTATTGCCTTGGCAGTAGAAACAAGAACCAACACCTATACGGATATAGATATACTGTGTCCGAGCCAACATTTACAGCGGGCAGCCCTGGGGGTCTTTGCTCGGCCGAAGACTGTCTTATAGAACTTTTACTCCTAGCTGACAGAAATGAACAAAGACGGCCATCTCTGCTGCAGCTCCTCCTACTGGCACCACAGCGGTGTCTGGGGAGGGTTTGGATGGACTTGCATGGCCAAGTACCTTACATTATTGTACATTTGGATATACAGGTATCTCAAAAAGCACAAAACAGGTTAAACTCCCCAACAACGCTACACTAATCCATCTATGACATCAGCAATTATGTCATGTCAGGATATAATTCTTTGCAGATGACTCATGGTAAAAGGGTTTTCCAGGCGCTTTTTATTGGTGACCTATCGTCAGGATAAGTGATCAATAGCTGATCGGCTGGGGTCCACTGCTCAGTACCCTGACCAATCAGCTGCCGCAGCGCCTGCTGTCACCGGTAAAACACACAGGGGTATGGAGGGGAAGCACATTGTTCCAACCCCTGTGTAGTGGCCAGAGCTGGTAACTGCAGGTGCAGCTCTCAATGATTTTAATGGGAGCTGCGCCTGTAACTATCACTGCCAGCCATTACACAGGGGCTGGAGCGACGTGCTTCTGCTCCATGCAGTGGGTGCCTGAACAACTGATCTGCAGCAGACCCCAACCAATAAGCTATTGATAACTTATCCTGAGGATAATAATACCTGGCAAACACCGTTAACTTACCAGTCTGGGTGCACAGTATAAAATGAAAGATGGCGTCTTTATATAAAGGGTCTGGACACTTATTTTTTTACGTTCAGAATGCTGTAAAATACTAAAAACAGTTATAGTAATCTTAACTATCACCCGCCACTCTGTATGTTTGATCCCTGTTGATTTGGACATGTGAGCACTGCAGCCAATCATTGGTAGAGCACAGGCTACAGAGAAATATTAGTATGAAAGTGCCAGGAGATTATTAAAGGGAATGTATCGGTTATATTTCTTAACTAATTAAGACCAGATAGTGAAACACTACATTTTTCTAATCTGATTTTATTTTCTAATTGTAGTTTTTTTCATTCTATTGTCGGTCTGTGACTATGGAGGCGGCCATCTTGCCTGGTCTGCTTTTCACAGCATTCAGAGATTTTAGGAAGATGCTTTATATTGGCCATTCATGCAATTGACAGGACTTGAGCCATTGCCTGTTATAGCCATGGTTTGTGGTCTGTGCAGGGAGGGGGAGAAAATGAGCATTGGTTATCTACATATACCCTGTTTTCCTGAAAATAAGACATAGCATGATTTTCAAGAATTTTTGAGGATGCAAAATGATTTTTCAGGCTTTTTGAGGATGCTTGAAATATAAGCCCTAATCCAAAATTAGGCCCTGCTAACAGTTAATTAAAAAAGTCATTTTCAATAGTGTCCAGGCAGCTATACATGTAAAAAAGTTAACCCTTTTTGAACAAAAATTAATATAAGACACTGTCTTATTTTGGGGGAAACAGTGTTACCCAACATTATAATGCTGCCTGTGATGTTAGTAAGATGACTGCTGAAAAGTATTCTCCACCTTTATTAGGCTGAAAGTGGTCAGCATGAACAATTCAGGCTTTTAAGATTATTGTGAGACTAAAAAAATAAATTTCACATGATAATTGATTTATACAAATAGGTCTTTTTCTTATGACACATTCCCTTTGAGCTGAATTTTATGTATTTTATTATTTTAAAGCATTGCAAACAATTTTTAAGTGGCTGGATCACTCCTTAAAAAAGAAGCCAAAAATGTCAAACTTTTATGCCTGTGGTCCCCAAGCCTTTTCAGCCATGGAGCCCTTTTTGAAGCAAAAGTTTCTTGTGTAGCCCCAAAGCAGGACAGAGGGTGTGGCCAAGGGATGGGTCCGGGGCGTGGCTTGTCACAACATATTTTCACCCTTATGAAAAGGACAGGGCTGTTTAAAAAAACTGAGAGGAATCCTGGAACACTGGATGGGCTATTGATATACATTCTATTCAAAATTAACATGCTCCAGGAATTAAATCCTGCTCCACATGTCAATATCCGCTTGGGTTTTGTGCAGATTTTTTCCACAGCGTGTGGATGAGATTTTTAAAATCTCATCCACTTTGCTGCTACAGCTACTGTGAATTCCACAGAAAATCTGCCCCATGTAGTAATAGTGACCCCCTATATTGGTGGCCCCGTGTAGTAATAGTGACAACCTACATTGGTGGCCCCAGTAGTAATAGCATCCCCTATATTGGTGGCCTCAGTAGTAATAGCATCCCCTATATTTGCCCCAGTAGTAATAGTGACCCCTATTTCTGTATAAAAGATGGACAATTAGCGTTCAGTGTAAGTAGCAGCTGTTCAGTACTAAACCGCCGGTATGTTAAGTGAATGGAGAAGGGCGGGGTAAAGTGAGGAGGGAAATCTCCTGCTGCTGCCCCACTGTGACCCAACAATACTCACTCTCGTGCAGCAGCATGGGAGCGAGTATGTGCATGGACGAATGTTGGGCATCGTTTGCCCGACATTCGTTCCATGTAAATGGGCCTTTAGATTTCTAATTCCTCGTGGGTTTCAAGATTCAAGTGGGAACCTTCATTGCCTCTTTCCATCAAACAGACTTCTGTTGTGGTCATGTGATGGGCGCAGGGCTGCAGGACTAGTTACAGATACATTATGGGTAACAATGAGCCATGCAGCGGGGTGTCCATCACATGACCAGGACTCATTTGTATCTTCTGGGAGTTCCTAATGAAAGTGTCTATTGAATGACAGCAGGAAGAGGCCTTGAAAATCAGGAGGAATTGATACAGAAAGTATAAAATAGTACATTTTTTTTTACAATTTTGTACGTTTATGTGTTAAAACTTAAATACCCCTTTAATCCCTTCCTGCTTTGACGTACATTTACGTCATGCAGGTGCTGGCTATGTATGAAAAGAGATCGTGAGGCGACCTCTCTTCATACAGCATGGGCATCAGCTGTTTATTATAGCTGACGCCCGCGGGCAATAACTGCAATCGTGTATATTCTGAAATAGTACCAACGTAAACTACAGGACGTCTTGCAAAAAATGAGCCCTCGCACAACTACATCGAAAAATAAAAAAGTTATTGCGCGCAGAATATGGCGGCAGAAAATAATTAAAAAAATAAAAGTACTACAGCAAAAAAGACTTTACAAGTCTGGTATCGTAGTAATCGTACTGACCCATAGAATAAAGTTGTCCTGTCAATTTTGCTGCAGTTTGGAGAGACGCACTGAAAGATGGCGGAATGTCATTTTTATTTCGTTTTACTCCACTTAGAATTTTTAAAAAGTTTTTCAGTACATTATATGGTACATTAACTAGTACCATTGAACAATACAACTCGTCCCACAAAAAACAAGCCCTCATACAGCGACGTTACGATTTTTAAAAAAGGGAGGAGGAAAAAAAAGGGCCGCGTCATTAGGGGGTGGGGGTTCTCCATCTCCAGCGCACTAGTTACTTCCATCAAATGTATAATTTTTGTATTGCAAACTGTGTTGCTGCAGTCATTGATAATATACTATGCAATTGAAATGGAAGAGTTTAGAAATGGGTTGATTTAAGGTCATTGTCAAAGGAAAAAATGACTCTTTATGAAAGGTGTCATCCATTGGCAAGTGAGTAGTCAGATAACTAAATAACATGTATACCTACAGCTAAATGAAGCACTTACCAACATGTCTAGACATGGTGTCAGGTGGACTTGAAGGCAAACATTCGCTTGAGCCAAGCAGGCTTGCTGCGGATTATGAAAAAGCATAAAACCATATTTGTAGTACCTGTATATAATTTCCTGTGTACTACGGTTATTTTCATTATTGTAACACCTGAGTGCATTTTACACAATGTTATTGTCGGTAATCTATATATATATATAAAGACGAAAGCCCTCACTGACTCACTCACTGACTCAATGACTGACTCGCCACTAATTCTCCAACTTCCCGATGTCGTAGAAACATTAAATTTGGTAAGGCCTCATGTCCACTCAAAAAATACAATCCGCGCGGATTTGCTTTAAATGGCATTTTTTTGCATGCAGATATCCGCACACATTGCTATCAATGTGATAGCAATGTTGCCGATCCGCGAGGATTCCGCGGCAAATGGAGCATGCCGCGTTTTTTCTCCCGCGCATGAAAAACGCAATTCTTTTAAAATGCTATCCGCAGGTGCAAAAATCTATTTAATGGACCCGCGGATGGCAATGATTCCCTATGGGCAAAATCCGCTGTGGAATCCGCAATTCCAATTACCCAGAAGATATGAGGCCTAAGAGCATAGATTATGTCCAAAATAGGAAAAGTAAAGGGGTCCCAACTCGGTTATTTAATTCTAGCGCAAAAGAATTAGCATCCAAATTTTACGTACGGAATCTAATTCTCTCACTTCCTGATGTCATAGAAGCTTAAAATTTGGCACGAGCATTGATTATGTCATAAATAGGAAAAGCTAATGGGTCCGAACTCGATTATTCAATTCTAGCGCAAAAGAACTAGCGTCTAAATTTTACGTATGGAATCTAATTCTCTCACTTTTTGGTGTAATAGAAAGTTGAAATTTGCCACGAGCATTGATTATGTCATAAATAGGAAAAGCTAATGGGTCCCAACTCGATTATTTAATTCTAGCGCAAAAGAATTAGCGTCCAAATTTTACGTACGGAATCTAATTCTCTCACTTCCTGATGTCATAGAAGCTTAAAATTTGGCAGGAGCATTGATTATGTCATAAATAGGAAAAGCTAATGGGTCCCAGCTCGATTATTCAATTCTAATCGCAAAAGAATTAGCTTCCAAATTTTATGTACGGAATCTAATTCTCTCACTTTCTCGTGTCATAGAAACTTGAAATTTGGCACGGGCATTGATTGTGTCATAAATAGGAAAAGTTAATGGATCCCAACTCGATTATTCAATTGTAAGCGCCAAAGAATTAGCATCCAAATTTTACGTACGTAAGCTAATTCTCTCACTTCCCGATGTCATTTTATATAAAGGAAACGTCGCATGGTTACCTCAACATGGTGTTTCCTGGGTAACGCAAAGAACCATGCAAAGTGGTGAACATATTTTTTTCCCAGTATATCTAAAGTAACCACGACTTCATAAGATTTTCCGTGTGAACACCAGATAAACACCAGTACCAAATTAACTCGGGTGAAGCCGGGTATATCAGCTAGTCTAATATAAATAACCATACAGGCTTTTTCCTTCACCAGTCTTTTACCAGTTTGCAGGATGATTTTTGTCACGTTTGATTCCTTAGACCCTTACCACCGCCGTAAAATCCCAAAATTTGAGTCGGTATGTTCAGTGACCCGTCGGGCTACCTCAAAGCTCCTCACGTTAAAGTATAGGCAAACGCCATTAGGGAGATTAAAGAGTTGCTAAACGCCATTCATAGTTTTGCGGCGTCTCTCTCCTTTACTGCCCTGAGACTATGAATGTCGCTGCTGGCTGAATTGTTGTTGAAAGACAAACGTCCCACACACACATAGCACTGACACGCGCAGCTCACACACACACAAACGTAGCACTGACACACGCAGCTCACACACACACAAACGTAGCACTGACACACGCAGCTCACACACACACAAACGTAGCACTGACACACGCAGCTCACACACACACAAACGTAGCACTGACACCCCCAGCTCACACACACACACATGTGGTACTGACACCCCCAACCCACACACACATGTGGCACTGACACCCCCAACCCACACACACACACACACACACACACACACATGTGGCACTGACACCCCCAGCTAACACACATGTAGCACTGACACCCCCAGCTCACACACACATATGGCACTGACACCCCCAGCTCACACACACGTAGCACTGACACCCCTAGCTCACACACACACACACGTGGCACTGACACCTCTAGCTCACACACACGCACGCAGCACTGACACCCACTTCTCACACACAAATGCGACACTGACACTCCAGACACTGACACTCTTGGCTCACACACCCCCGGCTCTGACACCCCCAACACTGACACCGCCAGCTCACACACACGCGACACTGACCCCACTGGCTCACACACATGTGGCACTGACACCCCCAACACTGACACTGCCAGCTCACACACATGCGTTACTGACACCCCTGGCTCACACACCCCCAGCACTGACACCCCCAGCTCACACACATGCGACACTGACACCCCCAGCTCACACACACGCGACACTGACACCCCCGGCTTGCTCACACACCCCCAGCACTGACACCCCGAGCTCCCACACGCGTGACACTGACACCTCTCGCTCACCCCCCCCAACACTGACACCGCCAGCTCACATACACGCAGCACTGACACCCTCAGATCACACACACGTGACACTGACACCCCCGACACTAACACCCCAGCTCACACACACACGGCCCTGGCCCCCTTTGGGACTGACACCCCTAGCACACATGGAGAGACAAGCGGTATGGATGGGGGAAGAGACAAGCAGCATGGAGAGGGGGGAGATGGGGAGATTCACAACAACCATTCTTCTAAACATTTTATGTTCGCGGACATCAGGTCTAGTTACAGTAGTTAGCAGACAAATCTGACTATCCGTAGGTTGCCGTAAATACTCCGTCTATATCTCAGCTGTGACTACAGAGAATGTCTGTGAACCTTATAGTTTCTCTGTGGTTCACTGCTATTTTCTTGTTCCCAGTCTGAGGAGGAACAGAATAAAACTGTAGCTTACCAGTATTCTACCACACATGTTGACAACATAATCAGTGCTACCGCAGTGTTTTACAATGAGATCGACATTCACAGCCTGAAATATAAAAGTTGAATTTTTTAATCATACCTTTAGTAATCGGTTGTCATTAGTAACAATTACATGTAAAGATGCATTGACCCATTAAACAATCCTCTAGCTCCGTTACACAGCAGCCAATGTGAAGAAACGCTCCAATCATCATATACAGCGATACCTTTCTGTTAAATCCCTTAAGCTGTGATGTTTCATTCATGTTTCATTTATGCTTGACAACTAACTTTGCTGTATTCTGTTGGGATGTCTGCTAAAATGGCAGCTATGAGAAAGCCGAACAACAGTAATAGTAATGCCTCTGCTCATTTAATACATATGTTTGACCTCCTGTCTATGATGTAACTGAATTCTGATTTGATGATGTGCATCTGTCCATTATTTGATGTGAAAATCCGCTTTAAATTGCAGGTTGATACTTACTATCATCGCATTTGCCTGATCAGTTGTGCATCCCTAACAAAGATAAAGATAAAACAATGTAGAATTCTTAGATTTGACAGATAATGTTTTCTTACATGTGTTTACTATAAGCACTAGAAGACCAAGTTCAGACCTTTACGTTTTACTGCACTTTTCAAGAGATTTTGCATAAATGTTTATTTGAAAAAATGTATTTCTTATTTTAAGCGAGTGACCGCCACAATTGTATTAATAATGAACAAATATCTTCTGCCTCTTTGTGCAGATTTTCTGTATTTTTCACACGTGCTCCATGAAGCTGGCTTTCCATGGAAGCAGATTAAAGGGGTTTCCCATGACTAGAACTAAGGTTCTGCTATTTCTCCAGTCTTTTTATTGGCTGTTTGAGGTATTGAAGCTCAGCCATACTGAAGTGAATGCAGCTGACTTGTAGTACCATACACAGCCAATGGAAAGTTATGGCGCTGTTTCTGGGATAAACAGTAGATCCTTTATTCCAGTCCTGAACAGTCCCCTTATAGCCGTTGAAGTCAATGACATTGCATAATCATTAAGGGCTTATTCAGACGACTGATATACACTGCCCCTCTCTGCAAGGGGAGAAGGCGGTCAGGAAGCTAGTGCATTGAGCTCCCGCCCCCTCTCCGCTCCTCACCACTGTTTGCAATGGGAGAGGCGGGACAGGGGTGAAGCCTAGTTCCGCCCTTTTCTACCCCTCTCATTACAAACAGTGGCAAGGGGCAGAGATGGGGTGGGAACTCAATGCACTAGCTTCCGGACCGCCTTCTCCCCTTGCAGAGAGGGGCAGCGTATATCAGTCGGGCACGAAAGCCCAGCCGATATACGACCATCTGAATAAGCCCGTAACTTTATCAAATAAGGTTTTTTTTTTAAAACAATCTCTTTTTTATTCAAGAAATGAGTAATCGCTTACAACCAGAATAAATTATCTTACATATTCAGTGACAGTGTGAATCTATCTTATCCAACCGATATTGCGAGAATTGCAGACTAAGACAGCAAAAAAATAAAAAAGTTGAAACAGCCAGCCTAGACCTCCATACCCTCAGGAGTGTGGGAGTAAGGGTGAGAGCGTAGCTGCATGGCAGACGATGTTTATTAGAGAGGTATATATATAAAATAATCAGCGGGTTATACAGCATGTGTGGGCGGGTGCCACTTCCCCGACTCTGTGAGGCTTCATCCATGTGCCTGGCCTCCGGGGAGGTGGGGCACCACTGGATGATAAGATCATGTGTATCACTTCGGTTCATAGCACCAGCCCACCTATGCTACGACATCGCGCCAACACTTTTTGTAAGCAAGAATGTGAGAACAGAACATAAAAGAAGAAACTAGGTCATCGAAAGGTTCATCCAAGTGAAAGTACTGTCTTAGATAATTTGATACAACACCCCGTTGAAATCAAATAAAGTTTAGCAGTGAGCCAATAATATAAAATAGCAAGGACGGGTCTTACCCAGGATCGTAGCATTTGCTCAGGCGTCTGGTTACACATTTTACATATTGATATCTGAAAAGAAAAAAAAAATCATTAAGAGTGAGCCTTTTCAATAATGCAGGAACTACTTGTGAAGGATGGAATATTAACCAGTGTTGTCCTGAAATCTATCCGTGTTGGATATACCTCTAGCCAGATATTTTGCGCATTACGTGGTCATCATTTATAGAATTCGTCCTACAGAAACATGTGATTGTTTTATTCTGATCTGTTATTTATAAGTTCATTCTGCTCGATGCTCTCACACAACACTATTAACCGTTTTGTCGCTGTCCCAAACATATGTCTGGTTTTCCCATTGGCTTAATACAGCCCATTTGCTTATTTACCACTGAGAAGTAGAGATCCAAACTGAAGTCAGATCTGTTTGTATCGAGGCCTTCCAATCTGCAGTGTGCAGTGAGCAATCAACTTGCTGAAGGAGTTAAGTATTTTATGTTATTATATAGCACATATAGTGTATCAGTGTTAACCTTATTTTATCACATCTAGTCATTATATAATCCTTATTTATAGATCTGTAGCTTTAGTATAGCCTTTATTATGAATATATTTTGAAGTCGGGATGTAGACATGCGATCTCCTTCTTCTGTTCTCACACTAATTATGCCTCAATTACACAGGTACATTTTTGTCCCATATTATGCACATATTATGTACAGATGTTATACCCCATTGAGTTGCATTTGGGTATGCAGGCATGCATTTTTCATTTGCGCATTTCACACTCGTGAAAAAAAAGATCACAGCATCTCCTCCTATTTTTGCCCATATTTGCTTGAGTTAAAAAATACAGTAGATGAAAGATAGGTCCTGCCCTATCTTATATTGTACGTAGAAACACTAAGTTTATATAGGGCATAGCCTGTTTTTTCTCATGTGGTGGAACATTGCATAAGAAAGACAACTGTGAAAACGAAACAATTGCATTAAAAATTGGCCAAATCATGGTCATCTGTATAAGCCCAAAGGCCTCGTGTCCACTAGAAAAATACAATCCACGCAGAATCTGCCGCCTATTTCCGCGGCGGATTCCGCGCGGATTTGCTTTAAATGTTTTTTTTTTTTTTTTGCATGCAGATATCCGCACGCATTGCTATCAATGTGATAGCAATGTTGCCGATCCACGCGGAATCCACGGCAGAATGGAGCATGCCACGTTTTTTCTCCCACGCGTGAAAACCGCAATTCTTTTAAAATGCCATCCGCGGGTGCAAAAATCAATTTAATGGACCGCGGATAGCCAATGATTCCCTATGGGCAAAATCCGCTGCGGATTCCGCAATTCCATTTAGCTAGTGGACATGATGCCTAAAGGCTTGTTTACATGGGCATCCGAATCACATAGAAGTTAGCCACCCCCAAAAATTGTGACTAACTCGCCAGAAAATTGGGTGAATGGAAGATTTTCTGCTATCAAGTCCTGGGTTTAATCACATACTCACTCGATCGGGAGCAGTGTTTTGCTGAAAAAAAGCGTTGCTGCTCCGAAAAGAGAGAGATGAATGGAGTCCCCGGGAGAACCCCCTACATGTCTGTGGGGCTTTCTTTCACTGCAGAGAGAGAGAGAGAAATGAAGGGAATCCCCGGGGAACCCTCTTCATCTCAGCGGACAAGGAGAGATTCACCCACAGGGGAGATGGTGGGATTTCCCCTGTAGCTGGGATGGGGGGGTTCCATGAAGGGAAGAAAGGAGGAATTTGCCTGTAGCAGTGATTGAGGGGTTCTCTGCTTAGACAATTTGCTTAGTTTTCCATTTTTTCAAATATGCAAACTGAACGACGGATCAGTCATGTAAACAATCATTCATCTATGAACAACTGCCTGTTTACTATGAATGAAGGCGGGCCAGAATGACCCCCGGCCCCCTGCACCTCCATTCACTAGCAATGATCATTCCTGTGTAAAAGCCCAGGAGGGATTATAGCTGGCACCACCTGTTGGGCATCTGCGCCCGACCGGTCATCCCGTGTAAAAGCCCCCTTAGTCTGGTATCTCTGCTTCAAGGCACTGATGGTTTACCACCATTACAATGTTATATTCAATTTTATTATGTCATATTAATGTGAAAAACTTTAATAAAACACTATATTTCACGTTTAAGATAAAATTACCAGACAATGATAACAGCATTCACATGCATTTGTGTGCCACCTAGGTATTTCATTTTCAGGGCAGTTCTGTAAAGTAAAGTAAAGTTTAGCTGATTTGCTTTTGACCAGGTATATTGTGAGTGACATGGTGACAATCTATTGCTGATTAGACGAACATCTTCACTATACTCATATTACCAATCCCTCCACCTCTAACAGTGATGTGTTATGATCTGTGTTGTATCTGATACCTTGTAACCCAGCAGTATCCAGTCTCTAGTAACATTCTGTTGCAGTTCCCTGCTCCACCAGTGATATTTGTCTGGACCCAGAATATCATTATACACTAACTAATCTCCAGTAAGTAAGCTGCGCAGTGTCCATCCCAGGGGAACGGTACCCATGGTTATCAGGGTACGGTATGGCCCCGCCCCCAGTGCATGCTGGTCCTATGGTTCACATCTGATTACATATTACACTCTAGTTATAACATTTTATTCTAATGCAAGCTTTGTAACTTGAGATCATAAATTGATGAAAAACTAGTACTTGGTTATGAAGCCCTTAAACATCAGTAAGACAAAATAAGGATGCAAGGGGTTGTCTAAGGTCATTGCATGTCAATACATAATAAATTATCCTATAATTACTTTCCCGAGCCCCCGCGTGTCTCTCACTGAATGAGACATCACAGACTGCTGCAGCCAATCACAGACCGCAGCGTTCTAACATTAGGGTTTGTGATTGGCTGCAGCAGCCTCTGATGTCCTGTATAAAGCCTGACTGCAGCCTGTAAGCCCAGTGTTATAGGAGAGACCTGGCCTGTGCTGCTGGAGCTGCAGGGACCCAGGAGGGGTGAATATAGGACCATGTATTATGTTTTGAGATGAGGACAAGTAATTTAAAAACAGCCTAGACAACCCTTCTTAGGCTGGGTTCTCACAAGACGAAAATCTCGCTGCTTGGCCGCAACGAAAGACTGCGAGATTTCCACGGGATAAGCGCAGCTTCAAAACCCGCGACCCCAGTCGCAGGTTTTGAAGCGGCTTCGCCACCTGCATCTCCGCTACGGCTATCTATCCCTACAGAGAGGAGAGAGGGTGCTGCGGTAATAAAAAATGAATTGACATGTCGCATCTTTATTTTCCAGCAGCATGTCAGTTTCAGTGCGGCTTGGCCGCAGCATGTGGACGAGATTTTTGCAAAAATCCAGTCCACTTTGCAGGCTAATCCCGGGATTAGGACATTCCACACTGAAATTCTGTGGAAATTCCATCCCGTGTGAACACAGCCTAAAGAAGAAATAGGATAACTACTAATACAAATAAAACAAGTCATTACATATAAGGGGGAGTAAGAGCTTCTGGAAGACGGGGAATCACTTTCAGTCTGGAGGGCAAGAGTTTCTTCAGGGACCTGTACAATATACACAGCGTACCAGCGAAACAATACAGACTGATGTGTAAATGAGGAGCTGATCCTGCCGCAGTATAACACATGTAGCACTGGACTATATACTGGCGGGGGGTCACTAGAAAGCCCATCAGCACATGTACTGCTGTAATATAGCAGGAAGCCCATGTCATATCCAGCCGGTACCCCTGTGATGTACATGGACTGCTGTAATATAGCAGGAAGCCCACGTCATACCCAGTCGGTACCCCTGTGATCTACATGTACTGTTGTAATATAGCAGTAAGCCCACATCATACCCAGCCAGTACCCCTGTGATGTACATGTACTGTTGTAAAATAGCAGGAAGCCCACGTCATACCCAGCCGGTACCCCTGTGATGTACATGCACTGCTGTAATATAGCAGGAAACCCACGTCATACCCAGCCGGTACCCCTGTGATGAACATGTTGTGCTGTAATATAGCAGGAAGCCCACATCATACCCAGCCGGTACCCCTATGATGTACATGTACTGCTGTAATATAGCAGGAAGCCCACGTCATACCCAGCCGGTACCCCTGTGATGAACATGTTGTGCTGTAATATAGCAGGAAGCCCACGTCATACCCAGCCAGTACCCCTGTGATGAACATGCTGTGCTGTAATATAGCAAGAAGCCCACATCATACCCAGCTGGTACCCCTGTGATGTATTGCTGTAATATAGCAGGAAGCCCACGTCATACCCAGCCGGTACCCCTGTGATGTACATGTACTGCTGTAATATAGCAGGAAGCCCACGTCATACCCAGCCAGTACCCCTGTGATGAACATGTTGTGCTGTAATATAGCAGGAAGCCCACATCATACCCAGCCAGTACCCCTGTGATGAACATGTTGTGCTGTAATATAGCAGGAAGCCCACATCATACCCGGTCGGTACCCCTGTGATGTACATGTACTGTTGTAATATAGCAGGAAGCCCACGTCATACCCAGCCGGTACCCCTGTGATGAACATGTACTGCTGTAATATAGCAGGAAACCCACGTCATACCCAGCCGGTACCCCTGTGATGTACATGTACTGCTGTAATATAGCAGGAAGCCCACGTCATACCCAGCCGGTACCCCCGTGATGAACAAGCACTGCTGTAATATAGCAGGAAACCCACGTCATACCCAGCCGGTACCCCCGTGATGTACATGTACTGTTGTAATATAGCAGGAAGCCCACGTCATACCCAGCCGGTACCCCCGTGATGAACAAGCACTGCTGTAATATAGCAGGAAGCCCACGTCATACCCAGCCGGTACCCCTGTGATGAACATGTTGTGCTGTAATATAGCAGGAAGCCGACATCATACCCAGCCGGTACCCCTGTGATGAACATGTTGTGCTGTAATATAGCAGGAAGCCCACCTCATACCCAGCCGGTACACCTGTGATGTACATGTACTGTTGTAATATAGCAGGAAGCCCACGTCATACCCAGCCGGTACCCCTGTGATGTACATGTACTGTTGTAATATAGCAGGAAACCCACGTCTTACCTAGCCAGTATCCCTGAGGGAAAAGGGGTTAATATATTGTTTTATACATTTATGTTAACATTTACCTGTGCATAGTTCCAGTAGTAACAAGCCTGACCATACCAGTATACCCAAGCATTACAACACGTGTTCTGAAATAAAATTGACAAGTAACAAACAGATCAGTAAATACCAGTAAGGAGAGCATTATTTTTACGTTCTATTGAGCCTTTCTGGAGGACGAGACAACAACATTCCCTTAATTGAACTCCATATGATACTACATCTTCCTAGTAATTGTCTCCACAAGGGGAATTTGGGGACAGCTGCAACCTTGTTCTGTGATATCTGTCGGTCGCTGTGCTTTTCATGTGGCTTTCATTAAAAATGGGATTGTGGTGCTGAGAACTCCTTTTAAATGACAGAACAGAAACGTCAGAGGGGCCTTTAGGTCTGGAAAACTTCTCTTCAAATACCCTTTTAGGACCCGCTGACTTAATAGAGGGGAGCTTTATATTTATCACCCTCATCTATTGGAGCAGAGAGCATGTCCAATAACTATATACAGTTTATACAGGGTTACTATAAAACAGACAGACACGTTCAGCAATTTCTAGAAAGCAAAGTATTACTCTGCAGGAGCTGCTACAGCTATGAGCTTCATAAGTAAGCAGAAAAAGCAAGTGAGGAGCTTGTGTATGTCTGTGTATAATGGCCTAAAGTGTAGTGTGTCCTCTGGGGTATTTTGGTGATGGGATATATTTTTTAGTTTGTTGCATGTTTGAAAACTAATAGATCGGTAGGGGGTCTGACGGCTGTTCCTGAGAATGGGGACCCCTGCCCCCCCTATTTCACATTTAAGATCCATTCCCCCATTTCTGTAGTGCAGTGGGGATGGAGCCGCTGGTCACACATGGGCAGCAGAGGCTCCATTCCTCTCAACGGCGCAGACAGCCGAGCGTTCTGCTCAGCAATCTCTGTCTGCCCAACTGAAATGAATGGAGCCGTGATGCTTCATGCATTTCAGTGCGTCTGACAGAAGAAGCTGAGCACTGTGTAAAACTACCTCTGTCTGCCCAGGCCCATTGAGCCATCATTTTACACCTATTCAGTGGATGGGTGAAAACTGAAAAAAACCTATCGCCGGAATACCCCTTTAATTATGTGAATTGCAATTTAGTCATTTATCTGTTATTTTTCAGTTGTATTTTTATCTGTACCCTTTCTACTATTTAAAGTGTGCCCCATGATTGATAATGCTGTTCCGCATACAGCTCATACCATGCATACTTTTGTACGAAATGAGTTCATATCACGCATTTAGAATCCCTGAGCTTGGATGTAAATAAGCAGCTTGCTACCCTGAGTTCCATTGACAACAAGAAAAGGCATTTGTTGTCACTGAGCAGACACTCGCTGGGTCAGATGTGGGGGTGGATGGTAGCATGGAGGTGAGGATGACAAGACTGCGAGATGGGTGACACAAGGAGACACGAGTGCCAAAGAGGCTAGTTCTAATCTGGCACACTTTGCTAAATTGGTGGATGAGGGAAATGCCATTTAAGGGTGCATTCCCATGAAGGTATATCGGCTCGGTTTTCACGCCGAGCCGATATACGTTGTCCTCGTGTGCAGGAGGGGGGAGGATGGTAGAGCCAGGAGCAGGAACTGAGCTCCCGCCCCCTCTCTGCCTCCTCTCCGCCCCTCTGCACTATTTGCAATGGGGAGAGGTGGGGAGGGGCTAATTCTCGCCACTTAGCCCCGCCCCACCTCCTTTCATTGCAAATAGTGCAGAGGGGTGGAGAGGAGGAGGCAGAGAGGGGGCGGGAGCTCAGTTCCTGCTCCTGTCTCTCTCACTCCCCCCCCCCACTGCACACTAGGACAACGTACATCGGCTCGGCGTGAAAACCGAGCCGATATACGTTCGTGGGAATACACCCTCAGGGTTAGCACTGCTGCAGCATGACATGTCTTCGGGTCGTCAGACGGATGTCTGCTCCGGTAAAAAGGGGAATAGGAATGCAGGGCAGGCTAGACAGGTCCTGGTAGAGGAGATGATATTATTAAGGGGACAGGCAGGGCAATCTGTTACAAAAACTTATATCATTGAACACTGTGTTGTCTTTCTAGTGCTCACGTTTGGCACATTGCAGATTGGGTTGATTACTGGAAGGGTTTGGTGATGACCTAGAATCATGGCTTACTTTGGCTTCAATAACAAAGTTAGGGATATGTGGAAAATCCTTAAATTTATTTCAGGGACCTTGAAGGTAAGCTTCGAGCAAGGACCCCCAAAATAGTATTTTCTTCAATTTTGCCTTTACCACATGCTCAAGAGATGGTCTAGGAAGGAGGGGTTGGGCTTCTGGAGAACTGGGCTGACTTTTCTGTTGGTTACAGGTTCTGTGGTAGGGATTAAGTGAATCTCAATGGGGGGATGTGCAGCTGTGCTCTGAGAGATGATAGCTAGATGATTAGAAGAGTGTTTAAACTAATTACCAAGAGGTGGCAACCACAGAGATAGAGTGGAGGACAAAAAAGACAACTAATGGCTGGTTTAGACAAAATGATTCTCGCTCAAAAATGTCTCAAAGCCGTCTTTTGAGCGAGAATTGTTGGGTCTAACTGCACTGACATCGTGCAGTTCTCATTAACTAATCGCTGATCATTCTCTTTTAGCATGCTGAAAGAGAACCATCAGCCTTATCAGGAGTTCACAGCTGGATACTGCTGATACTATTGTCTCAGCTGTATCCTGCTCCCTGACCACAGGCTGGGTATGAAGCATAGGCCTACTGTCAGGAGTCGCTGAGGTCACAATGGTGACTCAGCCCCTGAGCTTAAGAGGACTTGAAGGGAGGAGAAGGAGGGTGAGGGAAGCAGACACAGATGCACTGTACAGTAAGTCATGGCATGGAGTGGAGCAGGGATGATGATGTCATCTCCCTGTTGCTCCCCTCTTGCTGACACTGTATACAGCTGGTCCAGGCCCCGGGGTATGTATCTATCTATCTGCTTGTCTGTCTGTCTATCTATCTGTATGTCTGTGTGTGTGTCTGTCTATCTTTTTATATCTATCTCTATCATATCTATCTCTCTCATATCCTTCTTTCTCTCCCATATCTATCTATGGCTGGTATAAGGTATACATCTCCCTGTATATGCTATATATAATTGCACACCTTACACACAATTAAAGCACTTCATTGTGGTTCAAAAGTATAACAAAAAACATGAATACACCCTATGGCCACTCTCACACAAACACCTCAAAATCGTGGCATTTTTACCGCAATTTCATTTTTGAACGCATAGTCCAGCATTAGACAGCGCTTTTTAATGCACCCCATCATTGTGATGGGTGAGGAGGTGCATTAAAAATTGTGAAAACGCAAAAGTAGAACAGGCAGCTCTCGAAGATTGCATCGCTAGAAACAACACGTTCAAGCTCAGGTCTGAGTAATCCCATTAAAATCAATGGAAACATTGTATCACTGTTAGCAGGGTGCTTGGGATGCCTCGCTAATACTAATAAAAGTGGTGTGTGTGTGAGAGGGGGCTGCAAACTAATTTTCATGTAGTAGAGGAAATGAATCATGTTTGGAAGGATTATGCCAAGGGGCTAGATCATACATGGAAATTCGTTTTGCAGCTGTATGCAGCACAATCTAGGTTCGGTTATGGTGAGGTTGGGGGAGTGGAGGCCCGGGGGTAGGGACCCAACCTGAACTTTGGCATCTGGGCCCCCTGAGCCTTTAGTAACACCCCTGGTATGAAGAACACAGCTCTCCAGCTGTGTTCTGCCTACCCCACTCAGAGTACTCAGCTGTATAACAGCTGTGCGGTCCGTGAACATAGCAGGAGTATACAGAAGACAGCGCTTTAGCTGTCTTCTGTATACGCTGCTCGGAGTGCAAAGTGATCGCTCAAAACTGTCGATCAAACTGCCGCTTGAGCGAATTTTGTGCAATCACCTTGTAAATGCAAACGATTATCGCTCAAAAGCAGGCATAAGTGATGAAAATGTGGATTGGAATGATAGGAGGGGTACAGTTAAAGCAGTTAATGTAGACACACCAAGCAAAAAAAAAACAACATCAAAACTGCATGCTAGACCTGTGACTAGTGTGACTAATAAAGGTGGCAAACTGGAAGTAATAATTTCTGGGAAAAGTATGACCTAGTGGAAATGACCAAGACATGGTTGGAGGAGAGCTGTGTCTGCATGGTTAATGTAAAGGGTTACTGTTTGTTCAGAAGGGATGGTAAAAGCCAGAAATAGGTTTTCTGGGAAGAGATATGTGAGGGAGGATATAGGTGAAGTCTCTGTGTATAGAAATATATAGAGCGAAAAATAATAATACGGTCCTAATAGTAGTTTGATAGAAACCACCAAATATAGCAAATTATGGGAAACTGAGTAACTGAAAGCTAGGATCTCATAAAGGAATCAAGTTTATGTCAATAATTAAAGATAATTGTCATCATCAACTTGTGCAGGACCCAACTAGGGGGATGACTCTTTTGGACTTAATATTAACCTCTTAGTAACGAAGTATGTTTGTGCCTTAAAGGGGTTGTCCCGCGGCAGCAAGTGGGTCTATACACTTCTGTACGGCCATATTAATGCACTTTGTAATGTACATTGTGCATTAATTATGAGCCATACAGAAGTTATAAAAAGTTTTATACTTACCTGCTCCGTTGCTGGCGTCCTCGTCTCCATGGTGCCGACTAATTTTCGGCCTCCGATGGCCAATTTAGCCGCGCTTGCGCAGTCCGGGTCTTCTGCTGTCTTCAATGGGGCCGCTCGTGCAGAATGCCGGCTCCGTGTAGCTCCGCCACGTGCCGATCCCAGCCAATCAGGAGGCTGGAATCGGCGATGGACCGCACAGAAGAGCTGCGGTCCACGGAGGGAGCAGACCCCGGCGGCCATCTTCAGCAGGTGAGTATGAAGACGCCGGACCGCCGGGATTCAGGTAAGCACTCTCTCTGGTTTGTTTTTTTAACCCCTGCATCGGGGTTGTCTCGCGCCGAACGGGGGGGGGGGGGGGGGGTTAAAAAACAAAAAAGCCCGTTTCGGCGCGGGACAACCCCTTTAATGACCAGGCCACATCTAGGAACTCTGGTATGTCTCACTTTAACACAGAATTTGTGTATTTTTATTAAAAGTACAAAAATTGTGGACAAATTAAAAAACAATTGTCATTTTTCCATATTTGCAACTGCAGTATGTCAAATCTGTGCAAGCATATTGTACACATTTTGAGGACATATGTATTTCCTTTTGTTTACTTTATTCTAGAAGCACATTTGAAAACCTTTTTTGTTTTTTAAGCAATTTAGGAGATGTGCAAATTAATTATTTTGAGTAATATTTTGTTTTCCTACACCAAGCCAAGATTGCAAAGGATCATATGTGTCAGAATTAGAGATGAGCGAGCATGCTCGGTAAGGTCACTCGTATGAGAGTGCTCAGGTAGGCAGCGGGGGGGGGGGGGGGGAAGAGTGAGAGAGATCTCACTCTCACCAGCCCCCCGAGCACACTCGGACGAGAAGGCAGTTACTCGGGATGAGCGAGGCTGATGAGCGAGTAACTGACCTTACCGGGCGTGCTCGCTCATCTCTAGTCAGAATGATAGATGCCCCCACAAATGACCCCATTTTAAAAATTGAATCCGTATATGTATTCGTTGATAGGTGTCATGAGTATTTTGACCGAGCTATTAATTTTTGGGGAGTAAATGCAAATCAGAGGAGAAAAATATTTGTAAATATGTCATTTTAAGGACTTTTTTTTTGCATAATGCATGTGAAAACGAGAATGCACATCCCAGAATTTATTTGTCCTGTGTACAGAAATATCCCCCTTGTGAACGTAATCTTATGTCTCTATGCACAAAGGGGCCCAAAAGAAAAGGAATATCCAGTGGCTTTCAGAACATAAATTTCGCCTTAAAAGTGTTTCAGGCACCACTGAATACTTGTAGAGCCCATGAGCTGCCAAAGCAATAGAAAACCTCACAAATGATCCCATTTTGAAAACCAGCCCCCATGATGAATTTATCTAGGGGTGTACTGTGTATCTTGGCCTCATAATTTTTGAATGAATGTAAGCAAAACGGAAGAAAAAAAGTGTGATTTTCATTTTTTTTGCCAATTTTGTCATTGTAACGACAGCTTTTATTGTACAACACACCTATGAATGAGGACTTACACCCTAAGGCCACCTGCACACAGCAGAGATGGATTCCGCATGTTTATTTTTTATTCTTTTGTTGCTGCGGGTCAAAGGTTCTAAAATCTTTAGTTAGGTTTATTGGTCTCTGTAGGACATTTCTAGGTAGCCTAGGTTATTGGATCAAGACCACCGTGGGGTCCTGCTATAGACATTGCTCTATTTCAGTTAGTTGCTACTGAATTATTCTCCCAGGTAGTACTAAACAGGGTTAGGACCTGATCTAGTTACCATAGACAGATGCACACCTACAGAAGTTTTATGCATTGTCATTCTTCATTAGCACTCCCGTCTGCAGTTCAGAACTGGTGACAAACTGACTGCAGATAGCTGATCGGATCGGATCTAGTCAATATAGACAGATTTACACCTATATGAGGTTTGGTCACAAACTGACTATGAAGAACGGATTATAGTAAGGTTCCTAATGAGTGGAGCAGTCAATAGACATGCATTAAACCAAATGCTTCCGGCGACCAACGGTAGCCAGGAGCCTGGAGCAGTGACCGGTGGCCTTGTTGAGCGGTCCCCAGTTACATGGTAAAAAGGTAGCGATCTACCTTTAGGCCAGTCTCACATGACCGTATAGAAATTGCAGATTCTGCATGCGTTTGATCAGCGGTAATGCATTGGATTGCACAATTCCGCTCACATTAGCAGATCGGAATTACATAATCTACTCGCAGAAAGCAGAACATAATATGTTCTATTTAACCGCGGATGTCCGTGACATAGAGCCCATTGTGCTCCATGGTCGTCGATATACCTGCAGAGCATGCACAACTACATTGTGTACGGGCTGCAGGTACCCACATCATCGCTAAGTCGCAGTGCAAGAAATGTAAACAAATATCGGTGTATAGCGGGTGAACGTCTGTGTGAGTACGCAGTTATGCGCAGTACACGGCCGTACGCAGGGCCATGGCCGGGCTCACTTTTCACACCCCATCCCTGCTGCTGAGGTAACCCCCTCCCCACCAAAAGTAGCGGAGGTAGGATACCCAGTTTTATTGCCCCATGTGCCCATCCCCAACCAGCCTCTGTAATTTCCCCTGTCTTCAGACATACCACACAGTTTACATCATTCCTTTTATATACAGTTTAGGGAATGACAAAAAATGGGGATGGGGGGGATCATTTTAGGGAGTAAATTTTTTTTTCTGCACGAGTGTGCAATGGGGCTTAGATTTTAACCAGTTGTGCCCTGAAATCCAATGGGTGTTCCCTCCATTATACACGTAGCCATGTGTCCTTTTAGTAGACTAGGGCCACAATGCATATGTTTCTCAACACGAGACACACAGGAGTATCACTTTTGGGGTGAAAGTCTTCATTCATATGCGTGCTGTACAAAAATGACACAATTGCCAAAAAAAATAAAAGTTTTAATTTTTCACTCTGCTTTTCTTAGTTTCATTAAAAAACTGTGAGGTCAAAATACTGTGGGGTCATTTGTGGGGGTTCTCCATTGCTTCGGCCGCTCAATGGCTCTACAAGTGGGCAATGGGGCCTGGAATTTATTCAGTTGTGCCCTGAAATCTAACAGGTGTTCCCTCTATTATAGGCTTAGCCATGTGTCCTGTAGGCAGAATAGGACCACATTGAGTATGTTTCTGAACAGTGGACAAACAGGGGTATCCGTTTTGAGGTACAGGTCTTCATTTATAGGTGTGCTGTACAAAGAAAACTGTTTTAAAATTGACACAATTGCCTAAAAAATGAAAATTTTAATTATTTCCTTATAAGATTGATTCAAAAACTGTGGGGTGAAAATACGCAGTAGACCCCTAGATGAATTTATTACGGGGTATAGTTTTCAAAATGAGGTCATTTGTGGGGATTCCTTATCGTTTTGGCAACTCAATGGCTCTTCATGTGGACAATGGTGCCTGAAACACCTTCAAGTAAAATCTCTGTTCTGAAAGCCACTGGCTGCTCCTTATATTTTGGGCCCTGTTGTGCATACAGACATAAAATTAGGCCAAAATAGGTATGTTTCTGACTACAGGACAAACAGGGGTATCCATTTTGGGGTACAAGTCTTCATTCATATGTGTGCTGTACAAAAAAAATGTTTTTAAAATTACACAATTGCCTAAAAAATTAAAATCGTAATTTTTTCCTTCTGCTTTGCTTAGGTTCATTCAAAAATATGGGGTCAAAATTTGCAGTACACCCCTAGATGAATTCATTAAGGGGTCTAATTTCAAAATGAGGTCATTTGTGGGGGTTCTATATCTTTTTGGCCGCTCAAGGGCTCTACATGTGGGCAATGGGGCCTGAAACACCTTCAAGTAAAATCTCTGTTCTGAAATGTCTGAATCACTTGGATATGCAAAACCTTTACAGAGTTATTCTATATTAAAGTGACACATGTCAGATTTCCAAAATTTGGTCTGGTCATTAAGGCGCAAACAGGCTTGGTCACTATGGGGTTAATTTTAGTTAGTTTTCTTTGTATGTAAAGAAAATAAAATGCAATTATCCACATGAAATAGCGTAATACTTCCTAAACAACGTTATAACCCACTAAAAGTGAAACGTGAAAAAAAATGTTGCATAAATGATGAGTGACAACTTTAACTATGAGTGATGAGTGTAAATAGTAGCTGTTCAGTACTGAATAGCCACTATGTTAACTAAATAGAGAGGGGCGTGGGAGCCTGAGGAGAGAAATCCCCTGCAGCTGCCCCGCTGTGAGCCAGCGACACTAGCCCCCCTGCAGCAGTACAGGGCAAGTCTGTGCGGGGACGAGTATTGGGCATTGTTTGCCCGACATTCGTCCCATCTAAATGGGGCTTTAGCGGCCACCGTAAAAGGTGCAGCTCAGGGGGAACCAAGGAAATGGTGACCATAATATAATACATTTCCACTTGTCTTTCAGTCGGGTGTTTTGTTGTTGGGGAGCCTCAAATACACCGAACTTCATGCAGACAGAACTGACTCAGCTTACAGATCCCCTTAGCCTTATTGACTGGGACAATGTCCTCAGAATAAGGATGTAGTGATGAGTAAATCACTAGAACAGTTTAGGAAGGGCCTGGATGTCTTCTTGAGTGCCACAATATCACATATTTATTCTGACTGACAGATTTGTGCTGAACAAAACATTTTTTTGCTTTCCTCTGAACCAATATTGCAGGCTACTAGCAAATAGATCTTCTGAAATGTCTTGCTTCCTGGGTGCTCACATGGTGCTTACGTCATGCATGTACTGTGCATAGTGCGTGTCTACATGTTTAATGAATTTAGTTATTAACATAACATTGAACGTGTCTATTTATTTTATAGTAACCTCATATAATATACATATCATTCATTCCAACCGCATCTCATCTTGTGCAATTCTCAATGCAACGATGACTGGTCACTCAACCACATATATTGCCTGTATTTCTATCTATCTATCTGTGTTTTTTTTATACACTACCACCTGATTCTCACTCAACAACTCTCTACAATCCATTTATCCTTACAAAGCTGCAGCAGCACCACACTAATCATTATCTTTATTGCACATCTATCTAGAGAATGACCCACTCTTCTATTAGCACAATCCATAGAAGATGACTATTGCATCTGATTTGGAAAAGCTTGTGTGTTTTCATTAACACTTTGGTGTACACTATCTGTGGTGATAATTAGATAATAGTATCTTATTAGAGATGAGCGAGATCCCTCACTATCCCCCCCCCCCCCCCGCTATCCACCCCTCCCCCCCCCCCCCCCGCACCTGCTCGCACGAGAATGCAGTTACTCGAGAACAGCGATGCTCGCTGGAGTAACTGCATTATCCGAGCGTGCTCGCTCATCTCTATATCTTATGTAAGATAAAAAAGTATTAAAAAATTGCTCTTACTGTCAAAGTCTGAGTAGAACCAGTATCAGGGACTTGTTCTTTGCTGGTGCCTGTAAGGAATTAAAACAGGGGAGACATCATTGTAAGCATAATCAGAAACTTGTTATCCTTTGATGTTAAGAAACATTTGAGAGCCCAAGGACAATCATTGCCCCGTAGTCCATATCCAGCATATAAAGGGAACCAAAGGATACAAAAAAGCAATAAAGCAAACTTCCACTTCTCTTACATAACTTTGTAAAGTACTTATGATACAGTAATGTATACATCACTTGATGGAAAATAGCAAAGCTTACCAGCAATGGAGATACCATATAGTTCCAGGATGACCCAAGTCTCACTGATACGTTCTTTTCTCCTTCCATGTAAATCATCCTGCTCTACACTGAATCGGTTTGTCTTATGTATTGCAGTGTTTTAATATAGGATTCTGTCAGCATCTGTACATCATTCTGTTTTAAATAATATTGTTTATTAACCCCTTAATGACGCAGCCCTTTTTTTTTTTTCATTTTCGTTTTTTCCTTCCCACTTATGACAAATCGTAGCTCCTTTACTTAGCCATCGACGTCACTGTATGAGGGCTTGTTTTTTGCGGGACAAATTGTAGTTTTCAATGGTGATATTTAATGTACTGGAAAACATTTTGCCATTTTCAGTGCTTCTTTTTTCTACGGCACACAAAGTGCAACAAAAATGACATGATAACTTTATTCTATGGGTTAGTACGATTACTACGATACCAAACTTATATAGTTTGTTTTTGCCATATCGGTGGTCGTTAAGGGGTTAAAGTAGTCCTCCTATGTTATAAGACCTCTTTGGCTCAATCATCACATACTGTGGGCATGCATGCAGCATAGGTTCCACTTATTTACTATAGAATGTATCCATTGCATTTTGTTGCTATTGTAAATTGTGTTTTAGAGATTTTTCACCTCCCTGACTAACCCAACCATATCATGGCTTAAATCATTTTCAATATATCCTACACTGGTGCTCAGCTATCTAATAAAAGCTTAAGGCCCATTTAGACACAATGATTATCGCTCAATATTTGCTCAAAAGCTGTCTTTTGAGCGATAATCGTCGTGTCTAACTGCTCCGACATCATGCAGTTTTCTTTAAGCAGTTGCTGATCGTTGTCTTTCAGCATGCTGAAAGACAACGATTTGTCTTATCAGGGATTCACAGCGGGATACAGCTGATACTATTATTTCAGCTGTGTCCCACTCGCTGAACACAGACGTGGCATGAAGAACACAGCGGTCCAGCTGTGCTCTGCATAGCCCGCCTGGAGCGCTTGGCTGTATAACAGCTGGGTGCTCCGAGAAGAAAACAGCTGGATGCAGAAGTAGTCTTCTGCATCCACTGCTCGGAGCGCCAAGTGATCGCTCATCGGTTGAGTGATCACCTTGCACTGTAAAGGCACACAACAATTATCGCTCAAAAGACATCTTTTGAGCGATAATCCTTGTATCTAAACCAGGCTTTACTGTCTCCTCTATCATTCAGGATAGCAGGAAATGCTGATTCCAATCATTTAACTCATTCATTTCCTCAGTCAATATGAATGGGTTATGATCAAAGAATTCAAATAACCTAGAAAGGATCCTAGAGATGTCTTTCCAAAGCCTTTGTTAGGACATTAGATGTTGCATCAGCACAGCTTGCGTCATAATGTCTTTGAGCATTATGTTTTAGCATAAAGAAGTATGCCCATACATTCTAAGTGAGTTAAAAAGCAATGTCTTCATGGAACTTAAAAAAAACTTGTATTAAAAGGAATAAAAAAATTTAAAAAGTCATTCTAAGCATGAAAGAACATTTGTCACGCATATGCTGCATGAAAAACTGTTTATATCCACATGACCATAAAAACTGGGAGAAGTTAAAAAAGGTTATTTAAAGTGACCTCGAACCTCAAGCATTATGAAATATGATTATACACGAGGGCAAAATTGCATTTTTTTGTATCTGCCAAGCAAAAATAGTCTATAAATGACACAATGAGTTATTTACATCCCCAAATAGTGCATAAAAAGCTACAATGTCATCCTCTTAAAACAGAGTCATACATCAATGTCAATGAAAAAAATATACAGTTATGGTTGCTGAAACTCAGAGAGGCAAAATAAAATAAAGACTGCCATAAAGGCCCAAACAAGTCTTGGTGGCTACTAAGGTAATAATAACTATGGAATTAACACAAATCTTATAGGTACATTTACAGGTACAGTTAAATGACCTTGTATTATTATACGTCATGTTTTGTAATAGAAATTAAATCTTATTTTAACCATTGATGAGAATTTAAACTGACTGCATAGATGAGACAGATAGAAGATAGAAATAGTACATGGCATCACTGTATGTTTTTATCCAGTAGAACATAAAAATATAAGATACTGAAAAGAATTATAATCTTTCACTTATGATTTTTTTCATTAAACTGTTTTAATTATAATAACAATTTGTTGCATTTCATTTAATTTCTACCGTGACATTTTACAAACCTGCAGAGGCAAAGTTTTGGTTATGTTCAACCGTTTTTCCTTACTTGCATATGGGGACAACTTTTGACTGATGAGAGATAGGAGGTAATTTTCCTTACCCATAGAGCACCAAACACGGCAAAACTAATTTTTAAGTCGATATTTAAACAGAGATTTTCATATAAGCATCATGAAAATAATAAGACAATTAATTTACCTAATTAACCAATAAAATGCAATTAATGTAAAACTTACCAATGAAACTGGCAACACTCAGACAGAGGAAGATGACTGCAAGTTTCATGATGCAGGTGTAGTTAAGCTCTTAACTTCAAGAGAAAATAAGAGCTGGTTTTAAACCTTAGCGTTACGAGCGCCCTTTATATAGATCCAAGATGATGCTTGAGGGCAATGCTGTCATCTTTCCTTATTTGCTGATTGGCACAGTAGTAAATGTTGTCATTATGCCAAAACTTTATAACTAGGATGTGCTTACTGTCTATATTTATCAAAAAGATGTATTTTCTTCTAAACATTCTATATTCACTTTGGGTCCCATTGTACCTGCAGTGATTAAATGCGCAGGATTCTAAATTGATTATATTTTTAAGTTCTAAAGTTTTTAAAATAGGAAGATGTTTTAAATGTAATAATTATTTAGTAATAATTACACCAATAATAGAAAAAATACAAAACAGAGAGAGTAAAAAATATATTTTTTATTAGCCAGGTTTAGTTTGAAGCTCCAGGGCCCCAGTACAAAGTCTGTCATGGCACCCCCACCTACCATGTTCCATTTATAATAGCAATTTTCTCTTTTAACCTTTGCCATTTCTATGCAGTTTATAGCTGTGTGCCTGGTTTCCTATTCTGTATTAACTATAAATACATTGTTGGCTTAATTAATTTCATCCCAATTACAAATTCATGTACAAATTCTTTTTAGAGCAAATCACAAGTCAAAAATCAAAACATGACAGGGGCAATATTCCTACCAGCTTCTTATTAAATTGGATGTTCACTTTGGACAATTCCTGTCTCTGAGAGGTCCCTTGACAATGAGCTTATCTAAGAATGTTCTGTCTCTGGAAAACTCCAGCAATCATCTATAATCTGTGCAGGAACCTGACAGCAAGAGTTCAGTTTCCAAGCAGATCATGTGCGGGGGCAATGGAGCATAACTCAGTCCCCAATAAAATCAGTGGGTCTCCTGAAGTAGTCCTCTTGAATGGGGAACTCCACTCTAACTCATAAATCCCTATAAAGTATTTAAATGTGTTTTCAAAATGAGATACCCTTGGTAACTTGTCATTAGAGTTCAGCAGCTCAGCCTGCTCCATGTGTGATGGATGCAAGGTAATACCTGCTTTCAATGGCCAGAATTAGACGAAACTCTGCTTCCATCCACCTAATGCCTCAGTTGCTTTGGCCAACAGCTACTGTGGCATCTGAGTGGTTAGAGAGTAGGAGTGGGCTTCCTCTTGTCATGGACAACATGGGAGACCAGAATGACTAGATGGGACAAAGAGGCAGGATACATATCTGGGAAACCAAAAAGGAGGGTCAAGATATATCCCTGATCTAAAAAAAACTAAACCTGCCTAACCACTGGTGGCACCCACTTTAAAAAGGGCAACCTGGCAACAAGAATCTTGGGCTTCCTGAAACATGACTAGATGGTGTAAGCGCTAAAGAAGAGCACCCAAAGGATCCCCAATGGAATAGTAATAAATGGGAATAAATGGAGCGAGAATACATGGAAGGAGCAGAATAGAACAACAGGATAGCAATACAAACTGACACTGAATCCACACAGCACCAAACACTGACCAGAACAACTCCCTATCTGCATTACACAGAACCAGGATAGCTTGTAGTATAACTGGCACCTGTGTAACTCCACCAAAACATCCCAGCCAGCCTATTAGACAACCACAGAGCACAATGTTTTATACATACTGAATCTGCATCTGCGCTACCAGGCACATCACATGGTCTGTGGCTGATGCTCTGATGTCACATCAGGTCCAGATCGAATCCTGGACAATGTCTGTGGAACCATAACACCGATGTTTGCTGATCGGACCACTGCTGTACTACTGCAGGGTATCAAAACACTGCGCAAAATAATCCAATTGCAGGAATACAGCTTATTGTGGAAAAAACTTGCTTTTTATTTTCTTTATGGTGCTTGAATAATAAAATAAAAAAGTTATGGCTTTTGATAAATGGAGAAGAAAAATTGTTGTGTCCTTAAGCCCCAAATAGGCCATGTCATTAAGGGGTTAATGGTGTATACTGTGTTGGATAATAATTAGCATGATAATTATTAGAATGTTTTAATAGCTTGGATATTTAAAGGGGTTGTCTCGCGAAAGCAAGTGGGGTTAAGTACTTCTGTATGGCCATATTAATGCACTTTGTAATATACATCGTGCATTAAGTATGAGCCATACAGAAGTTATTCACTTACCTGCTCCGTTGCTGGCGTCCCCGTCTCCATGGCTCCGTCTAATTTTGGTGTCTTCTTGCGTTTTTAAACGCGCTTGCGCAGATGGGTCTTCTCCCTTCGGCTCCGCTCGGCAGCAGCGGTGTTTTGGCTCCTCCCCCTTGTACGCGTTATCGCGTAGCTCCGCCCCCGTCACATGTGCCGATTCCAGCCTCCTGATTGGCTGGAATCGGCACATGTGACGGGGCGGAGCTACGCAATGACGCGTATAAGGGGGCGGAGCCAAAACGCAGCTGCTGCCGAGCGGAGCCGAAGGGAGAAGACCCATCTGCGCAAGCGCGTTTAAAAACGCAAGAAGACACCAAAATTAGACGGAGCCATGGAGACGGGGACGCCAGCAACGGAGCAGGTAAGTGAATAACTTCTGTATGGCTCATACTTAATGCACGATGTATATTACAAAGTGCATTAATATGGCCATACAGAAGTACTTAACCCCACTTGCTTTCGCGAGACAACCCCTTTAAATATCCAAGCTATTAAAACATTCTAATAATTATCATGCTAATTATTATCCAACACAGTATACACCATTAACCCCTTAATGACATGGCCTATTTTGGGCTTAAGGACACAACAATTTTTCTTCTCCATTTATCAAAAGCCATAACTTTTTTATTTTTCTGTCGACGCGGCCGTATAAGGGCTTGTTTTTTGTGTGGCGAACTGTAGTTTTTATCGGCGTCCTTTTTGGGTACATTGACTATATTTAAAACGTTTATTTTTTTTTATGATAGCAAGGAGAGAAAATGCATCAATTCATAGATTTATTTATTTATTTATTTTTTTATGCTGCGTTAATCATGCAGCATAAATGACACAATCCTTTTTTTCTGCGGGCCGGTACGGTTACAACGATACCAAAATTCTTACTTTTTTTAGGTTTTTCCACTTTTCTGCAATAAAAACCCTTTTTTTGGAAATCCTTTTTTTTTCTAAATCGCTGCATTCAAAGTCCTGTAACTTTTTTATTTTTTGATGTACGGAGCTCTTAGCGCTTATACAGCGATCTCAGGCACTGGCAACCAAGGACGCCGTCCTGTTGCCATGGCGAAAGGCCGGGCTTACGCGATGACATCGCGGGAGCCGGTCGAAAACACAGAGGGAGTTCGCTCCCTCTGTGAACTCTTTTTCTGCCGCGATCTACTTACTGTTGCAGCGGGATGCCGGCTGTGACTGACAGCCGGCTCCTGCTGCGGGATAGCACGGTATCATATGTGATCTCGCGCTATCCCCAGGACGTAAGTTTACGCCCTGTTGCGGGAAGTACCCCGCTCCCAGGACGTAAACTTACGCCCTGAAGCGGGAATGGGTTAAAAAGCACAATGTCAAAAATGCTGTTATTTGATCACTTTACTGCCCAAAAAAGGGGAATAAAAAGTGATTTAAAAGTTATATGTACTCTAACGGGCAACAACAGAAACTATGTATAACTCACCCTGGGAAAAAACAAGGCCACACAAAGCTATTTTGATTAAAACATAGAACATTTATGGTTGTCAAAATAGGGTGTGAAAGCTGTCTGTGAGAAAAGGGCCATGTAGAGCAGTCTGTGAAAGAGAAGGGTCATAGGTAAGAGTACTAGAGGGAGAGGTGAGGCATTGTCTATGAAGAGAAGTCTGGAAGGGAGAGGGTGTCCAGGGGAGCAGTCCTCTGGGTGAGAAGGGGCAGTAGTAGGGGCTTCTCTAAAATGGATATTATCCTTATCCATCAAGAGGGTTAGTTGTCTTTGTAACTACTACAATATTACTGCCCAGAGCAATCAAATCTTACAGTTTTGCTGAACCAATCTCAGGTCACCATAGAACCTTGCTGTGATCTGAGTTTTCTTTATTTGAACTGCAGAAGGTCCAATTTTTCTGCAAGAAATAGAAAAAAACTAATTTAGTTAAGAAGATAAAATTAGTTACCATATTTTTCAGACTATAAAATGCACTTTATGGTAATAACAGAATCTTGCCAGAAAGTCTCTGCATGTTTTAGTCAAAAGTCATAAAAAACCCGGCTGCGCCAGACCTCCCTGACCACTTAATGATCTGGCAGGAAGCTTATAATGTGCTCTTCCTGATCAAATAGCTGCCTGCCAGAATGTTTGCCTGATTATTCAGGCCACTGGAAGCTGGAATAACCACAAGCTCCCACCAGCATTCACTGCTAAAAAAAAAAAAGATTAAATACCCGTAGTAATAGTATTTTTCATTGGCCAAAGGTTTAATTTGAAGCTCCTGGGTCCGAGGGCAAAGTCTGTAATGTCATTCTTCACTTACCATGTATTTATAATACTGATCTCTTGTGACCTTCGCTATCTCAGTGCAATATATAGTTATGTACCTGTTTCATTATAATTGCTATTATTCCTAATCTATATTAACTATAAACACAATATTGGCATCATTATTTGTGAAGAATGACAGTAACAGGGCTAAGATCCTGGGGGACTTCCAGATGGACCGACAGGTATTGGCCGATCAACCAGACTTTGCAGTAATTAGCAAGGAGCAGAAGACAGCAGTAGCAATAGATGTAGCTATAGTAAGTGACAGCAACAACAGGAAGAAGTATGAGAAGTTGAAGAAGTACAAAGGTCTGAAATAAGTAAAGTGATGTGGAAAGTGAAAGCCAATTTAGTCCCAGTGGTGGTAGGAGTTCTTTAAGGCTGTAACTCCTAAGCTGGGGAATTAACCAGCAAATCCCAGGAACCACATCCAAGTACACTATCCAGCAGAGTGTAATACTATGAACAGCCAAAATTCTGCACAGAACCCTCAAACTCCCTGTCCCGCATACAAGTCTCCACTGCTGAGCTCCACCCCATTCTGACATCATTATAGGACCTGAGGCAGTTACCATCAACATATTGAGGCAAGTCTTCACTTCTTCTGTCAACAATACCTTCTTTTCTTCCTGCCAGCTGCCAATACCTGAGGAAAAATGCTCATTTTCGCATCGTATAGACACCCCTGCATATTGCACAATTCTAGTACATGCTAACCTCTTGCACAGGTATCTGGCGAGGTCATTAATCTTTTTGATTGTATAGAAACACCGGAGCTGATCCCGGAGGGCATTAAATAAAAGCAAACATTATGGGGTTAACAGGGAATGAAGGAGTGAATTAGTACAGGGAATGCTGGGAGCAGAGGGGGAAAAAGTGGGGGAATTAGTCAGTGGAAAGAACGAGAAAAAGAGAGGAGGAGCCAGACCGGGAGCAGAAGAAAAAACAAGAAGACCAGAGTTGGAAAGAAGAGTGAAAAGAGAAATTAAAGACTGTGGACAGAAGAGGGAAGAAAAAATGCACAGCTGCAAGAGAAGTCCCAGGACTGAAAGCCGGTGTCTGCGGTGTGGCAATAGAAGTTCAGGAAGACAGAAGGAAGAGCCTGAAGAGGATGGCGGTTACTGACCCAAGATGGAGGCAGTCTTGGCAAGGATCCAGGTGGCAGCGGAGGAACATGGTCTGGAGTGGCTGCAGAGAATGTCAGGAGATGTGTTGGAAGTGGTGGAGGCAGTGCCCACAGCAGGAGCGGTGAGAGAGAGGAGGGCAAGTGTGCCGGCGTGGCAAAGATCCGAGCACGTGCCTTCACGCAGGCACCGCATCAAGAGTCCATCTCAGGCCCCCATTTAGGCACTCTCCTACAAGTCCAACGAGCGGGGCGGTAGGCCTGGGAGAAATTCCACCTGGCGTTGTAGCACTGCGTCTGGTACTAAGCCCCGTGCTGCCAGGGGGGCAGGGCCTAGCACCAGACAGTCAACAGAGAGAAGAGATGGTGTGGGGAGTGGCCCCCTGGGAGTTCCAGGGGTAAAGAGGCCCCCCTGCCGGGTCCCTGATCATAATAATCGATATGTAAATATTTTATATATATACATCTGACATATATTTATTAATATTATTATTATCATAAGAGCTCTGACCTCAATATATTAAGTATTAGCTATCTTTTAGCGTCCACACAAACGATTTGAGATATACATAAGAATATAACATCATTATGAATAGAGTTTTTTATTGATAAAGCATCAAGCGTTTAATTTAAAAAGTTATTGTCTATTTATTAGCCCTCTATATGAAGAGCGTGTAGTGCCACTATAACTTATGTGACGTGCCGCTCTGACGTCCCTTGGAGCGCAGCGCTGCGTTCCATATTCACTTCAGCGAGACGTGACCTTTGGAGCGCAGCGCTGCGTTCCATATTTACTTCAGCGAGACGTGACTTCGTATCTCGAGCCACGTCATCACGTTTGTTGCCGTCAGTTAGACAGGTGCTGGGTTCAATGGAACGCACCGCCACGCTCAGGGAGGCGTGGCTTCAAGATACAGGGGATGTCCCCGATGTTGGCTACATACGCCGCATCCGGGGCGCCGTACAGCGCACGATGACGGTTAACACGTCATCCGCTCCCGCCCCAGACAACACCACGCATCGCCACTCACTCATGATCAAGGAGGTTTGGTAATAGGTAGGTAATTTATTTCGTTCTATTTATACCACTGTTTATGGATGTATTTGTATGCTTGAGAAAGGCGTGTATTACGCCGAAACGCGTTGCATAGGATCCCGCAAGTATTTTTATACGATTGTATGAGGTTGAGACCTCACTCTTTTATGTGTATGAAATAAAAATCTGTTTTTGTCTCTATCCAAATATTGGCTATTGAGACATTCAATATTGTTTTTTTATATATGAAAGTAGCGCAGGTCCACAGCTTTTTCTTGTAGTTCTGTTTTATTTTTATCCGACCTCTGATGAGGCACGGAGTTTTTGTGACCTGCAGCTCTCCAGTAATTTGGATATTTGTGTCATTGGATTCTGTTACTTCCTGGATAAAGTAATCGCTATAAGCATACCAGGATGTTGGGTGCGGGCATAATCACCTCGGGGTGATATGCCCTGCACCAGGTGAGTGATCACACGTCTATCATTGGTAGCCTATATATAAAGTGTCTGGCGCCCTCCGTGACCCCTATTTCTTAGGAAGACAGAAGGAAGAGCCTGAAGAGGATGGCGGTTACTGACCCAAGATGGAGGCAGTCTTGGCAAGGATCCAGGTGGCAGCGGAGGAACATGGTCTGGAGTGGCTGCAGAGAATGTCAGGAGATGTGTTGGAAGTGGTGGAGGCAGTGCCCACAGCAGGAGCAGTGAGAGAGAGGAGGGCAAGTGTGCCGGCGTGGCAAAGATCCGAGCACGTGCCTTCACGCAGGCACCGCATCAAGAGTCCATCTCAGGCCCCCATTTAGGCACTCTCCTACAAGTCCAACGAGCGGGGCGGCAGGCCTGGGAGAAATTCCACCTGGCGTTGTAGCACTGCGTCTGGTACTAAGCCCCGTGCTGCCAGGGGGGCAGGGCCTAGCACCAGACAGTCAACAGAGAAAAGAGATGGTGTGGGGAGTGGCCCCCTGGGAGTTCCAGGGGTAAAGAGGCCCCCCTGCCGGGTCCCTGATCAGGCAGGAGCTAGCAGCCACCGCACAGCGGGAGATAGCAGTGGAGGCAGGAGTGGAGGAGAGGTCGGCAGATGGCAGATAGCAGCTACAGTGGTGGCTAGGTTCTGGTCGCAGCCAGGGAGAAGCAGGTCAGCGCAGGGGAATGGTGGCGATGAGGACTGGATGGATCGTCTGGAAGACGGATCGGTGGCTGGTGGGCTTACAGCCCCTGCGCAGCCAGGTGAGATACAATCTATGTTTGCTATGTCTAATGTGCTTAGTCAGTTGGCGCCTGCAGGAGGTAGATTAGGGGGCACTTACAGGGGAGAGAAGGTGCTCACAGGTGTGTCAGGCATTGGAGGGGAGATGAAGAAGCTTGGCTGGAGGGACTGGGGTATAGCAGGCGGTGGGTGTCATCTACATCTGGCCCACCCCAGTGTCGGTTACGGCATTGAACCTGCTGGCTAGTGGGTGGTCTAGCAGGGAGAGCATCCCTGGTGGAAGCTCTTCCACCGGGGTGGGAGGTGCACCAATGGAGGGAGTTGCGGTAGCGGCCCACATGGAGAAGGATGGAGATGGGATCCACCTGGATGATAGCGCAAAGGGCAAGGTATATGTTTGCTTCAAGGGCTGTTGGGGGCTTATTTTATCTTGTGTCTTCTGTTCTAGGTATGAATTTTCAATAAAGAAAGAAGTTGTGTGAAGAAGCTGGCGGCTTATCGCTTTTCAAAAAGAATAACCACGGTTCATGTGCATCTACGTTCCATAGCGACGAGCCTACTTGCTCATTCGCTCATCATTTTATGCTTTAAGACTCCATCAAAAATTTGCAGCTATTCTGCCGTGGTTTCTGCAGTAGATCCACACAGTGATTTAGCTCTGCCCTGTCATAATCCTGGATATCGTGCCTCATGATACAGCAAATCTTCCGCTACCTTTGTTATAGAAGCACTCACTACACGGGTCCCAACAATTGATTGTGTTGGATTTCTGTCAGCTCTGCCATGATTTCCTCACAACTGCGCAAAATGCTGTCTTGAAGGCAAATGACACTTACCATGAGTTGGCGCTGTTATACGGATCATTGCATCATGCAACAACTACAGTATCGCCTACTAACACTGCTGTAGAACACATGTATGGATGTCAGACTATTAGGAAGTCCATAAGAATGGGGGGTCACTTAATGGGAGTTTGAAATAAAAAGAGGGATTGGAGCTTTAGGAAGCTAATTTACATATCCCATGTGCTTATTGGGAAGAGTCGCTGTGAGCGGGAAGATTGCTGAGTTTAGCCAACTCTAGCTGCTGGGAGGACATCGTCAGACCGTGCAACGTTAGCTGTACACTTAATAACTTCTTATACATTATATATCTTCAAGGTGGACACCAACTGACAACATGGGAGAGAAGAAGAGCCATATGGTGAGCAGCAACGTATGCTATATGTTTACAGACCTACCAGAGGAAAAGACAAACTTCACCTGCCAGAAATGCAAGCTTGTACCTCTGCTGGAGGAAAGGGTACAAAGTCCTCAAGAGTTGCTAAACTCGCTTTGCGCCACCTCCTGCCACCGGTGTCCTTTTAATCGGTGCAGATGGTATCCCACAGCGCTGGCCTCTTCTCCACCATGGAGATCAGGATCTCCATAGCGACTCCTCTTGACCTTTTTGGTAGGGAAAAAAAGCTGAACACCCACTCAAAATATCTTTTGTGGCTGCCATACAATTTCCAGAAGACTTTGTAGCATCCATACAGGTGGCTACACCATTACACTGGTTTTCACGTATGTCCTTTCATATTGCGTGCATATTTATGCATCCCAATTGACTTCTATGGGACCCTTTGGTGCGCAAATACTCAGGAAAATAGAGCATATTCAATTTTTTTAATGTGTGCACGCAGGGGCGTACCTAAAGGCTCAGGGGCCCGGGTGCAAAAGTTCAGCTCGCCCCCCCCCCCCCTCCTTCTCACCACATGCCCATACCTAAATCTGCAAAACGAATTTCCATACATGAATTAGCCCCATTAACGCGTTTCCTGCACTACATGAAAATTTGTTTGTAGCCCCTCAGGCCACTCTCCCACACACACACACCGCTTTTTATTGCGGTACACTGCTCCCATTGATTTGAATGTGATTACTCAGACGTGAGCTCGGAAGCAGTGATTTTCGAGAGCTAGCTGTCCTGTTTTTGTGTTTTCTAACGCACCTCCCCACCCATCACAATAACGGGGTGCATTAAAACTGCTTTACCATGCATTCAAAAATGCTGCTCAAAATTGAGGTGAAAAAAAAAGTTTGTATTGGTACCATTTTGGGGTACATACTTTTTTTTAATCACTTTTATTGCGTTTTTTTGGGAGGCAAAATGCTAAAAATTAGCATTTTGCCTCAGTTTTTTAGCGTTTTTTTTAACCCTTTTTGCCGTGCAGGATAAAAAGCATGTTTTATTTATTGTACATGTCTTTACGGACACGACGATACCAAATATGTCGGATTTTTTTTTATGCTAATATGAGAAAAAGCATAAAGGGGTTCAACATTTTTACATTTTTATTTTTTGCACATTATATTTTTTTACACCATCTATGTCCCTCTGAGGGACTTTGACTGTAGTACTGAAGATCGCTACGATAAGGCATGGCATGACTTCTCTCCTGCTATGCCTTATCTCTTATTACAGCGATCTTTAGGCAATGGCTATACAGGACGCCGGTATCTGACATCCTGTTGCCATGGCAACCAGTTGGGCTCTCTGCGATCGCGCCAGGCTGTTGCAGCCGACTCCCGCTGCGGGAGAGTGCAAGATCTGCTATGATCTTGCCCTATCCCTATGACGCAAGGGTGCGTCATTTTGTGGGAAGTACCCCGCTGTCAGGATGTGCCCTTATGTCATGGGGAGGGAAGGGGTTAAATAAGCAACTTGTCACGCAAAAGCAAATCCTCAAAACAAGCATGTCAACAAGAAAAAAAAAGTTCTGACCCAAGGAATGCGCAAAAATAAAGACTTAAAAATTGGTTGCTCATTAGTGCTTAAAACAGGCCAGTCATGAAGGAGTTAACGGCAGGCATTCACTGCTGGTCAATGAGGTTATAGATGGAGGGTTATTGCATGAACTCCATGTAAATCTCCTCACCTCTGTAACTCCACTAGTTTGTGAGACTCCCAGCAGACAGAGGGGTCCTCCTCCCGGGAGCCGGCAGCACATGGTTAACTACCTGAGTCGGGTGCCGGTGGGTGCTGTTGGTCAAGGACCTCTAATGATGTCACACTCATGTGGCCAGTCATGTGACCAGCATGTGGGAGGAGCCAATCAGGAGTTTACTAGAGCAAAGAAGGTTTCTGGAAGCAGATAGCAGCCTCTTGGTTCCCGGGACGTTCCACTGGTGGCTGCCGACACGCTGCTAGTGGAAGAGAAGTAACCCGGGAGGAGCCACAGCTGCAGTGTTCTCTGCCTGGGTATGTCAGCCTTGCCTCGCCCCCCCCTCTCCTCTCCAGCAGCCACACACCCCAACCGCACCAATCACGCGACTGCCAGTGTAATGCCAGTCGCACTGCTCCGCCTTCTACAGAATGCACAATTGTGCATTTTGAATATGGCGGGGCTTCTGGGCCCCCGCAGAGCGGCAACCCCTGCTTCACCTCATGATACGCTTATGTCTGCACATAATGCACGCAGAAAATGGTTAATGTGAACTAATCCATTGATATCAATGGGTCCCATTCTCTGCGTATTCTGTGCGTATATTTTGTGCACGCAATAACTCATTGAAAACCTTGTTTGTTTGTCTTTATGCCAAAAGAAAAGCTTTGCACCTATTTATGACTCTTGAACAGCATGCCTGTCAGGAAAATACTGAATATATGTTTTTTAGATTTTTTTTCAGCCAATTTGATTACAATTTTGAGTCTTTGAATGAAATATACTGAACCATCATTGTTCTGAAAAAAAAGGCAAGCAAATAGGTTTGTGTCTGATGCTCCATTTAGACTGAACAAGCTGTCGAACAAACAATGCCCGACATCGCATCGCAGTAATGCTTGCTCTCGGGCTGTCACACAGGAGCGAGTATCACTGAAAGCGCTGTTGACATGGAGGTGGAGTGGCCGGGGAGCGTTCTCACCCCGCACGCCTCCATTCACAGACAGTTGGTCATTACTGAATGACTGTTGCTTACACTAAATGGCGCATCATCTAGTACAGAAACTGAACAATTCTCATACAGTGCATTTACATGGGATGACTATGATTTTGAACAATTCTGAACGATAATCATCCCATGGTCTTTCACTGCGACAGAGGAATTTTAAGGACTAGAAATACCTTCAATGCGTAATTCCCTTCAAAACTTAGCTTTTAATAATAATATAAATTTAAAAATGGAAGACTCAATATGCAGAAACAATTGCATAAAACAATCACTACTCCCTTATCCGATCCGGGAGAAGAGAACCCAGATGTGGTGTTTGAACCAAGGGATTGTTCAAGAGTGGCATGAAAAGGGTACCAGTATGGATTCGGCCTCCCAGTGTGCCCTCAATAGAATCAATTCAGTCCAGTCAGATAATGGAATAGATTAGATTAGGTGAAGCACGACAACAGTGTCCCCACCTACTAGTCAGCACTGGATAGTTCACAGTGATGTTTTGATAGCTTTCAATACATTGCTCTTACAGAAGAAATTGGTTCATCAAGACTGGAGTCTATGAGGCTTTGTCTGCTGCTTTGTTATTTTGGTGTACCTCACCACAACTTTTCAATTGTTGCTACTTAGGCTGACCTTTCTTATTAGGCAGTAGCATAGGGATAGGGGTAGCACCACTTAACATTCAGGATTTTGCTCCACTTTTTAGTATTTGACTCTCTTGGTATCTAATGGCCAGGATAGAAATCACCAAGTCTATTTGTAGTGACCTAGTCCTTCATCTTGGACAGACCACCCTGGCTATTTATTGTGGATTCTTCCACCTGAGGGGACAGGCATACAATACAAGTGGGAATTTTTCCGCTTCATAGAGCCTCATCTAATCTAATCTATTCCATTATCTGACTGGACGGAATTCCAACAAATTTGAAAGAATTTTGAGTGGTAATTGTCCCATATAAAAGGCCCTGTTTGTTTGATCTCCATTTCAAACAGAGATATGTTAGCAGCTTTCTGTCTAGAAGCCTTTGGAATGCAGACATGTGGTCACCTGTATTACAATAAAATAAAAGGTCCCATTTTCTCGAGTCAAATTGGAAGCTTTGGAGCGGAATAAGGGCATGTCGTATCTGCCAAACCCCTAGAAGTGAGGAAAACCTTTGGTGACAGGATGAGGATGTGTCATGCCTATCGGTCTACTGAAGAACATACTCTGTTTTAGCACTGCTCGACTCCCCTAGTTGCTGGTTCAGATGAGTCAACTTCCCAGTTATGTTCCTGGTAACATGTCAACTGTAAACCTCTGAAGCGCCATTTACACAGGACGAAGTGTCAGGCAAATGATGCCTGACAGCATGTCCTAGTGATGCTCGCTCCTGTGCTGTTACACAGGAGTGAATATCACAGGGATCGCTTACAACATGGCCAGCGGGCCATAGAGCGTTCTCGCCCACCTGCCTCCATTCACTGTAAGCATACAGTTGTTCAGAAGTGAATGATCTCTATTTACACTGAGTGGCTAGTAGAGATGATCGAACATGTTCGGCCCCGCCCCTTTTCGCCCGAACACCGAACTTTGCGAGTACTTCCGTGTTCGGGCGAAAAATGTTCGGCGGTCGCCGTGGCAGCGCGGGGGGGTGCGGCGGGGAGTGGGGGGGAGAGGGAGAGAGAGAGGGCTCCCCCCTGTTCCCCGCTGCTGCCGCCCGCGCTGCCACGGCGACCCCCGCCCCCCGGCAGCCCCCGAACATTTACGCCCGAACACTGAAGTGTTCGGGAAAGCCGGTGTCCGGGTGCGTAAGTGTCCGTAACGGACACGTTCGATCATCTCTAGTGGCTAGTCATTCAGTTTTCTCCATGCAGAAACCAAATGACTGAACAGTTCTCATTCAGTCACTGCATGCATTTACATGGGGTGACTATCGTTCAAATTCCCATGAGAGTCCTGGAATTTAACAACTCAGAACGATAATCGTGCCATAAAAATGGGCAATAAGCTAATCATGTGACATTATAAGATGTAACCCTCATACTTAGCTAACAATCTAATTTGCATTTTGTATACTTTGTGATGTGATGTTTGCAACCTTTATCCTTTGTATATAGATATAATAAATTACAAAAGGATAATTATTCCCCACAATGCTCAATTATCACTTCATTTGAATAAATTATCATTGTTAAACTTTCCATATTGTCGTACTCTCTTTAGGCTGCATTCAGACGAACGTATATCGGCTCGGTTTTCACGCCGAGCCGATATACGTTGTCCTCGTGTGCAGGGGGGGGGGGGAGGATGGAAGAGCCAGGAGCAGGAACTGAGCTCCCGCCCCCTCTCTGCCTCCTCTCGTTCTGAGAATTAGCCCCGCCCCCACCCCGCCTCTCCCCATTGCAAATAGTGCAGAGGGGCGGAGAGGAGGCACAGAGGGGGTGGGAGCTCAGTTCCTGCTCCTGGCTCTTCCATCCTCCCCCGCCCCCCCCCCCCCCCCCCCCTGCACACGAGGACAGCATATATCGGCTCGGCGTGAAAACCGAGCCGATATACGTTCGTCTGAATGCAGCCTTAAAGTGCAATCTGAACTTTTCAGTCTTGCTCTTTGCAGCAATACACTGCCTGAAAGGGGTCTTCCGGGACAATAATAGAATTAAAATAACATTGAATACTGACATATCCCGGTAGCTCCTCACCCAGCACTGCAACCCCAATGCCCACATTATAGAACCCAGAAGAAACGGCAGCAGGCTTCAGTGGTGATTCTTTCATCGCTGCTGAAGCCTATGAGTGGGGGAAGCTGAACAGACCCTTAGGTCTTCTTCACATGGGTGTGTTTCAGTCACATTATGTGGAGGTGACAATCTTGGTCACATAACAGAATGAAGCAAAATCATTGATTTCAATGGATTTGTTTTCATTAGCAATATCCTCATCCATTAATACTATGGGCAAGACGAATCTTTTCTCACCCAATCTTTCCCACACACTGTCGTGTACACTAGCACTGTGTTTAAAAAGTTCAAGAACGGAACACTCCTCCCCCCTCATTCATGTGCAGCTATGCTCCATAGCTGTGCTTTCGCCCTTAGGGCTCAGTCAGATAAGCAGGTTTTTCTGCGCAGCTATGTGCGCAAAAAAACTGCGCTGCACGGATGTGCAAAATGCGCCTGACCGCAGCTCCGTGCCCGTGGCTTTCAATGGAGTCGGTGCCAGCAGCGTTGGCCCTATAGAAAACATACATAGAAGATTGTGATCCTCTGCCACAGCCACCATGTCCTCCCATTGCTATCAATGGGGCCAGTGCTGCTGCCGCCTCATTAGTAGCAATGGGATGCAGGCAACCCCCACAGTGATTTTCGGGGAAGGGCTTAAAATATAAGCCCTTCCCTGAAAATAAGCCTAAGCTGCTTGAAAAAAATGTAAAAATATATACAACACCTCTCCGGCGCTGTCCACTCTGGCGAGTCTTCTCCCTGGCTCCCTGGCAGTCTTCTGAAGTATGTTCTCCTGGACGGAGAATTAAAAATCCCCACCTCCAGAAAGTGCTGGGGCTGATTGAGTGAGCGCTGTGTCCAATCGGAGGCAGCACTCAGCCATTCATTGAATATTTTGGGTGATTACAGGGGGAGTCAATGATGATAACATGACGTATTGCTAGCGTGTTTTTATGTTCACACAACAGCGCAGCTATTAAGAAAGAAAAAAGAAGATATACATGCTGCTACACCTTAAAGAAAAACCCATTCACTGTGCAAATACGTTGTGAAGGAGTGACCATATCTGCGCTTACGCTCGTCTGCAGGAGCCCTAATAGGGATTGAAACCTTGTAAAACAGAGGTCACCTTTACACATAATAAGGCTACATTAACACAGGCGAGCGCGGTATCAGCCTGATAAACTTTGCCCGATATTATGCTTGTGAGGTCTTATTTACACTGCTGCAGGCACAACTACACTCGGGAATATGAAGGGGAGCTGCGTCTGAACGACGGAGATTTCTTTTTCTTAGCTGGTAGTTCAAACTCCGCCCCAGAATTTCATTGGTTTCGCGTTGCCATGTGCGAAAATATCACTCATGTGTATGACCTCATTCAAAAGAATGGGGTTCATATTTGTGTGTCATGATAGCGCGACTGTTTGCTCTGTGGATATCACATTATAGCCCCTCTTCTGCACATTTTACTGTACTTTTTGTGCTGCGAGGGACCGCTTAGATCAGACGGGACACACCCATGCCGTGATTTAAAAGACATTTAGTAATCTATTAGTATCCCCAAGTCTTTTTCACATTTACTGATGCTTAGGTCAGTTCCTCCCATTCTGTATGTGCTTTTTTCATTTTTTACTAGGGTCCTATGTTTTCTGGCCTGTACTAATAATCGGTGAGAATACCGCTTATTAAATCAATTGTTATGTTTTATCCCGTTATGCGGCCTTGATCATCATAGCCACATAGTGGGACAAATGCGTGCCCATGTGAAGTTACACACCCTTAGGTGCCGTTCCCAGAATACTGGTTAGCTCTTCAACATTGCAGTACATCCTTATTGAAGAGTTGGCCTGGCATTCAGGTAAGACAACCTGAGAGTCTACGAGAGGTGGAGCGTTGGACTTGGTGGCTAGCCCAGCACCTTCCTAATGCTGGCTATAGCCTTGAATAGTTGTATGGCACAGTCTAATATTGGGATCAGAGATTGTGAGCTGGGTCAGACAGGAGGTGAGGTAGAATGACTATTGCATGTAGGTAGTATCCTCTGCCTGCTTTGTTTGCGTTGGCCGTGCCTGTGAATCCTACTAGCAGAGCAGCCAGTGAAGTAGTAACTGGTGATGGGCCATCCCCCTGAGATTTTGACTGGCACAGCACCCCAGGAGTCTGTCTCTCATTGCCTCAGTGTTGCTATGTATTTGCCTCAGACACCCAGCATAGGTCCTTTCTCCCACTACTTTGTGCATTTTCTGGATTCAAAGCTGTATTTGTTTGTTTGCTGCCTCCCAGTCTTTGTTCAGATCCTGTCCTAGTTGTCAGTCCCACTGCCTCTTACCCTCATGGGTGTGTTTGTTTATTGCCTTCCTGTCCCAGCTCTGTGGTTTTTATCATCCTGTCCCCCTACTGTTTATTGGTCTCTGAAGCAGACTAATGGTCGTTGCACCTATGCTAGCAAAGGTAATCTGCCACCAATTAAGCTTATGGGCTGAAGGTATGTAACACCTGGAGTGCTAGAATGTAAGTTTTACTCTGTGAGTGCTGAAAGCCACCACTGAATGCTTTATGTAGCGCTGCTAAATAGTCCACCCATTCTAATTTTATAATTGGCGAACTACTTAGTAGCTCCACTCAAAGTATTCATCGACACCTTTCAGCATTTACACCAGATGAAAGATAAGGAAGGTAAGTATAAAAAGTACATCCCCAGACTCGAGCTTCACCTGCTTTCAAGCGATAATCTTATTTTATAGGGCTAAAAGTATGTGCCAGACACCTTTTAAAGCCGATTCAAATGGCCGTGTATTGGGGTCATGTGTTGTCTGTATATTCCACGGACAGCTTGCTTATTGATGTTCCTTTATCATTCTTCTCATTATTTCCCTCCCTTTCTATTTTCTGGATAATACCCAGCTATCTGTGAGAATATTATTGTTATATTGGAAGTGGCATGTTATGGTTTTATCATTGCCTTCTCACATTTTTCTATGTGTATGCTCTTGTAGGACTCCAATAAAACTATATTGATGAGACATGTTTCATACTAGTAGTTGCTGAACTTATCACTCAGGGTATTAGTGCTGTATGTCTCCACTGGAAGTATAGATGGAGACATGGTTTGGCAGGGGTGAGTTATAGGAAACACGCAAAGCTGCTGCTTGGCTGGCCGGACACAAACCTTCACGAGTCTGCAGCATCCTGACTGCTCTACTACCTCAGATCCCTGCATACTTACTCCCGTGAGGAGCCTTGTGAGGAGGAGGACATGTCACCCACATTGAGAGTGTACTCAGGGCCATCTGCTACAGTCATCACCCTTCCTCATCCCAGCGTCAGCAGCAGCTCGCTGTGCCGGGCCCCCCGAAGCTCCGTGAGCCATTGACCTAGGAGTGTGTGTGTTCCCAGCACTCCTTATACTCCGCCAGAGGATGCCACTCTCAGCCAATGGAGAAGCGGATGCTGGCAGACAGTAGCTACTTGTCTTCCTTTCTGACAGCCGCCGCCACCTAGCGGTCAGAATGCTGTAGGCAGTCCCTGTGACTCAGGCATTGGGGCAGCTCTCTCCTTCCATCTGAATGCCTATGCAGTCCGCCGGCTGGATAACTGCCCTGCTATCGCCTGAAAGGAGGGAGAGCTGAGCCAGCAGCTGCTGCTGTGGATGTGTTTATCCCATGTCGGCTCCCGGGTGGTGATGATGGCAGGTGTGTTGTCCCTGTAGTATGTCTCCAACCAGAGGAGCTGGTGTGGGCATTGCTCTGTGAAGGTATGTGTCCGGCAGCCAATCAGCAGCTGTGGGTGTTCCACCCCTGCCAACCCATTGCTCTACCCATACTTCTGGTGGAGACATACTGCACTAATACCATCACTCAGTACACAATGATGGACTTGCATATAGTACACTACTTATTTTTTTTCAGAAGACTAGTGATCATCAACTTAACAAACTGTAATTTTCTGGCATTTTTATAAGAATACATTTTCTGCTAATCTGCATTGGACTGATGTATCTTCAAAAACCTGATATGCTTTGCCCAGTGAAAGTATAACCCAGTAATCTAGCATTCTATTAGGAGTTGCTGAATGCCTCTTGCATCAGCACAAGCACATCATAGCTCTATCTGGCTGCAGACTACAGGTGCAATTATAGAAGAGGAAGATTTCCTTGTCTGTTTTGGCTGTGCAATGAGAACTGCTGATGAAATAAGTAAATATCTGATGTTCCACGTGGCTCTTCTGAGAAATGATTTTGTACGTCAGCCAGTAAGTTTTCTGTTATGAAGTTCAACACGGAAATCTGTAATTGCTTAGCTGCAGAACTGAGATTTTATTAAATTATAACTTATAGTAATGGAGTTTACTGTGTAGAGTAAATGAAAGAATAACTCTTCTGGCTGCCTGTGAGGTTGCAACAATGACAAAATTATTGTTTTTGCTAAATTATTTGTTTTTGGCATTGTTGTATTGAAAGGCCCATAAATGTTTCATTTTTTTATCGACAGAAATGACCTAGTGCTTGGTTTTACATGATAAGCTATAGTTTTCATTGATAGCAGTTTGATGTACATAAAACCTTTTTGATTACCATGAGGGCTCAGTCACACAGGCGTTTTAACATGCGTTTTTTCGCAGGTGAAAAAGATTGCACCATATATGCTTTTCAATGGCAGCACTCACATGTTCGAATTTTACATACGGAAAAACGTCTGCGGCGTAAATTATAGGACACCGCTTTTGAAATCACAGGTAACTGCGGCATCTGTATTTTTTGATTGTGAAATCCCTGGATGCTGTCGCATTCAGGGTTTCACCTTGTGCTCAATGGGCCGGCAACAGCAGCGCCGACCCCATTGAGAACATATAGTGAAAATTGCGAACCTCTGGCACAGCTGTAGCAGAGGAGCGTGATGTTCTCCCAATAAATTCAATGGAGCCGGCGCTACAGCTGGCTCCATTGAAAGCAATGGGCTGCCGGCAAGCCCTGCAGTGATTTTCGGGGAAAGGCTTTAAATATATGAATTTACGAATGGGTGAGTGCTGCCTCTGATTGGCTGAGTGCAGGAGCCAATCACAGACAGCTCTCAGCTGTCATTCAATAGCTGAGAGCTGCCTCTGATTTGTCACAGTGCTCAGCCAATCAGAGGGAGCCCTTTCAGTGGGCAGGGACTTAAAATCCCCGCCTGCTGAAATCACTTCACAGCAGTGTAGGAGAAGACTCGGCTGGACGCACCTGAGCCCTAGCAGCTGCTATGAGGTGAGCATATATATTTTTTTATTTTTCACACATTTTAGGGATCATTTTCAGAGAAGGGCTTATATGTAAAGCCCTTCCCTGAAAATCACTGCAGGGCTTGCCGGCAGCACACTGCTTTAAATGGACCTGGCTGTAGCAATGGCTCCATTGAATTCTACGGGAGAATATTGCGCTCCTCTGCCATAGCTGTGACAGCTGTGGCAGAGGATTTCGTTATCTCCATGGGAAGTCCCATTGTCACTGGACACTGTGAGAATGCTGTGCATGAAGAAATCCACTGCCACAGCTGTAGCAGAGGATTGCGGTGTTCTCTGTATGCCAATGGGGCTGGCGCTGCTGCCACTGGCCCCATTGACCAAAAGTGAAAGCCCTGAATGTGACAGCATCCAGGGGTTTCACATCCAAAGAATCCTCTGCTGCAGCTGTCACAGCTGCAGCCGGGGATAGCGGGCAGCGTACTTTTTGAGTGGAAAAACTCATCCAGGTCCGGTTTTTCCTGCGTGCCGCCCGCTTCGGTCCCCCAAATTTTCGAATGCATGCATTATGTGCAAAAAAATTTGCGCATAAAAACGCCCATGTGACTGAGCCCTTAGGGCTCTTGCGTGTTTCTTGCGCGTTCTTTTTCATGCGATTGTCAATGGAACTTTCTAATGTTAATACTACATGACACAAAAATTGCAAAGCACCAACTTGCGATGCATTTTTACCATTAGAAAGTCCCATTGACAATCGTGTAATAAAACCGCTACAACATCGCGTGAAAAATTTGTGCAAGAAAAATGCAAGTGTGCAGGAGCCCTTAGTGTATTTTATGAGCCATGAAATAAGCAAAAAACATGTTGGAATTTTTATTTTTTATATTTTTTTATAGTACTTTTGTGTGGGATAAAAAGTGTCTTGAATTTATTGCATTTAGGGCTCACACCCACTTGCGATTTTTCTCCCTGCGATGCATTAGTGATGATTATGATTTTCAATAGTTTCATACTCATTTGCATGTTTCAGCGGAGATTCGCATTGCAGAGAAGAAATCTGCGATATCTCTCAGGGTCCGCAGTGAGGCCAGCAGCAGGAGCGCTAGCCCCATTGAAAACATAGGGAGAATACCACGGATTTCTGCCACAGCTGTGGCAGGAGTTTCCTTCATCCCCGCTGTAGCAGAAGTCCAGGATGCTATTCCATTGCATTTACGCTTTTTGTCGTACAAAATAAAAAGCATGTTCAACTTTTTGTACACATCATTATGGACGTGCCAATACCCAATATGTGGGGTTTAAATTTTTTTAAATCTTTTTTTATGCTAATATTAGAAAAAGCATAAAAATGGGGGTTTTTTTACATTTTTTTTACATTTTTCTTTTTTTTACGTTTTTATTTTCATTTTTTTACACTATTCGAGTCCCTCTGAGGGACTTCCAGCATTGTGCCTATGATCGCTGTGATAAGACATGGCAGAGCTACTGCTCTGCCATGCCTTATCGCTTATACAGCGATCATAGGCATAGGCAATACAGGACGCCAGTGTCTGGCGTCCTGTTGCCATGGTGACAGGCTGGGCTCTCGCGATGACATCACGAGAGCCGGCCGGAGACACAGAGGGAGCGCGCTCCCTCTGTGAACTCTTTCCCTGCCGCGATCTACTTAGAAGGGGTTAACAGCGGGGGGCGCATCTCCGATGCCTCCCCGCTGTTGCAGCGGGACTTCGGCTGTGACTGATAGCCGGCTCCCGCTGCGGAATAGCGTGGGATCTTATGTGATCTCGCGCTATCCCCAGGACGTACCGGTACATCCTGTTGCGGAAAGTACCAGGCTCCCAGGACGTACCGGTACGTCCTGGAGCGGGAAGGGGTTAAATAGTTTTTTCTCCAGTGTATTCACAGGGGAAAATGAAACGTCAGATGAGATGCAGCGTTATAATGTAAACTCTCCACTAAATGTCATGAGTCTAACCCAGGAAGCAGTGCAGATCTGTCCTACATAGACAAATTGCCAGGTGCCGGTGGCATACACCCCTGGATTTTAAGGGAATTAAAAAATTTGATACACCAATCTATAGTGACAAAGTATGTTTCACAGGATTGGCACGTAGCCAATGATTTACCGATTTTCAAAAAGGGGTCAAAAAGCAAACCTGGAAACTACAGGCCGGTAAGTCTTACTTCCATAGTGGGTAAAATGTTGAAAGGGCTTCTAAGAGATGCTATCTTGAAATACCTCAAGGAACATATCTGTATAAGTCTGTATCAGCATGGGTTTATGAGAGACCACTCCTGTCACACCTATCTAATCAGCTTCTACAAGGAGGTAAGTTCTAGACTGGACCATGGATCTTGTGTATCTGGACTTTTTAAGGCATTTGATATTGTGCGGCATAAAAGGTTGGTATATAAAATAAGAAGCAGACAGTGGTTAAAATAGTACATAGTCTGATTGGGTGACCGCTACTAATGGGGCATTACAGGGGTCAGTTTTTTGCCCCCTTCTTTTTAACCCCTTAGTGACGGCCCCATCGGGATTCTACATCCTCACTAAGTCAGCTTTAATCCTAGAGGACGTAGAATCATGCATCCTCTTAGGATTAAAGCCCTGTTAGCTGAGGACGTGACAGCTCCATGCTGTCTGTGCCTGCAGGTAGCCGACAGCATGGAGCTGTCATTCTGGGCTGCGGGCAGTCCCCCGCGGCATTGCGATCGTCGCTATCCAATGGATAGCGCCGATCACAATAAAGTAACAAAAGAAGTGAAAAAGTTAGATATTCAGCCATCCTGATGGATCGTATCCCTCAGGGCAGCTGAAATTACTTACCCACCTTGCGTGAAGCCTGCCGCGGTGAATGGGTCCTCCAGGACCCAGCGCCGCTCTTCCGTGCATGCGCGCCAGATGTATGACGTCACGCGCATGCGCAGAAGGTCGGGCGCCCCGGCAGATTCAAAATCTCCTGGCTCCCGGCTCCTGAAGGTAGCAGGTGAACTGCCAAATAATCGCAAAAGTGGACAAATAATGCGCTTTATAGGGACAGCAGTTTACAATGAACAAATGAACAGCAGTAGTTTGACAGATTGATTAGTGTAAACCTAGTTTAAGACTTTTAAACCCCCTCCCACTCTCCTATAAACCTTTCCTACAGTCTTATTAACACTTCATATGCTCTTAAACACATTCTACACTCTTAAACCTACGTAATTTTAACAACATATAATATGGGTACTGTACTCACCAGTGAAGTATGTAAATCTTGAATGATGAAGATCATGAATTACGTATCTGTGCAGTACTGATGGAGGTGATGATGATGAGATGAATGTTGTACTGCACAGCCAAGAAGAGCATCACAGCTCTTCTGAAGGCACCACTTCATCAGGCAGTTCATCAGGTGGTACTGTATCTTCTCCCTGGCCCGTAACTTCTACGTCCACTAAACACGTAGGCATAACTGATCTGTTTGCCAGAGTGATGAACATAGTTATGTGGAATTGCCAGCGTTGCTTTTTCTTTTGAGTGAGAAGGTTTTATAAACTGATATGGCACCCTTGATTGCATTTACAAAGTGCAACGAACGAAGCATCTGGGGGTCCCATTCTTCGGCCACTTGCTAAAGTTCTTTGGACATTCTGACCATGCTTGCAAGACAATCGAGTGTTAGGCCAACCTCCTCCTCTTCTCCAACCTGTAGTTCGTCTTGTTCCTCGGCCTCTTCTTCACTTGCTGATTTTGTCAACTCCATCAGGTCTTCATGTGTCAATGGTTGTGAGTAGACTTCAATTAGGTCATCAGGAATCATATCATCAAAGCCATCTCCTCCCAGCAGTTTTGCTAGCTTTATGGCTTTTGCTACCGCAGAGTGTTGGACTTCATCAGGAAAAAAAACTTTGTCTAGCTTGCACTTACAGTTTCACTCTTCATCTCGCTTATGGACTTCTGAATAGTTAGGAGACACAATGCAATATTGTAGTCACGCCAGTACGCCTTTGGCGATGAAGACCAGTGCAAGAGTGCATCTGCACACAATGTGTCTGATGATCGGGTGCAGATGCACTCCTGCACTGCAGTGTCGGGCCTGTCCCGACATCATAGCTGTGAAGGAATATGATAATGTCGGGGCAGGCCCGACATTGGATTGGAAAGGGCTAATATTCTTCTCATCTTTCTTTATGCACCAAACTGTAGATTCGTTTATACCATAATGGCAGCCTACTGCCACATAACGTTTGCCTTCCTTTACCGTGTTAAGAAGTTCTACCTTTTCTTTGATGGTAAGCATTTTCTTCTGCCACTTGAATTCACTGCCAGAAGCCTTAGAAAGCGCAGAATGTTTGGGTGGCATTGCAGGGCTTGAAATACAAGATGTACTATAAATGCAAACTTGCACAAACTTTTCTCTTATGGGCATGTACGGGCATAGTGCAGGAGAACAAACAGATCGATGTTACGATCAGAGAGCCAATCAGCGCCCAGGATACAGAACACATTCTATCAGCCAATAGTGTGCTGTGTACAATTTTGCATTGGCAAGCGCTAGTGGTATACTGTATTTCCTGTATATACTGCAAAATTATGTGATATAACGAAAAACTCCACGTAAACAGAATTATATATGGTCTATCTAAAATACACGATGCACTGAATCCGCAATCATGGAACCGCAATGTAGCGAGGGATCACTGTATATACTATGATACTATGAATATATTATTTCCCTACACAATGAACCCTATGAGCAAAATAAAATTGACAATGCCAAAATTACAGTATTTTGGTCACCCCATTTCCAAGAAAATAATTGTATTGAAAATTATCAAAAAGAGAGGCGAAGCTTGCGGATGTCGTGCACCTACCACTTTAAGCCTGCTCATTAGCACACAGAGGGCACCTGCTGATTAAAGAAGAAGAGAGGCACAGAGAAGATCCAGGAGGTGGTGAAAAAAAAAATTAAACAAGCCCGTGGACAGACGACTCCTGCACCCAAGATGGTGTGAACCACAAGCACCTGGCACATACAGTAGCAGTGGAGGGTAGAAGAATGGAGAAGGAGACACATGAACACCAAGCGGCAAGGGACAGATAAGTTCTCTAAGGCCCTCAGGGGCCACACCACCCCAAATAATGCAAGTAACAGTCCCCCCATCTACTGATGACAAGTGAGACTGGAAGGAGCATTTGAAAGCTCTCTTGACAAAAATGGACTTTCAGCAGCTATAAACGTCTCGTAAGGAAGTACTGTCCCTTTTACTATAGTAGCTTAAAGGGGTTGTCCCGCGGCAGCAAGTGGGTCTATACACTTCTGTATGGCCATATTAATGCACTTTGTAATGTACATTGTGCATTAATTATGAGCCATACAGAAGTTATCAAAAGTTTTATACTTACCTGCTCCGTTGCTGGCGTCCTCGTCTCCATGGTGCCGACTAATTTTCGGCCTCCGATGGCCAAATTAGCCGCGCTTGCGCAGTCCGGGTCTTCTGCTTTCTTCAATGGAGCCTCTCGTGCAGGATGCCGGCTCCGTGTAGCTCCGCCCCGTCACGTGCCGATTCCAGCCAATCAGGAGGCTGGAATCGGCAATGGACCGCACAGAAGAGCTGCGATCCACGGAGGAAGAAGATCCCGGCGGCCAGCTTCACCGGTAAGTATAGAAGTCACCGGAGCGCGGGGATTCAGGTAAGCGCTGTGCTGTTTTTCTTTTAAGTCCCTGCATCGGGGTTGTCTCGCGCCGAACGGGGGGGGGGGGGGGGGGGGGGTTGTGTGTTGAAAAAAAAAACCCCCCGTTTCGGCGCGGGACAACCCCTTTAAGCATGTGGGCAACTGCTTGAGTTCGGTTGAGGAGTCTCAGGATAAAATATATTCATCATTTGAGGCCCATAGCCATGTCATAAATGCACAAGCTTTGCAAATGGCAGACATTCTGTCTAGAGATGAGCGAGCATACTCGTCCGAGCTTGATACTCGTTCGAGTATTAGGGTGTTCGAGATGCTCGTTACTCGTAACGAGTACCACGCGGTGTTCGGGTTACTTTCATTTTCTTCCCTGACAAATTTGCGCGCTTTTCTGGCCAATAGAAAGACAGGGAAGGCATTACAACTTCCCGCTGCAATGTTCAAGCCCTATACCACCCCCCTGCAGTGAGTGGCTGGCGAGATTAGGTGTCACCCGAGTATTAAAATCTGCCCCTCCCGCGGCTCGCCACAGATGCGTTCTGACATAGTTTAGGGAAAGTGTTGTTGATGCCAGAGCTGCTATAGGGAGAGTGTTAGGAGTGATTTTAGGCTTCAAGAACCCCAACGGTCCTTCTTAGGCCATAGAAATCGCAGATCGCACCTATGTGCGAGCTGCGATTTCTGTTCTCTTCTCTATATGCGCTCAATGGGGCCAGCGGCAGCAGCGCCGACCCCATTGAGAACATATAGAAGACAAATCATTCTTCTCTGCCACAGCTGTAACAGCTGTGGCAGAGAAGAACGATGTTTGCCCATTGAATTCAATGGAGCCGGCAATACAGCAGGTTCCACTGAAAGCAATGGGCTGCCGGCGATCGCAGGATGAATTGTCGGGAAGGGCTTACATATATAAGCCCTTCCCTGCAATTCATCCAGAAATGTGTTACAATAAAAATATTTATCGGCGTATAAGGAGACGGGGCGTATAAGATGACCCCCCAACTGTCACCTTATACGCCGGGAATACAGTGGAGCAAAGAATAAAAATCATTACTCACTTCTCCTGCTGTTCTGCGCCGATGTTGCAGGCTTTCGCTCCCTCCTGGTTCCCGGCAGAGCATTGCTTTCTGGACGCAGTGGTTGAAATCCCCGCCTTCTGAAACACACGTGCCTTCAGCCAATCACAGCCATTCAATGACATCATTGTCCACAGCGCACACCAAATTGTCCCTGCCCAGCCTTCAGCTGCCCTCATGCCACGTCACCCTCATGTCTATTTATAAGTGCGTCTGCCACAGGAAAAGCAGGCACACACTGCAGAGGGTTGGCACGGCTAGGCAGCGACCCTCTTTAAATGGGGCGGGGCGATAGCCCACAATGCTGTACAGAAGCAATGAGAAATCCAATCCTGTGCCACCTCCATCTGGAGCTGCACACGTGGACATAGCAATGGGGAACCTATGTGCCACACACTATTCATTCTGTCAAGGTGTCTGCATGCCCCAGTCAGACCGCGGTTTTTTATATATAGTCACAGGCAGGTACAACTCAGCAATGGGAATTCCGTGTGCACCCACAGCATGGGTGGCTCCCTGGAACCCACCGGCGGTACATAAAAATATCCCATTGCATTGCCCATCACAGCTGAGGTAGTAATGTCATGTTTAATGCAGGTGGGCTTCGGCCTACACTGCATGCCCCAGTCAGACTGGGGTTCTTTAGAAGTGGAAACAGATGCATTTACAACTCCCTGTGGACCCACAGCATGGGTGGGTGCCAGGAAGCCACCAGCGGTACATAAATATATCCCATTGCATTGCCCATCTCAGCTGAGGTAGTAATGTCATGTTTAATGCAGGTGGGCTTCGGCCCACACTGCATGCCCCAGTCAGACTGGGGTTCTTTAGAAGTGGAAACAGATGCATTTACAACTCCCTGTGGACCCACAGCATGGGTGGCTCCCTACATAAAAATATCCCATTGCATTGCCCAACACAGCGGATGTAACGTCAGCTGTAATGCAGGTGGGCTAAAAATTAATTTGATTACACTGTAGGCGAGGGCCCACAAAAATTGCTGTATCAACAGTACTAATGTACATCAGAAAAATTGGCTATGGCCAACCAAGAGGGCAGGTGAAACCCATTAATCGCTTTGGTTAATGTGGCTTAATTGGTAACTAGGCCAGGAGGCAGCCCAGTTAAAATAAAAATTGGTGGAGGTGAAAGTTTCAACGCTTTAATGAGCATTGAAACGTATAAAAATTGTTTAGAAAAATTATATGACTGAGCCTTGTGGGCCTAAGAAAAATTGCCCGTTCGGCGTGATTATGTGAGGTTTCAGGAGGAGGAGCAGGAGGAGGAGGAGGAATATTCTACACAGATTGATGAAGCGAAAAGGTCCCCGTTTTTGATGGGGATACAGAACGATGCTTCCATCCGCGGGTGCAGCCTACCTATTACTTAGGTATCGCTGCTGTCCGCTGGTGGAGAAGAGAAGTCTGGGGAAATCCAGGCTTTGTTCATCTTGATGAGTGTTAGCCTGTCGGCACTGTCGGTTGACAGGCGGGTACGCTTATCTGTGATGATTCTCCCAGCCGCACTAAACACCCTCTCTGACAAGACGCTAGCCGCAGGACAAACAAGCACCTCCAGGGCATACAGCGCGAGTTCAGGCCACGTGTCCAGCTTCGACACCCAGTAGTTGTAGGGGGCAGAGGCGTCACGGAGGACGGTCGTGCGATCGGCTACGTACTCCCTCACCATCCTTTTACAGTGCTCCCGCCGACTTAGCCGTGACTGGGGAGCGGTGACACAGTCTTGGTGGGGAGCCATAAAGCTGTCAAGGGCCTTAAAGAGTGTTGGCCTGCCTGTGCTGTACATGCTGCCTGATCTCCGCGCCTCCCCTGCTATCTGGCCCTCGGAACTGCGCCTTCTGCCACTAGCGCTGTCGGATGGGAATTTTACCATCAGCTTGTCCGCCAGGGTCCTGTGGTATAGCATCACTCTCGAACCCCTTTCCTCTTTGGGATTGAGAGTGGAAAGGTTCTCCTTATACTGTGGGTCGAGCAGTGTGTACACCCAGTAATCCGTAGTGGCCAGAATGCGTGTAACGCGAGGGTCACGAGAAAGGCATCCTAACATGAAGTCAGCCATGTGTGCCAGGGTACCTGTACGCAACACTTGGCTGTCCTCACTAGGAAGATCACTTTTAGGATCCTCCTCCTCCTCCTCCTCCTCCTCCTCCTCAGGCCATACACGCTGAAAGGATGACAGGCCAGCAGCATGTGTACCCTCACCAGTGGGCTAAGCTGTGTCTTCCCCCTCCTCCTCATCTTCCTCCTCCTCCTCCTCACCGTGCTGAGATATAGACAGGAGGGTGCTCTGACTATCCAGCGACATACTGTCTTCCCCCGCCTTTGTTTCCGAGCGCAAAGCGTCTGCCTTTATACTTTGCAGGGAACTTCTCAAGAGGCATAGCAGCGGAATGGTGACGCTAATGATTCATTCATTCAGCATCGCCGCTCACCACCTGGGTAGACTCCTCAAAGTTTCGAAGGACCTGGCAGATGTCTGCCAACCAGGCCCACTCTTCTGAAAATAATTGAGGAGGCTGACTCCCACTGCGCCGCCCATGTTGGAGTTGGTATTCCACTATAGCTCTACGCTGCTCATAGAGCCTGGCCAACATGTGGAGCGTAGAGTTCCACCGTGTGGGCATGTCGCACAGCAGTCGGTGCACTGGCAGATTAAACCGATGTTGCAGGGTGCGCAGGGTGGCAGCGTCCGTGTGGGACTTGCGGAAATGTGCGCAGAGCCGGCGCACCTTTCCGAGCAGGTCTGACAAGCGTGGGTAGCTTTTCAGAAAGCGCTGAACCACCAAATTAAAGACGTGGGCCAGGCATGGCAAGTGCGTGAGGCTGCCGAGCTGCAGAGCCACCACCAGGTTACGGTCGTTGTCACACACGACCATGCCAGGTTGGAGGCTCAGCGGCGCCAGCCAGCGGTCGGTCTGCTCTGTCAGACCTTGCAGCAGTTCGTGGGCCGTGTGCCTCCTATCTCCTAAGCTGAGTAGTTTCAGCACGGCCTGCTGACGCTTGCCCACCGCGGTGCTGCCACGACGCCCGACACCGACTGCTGCCGACGTGCTGCTGCTGCTGACACATCTTGATTGCGAGACAGAGGTTGCGTTGGAGGAGGAGGAGGAGGAGGGTGGTTTAGTGGAGGAAGCATACACCGCCGCAGATACCACCACCGAGCTGTGGCCCGCAATTCTGGGGGTGGGTAGGACGTGAGCGGTCCCAGGCTCTGACTCTGTCCCAGCCTCCACTAAATTCACCCAATGTGCAGTCAGGGAGATATAGTGGCCCTGGCCGCTTGTGCTTGTCCACGTGTCCGTTGTTAACTGGACCTTGGCAGTAACCGCGTTGGTGAGGGAGCGTACAATGTTGCGGGAGACATGGTCGTGCAGGGCTGGGACGGCACATCGGGAAAATTAGTGGCGACTGGGAACTGAGTAGCGCGGGGCCGCCGCCGCCATCATACTTTTGAAGGACTCCGTTTCCACAACCCTATACGGCAGCATCTCCCGGCTGATAAATTTGGCTACGTGCACATTTAACGCTTGAGCGTGCGGGTGCATGGCGGCGTACTTGCGCTTGCGCTCAAACACTTGCGCTAGCGACGGCTGGACGCTGCGCTGACAGACATTGCTGGATGGGGCCGAGGACAGCGGAGGTGAGGGTGTGGGTGCAGGCCAGGAGACGGTAGTGCCTGTGTCCTCAGAGGGGGGTTGGATCTCAGGTTGGGGCACAGGGGGAGAGGCAGCGGTGCAAACCGGAGGCGGTGAACGGCCTTCGTCCCACCTTGTGGGGTGCTTGGCCATCATATGTCTGCGCATGCTGGTGGTGGTGAGGCTGTTGGTGGTGGCTCCCCGGCTCATCTTGGAGCGACAAAGTTTGCACACCACTGTTCGTCGATCGTCTGCACTCTCAGTGAAAAACTGCCAGACCTTTTGAGCACCTCGGCCTCTGCTGGGTGGCATGGCGCGAGGGGGCGCTTTGGGAAACAGTTGGTGGATTATTCGGTCTGGCCCTGCCTCTACCCCTGGCCACCGCACTGCCTCTTCCAACCTGCCCTGCTGCTGCCCTTGCCTCCCCCTCTGAAAACCTGTCCTCAGTAGGCGTAGCAAACCAGGTGGGGTCAGTCACCTCATTGTCCTGCTGCTCTTCCTCAGAATCCTCGGTGCGCTCCTCCCTCGGACTTAATGCCCTTACTACTACCTCACTGATAGACAACTGTGTCTCATCGTCATCGTCCTCCTCACCCACTGAAAGGTCTTGAGACAGTTGCTGGAAGTCCCCAGCCTCATCCCCCGGACCCCGGGAACTTTGCAATGGTTGGGCATCAGTCACGATAAACTCCTCTGGTGGGAGAGGAACCACTGCTGCCCAATCTGAGCAGGGGCCCGAAAACAGTTCCTGGGAGTCTGCCCGCTCCTCAGAATGTCTCATTTTCATGGAGTGAGGAGGCTGGGAGGAAGGAGGAGCAGCAGCCAGAGGATTCTGAGTTGCAGCAGTGGACGGCGCAGAACTGTGGGTGGACGATAGGTTGCTGGAAACACTTTCTGCCATCCACGACAGGACCTGCTCACACTGCTCATTTTCTAATAAAGGTCTACCGCGTGGACCCATTAATTGTGCGATGAATGTGGGGACGCCAGAAACGTGCCTCTCTCCTAATCCCGCAGCAGTCGGCTGCGATACACCTGGATCAGGAGCTCGGCCTGTGCCCACACCCGGACTAGGGCCTCCGCGTCCTCGGCCGCGCCCACGTCCTCTAGGCCTACCCCTACCCCTCAGCATGCTGTATTACCAGGAATGCAGAAACACAACACTGTAATTAAATGTGCCGCTTATTGGCCTGTGGTTGGAGGCTGAGTTCGCTTACGGAACGCCAGGAAATAATTTGGCGCAAGCCTGCTGTAACACTTAGCTGGCTGCGTATTTATTTGGAGAACTACTACCCCCAGCAGACACGGACCCAGAACACTGAGCAGAGTGACAGGCAGGCCAAATGGATTTTTTCCAATTATTTTTTTCAAAAAGATCACTGCGTATATTCAATCTATAATATGTCTTCTGGCCCTGCCTACACAATTCTGTCCCTGATGTGTGTGTCACGGAACTGCAGTGTTGTACTGTTATTAACTGCAACAGACCGGTGATTTCAGAGCCAGGAAATAATTTGGCGCACGCCTGCTGTAACACTTAGCTGGCTGCGTATTTATTTGGAGAAATACTACCCCCAGCAGACACGGACCCAGAACACTGAGCAGAGTGACAGGCAGGTCAAATAGATTTTTTTCAAATATTTTTTTCAAAAGGACCCCTGCGTATATTCAATCTATATATATGTCTTCTGGCCCTGCCTACACAATTCTATCCCTGGAGTATTACTACAGGGCGCAATGCTCTGCACGGCCGATATGGCAAAAAAAAAAAAAAAAAAATGCAACACTGCTAAAAGCAGCCTGCACAGTACTGCACACGGTTAGATGTGGCCCTAAGAAGGACCGTTGGGGTTCTTGAAGCCTACACTAACTCCTAACACTCTCCCTACAGCAGCCCCAACACGATACCACTGTCCCTCAGCTATCTCACAACGCATCTGAGGCGAGCCGTGGGAGGGGTCGATTTTTATACTCGGGTGACACCTGATCTCCCCAGCCACTCACTGCAGGGGGGTGGTATAGGGCTTGAACGTCGCAGGGGGAAGTTGTAATGCCTTCCCTGTCTTTCAATTGGCCAGAAAAGCGCGCTAACGTCTGAGAGAGGAAAGTGAAAGCAACCCGAACATCGCATGGTACTCGTTACGAGTAACGAGCATCTCGAACACGCTAATACTCGAACGAGTATCAAGCTCGGACGAGTACGTTCGCTCATCTCTATTCATGATATATGACAAGTTTTTTGTGTGTTACTGTATTATCAAACTGCTAACAACCACTAGTCCATTAGCATGTATGTATGTGAGTCAGAGATTCTCATTCTCTGTCCCATGTGATGTCATAGCCCCACCCCTTGGTGACATCATAGCTCCTCCTGATGATGTAATATTTCTGCCCCTGTTTATGTCATAGCTCCGCCACTGGTTCCATCATAGTTGCGCCACCCCCACCGTCATATCTGGTCCTAACACAATGAGAATACAACTAAGCTATTATTATGACACAATTCAGCAGTCCTGTCAGGAGATGCCACCACAGAGATCTGGAAGGCTGAAGGACTTGTGGTGACGTCACTGCTGTGCTAGGAGCCATTCTGGAGTTTGATAGTACTTTACACTGGATGCATATTAGCAATTTCTGTAACAGCTCAGCCGTATTCAGCAATCCCAGCAACCTCATTGGTTCTGATTCACAATTCCAGCAATCTGATTGGGTTCTTGGGTTGGCTGAATCAACCTGATTGGTTGTTAGGCTGAGCTGTTACAGAAATTGTTATTATGCATACTATGAATAAGCCAACAGAAACTACCAGAACCTGTAATGATGCCACCATTATGTCATCACCTGTGTGGGTAAAGTCGGGGATCACATAACCAGGGGCTCATCACTGTATCCAGGAGGCATACTATCAATTTCTGCAACACTTCCGCCCTAATCGTGGTGGAGACCACCAATCATTTGCCCATTTTGTCTTTCCTAAATCTGCCTTGGATGTCCGTGTGGATAACAGTTTGTCCCCAGAGAGGAATACATGAAGCAAATTTATGAAAATCGGCCCTCATTTATCAAAACTGTCTAACAGTAAATCAACAAACAGAAAAAAAACACTTTTTGGTGCCCATAGAAACAGGTTTCATTTTACCTCAGCACTAAGGGTGGCTTCACACAAGCGTGTGTTTGTGCGTGCATACGCATGCACAAAAACATGCTTCTATTAGAAACGTTGCATGTCTTATGGTGTGCTCACATATCTGTGTTTTACAGGTGCGTGCCTGTAAAGATAAAATATGCGTGCACCATAGGGAATGCACGCATTGTCTTCAATAGAGCCACAGCTGCTGTCGGCGGCTCCATTGAAGACAATGGTCTGCCGGCACCCCTGAATTGTTTTTCAGGGAAGAGCTTTACATATAAAAAGCTCCAGCTGGCTCTTCTCCTGCACTGCTCAGAGGAGTATTTAGCAAGCGGGGATTTAAAATCCCCACCTGCTGAATGGGCTGCCTCTGATTGGCTGAGCCCTGTGACCAATCAGAGGCAGCTCTCAGCTATTGAATGATAACTGAGAGCTGCCTCTGATTGGTCCTTGCTCTCAGCCAATCAGAGGCAGCTCTCATCCATTCATGAATTAGCAGGTTAACAGATTCCTTTTGGAGTAACATGCAACAAGTAGCATGTTTTCTACTAGTTGTTGCTGAACTTATCACTCACAATGATGGACTTACATATAAGACACTTCTTATTGTGTTTCAGAAGACTAGTCATCATCAACTGAACAAATTGTAATTTTCTGGCATTTTTTTAAAGAATACATTTTTAGCTAATCTACATTGGACTGATGTGTCTTCAGAAACCTCATTTGTTTTGCTCAGTGATAGTATAACCCAGTAATCTAGCATTCTGCTAGGCGTTGCTGAATGCCTCTTGCATCAGCATCAGAACTTCATAGCCGTTTCTGCCTGAAGGCTACAGGTGCATAGAAGAGGAAGATTTCCTTGTCTGTTTTGGCTGTACAATGAGACCTCCTGATGAAATAAGTAAATATCTGATGTTCCACGTAATTCTTCTGAGAAATGTTTTTGTCCGGCAGCCAGTAAGATGTCTGTTATAAAGTTCAAGCAATCTGCAATTCTTTAGCTACAGAACTGAGATTTTATTAAATTATAATTTGCAGTAATGGAGTTCACTATGTAGAGTAAATGAAAGGATAAGTCTTCTACCTGTTGGTAAGGCCTCGTTCTCACAAGCGTGTTTATGTGCTTACTTAGGTGCACACAAAACCGTGCACCCACGTACGTGCAAAAACACATGTGAACAAAGGCCCATGCACATTGCCTGAAATGGGCCGCCGCTGCTGCCAGTGGCACCATTGAAAGCAATAAGTGACCCGCAACCCATGCAGTGATTTTCATGGAAGGGCTTTAAATATAAGCTGATCCCTGAAAAATCATTCCTGGTTTGTGTAAAAAATAATAAAAAAAACATATATTTACCTCCGCTGCTGTTGGGGCTCAGACACGTCTTCTTTGCTTGGTCCCCGGCAGTATAGTGAAGTTCTTTAAAATCCCCGCCTGCTGAATAGGCCGTATCTGATTGGCTGAGTGCTCAGCCAATCATAGGCAGTGCTCAGCCATTCATTGAATGACAGCTGAGCGCTGCCTGTGATTGGTCACAGCACTCAGGAAGCACTTGGCCATTCTGTGAATTCAGCAGCGGTGGCCTCATTGAATGCAATGGGGGAACATCATGATCCTCTGCCACAGCTGTGGCAGGGGATTCTTTACTCCTCGCAGGGAGAGTGACAGTGCTGCCCCCTTTTTGGTATTCCTCAAATCTTAGATAAAATTAATAATGTAAACTGTGTGATATTACCGAAGACAGGGATAATCACGGGGGCTGGTTGGGATGGGTACATAGGGCAATAAAATCGGGTATCCCCCGTCCTCTCGTGCTTTTTTGGGGGTATTTTTTTACCTCAGTGGCAGGGATGGAGTGTAAAAAGTGGCGCTCATAAGCTTGCTCCGGCACAGCGGTCTCATACAGAAGGCGCTCAACAAGCTGCTCCTGGAACAGCAAAAAGAACGTTCCTGGGGCTTCTTGTAAATTACGTATTACAGGGAGTGATCTGAATAACGCCGGGCTCACATGGCCAGATGTGAAATCCGCTTGTGGAGGCCCGCAGTGGATCCCAGCTGTAAGCCTGGCTGTGCCGCTGCTCTATGGCTGCGTAATGTACTGCACATAACTGCCTACTCACACAGGCAGTCATGCACAGGATGATTGAGTCGGGGTTCAAATACGGAGGCCTCCAGTAAAAAGTTTCATCTCCTCTCACCGATCGGAAGGGGGAAGAGAGATGAAACCAACTATTTTTTACTTTTACTTGGTCACCATTATCCATTGGATAACAGCGATCACGTGACCAGAAACTGCTCATCACAGCTCCCATGACTTCTCCAGGCTCTCAGCTAAGTTTTGTAGCCAGGAGCAGGGAAATTTTAAATTACCCTTGCAATCCACGGCTTTTGCACATGTGTCTGCCATCTTGGCAACAGGCATGTGTGCAGAAGCTGGGATAAGGTCCGCGGATAAATCCGGGGGCCTTAGATACGTAATTTTATCCTCCCTCACTGATCTGATCCCATAACTTTAATTTCTTTACTTTACATGATCACTGTTATCCATTGGAACTGCATACAGCAGTCCCTGGTGACATCTCTCTGCTCCTGGCTACACATGGGAGGAGCAGAGGTATTTAAATTTTCCCGGAGCTCGAGCTCCTCTGTGCATGCGCCTGATTTCATTCATGCACAGAAGGGTACTTCAGGTCCCAGGAGACCGGGACATCGCGGAGGATCCGGGGTGAATATTTTCACCTCCCCTTATGGATCTGATCCATGATGGGAAGTTAAACTTTAACTTTTTTACTTTTTTAAACTTTTTCGTGATTGCCGCTATCCATTGAATAGCGGTGATCACCTGCCATGGGACTGGTCACTGCAGTCCCATGTGACATCTCCTGGCTACCTTCAGCCTTCTGCGCGTGCACGTGACTTCACACGCCTGACACGCACGCGCTGAACAGAGGAAATGGGTCCTGGAGGACCAGTTTACTGCTGGACACTACAGAGAAGGTGGGTGAGTAATCTCAGCTGTCCCCATCGAATCGATCTATCAGGGAAGCTGAATTTTTTAACTTCTTTAAAACTTTTTATTCACTTTACTGTGTCCAGCGCGTTGGATAGCGCTGATCGCATTGCTGGGGGAAGGGGTTTCCTGCAGCCCTGGATGACAACTCCAGGCTGTCGTCTACCTCCGAGAACCGATAGCATGAAGCTGTCACATCCTCAGCCAACAAGGCTTTAATCCTAAAAGGATGCAGGTTTTTACGTCCTCTAGGATTAAAGCCCGCTTAGCTAGGATGTAAAAAAGGCAAAGGGGCCATCACTAAGGGGTTAAGGACTGTCTCTGCTAATATAACACTCATCAAAATACAATGTTCTGCAATAGTGAGGTGTTGCAGTGGATTATATAAGCAATCAAATGATTGCTAGTTCAAGTCCCTTTATTAACATCTTAGTGACCAGCCCATAGTGTTTTTATGTCCTGCCTAAGTGGGCCTAAATCCATGAGGACATAAAAACATGTGTCCTGCAGGGATTAATACCATGTGGGCTCTGAACATGACAGCTCCATGCTGTTGGTGCCTGCAGGTAGCCAACAGCATGGAGCTGTCATCCGGGGCAGTCCCCCCTGGCAATGCGATCGGCGCTATCCAATGGATTGTGCCGATCGCATAAAAGTTCAAAAAAGTTTTTAAAAAGTTAAAGATTCAGCTGCCTCATGGATCAGATGCAAGGGGGCAGCTGAGATTACTCACCCCGTCTGCCGCACTGCTTCCCGCTGTCCTGGTTCTCTGGGCCCTAAAGTCGGCCTTCCGTGCATGCGCGGCAGGCGGCACTACATCAGCCACATGTGCAGAAGGCCCAGTGCCATGGGAAATTTAAAAAATTCTTGTCTCCCGGCTCCAGTAGGTAGCTGGGCAGTAGATGTCAGCGGGGACTGTGGAGAGCGGTCCCTGGTACCGCGATTAACGGGGATCGCAGAAAAGTGAAAAACAGTTTTCAAAAAGTCAAAGTTCCACCTTTCCTCAAGAATTGGATCCATGAGAGAAGGTGAAAATACTCACCTCCCTTCCTCCATGTCCTCCTGCCGCTCTCGGGACCCACCGCTGGCTTCTGCGCATGCACTGATGTGGCGCACATGCGCAGAAGGTCGGTGAGCCCAGCAAATTAAAAAACCTCCTTGCAGCGGGCTGTCACAGAGAGCCAAATTCAGAGAGATATGACATGGGACTGCTGTATGCGGTTCCCAATCACATGATCACCGTTATCCATCGGATAACGGTAATCATACAAAGTTAAAAAGGAAAAAAAAAATAAGTTTAAAAAATTAAAGTTTCATCTCCCCATACGGATCGTATCCATAAGGGGAGGTGAAATTACGTACCCAAGATCCCCGGATTTGTTCCCAGATAAGATGTTGATCCGCGGACCTTACCCCAGCTTCGGCGCATGCGCCCGTCAGCATGATGGTGGACGCATGCGCAAAACTGAAGGATTGCCCAGGAAATTTAAAATCTCCCTGCTCCTGGGTAGCCAGGAGCCTGGAGATGTCACAGGGGGCCGCGGTATGCCGTTACTGGTCACGTGATCGCCGTTATCCAATGCATAATGGCGATCATGTAAAAGGTCTTTAAAAAGTGGAAGTTTCATCTCCCCTCACCGATGCGATCAGTGAGAGGAGATGAAACATCTTCTCGGAGGCTTCCGCATTTGAATCCAGATACGATTATCCTCCATGGACTCTTCAGGCTTCTGCGCATTCGCCTGACACATTGCCAGACACATTCGCAGGAGCCCAGGTAATTTGAAATCTTCTTGCTCTCAGCGACCAATGGTCACGAGATACAAAAGATGCAATATAACATTAGGCTGGTCTCACATGACCGGATAGGAAATTGCAGGTTCTGCATGCGCTTGATCAGCGGTAAACCACAGATCAATCACGTGCATTGGATTACACAATTCCCCCCAATTAGCGGGTCGGAATTACGTAATCTACTCGCAGAAAACAGAACACAGCATGTTATATTTTACTGCGGATATCTGCAACCTAGAGCTCATTGTGCTCTATCACCGCAGATTTACCCGCAGCCCATATACAAATACATTGTGTATGGGCTGCTGGTATCTGGGTCATCTCTAAGCGACGGTGCGGTGTGAGTAGGCAGTTATGCGCAGTACCTCAAGTGGCCGGGTCACGGCGGGTCTCACAGCTGGCATCCGCTATGGGCCTACGCAAGCGGATTCCACATACGGCCGTGTGAGCCCAGCGTTATTCAGAGTGCTACCTGTAATACGTAATTTACAAGAAGCTCCGGGAACGCTCGCCTTCCTGCAGTTCCAGGAGCAGCTTGTTGAGCGCACTTTGTATAAGATCGCCGCACCGCAGCAAGATTACAAAGCTTCACAGAGCGCCACTTTTTACACCCCATCCCTGCCGCTGAGGTCAAGAAATACCTCCAAAAAAGCATGGGAGGAGGGATATGCAGTTTTCTAGCCCCATGTGACCATTTCAACCAGTCTCCGAATTACCTAAGATTTAGGGAATGCCAAAAAATGGGGGTGGCGGGGGGTAGGGGGGGATTATTTTTAGGAAGTCAATTTTTTTTTCAGTATAAGTGGGCAATGAGGCCTTGAATTTATTCAGTTGTGCCCTGAAATCCAACGGGTGTTCCCTCCATTATGGGCCTAGCCATGGGGCCACAATGGGTGTGTTTCTGAACATTGAACAAACAGGGGTATCCATTTTGGGGTGAAAATTTTCATTCATATGCTTGCTGTACAAAAAAAACTTTTTAAATTGACACAATTGCCAAAAAAATGAAAATTGTATTTATTTTCTTCTGCTTTGCATAGATTCATTCAAAAACTGGGAGATCAAAATACACAGTACACCCCTAGATGAATTCGTTACGGGGTCTTGTTTTCAAAATGGGGTCATTTGTGGGGGTTCTCCATCAATTTGGCTGCTCAAGAGGTCTACAAGTGGGCAATGGGGCCTAAAACACTTTCAAGCAAAATGTCTGTTCTGAAAGCCACTGGCTGTTCCTTTTCATTTTGGGCCCCATTGTGCATACAAACATATAATTAAGGCCACATTGGGTATGTTTCTGAACACAGGACAAACGGGTATCTATTTTGGGGTGCCAGTCTTCATTTATATGTGTGCTGTACAAAAAATGTTTTAAAATGACACAATTGCCAAAAAAATGAAATTCGTAATTTTTTCATTCTGCTTTGCTTTGATTAATTCAAATACTGTGTTGTTAAAATACGCAGTACACCCCTAGATGAATTCGTTAAAGGGGTCTAGTTTTCAAAATGGGGTCATTTATGGGGGTTCTACATCATTTTGGCCGCTCAAGGGCTCTACAAGTGGGCAATGGGGCCTAAATCAGCTTCAAGCAAAATGTCTGTCCTGAAAGCCACCGCTGCTCCTTTCAGTTTTGGCCCCGTTGTGCATCTGAACAGATATGTATGTTTCTGAACACAGGACAAACAAGGGTATCCATTTTGGGATGAAAGTCTTCTTTGATATGTGTGCTGTACAAAAAAAACTGTTTTTAAAATGACATAATTGCCCAAAAAATGAAAAATCGTAACTTTTTCCTTCTGCTTTGCTTAGTTTCATTGAAAAACTGTGGGGTCAAAAAAAGCAGTACACCCCTTGATGAATTTCTTCAAGGGGTCTAGTGTTAAAAATGGGGTTATTTGTGGGGGTTCTCCATCATTTTGGGCGCTCACAGGCTTTAAAGGTGTGCAATGGGGACTAAATCACCTTCAAGCAAAATGTCTGTTCTAAAAGCCACCGGTTGCTCCTTTCATTTTGGGCCCCGTTGTGCATATGGACATAATATTAGGACCACAGTAGGTATTTTTCTAAACATAGCACAAACAGGGGTATCCATTTTGGGGTGCAAGTCTTCATTTATTTGTGTGCTATACAAAAAAACCTACCTCAGAAAAATTGCCCATGCCCAACCAAGAGGGCAGGTGAAACCCATTAATCGCTTTGGTTAATGTGGCTTAATTGGTAACTAGGCCTGGAGGCAGCCCAGTTAAAATAAAAATTGGTTCAGGTGCAAGTTTCAACGCTTTAATGAGCATTGAAACGTATAAAAATTGTTTAGAAAAATTATATGACTGAGCCTTGTGGGCCTAAGAAAAATTGCCCGTTCGGCGTGATTATGTGAGGTTTCAGGAGGAGGAGCAGGAGGAGGAGGAGGAATATTATACACAGATTGATGAAGCAAAAAGGTCCCCGTTTTTGATGGTGATAGAGAACGATGCTTCCATCCGCGGGTGCAGCCTACATATTGCTTAGGTATCGCTGCTGTGCGCTGGTGAAGAAGAGAAGTCTGGGGAAATCCAGGCTTTGTTCATCTTGATGAGTATAAGCCTGTCGGCACTGTCGGTTGACAGGCAGGTACGCTTATCCGTGATGATTCCCCCAGCCGCACAAAACACACTCTCTGACAAGACGCTAGCTGCAGGACAAGCAAGTACCTCCAGGGCATACAGCGCGAGTTCAGGCCACGTGTCCAGCTTCGACACCCAGTAGTTGTAGGGGGCAGAGGCGTCACCGAGGACGGTCGTGCGATCGGCTACGTACTCCCTCACCATCCTTTTACAGTGCTCCCGCCAACTCAGCCTTGACTGGGGAGCAATGACACAGTCTTGCTGGGGAGCCAGAAAGCTGTCAAGGGCCTTAGAGAGTATTCCCCTGCCTGTGCTGTACATGCTGCCTGATCTCCGCGCCTCCCCTGCTACCTGGCCCTCGGAACTGCGCCTTCTGCCACTAGCGCTGTCGGATGGGAAGTTTACCATCAGCTTGTCCGCCAGGGTCCTGTGGTATAGCATCACTCTCGAACCCCTTTCCTCTTTGGGAATGAGAGTGGAAAGGTTCTCCTTATACCGTGGGTCGAGCAGTGTGTACACCCAGTAATCCGTAGTGGCCAGAATGCGTGTAACGCGAGGGTCACGAGATAGGCATCCTAACATGAAGTCAGCCATGTGTGCCAGGGTACCTGTACGCAACACATGGCTGTCCTCACTAGGAAGATCACTTTCAGGATCCTCCTCCTCCGGCCATACACGCTGAAAGGATGACAGGCAAGCAGCATGTGTACCTTCAGCAGTGGCCCAAGCTGTCTCTTCCCCCTCCTCCTCATGCTCCTCCCCCTCCTCCTCAACGCGCTGAGATATAGACATGAGGGTGCTCTGACTATCCAGGGACATACTGTCTTCCCACGCCTCCGTTTCCAAGTGCAAAGCGTCTGCCTTTATGCTTTGCAGGGAACTTCTCAAGAGGCATAGCAGAAGAATGGTGACGCTAATGATTGCAGCATCCCCGCTCACCATCTGGGTAGACTCCTCAAAGTTTCCAAGGACCTGGCAGATGTCTGCCAACCAGGCCCACTCTTCTGTAAAGAATTGAGGAGGCTGACTCCCACTACGCCGCCCATGTTGGAGTTGGTATTTCACTATAGCTCTACGCTGCTCATGGAGCCTGGCCAACATGTGGAGCGTAGAGTTCCACCGTGTGGGCACGTCGCACAGCAGTCGGTGCACTGGCAGATTAAACCGATGTTGCAGGGTCCGCAGGGTGGCAGCGTCCGTCTTGGAGTTGCGGAAATGTGCGCAGAGCCGGCGCACCTTTCCGAGCAGGTCTGACAAGCGTGGGTAGCTTTTCAGAAAGCGCTGAACCACCAAATTAAAGACGTGGGCCAGGCATGGCACGTGTGTGAGGCTGCCGAGCTGCAGAGCCTCCACCAGGTTACGGCCGTTGTCACACACGACCATGCACGGTTGGAGGCTCAGCGGCGCAAGCCAGCGGTCGGTTTGCTCTGTCAGACCCTGCAGCAGTTCGTGGGCCATGTGCCTCTTCTCTCCTAAGCTGAGTAGTTTCAGCACGGCCTGCTGACGCTTGCCCACCGCTGTGCTGCCACACCGCGCGACACCGACTGCTGGCGATGTGCTGATGCTACTGACACATCTTGATTGCGAGACAGAAGTTGCGTTGGAGGAGGGTGGTTTAGTGGAGGAAGCATACACCGCCGCAGATACCACCACCGAGCTGGGGCCCGCAATTCTGGGGGTGTGTAGGACGTGAGTGGTCCCAGGCTCTGACTCTGTCCCAGCCTCCACTAAATTCACCCAATGTGCCGTCAGGGAGATATAGTGGCCCTGCCCGCCTGTGCTTGTCCACGTGTCCGTTGTTAAGTGGACCTTGGCAGTAACCTCGTTGGTGAGGGTGCGTACAATGTTGCAGGAGATGTGGTCGTGCAGGGCTGGGACGGCACATCGGGAAAAGTAGTGGCGACTGGGAAACGAGTAGCGCGGGGCCGCCGCCGCCATCATGCTTTTGAAAGCCTCCGTTTCCACAAGCCTATACGGCAGCATCTCCAGGCTGATCAATTTGGCAATGTACACGTTTAACGCTTGAGCGTGCGGGTGCATGGCGGCGTACTTGCGCTTGCGCTCAAACAGTGGCGCTAGCGACGTCTGGACGCTGCGCTGAGAGACATTGCTGTATGGGGCCGAGGACAGCGGAGGTGAGGGTGTGGGTGCAGGCCAGGAGACGGTAGTTCCTGTGTCCTCAGAGGGGGATTGGATCTCAGTGGCAGGTTGGGGCACAGGGGGAGAGGCAGTGGTGCAAACCGGAGGCGGTGAACGGCCTTCGTCCCACCTTGTGGGGTGCTTGGCCATCATATGCCTGCGCATGCTGGTGGTGGTGGCTCCCCAGCTGATCTTGGCACTACAAAGGTTGCACACCACTGTTCGTCGGTCGTCAGGCGTCTCTGTGAAAAACTGCCACACCGTAGAGCACCTTGATCTCTGCAGGGTGGCATGGCGCAAGGCGGCGCTTTGGGAAACAGTTGGTGGATTATTCGGTCTGGCCCTGCCTCTACCCCTGGCCACCGCACTGGCTCGGCCTGTGCCCACACCCTGACTTGGGCCTCCGCGTCCTCGCCCGCTTCCACATCCTCTAGGCCTACCCCTACCCCTCAGCATGGTGTATTACCAGTAGTGCAGAAACAGAACACTGTAATTAAATGTGCCGCTTATTGGCCTGTGGTTGGAGGCTGACTTCGCTTACCGAACGCACAGCAGAGCCAGGAAATAATTTTGTGCAAGCCTGCTGTAACACTTAGCTGGCTGCGTATGAATTAGGAGGACAACTACACCCAGCACAGACCCAGTACACTGAGGACAGTCACAGGCAGCCCAAATAGATTTTTTTCCCCAAATGTTTTTGGAAAGGCCCACTGCCTATATTCAATAAATATGTCTTCTGTCCCTGCGTCACCACTACTGGCCCTGGAGTATGTAAAATAACTGCAGACTTTTGCACTGTGGACTGGAATGTGATGTAACAGCCAACACAGAGCCAGGAAATTATTTTGCGCAAGCCTGCTGTAACACTTAGCTGGCTGCGTATGAATTAGGAGGACAACTACACCCAGCACAGACCCAGTACACTGAGGACAGTCACAGGCAGCCCAAATAGATTTTTTTCCCCAAATGTTTTTGGAAAGGCCCACTGCCTATATTCAATAAATATATGTCTTCTGTCCCTGCCTCACCACCACTACTGGCCCTGGAGTATGTATAATTACTGCAGGGCGCAATGCTCTGCACGGCCGATATACAAAAAAAAAAAATGTGCAACACTGCAAAAAGCAGCCTCCACACTACACACTACTGCACACGGTTTGATGTGGCCCTAAGAAGGACCATTGGGGTTCTTGAAGCCTAAAATACTCCTAACACTCTCCCTATAACAGCTCCGGCACCAACAGCACTTTCCCTCCTCTATGTCAGAATAAATCTGTGGTGAGCCGCGGGAGGGGCCGATTTTTATACTCGGGTGACACCTGATCTCGCCAGCCACTCACTGCAGGGGGTGGTATAGGGCTTGAACATCGCAGGGGGAAGTTGTAATGCCTTCCCTGTCTTTCTATTGGCCAGAAAAGCGCGCTAACGTCTCAGAGATGAAAGTGAAAGTAACTCGAACATCGCGTGGTACTCATCACGAGTAACGAGCATCTCGAACACGCTAATACTCGAACGAGTATCAAGGTCGGACGAGTACGTTCGCTCATCCCTAATAACATACCTTCCCACGGGAGTAAGCAACCATTCTCCCCTCTGGGCTGAGATAGGATCATCAACTAGTCAAGAAGCTAGTCACAGCTGAGTCTTTTTGATCCAAGAGATCATATCCCCGACCAGCTTAACCCTCTCCAATCCACTGTCTGACGTCTGAAGACATTAGGATTTAAGGCTGTAGAGTTCCGATGTTGGAAGACGTCCGTCGGGGTTCTCTTACTGTATATTGCCAGCCTCTCTGCTGTCAGAGCCTATCCAACGTGTCACCTCATGCAGTACTGGCTTTAACCAGCAGATAGCGCGGAAAAAGAGTAAGCCCCCTAGGAAAACCAGGATACAAATTGGATTGGAAAGGGTTAATAGTTTACTTGAAGTCAATAAAACAGACCCGATGCTGCTCTAGGAAACCCTCAAGCCATACCTGTGGGCATGTTTGAAATCCTCTATTTCATATGTTAAGAAAGACTAGGCCCATTGTGAGAGGAAAATGGCATTTATGTACATTCTGTTGGAGAAAGCCTAAATCACTGATCTATTGCAATGGTTAATTCAGGATAGATAGTCCTCTTACTACTGCAGGAGAAGGCCCATAGATCCACCTTTTTGTTTAAACAAAAATATTATGCCCTGGATAACCAGTGTAGTAGCTTATTAACCTACCTAGTTCACCAGAATTCAACATCTCCTCCAATAGTATGCATTAAATCCGACCAGATAGTGATTCTTCATGGCAGAGAGGCGATCAGGGCAAAATTCCAACAGTTTTATAATGAACTGTATGACACCAGAGCTCAATATTCACAAAACAAGTTTGGGGATTTCCTTGATAGCCTCCCCTTCCCAGTGCTCACTGCCGAGCACAAAGCTCCTTGCACACTGGGGGAATTGTCAGACGCATTGGCAGATAAGTCTAGGGTTAAATCACCAGGCTCTGATGGACTCCTGGTGGAGGTGTATGCAAAGTATCAAGACATATTGTTACTGATACTATTAGAAACATACAATGCAGCCTTGAAAGCAGGCTCCCTACCCACATCCTTCTATGATGCGATAATAATGCTTATTTAAAATCGGAAACAGACTCCCTAGACTGTGGCTCAATATTCCTGTTGCACATAGATTATAAACTACTGACAAAGGTGTTGGTCAGTTGCCTCAACCCAATAATCCTAGATCTAATACATCATGATCAAACTGGGTTTATGCCAGGGAAGTCCACACGGGAGAAAATTGGGCGCTTGGTTCTCTAGATGCTACAAAAGTTTTTGATTCTATCAAGTGGCAATACTTATTTTACACTCTTCAGAAATTTGGATTGGTAAGGCTTTTATTCAATGGATCTCATTAATCTATAACTCTCCAATGGCTGCAATATTGGTGAATGGCCTATGCTCTCCCTATTTCCGCCTCCACAGAAGTACAAGCCAAGGGTACCCTTTAACTTCCATAATGTTTGCATTGGCAATTGGGCCATGGGAAATAATGCTATGCGAGAGCATGATGTATAGAGGTATTGTTGTAGAAGGTAGGGAGGAACGTGTTACATTGTATGTGGATGACTTAATGGTTTTCCTATCAAATCCTGTTACAATGCTTTCGCATGCAATGGGCATTATAAATAGGTTTGGTAAATTTTCTGGCCTGAATATCAATTTGTCAAGTCTACCTTGATATCTCTCTCTCTGAAGAGCCCACTGTGGGACTCTCACTGACTTTCATAGGGAAGTTTAAATATCTAAGCATCCACATCTCTAATATCTCCAAAACGTCCCTGGACCTGAATATACATCCCCTAATAAACCTATTTAAGTCCAAATTTAAAGTATAGAGCTTTCTGCCACTCTAAGTAGTGGATTGAATAAATGTAATTAAGATGATAGTGCTACCCAAATGCCTTTACATTATGCAACAAACCCCAACATGGATCTCAAAGCATTAAGCTCTTTGATGTCTACCTTTTATATGAGGAAATTCATGCCTGCAACTGTACCTCTCTATACTCCAAAGGCCAAAGAAAGATGCAGGGGCATCCCTTCCAGACCTATTCTTATACTATATTTCTGGCCAGCTGATCCATCTGAAAAGCTGGGTGAGGGATAACCCACTGCCCAACTCAGTCACATCTGGCACACTACTTAAAAGTCACCAGGCTGTGGCACATATGGGAGTCACCCTCAGTGCTCTCGTGTAAAATGCTCCTAATACAAAAATTGGTTTTACAAATCTAGATACGGGCAAGAACCATTGGCCAATTCATAGATATTATAGCAGATACACTTCTGTGGCACAATCCTGGACTTCGAGAGATGCTCAAGTTACAAGACGACCATGGCTGGGAAGTTAGGGGCATATAGACTTTAGGAGATCTATATACTCTTAACTCTTTGCAATCCAATATTGGATTCAGGGTTTTCTAGGGGCTTTCTCTTTCTACCATTATACAATGGTCTCATCTGCTATCTAGAGCCAGTACTGTGGTATGGGACATGCTGTAGAAGCCCCCAAAAGAGAGCGGCCAATAATATACAGTAAGAATACCCTGCTGGACGTCTTCCGACATCAGAGCTGTACAGCCTTCAATCAGAATGTCTAAAAACGTCGAACAAAACGCTTTTAAAATCTGTGCACATGGGGGGCGTGGCCAACAGAGGCACCAGAACGGACGCTTTTGCTTAAAGGGGTTGTCCGGCCATAAACATTAGGTCTCATTACTTCTGTTTGCCAATTTCCATGCACTTTGTAATATACATTGTGCATGGAAAATGAAGCAAACAGAAGTTTTGGACTTACCTGAAGGGATGCCCCCCCCCCCTGTGTTGCTCCTCCGTCGTCCCTGGTTACCACAAGAATCTTCTCTTCTTGTCGGGCCGCAGCAGCTCTTGTCGGCGCGGGAACGAGCCCCTTCTCATCCGCGCATGCGCAGTTCTTCTCTCTGCAGCCGGGACCGATATACGATCTTCTTGTGTGCAGGGGGGGGGGAGGATGGAAGAGCCTCAGAGCAGGAACTGAGCTCCCGCCCCCTCTCTGCCTCCTTTCCGCCCCTCTGCACTATTTTCAATGAGGAGAGGCGGGGTGGGGGCGTGGCTAAGGGGCGAGAATTAGCCCCGCCCCCGTCTCGGCTCTCCCCATTGCAAATAGTGCAGAGGAGCGGAGAGGAGGCAGAGAGGGGGCGGGAGCTCAGTTCCTGCTCTGAGGCTCTTCCATCCTCCCCCCCCCCCGCACACAAGAAGATCGTATATCGGTCCCGGCTGCAGAGAGAAGAACTGCGCATGCGTGGATGAGAAGGGGCTCGTTCCCGCGCCGACAAGAGCTGGGCCGACAAGAAGAAAAGATTCTTGTGGTAACCAGGGACGACGGAGGAGCAACACAGGGGGGGGGGCATCCCTTCAGGTAAGTCCAAAACTTCTGTTTGCTTCATTTTCCATGCACAATGTATATTACAAAGTGCATGGAAATGGACAAACAGAAGTAATGAGACCTAATGTTTATGGCCGGACAACCCCTTTAAGGCTCCATTTTAAACAAGCTCAAAAGCAACTATAAGCGACAGAAGACGGAAGAAAACAACATAAAAGGACGTGGGAACTTACTGTGAACCCAGCGATGTCGAGGAGGAGGACGTCCAAAGCAAAACCAGCGAGGCTGGAAGACTTTTTCCCGGGCGCGGCACCCTCTCTAACATGGAGACGGGAGAAGACTCAGCCGGCGACCCTGCGCTGGAGGAAGTGCCGGAGGCTCTAGCCGATGCAGAAGCAGGTGAGCCGCGGGACATAGAGGAGATGACAGACACAGCAGGGAATCCCGCAGGCACCCTAGACACAGTAGCAGCAGCTAAGGATAGTAAAGAGGCCTGGGACAACACCAAACAGCTTAAGCAGACCAGGGGACATAAGATGGCTCCGGACACTCTGTCACTGTGCGCCCCATCCCCCACAGATAGTCCAGAAAAACAGAGACAAAAAATGACTGATGAAAGCAGTCCAACTAATCAAGATGACAATATTAATGCAAAAGAGAGTGGTTTGGCAAACCTGTCAGCCACAAACAAGCCTGCCTCAGAACTTTACATTAAAGAGATTGTAATGGCACTGCATGAAACCATTCAATCTGACATAAAGAGCTTAACTTCATATGTTGACAATTCAGTTCAAGAAGTCAAAGACCGCATGGGGAAAACAGAATCAAAAATGGGAGAATTGGTCAAATCCCACAATTCCCTGATAGATGCCCACTATGACTTGGAGGGCTCTGTAGCCAAATTACAACAAAAATTAACAGACCTAGAAGATAGGAACAGACGTAATAATGTCAAACTAAGAGGCGTCTCCGAAAAAGTATCAAACGCTGAAATCACAGGCTTCGTGATACGGTTTCTTCGAAAGATTTTGCCAGACATTCCAGATGAAGAACTAAAAATAGATCGAGCTCACAGGCTACCTCTCCCGAAATTCCTCAAAGCAAACACCCCCAGGAATATCATAGTGCGCATACATTTTAACAGCACGAAAGAGGCTCTTATGAACACCGTCAGAAAACTTAAGACACTTCCTAGCCCCTACTCTGATATACGAGTTTACATTAATTTATCTCAGGCTACTATGGAAGCAAGAAGAAGCTTTGCGGATGTGACATCAGCCCTGAGAGATGCAAACATCCCTTATAGATGGGGTTTCCCTACAAAAATTATTGCTACCAGAGCAAATTTAACCCACATCTTTCACAACCCCAACTCGGCTGCAGAGACCCTAAACACATGGGGCATCAAAGTCCCAAACCGCGTCAAGACCACCTCTGGACCATCCGCTCCTGATAAACCCGGAAAAACCTGAGGGCTGGACTGATCCAAAAGTCTTCCATCCTGTTCCACTAAACGGAACTTAACTCTTACATCCCATCTTAAAACAAGACATTTTGAGCTCTCTTGCTATGGTGACTTTACTCCCCAACCGAACCACAAGCATAAGCTTGTGCAAACGTTCACCCGAAGTTGTTAAACTTTTCGCCTTGATATTCATGCAACAAATATCTATTCACTTAAGAGCACCCCTTGCTTACTTAACCACAAGTTGCGTTGCATTTCTGTTGAGAGAGGGAAAGTGCTCTATACAAAGTAAGGTTGTTAAAACAGTCCGATATGCTGTTTTTGTGTTTCTTGTTTCTTGGCAGATACGCATGGATTCTATCACCTCCTCGCCTCCTCAGGTAACCTCGCATCAACAAGAAAATGGCTACAAAACTGATGTCATTAAACGCTAATGGCCTGAACACTCCCTTCAAAAGAAGCTCAGTGTGGAAGGAGGCACGACGTCTCGATGCAGAAATAGTATGTATCCAGGAGACACTCTTGCTGAATGCAGATAGTTTAAGGATGACCCACAAAAAATATCCTCAGATTATACTTGCCTGTGCTCCAAAAAAACACGCAGCTGTTTTAATAGCGTTTAAAGATACAGTCCCCTTTAAGATAGACAAACAAATATGCGACCAAAAAGGCCGATTTATAATATTGGTGGGCACACTAAAAAACACGCAAGTAACGATAGCCAACATACTGTATATGCTCCCAACTCAAAGCAAATACACTTTCTAAACAAAATCATAAAAAGAGTAGCTAAAGGCTCAATTATGATAAATGGCGATTTTAATTTAGTACCAGAAAAAAGCTTGGATACCACAAACCGCGAGGCGAGAGGAGGAGCGCTCTTGGGCGAATGGATAAAAAACAACACACTTTTTGACACGTTTAGATGTCTCAATGCTTCCGCCAGGGATTACTCCTTTTTTTCTGCACATCATAAATCTTTCTCTCGCATAGATTTATGCCTGGTAGACAAATCTCTTATTACTTCAGTAATTAAATCCGAGATAGGCACAATAACATGGTCAGACCATGCACCAATAATGACCTTCCTCGCACTTGGGAAAAATCATCATATCACCAAACTATGGAGAAATAACACATATATAATGAAAATACCTAAATTTCAAAAAAACATACAAGAAGCACTCGACGAGTATTTCACATTAAACAACACAGATGAGGTCAGCCCAGAAACAATTTGGACAGCCCACAAAGCCTACATGAGGGATATCCTTATTAAAATAGGAGCCAGATATAAAAAAGAAAAGTTATTAAAGACGGAAACGCTGTTAACCAAAATCCAAAATTTAGAAAAGCAATTACAATCCTCAACATCCCAACAACACTACAACAACCTATTCAAAACTAGACTAGAACTACGTAAAGTTCTACAAGGGGACCACGATAGGGAAATTACATCTCACCGAGCCAACGTATACGCTTCTCTCAACAAACCCTCAAAATGGATGGCAAATCTGATTAAAAGAAAAACAACAAAAACAAACATCCCGTTCATTTGGAACTCCAAAAAAAAAAAAAGAATGCAAAATAACCCACCCAAAACAAATATTGGAAGCATTTTGCTCCTTCTACAGCAAACAGTATAATCTTAAAGACGACCTACAACTCATCCACCCCAAGGCCGAAGGCATAGACAAATTCCTGAGCAAAATTAACTTACCTTTAATAAATAAAGCCCAAGTTGATAGACTAAACAACAACTGAAATAATGGACGCAATATCCTCCATGAAACAACAAAAGGCACCTGGGTCTGATGGGTTTTCGGCTGAATATTATAAGATGTTTTCAGGATCTCTGTCTCCCTGCCTAGAGAAGACTTTTAACTCAGCTATGGAGAAAGGAAGATTTCCTGAAGAAATGCTCCAAGCTACAGTAATAGTATTACCCAAACCCGGCAGGGAGCCAGACGACCCAGCAAATCATAGACCGATATCTTTACTCAATACAAATGTCAAAGTTTATGCAAAAGTATTAGCAAACAGGTTGCTTGACATACTCCCAACTGTAGTGCATTCTGATCAGGTCGGTTTTGTAAAGGGGCGGCAGGCTTCGGATGGCGCCAGAAAACTCCTTAACCTTATCCACTCTCTAAAAAACACAAGATCACCAACAGTAGTTATGGCCCTAGACGCTGAAAAAGCTTTCGACAGGGTTCACTGGAGCTACGCATTCAAAGTTTTAGAAAAACTTGGCATGGGGGAAGATATGATCCGCGCCGTCCGGGCCCTGTACTCCTGTCCGACAGCAAGGGTGATGGTGGACGGGGTCCTTTCCGACAAATTCCAAATAACAAATGGAACACGCCAGGGGTGCCCACTTTCCCCGATCTTATACGTCCTCATGGTGGAGCCGCTTGCTGAGCTAATAAGATCCCCCATCGATATAAGAGGAATTCCTCTGAATGCTCGCCAGCATAAAATCGGCTTATTTGCTGACGACATCGTCTTAACCCTGTCACCCTCTAGAATTTTGAGAGCTGCCTACCAGATGCTAGAACAATTTAGCGACATCTCATATTACAAGCTTAATGTTGATAAAACAACAATACTAGCCATAAACGTCCCAAAGGACCTAAAACACATAATCCAAACAGAGTTCGCCTTTAAGTGGGAAACAGATAGTATATCGTATTTGGGAACACTAATGACAGCAAATATAAATAAACTGGAAACAATAAACTTCACACCTCTCCAAGAAACAATTCAGAAGGAGCTCGACTATTTATCAAATATAAATCTGTCATGGCTGGGTAGGATCATGACTAGAGATGAGCGAACGTACGCGTCCGAGCTTGATACTCGTTCGAGTATTAGCGTGTCCGAGATGCTCGTTACTCGTGATGAGTACCACGCGATGTTCGAGTTACTTTCACTTTCATCTCTGAGACGTTAGCGCGCTTTTCTGGCCAATAGAAAGACAGGGAAGGCATTACAACTTCCCCCTGCGATGTTCAAGCCCTATACCACCCCCTGCAGTGAGAGGCTGGCGAGATCAGGTGTCACCCGAGTATAAAAATCGTCCCCTCCCGCGGCTCGCCGCAGATGCGTTCTGACATAGTTTAGGGAAAGTGCTGTCTTGGTGGAGTTGCTATAGGGAGAGCGTTAGGAGTATTTTAGGCTTCAAGAACCCCAACGGTCCTTCTTAGGGCCACATCTAACCATGTGCAGTACTGTGGAGGCTGCTTTTTGCAGTGTTGCACTTTTTTTTTTTTTGTATATCGGCCGTGCAGAGCATTGCGCCCTGCAGTAATACTCCAGGGCCAGAAGTGGTGGTTAGGCAGGGACAGAAGACATATATTGTGAGGCAGGGACAGAAGACATATTTATTGAATATAGGCAGTGGGCCTTTGCAAAAACATTTGGGGAAAAAAATCTATTTGGGCTGCCTGTGACTGTCCTCAGTGTTCTGGGTCTGTGCTGGGTGTAGTAGTCCTCCTAATTCATACGCACCCAGCTAAGTGTTACAGCAGGCTTGCGCAAAATTATTCCCTGGCTCTGTGTTGGCTGTTAAATCACCGCTGTATTCCAGTCCACAGTGCAACACTCTGCAGTTATTTATTTATTTTTTTCTTTTTCAAAAAAGCTTTATTCGAAAAACTTTTCACAAGCAAACATTATAACTTGACCCTGGACAAATGCGGGTCTAATACAGTGCAAATAAACCAGTAGTTCCATACATATCAGGTGCTGTGCTGATAAAACACTATAATCCAGGGGACCAACTAAAGTGAATCAGCGTAGATGGCCTAACGCGCAGCTAGCTTATTCACAGAATAACAACCTGCTGGTCTTCATGTAACGCGCTTAAACCAAATAGCATTTAAACATTAAACACAGGGTAGCGGAATAGGGGTAGGTAGGTCGGGGAGGGGGGGGGGGATAATAATCAAAGTGGTACCTCCGTGCTTGTCCCTCCTGGAGAAGCTCTCTCTGCCCTCACTCCCACTGTCATGAAATTTCAGTGGTCCGGAGAGTCCGGCACATGCCCCCCATGTTTTCCACACAAACAGCTCCTCGCGAGTCTCCTTCAACGTCCGGGGTGTACCCCCTCAATGCTGCCTGGAGAAGGGTCACTACAAGAATGGGTAGGGCTTCTCGACCGGGGGAAGGGAAAGGGATAGGGGGCGGGGTGTGGGCATGTCTTCTTGGAGTTATTGGGGGGGGGGGCATAATCGTATGCCTTGCGAGACTGATGGTTCCCGTATGGGGTTCAGCGGATACGCTTCCACCCCTCCCACTCCTTGTATATTAAGAGAGACAAAGAACTCACTTTATGCGCTCCATCAAAAATTAGCAAGGTGTAGGAGTCTTACTTGTTGTGGGGTGCCTGGATTCCTGGCACCCCAAAATCCCCGGAGGCAGAGAAGTTTCAACGATGCAGGAATATTCTTTAAAAGGATTTATTAAATAAAAGAACAGGTGAGTGGGCGTTGCAACGCGTTTCGGCTTGTGTCAAGCCTTTATCAAGCATGGGAAACAGTAGGGAGATGGTCTCCATTTATAGCAAAAGCATACACTGAGGGTAAGGGGAAGGGGAGGGAGAGGAAAGGGATTTACCACACTGCACGTATTCCATATAGTAACCATAGTGTCATAAATGGTTTCCCATCCTCTCATTAAGTGGCACATTATTACAATCATTATTGTTTTATATATATATTAAAATATATCCTACGTTACTTCCCGATATCGCAATGTGACCCGGTCACATGACCGGGAGTCCAACCAGGAGGGGAAGTACTTGGTTGCTACACCAAGAGGCGGAGCGTCCCCCAAGGGCCGGCCAGACGTATATCGGGTATCTAAGGACGCAGGGGGGGGCGGTATCCCACTACGTCTCTTCCTGGAACTTCTCCGCCACGTCATCACAGATCACGTGGTTGTTGATCCAGGAAGCGGAGCGTCTCCAAGAGCAGGCTAGACGCATATCGGGTATCTAGGGACACAGGGGGGCGGTATCCCGCTGTGTCTCTTCATGTGACTCCTCCACCACGTCATCATGGATCACGTGGTGTTACGCCGTGCGTAATGACGTGTGCCACCAGGCGTCCACCACGTCATCATGGATCACGTGGTGTTACGCCGTGCGTAATGGCGTGTGCCACCAGGCGTCGCTAGAGGGATCACATGGAGCTTACACAGAACGTGATGACGTACCTAGGCACGGACATCTCGCTTTACCATTGTACATTCGCCTTCTATGTAACGGGCCTTGCTCGTATGGAACTGCATAGCGCGTAATTACTTCTATTTTCAAGGACATTATATTACCTGGATATATAATCTGAGCGCCTAGGTAAATGAGTTTCTCATATAATTTAGTACGGTGGCCTCTTAGGATTAAAAACAAGCAAATGGAATATAATATTGTGCCAAAGAACTTTTGACAGGGAGTAATCTAATATAAAATATCTAATGTATCACATAAATAAATATAGGTGTTGCGCAGAAATAGATACCCTGAGCTAAATAGCAGGGTATGTGCATTATAGTGCTACAAATGGGACCACCTATCATAAAACTTAGATTCTATATAATCCATACATAAAATACAATAAATATTAATAAATAAATATACATCTTAAAACCAAAATCAAATGACATTCTTCCCTATATAAAAATATCCTAATAAAATTTCTCTAGTGTTTCATTTAATCCTGTAGGGTGTAGTGTGTTAAATTTGAATATATAGAACATTTCTTTCCTTACTAACCTAGCATGGTTACCTGGTTGAATTTGCTCCAAAGGAGTGATTGTTAATCCAGAGGGGTCTGCATTATGATGAACCGAAAAATGCTTGGATACACTATGGGATAAAAATTGTCTTTTGATGTTGTAGCGGTGTTGATTGAGTCTACACCGTAGTGTGTTTGAAGTTCGTCCGATGTAGCGCAAGGAACAGGGGCACTCAATAAGGTAAATTACATTCTCAGTGCTACAAGTTAAAAATTGTTTGATTTGGTGTGGTGGACCAATCAGGCCTAAATCAACTAATTTTCTCCTGTTGCAAATGTTGTTACAACACTTGCAGCCGATTTTTCCACATCTATACGATCCTTGGATTTGAAGTATTGTGTTTTTTTTATTAATGCTAATTTTTGAATCTTTTATTTGGGGACAAGAGGGGGCCAAGATGTTTCCAAAGGTTTTATTTCTTCGGTATGTTAAATTTGGTCTGGATGGAATTTCTGGCAGTAGATGTGGATCAGCCTTAAGGATATTCCAATGTTTAGAGATATTCCAATGACTGATGGTTCCCGTATGGGGTTCAGCAGATACGCTTCCACCCCTCCCACTCCTTGCTAAATTTATCCCGGGTGCCTCTCTTCCAGTTCGTGAGTTCTTCTAAATTATAGATCAAATCACAGAGGTGAGGAAAAAGAAAAAAAATACATATTCACTGAAAAAGCCCAAAATACCTGAAAGTCTGCAAAGCAGACACGGTCGCCATAGGCACGATCGCCATAAGGCAGGCACAATCGCCACCGGCACAATCGCCGTAGGGCAGGCGCAATGGCCTTAAGCCCTGAAGATATGTAGTCAGCCAGACAATAATGTGTGGAGGAGCAGCTTGTTCCTGGCAGGCTAATATGCAGTCACCCACTCAACCCAGCCCAGTTTGGGGAGGAGTGACTGCATATACTAATAGCCTGCACATGTGAACGATACCAAAGATGTCAGCCATAGATGGGTGGTGACCCACCATACAGGATATCAACCCTGGCTGATATGACAGCGGGTTGCCCTGTATCTCCAAGGTGGGCCACACTGGCTGACATCTTGGGCTCCCCCACCAACTAGCAAACTACATACAAAGATACTAATGCATACTAATAAAATGCGGGTGTTAGTACTGCATTTTGGCCAAAACGCATAGGCTGACGGACCGCGTCGAGGTCACACCGCTTCCGTCAGTACCTACGCTAACTCACAATAAATTACATAAAATCACAGAGGTGAGGAAAAAGAAAAAAAACACATATTCACTGAAAAAGCCAAAAATACCTGAAAGTCTGCAAAGCAGACACGGTCGCCATAGGCACGATCGCCATAAGGCAGGCACAATCACCACCGGCACAATCGCCGTAGGGCAGGCGCAATGGCCTTAAGCCCTGAAGATATGTAGTCAGCCAGACAATAATGTGTGGAGGAGCAGCTTGTTCCTGGCAGGCTAATATGCAGTCACCACCCATCTATGGCTGACATCTTTGGTATCGTTCACATGTGCAGGCTATTAGTATATGCAGTCACTCCTCCCCAAACTGGGCTGGGTTGAGTGGGTGACTGCATATTAGCCTGCCAGGAACAAGCTGCTCCTCCACACATTATTGTCTGGCTGACTACATATATTCAGGGCTTAAGGCCATTGCGCCTGCCCTACGGCGATTGTGCCGGTGGCGATTGTGCCTGCCTTATGGCGATCGTGCCTATGGCGACCGTGTCTGCTTTGCAGACTTTCAGGTATTTTTGACTTTTTCAGTGAATATAAATTATAGATCAGGTCTACCTTATCCTTCCATTGGGACACTGTGGGAGGTGTTTTTTGTAGCCAAAGTGCTGGGATGAGCGCTTTTGCTGCATCTATGAGCAGGGAAGTCAGTTTATCCTTCAGTGGGTGAAAGTGAGGTGTGGGCTTCCACAAGAAGATTATCTCCGGTGACAGGGTAAAGTTTGGCCTAATGCTTTTTATTAACCGCTCGATCTCTCTCCAAAACGGTACAATGACCGGACAATCCCACCAGATGTGTCGGTATGAGCCGCCAACAGCGCCACAGCGCCAACATCTATCGTGGGTGGCCAGTTTATGCGAGTACAGCCATTGTGGTGTTCTGTACCACCTGACAAGAGCTTTGTAATGAGTCTCCTGCATTAAGACGCATGGAGAGAGACCGAAGGCCAGTTTCAGAATAAGCTTAGTATCCTCTGGGGATAGGGAGATGTTTAGCTCCATTTCCCACGAAGTAAGGAACGCGGGTTTATAGCCAACGGGAGAGTCGATAAAGTTTTTTGGGGCTCTCGCTATTTGCTTCTTTTTAGATGTGCCTTCTGAAAATAATTTCTCAAAAGCGGTTAACGGTCTAGATGACCTGTGTTTCCCAAGGAAATCTTCAGTTAATTTGCTGATGTGTGCTTTGTGTAGGAAGGAACCGTGATGGTTCTCCGTCAGGGCCCATCCCGCCTCTCTCGGGCTCAACCCAGCAAAGGCTTGGGCATCCGCTATTCTGGTGTCCACTACACTCGACCATATGTTTCTAATGTTCGAGTTTGTAACCACCCCCATTATACTGCAGATGGTGCTCAGCGGTGCTATTGGAGAGGGGGTGGGAGCAAGATTAGGGCTCAGGATGTCCCAGGTCTCACAGGGGGCCATCAGAAGAGGGTTGAACGTCTTGGCGGAATAACGGTGTCTGGAGGGAGTCCATAGGTCCTCTATTATGATATCCCCGTGAGTGTTAGCAGCTAATTTTTGTAAGATGGGGTCTCTACTAGGGTGGGCTAGATCCAACCAGTATGTCAATTGAAGGGCTCTATATATGTTGTAAACATTTGGCAGATCCATCCCTCCTTCTACTCTTCATCTGGAAAGAAGACTAAATGCTATTCTTGGTTTTTTCCCCTTCCACACATATTTAGACACCAAAGCATTGAGGGCCCGAAAGAAAGAACCGGGGATGTGAATCGGTAGCATGCATAATTTATATGTGATGATGGGAATCACGTAAGACTTAATAATATTCTTCCTCCCAAACCAGGACAAATACAGCAACTCATATGAGTTAAGCAGATTTTTAACTTGTGGCAGGAGGGGAAGAATATTTGTTGCATAGAGACTTTCTACCTTTTTGGTAATTTTTATACCTAAGTAATCAATTGAGTTTTCCTTCCAGACGAAAGGTGACCGGACCTCAGCATGTTACTATATTTCAAAGGGACAGAGACGTTTAAAATCTCTGATTTTGCGAAGTTTATTTGGAAATTTGACAACCGACCAAATTCTTCCAGGCAGGATATGAGAGAGGGGATTCCCGTCCTTGAGTTGGTAACTATGAACAGGATATCATCAGCGTAAGCTGCTAACGATAGCCTATCCTTGCCAACCTTCAGCCCCTCTATGTCTGGGCGTTTTCTTATCTCCTGTAGGAGGGGTTCCAGCGCCAACACAAAGAGGGACGGGGAAAGCGGGCAGCCCTGACGGTTTCCATTGCGTATGCTGAACGCCTGTGAGAGGGAGTTGTTGATTTTTATCCTTGCGTGTGGGTCACTGTAAAGGGAAAAGATCGCTGCCACCCAAGGGGCAGGAAAGTTAAAGTTGAGAAGCACCTTCTCAAGATATGTCCAATCCACGCGATCAAACGCTTTTTCCGCGTCTGTACTTATCAGTACTGTGGGGATTTTGTTTGTTTGTGCGAATTTGATTGCGTGCAGAAGTCTATAGGCGTTGTCTTTCCCCTCTCTACCTTTAATAAATCCCGCCTGTTCGTTATGTACCAAATTGGGGATATGGTCCTCCATTCTATTGACCAGAAATCTCGCCCACCACTTTACATCTGTATTTATGAGCGAGATTGGCCTATAATTTGCACAGATCTCTGGGTCTTTGTCACCCTTTTGAATAAGGGAGATGTGGGCCTCCAAGGCTTGTTTAGGGAATGTTTCACCCCGCAAAAGTGAATTGAAGAGGTCCTTCAGACGTGGGATAAGTGCTGACTTAAAGGCTTTAAAGTATGAGTCTGATAAACCATCCGGCCCCGGGCTTTTACCTGATGGGGTTGATGTTAAGACTTCTACCTCCTTGTCAGAGGCAGGCGCCAGAAGAGCCTGTGCCTCTGACTCGCTTAATTTGGGGAGATCTAGTGTCTTTAGGAAGGCATCTATCTTGTTTGTTTGTATGGTTTTTTCTGAAGGGGTCGGTTTTTCTTTTAGGTTATATAATTTATTATAGAACGTATGGAAGACCTTGGCAATATCTTGGGATGAAGTCATTACCTTACCTGTATGATCTTTTATTGCGGTAATGTGGTTTCTGCTTTTAGCTTTTTTAAGGAGTGCTGTCATAAATTTGCTCCCCTTGTTTCCCTGCATGTAAACTGTCTGCTTAAGGAAGAGGTGCCTTCTATTAAATCTGGATTGAAGTAGCCGATTTAGCTCTCTGCGTTTCTCCGCTAGGTCAGCCAGATTATTTTTCATCAAAGAGAGTTTAGCAGTTTTTTCCATTTTCGCAATTTGGGCAAGAAGGTCATCTATCTCCTTATTCTGCTGTTTTTTTACGCTTTGATCCTAAGGCGATAAGGATGCCTCTCATATAGGCCTTGTGAGCCTCCCATACTACCGAAATGCTAAGGTCGTTACCACCATTCAAATGGAAGTATTCCTCCAAAAGCTCCGTGAGCCTTTGTCTGTCCTCTTCTCCATCCAGTAAAGAGTTGTTTAAGCGCCAGATCCATTCTCTCGGGCCCTCCTCCATGATCCGAATGTCTATGTGAATGGGTGTGTGGTCCGATATAGATATAGCCTCTATTTTGGCTCCTGTTACCTGCGAAAGGAGGGTTGAGGAGGTGAAGAGGTAATCTAATCGTTGGTAAGATGCATATTGTTGTGCGAAGTGAGTATAGTCCCTTTCCAGAGGATATAGTGTGCGCCAGACGTCAACCAACCCTAGTTCGCCCACTGCTCTAAAAAGTTTGCTAATGCGACCCTGTGAGACCTGGGACCTACCTTTAGAGGAGTCTAGGAGGGGGTTTAGGGTAATGTTCCAGTCACCGCCTAGAATGATTTCCCCGCTAGCGAACTCCTTGAGGATTGTAATTTGTTTGTGTAGCCACTCTGTTTGGTGGGTGTTAGGGGCATACAGATTTGCTATGCTAAGATTGACTCCATTAATGGAGCCTTTCAGGAAGAGCACTCTGCCTTCGTGGTCAGAATATTCCGCCGAGGGGGTGAAATTTACCGACTTGTGGAAGGAAATTGAGACTCCTTTAGAAGCTGACGAGGGGTGGGAGCTATAGAAGGACATTGTGAAGTGTTTCCCAGGTAGCGGGAAGTGTTTATCCCCCTTAAAATGGGTCTCCTGTAGGAGTAATATTTTTGATTTGTATTTTTTCAGTAGTTGTGTGATCTCATACCTTTTTCGTGGAGTGTTGAGTCCCCGGACGTTGAAGGACATGCATCTGAGCGTTTCCATGTGTGACTTCGAGTATAGGGTGATATTGTATTCCTAAATAAGAGAGTAAGAGATTAGAAGTCAGAGAGAGCCACCTCCGATGCGGGAGTGCGAGCAACTACCAGCGCTGTACGCTCAGTGAACTCTTTTACTTCCAGCGGGTCTGTGAGGAAATGGGCGGGATTCCGTAAGAGGTCTGCAGCTTTTGCGTATTCGCGTGTGCTTGAGGTTGGTGAAGCTCAAGCGGAGGTTCAATGATCCTAAAAAATAAATCAGGTTACAGGAGAAGGGAAGGGTGGGAAAGGAAAGATGGGGTAGGAAGGTTACACACAACAGTAAAATAGACAAATTAAGGTGAGATAGTTACTATAAGCTTAATTCTCACTATAGAAGTGAGAAACAGGCGTAGTCTCTTGTGAGACCGATAAACGCCTGTTCACGTGAGGCAGAATTTAAGCAAAGTTTTTTATCAAAAAATGAAAAACAGATGCCTGATCCGGATAAGGCGATCAGGCGCCCCTTATCTTCAGGGGTCAAAAACCAGAACGGGATAACAGTTCCTTAGAGAGTCCTGGAAAACATTGGAACGAGGGGTTGAGTGCCAACATGGCGGAATGTCCATCTTTTAAGCTCGAGCCTGAGACTCTTTAGAAAGCTTCGCCAACTTATATAAAATAAAGTTCTCTTTCCCCGTCATAGTCCAATTTGTTATGTTTCACGTGGGGTATTGGACCTCGTGTAGGGAGAATCTTTCAGGTGTCCATCTCGGATATTTCATCTCTGGGTTTTTTCTTATTTTTGTTTTTGGGCGACTTCGAGCGGGTAGCTACGCTCCAGCTCTCCTCGGTCATCAGGCGTGGGAGGGTGGGGAAGTCCGGCATGGGCAACCAATTTGGGATGTCTATAGGGTCAAGGTCAAGCAGCTGCCAACTGTTGTTTAAGTCTTCTGGAGACCTGATATTTATCCTTTTCCCTCTGTGGGTCACCCCCAGGCCAAAGGGGAATAACCAGGCGTAATGGATATTTTTCGCCTTTAGGGCGTCCAGGAGGGGTCGTAAAATTCTCCTTTTGGCTAGTGTGGTGGGGGAGAGATCCTGGTAAAAATGGATTTCTGCTCCCTCGTATAGCACACCTCGTCAATTTCTAGCAGCATCCAATATGGCCGCAGCGTCAGGGTAAGCAAGTAATTTGCAAATTAAATCTCTTGGGGGATCCCCCGCTGCTGGTTGCGGACGGAGAGCCCTGTGCACTCTTTCCACCGTGACGTTAGCTGCCCTGTCAGCCCCTAGAAGTATGGTAAAGATCTCACTCACCACCTTAAGGAGGGCCTCTGCCGCCCAGGATTCAGGGACCCCCTTAATGCGAACGTTACTGCGGCGGCTGCGGTTCTCCAGATCTTCCTGCTGCAGCAGGGCTCTGTTAAGCTGCTGGTGTTGTGATAGGAGAACGTGTTCCATTTCCAGGGAGTGTGTAGAAATGGCTGCTGCTGCCCCCTCCAGATCCTCCACTCTCCGGCCCATGTGCCTGACTTCCTCCTTGATGACCGTCAGGTCCGCTAAGACGGGACTCATAGCCTTAGCTATGAGGTCCCGCATGAAGCTCCTGGAGACTCCCTGCTCCTCTTCTCCCTCGGAAGATGACTCACCCCCTCTTGTAGCGGACAGAGACGGCTCCGCTGCCGGCGCCATTTTGCTCGGGGCGCGGGGAGAACGAGCGGCTCTTTCTTTTAGGTACTTCTGGAGGTCCGCTTGCCCCCGAGCCGGTCTGGGTGTTCCCGAGGTCTCTCCGCTCCTCTCCTTGGTAAATTTGCCCATCCTCGCTGCAGATAGCTGTAGTGGGGTGCCTTCACTGTCGCCTCAGTATCGGAGCAGCTCTAGCAAGCGGCCATTTCACTCCGCGGTCAGGCTCCGCCCCCACTCTGCAGTTATTTGACATACTCCAGGGCCAGTAGCGGTGACGCAGAGAGAGAAGAGATATATTTATTGAATATAGGCAGTGGGCCTTTGCAAAAACATTTGGGGAAAAAAATCTATTTGGGCTGCCTGTGACTGTCCTCAGTGTTCTGGGTCTGTGCTGGGTGTAGTAGTCCTCCTAATTCATACGCAGCCAGCTAAGTGTTACAGCAGGCTTGCGCAAAATTATTTCCTGGCGTTCCGTAAGCGAAGTCAGCCTCCAACCACAGGCCAATAAGCGGCACATTTAATTACAGCGTTCTGTTTCTGCACTACTGGTAATACACCATGCTGAGGGGTAGGGGTAGGCCTATAGGACGTGGACGCAGGCGAGGATGCGGAGGCCCAAGTCAGGGTGTGGGCACAGGTCGAGCCAGTGCGGTGGCCAGGGGTAGAGGCAGGGCCAGACCGAATAATCCACCAACTGTTTCCCAAAGCGCCCCCTCGCGCCATGCCACCCTGCAGAGGTCAAGGTGCTCTACGGTGTGGCAGTTTTTCACAGAGACGCCTGACGACCGACGAACAGTGGTGTGCAACTTTTGTCGTGCCAAGATCAGCTAGGGAGCCACCACCACCAGCATGCGCAGGCATATGATGTCCAAGCACCCCACAAGGTGGGACGAAGGCCGTTCACCGCCTCTGGTTTGCACCACTGCCTCTCCCCCTGTGCCCCAACCTGCCACTGAGATCCAACCCCCCTCTGAGGACACAGGCACTACCGTCTCCTGGCCTGCACCCACACCCTCACCTCCGCTGTCCTCGGCCCCATACAGCAATGTCTCTCAGCGCAGCGTCCAGACGTCGCTAGTGCCACTGTTTGAGTGCAAGCGCAAGTACGCCGCCACGCACCCGCACGCTCAAGCGTTAAACGTGCACATTGCCAAATTGATCAGCCTGGAGATGCTGCCATATAGGCTTGTGGAAACGGAGGCTTTCAAAAGCATGATGGCGGCGGCGGCCCCGCACTACTCGGTTCCCAGTTGCCACTACTTTTCCCGATGTGCCATCCCAGCCCTGCACGACCACGTCTCCCGCAACATTGTACGCGCCCTCACCAACGCGGTTACTGCCAAGGTCCACTTAACAACAGACACGTGGACAAGCACAGGAGGGCAGGGCCACTATATCTCCCTGACGACACATTGGGTGAATTTAGTGGAGGCTGGGACAGAGTCAGAGCCTGGGACCGCTCACGTCCTACCCACCCCCCGAATTGCGGGCCCCAGCTCGGTGGTGGTATCTGCGGCGGTGTATGCTTCCTCCACTAAACCACCCTCCTCCTCCTCCTCCAACGCAACCTCTGTCTCGCAATCAAGATGTGTCAGCAGCAGCAGCGCATCGGCAGCAGTCGGTGTCGCGCGTCGTGGCAGCACAGCGGTGGGCAAGCGTCAGCAGGCCGTGCTGAAACTACTCAGCTTAGGAGAGAAGAGGCACACGGCCCACGAACTGCTGCAGGGTCTGACAGAGCAGACTGACCACTGGCTTGCGTCGCTGAGCCTCCAACCGGGCATGATCGTGTGTGACAACGGCCATAATCTGGTGGAGACTCTGCAGCTCGGCAGCCTCACGCACGTGCCATGCCTGGCCCATGTCTTTAATTTGGTGGTTCAGCTCTTTCTGAAAAGCTACCCACACTTGTCATACCTGCTCGGAAAGGTGCGCTGGGTCAGCGCACATTTCCGCAACTCCAAGACGGACGCTGCCACCCTGCGGACCCTGCAACATCGGTTTCATCTGCCAGTGCACCGATTGCTGTGCGACGTGCCCACACAGTACTGTCCTTGTCTTTTTCCCTCTCCTTGTTTAGTCTTAGATAAGTGTGTTGATTGAGGTTTTTATCTGCATGTAATTCATTTATTGTTTTCATTTTTAATGTCAAGTTGAAAGGGAGATGTCTGGACTCCGTTCCATCTATGTCCTCTAATAGCTTTCCCTAAATATCCTTTTAGGTATTATTTTATATAAGGGGCTGAATCCCTTGTAATCTCCACTAGGAGCATGCCCTCTAATTTTCATTTTATCTCGATGGCTAATGCTTCCTCCATTGAGTTTTTTATACACTGGATTAAACCTCCATCTGAAGAAACAACCTTGCCCCTTGTCTGACGTGCTCCTAGGGTCTTAAGTTCGGCCCACTGATGACGTATGCTTCACGTCAGGAATTCCCCCCTACACATCTTTGTGTTACTAGTCTCGCCCCCGACTGACGTAAGTCTCACGTCAGGGGCTCCGCCTTGGGCATCCCGTGGAACGGAGTAATGACTGAAAGCAAAAGAGAGCTCCCTCTCCTACGTCAGTAACTCCTCCCATATATGATGTCATTAACTCCACCCACCAATATGGCGCTACCCAGGGACCGACCAGAGTGAAGACATCTCCTTTCATTAAGGTATTTATATCGTTGTTTTTCATGTATTGTTTACTGGACTTGAGAAAGGTACCGTGGAGGTACTGAAACGCGTTGTCCGTTCTGCATTTGTGTGTTATACGCATACGGCATTTGTATTTGTCCGCTCTTCACGTGGGTGTTGTGTTCACACGGCATCTGTGTTTGGAGGAGGAGAATAAACCTTTGAAGAATCTTTCTTATACATTGGGCGTAAAGAGGATTGGTTAGATTATCTGGAGTCTTCACTACAAGGAGGGGGATTCTGCTTCACATACCCCCCTCCTATAGAGTAAGTGTTTGTTTATCACCTTACTTATGAAATAGAGGTTAAAATCTTTTTATGCTCGCCATCTCTGGCAGCGCAGAGTGTTTTTAACAGTTTATTGTTTTCGTGCCCACACAGTGGAACTCTACACTCCACATGTTGGCCAGGCTCTATGAGCAGCGTAGAGCTATTGCGGAATACCAACTCCAACATGGGCGGCATAGTGGGAGTCAGCCTCCTCAATTATTTACAGAAGAGTGGGCCTGGTTGGCAGACATCTGCCAGGTCCTTGGAAATTTTGAGGAGTCTACCCAGATGGTGAGCGGCGATGCTGCAATCATTAGCGTCACCATTCCTCTGCTATGCCTCTTGAGAAGTTCCCTGCAAAGCATAAAGGCAGACGCTTTGCACTCGGAAACGGAGGCGGGGGAAGACAGTATGTCGCTGGATAGTCAGAGCACCCTCATGTCTATATCCCAGCGCATTGAGGAGGAGGGGGAGGAGCATGAGGAGGCGGGGGAAGAGACAGCTTGGCCCACTGCTGAGGGTACACATGCTGCTTGCCTGTCATCCTTTCAGCGTGTATGGCCAGAGGAGGAGGAGGAGGAGGATCCTGAAAGTGATCTTCCTAGTGAGGACAGCCATGTGTTGCATACAGGTACCCTGGCACACATGGCTGACTTCATGTTAGGATGCCTTTCTCGTGACCCTCGCGTTACACGCATTCTGGCCACAACGGATTACTGGGTGTACACACTGCTCGACCCACGGTATAAGGAGAACCTTTCCACTCTCATTCCCAAAGAGGAAAGGGGTTCGAGAATGATGCTATACCACAGGGCGCTGGTGGACAAACTGATGGTAAACTTCCCATCCGACAGCGCTAGTAGCAGAAGGCGCAGTTCCGAGGGCCAGGTAGCAGGGGAGGCGCGGAGATCAGGCAGCATGTACAGTGCAGGCAGGGGACCATTATCCAAGGCCTTTGCCAGCTTTCTGGCTCCCCAGCAAGACTGTGTCACCGGTCCCCAGTCAAGGCTGAGTCAGCGGGAGCACTGTAAAAGGATGGTGAGGGAGTACGTAGCCGATCGCACGACCATCCTCGGTGACGCCTCTGCCCCCTACAACTACTGGGTGTCGAAGCTGGACACGTGGCCTGAACTAGCGCTGTATGCCCTGGAGATGCTTGCTTGTCCTGCGGCTAGCGTCTTGTCAGAGAGTGTGTTTAGTGCGGCTGGGTGAATCATCACGGATAAGCGTACCCGCCTGTCAACCGACAGTGCCGACAGGCTTACACTCATCAAGATGAACAAAGCCTGGATTTCCCCAGACTTCTCTTCTTCACCAGCGGACAGCAGCGATACCTAAGCAATACGTAGGCTGCACCCGCGGATGGAAGCATCGTTCTCTATCACCATCAAAAACGGGGACCTTTTTGCTTCATCAATCTGTGTATAATATTCCTCCTCCTCCTCCTGCTCCTCCTCCTGAAACCTCACATTATCACGCCGAACGGGCACATTTTCTTAGGCCCACAAGGCTCAGTCATATAATTTTTGTAAATAATTTTTATACGTTTCAATGCTCATTAAAGCGTTGAAACTTTCACCTCAACCAATTTTTATTTTAACTGGGCTGCCTCCAGGCATAGTTACCAATTAAGCCACATTAACCAAAGCGATTAATGGGTTTCACCTGCCCTCTTGGTTGGGCATGGGCAATTTTTCTGAGGTACATTAGTACTGTTGGTACACCAATTTTTGGGGGCCCTCGCCTACAGTGTAATCAAATTAATTTTTAGCCCACCTGCATTACAGCTGACGTTACATCAGCTGTGTTGGGCACTGCAATGGGATATATTTATTTACCGCCGGTGGCTTCCTGGCACCCACCCATGCTGTCGGTCCATACGGAGTTGTAACTGCATGTGTCCACTTCTAAAGAACCCCAGTCTGACTGGGGCATGCAGTGTGGGCCGAAGCCCACCTGCATTAAGCACGACATTACCTCAGCTGTGATGGGCACTGCAATGGGATATATTTATGTACCGCCGGTGGGTTCCAGGGAGCCACCCATGCCGTGGGTCCACAGGGAGTTGTAACTGCATGTGTCCACTTCTAAAGAACCCCAGTCTGACTGGGGCATGCAGTGTGGGCCGAAGCACACCTGCATTAAGCACGACATTACCTCAGCTGTGATGGGCAATGCAATGGGATATATTTATGTGCCGCCGGTGGCTTCCTGACTACCACCCATGCTGTGGGTCCACACGGAGTTGTAACTGCATGTGTCCACTTCTAAAGAACCCCAGTCTGACTGGGGCATGCAGTGTGGGCCGAAGCCCACCTGCATTAAGCACGACATTACCTCAGCTGTGATGGGCAATCCAATGGGATATATTTATATACCGCCGGTGGGTTCCAGGGAGCCACCCATGCTGTGGGTGCACACGGAATTCCCATTGCGGAGTTGTACCTGCCTGTGACTATTTATAAAAAAACGCGGTCTGACTGGGGTATGCAGACACCTTGACAGAATGAATAGTGTGTGGCACATAGGTTCCCCATTGCTATGCCCACGTGTGCAGCTCCAGATGGAGGTGGCACAGGATTGGATTTCTCATTGCTTCTGTACAGCATTGTGGGCTATCGCCCCGCCCCTTTTAAAGAGGGTCGCTGCCTAGCCGTGCCAACGTGCAGTGTGTGCCTGCGATTCCTCTGGCAGACACACTTATAAATAGACATGAGGGTGGCGTGGCATGAGGGCAGCTGAAGGTTGGGCAGGGACAGTTTGGTGTGCGCTGTGGACACTGGGTCGTGCGGGGGGGGGGGCTGTGGTTGGTCAGCATGTAACCCAGGAGAAGTGGCAGCGGAGTGTCATGCAGGCAGTGATTGTGCTTTGTTGGAGGTAGTGTGGTGCTTAGCTAAGGTATGCATTGCTAATGAGGGCTTTTCAGAAGTAAAAATTGTTGGGAGGGGGGGCCCACTCTTGCCGCTATTGTGGCTTAATAGTGGGACCTGGGAACTTGAGATGCAGCCCAACATGTAGCCCCTCGCCTGCCCTATCCGTTGCTGTGTCGTTCCCATCACTTTCTTGAATTGCCCAGATTTTCACAAATGAAAACCTTAGCGAGCATCGGCGATATACAAAAATGCTCGGGTCGCCCATTGACTTCAATGCGTTTCGTTACTCGAAACGAACCCTCGAGCATCGCGATAATTTCGTCCCGAGTAACAAGCACCCGAGCATTTTGGTGCTCGCTCATCTCTAATCATGACATATAAAATGAAAATTGAGTGCTACCAATTCCCATATCAAAAAACACACTCAAGAAACTACGAAGACAACTCGCAATATTTGTCTGGAGAGGAAACAAATCGAGATTAGCCACATCAATCTTAGCCTTACATCGAAAAAAGGGAGGAGTGGACTTGCCTAATCTAGAGGCATATTTCAAAGCAAATATCTTAAACCAAACTAGAAACTGGATAAGGACAGAAAATGTGATGGCCTGGGTGGGCATGGAAACATGCTTCACCAACTCCAAAAAAGGGAACACGCTACTATTAGCAGCCTCCCTCGAAGTAATGACAAAAAATCCAGAAGTAAAAATAAATCTAAAAAACCCACCCCCCACCGTTATAGCCTCCCTGGATTCCTGGAGGGAGTATACCGAAAAGGTGGCAAATTACGACACCCATATAAAACCCAATATACCACTTGAGATACTAAGCCTATTCAATACAGACCTAAAACTTGACGCGTGGGAAAAAAAAGCGAGAAAAAAGATAGACGATTTAACAAAGGGAGATGAGATATTGCCCTTTGAGACCATACGCTCAAAATATAACCCGCCCCAAAAGGACCTCTACAATTACATTAGAATAAAAACCTTTCTAAAGAATTCGTCTATCAACAAAACAAAAATCCCAACCACAGTCCTAGAAAAAATTACAACAACCCCCCATTAGGAAAATCAGACACCAGATATTTCTATGATGTTCTAATAAACAATAACATCCTCTTTAAAAAAAAAAATGCACATGCTCAACTGGGAAAAAGAATTCGGAGAAAAAATACCAATTGACACATGGGAAAAAGCTTATAAAATGGTGTGCGGCTCCACTAGAGGCTTGAGTATCCTAGAAACACAACTAAAAATAAATCTGAGATGGTACTATACCCCCTGTCTGCTAGCCAACAGGCTTCATAATTCTGACAGCAATTGCTGGAGAAACTGCAGACAGAGAGGCACTCTCACGCACATTTTCTGGTCATGTCCTATCTTAAATAACTATTGGGGTCCAATCCTCAACCTACTAGAAGTCTCATTAAAGTCCAACATAGAAAAGAAAGCTAAACTAATATTACTATTGATTGACTTGAATACCTATCCACCTAATATTAGATACCTATTGGGACATGCCCTGATGACGGCCAAATCTCTTATAGCTAAATACTGGAAAAACACTACCCCCCCCCCCCCCCCTTCACGTTTGGAGAGTTCAATGACCGAATGGCTGAACAACGAGTTTTTGAAAAGTGGTTGGCGTTGAGAAACAACTCCCTTAGAAGACATAAGGAGGAGTGGGAAATGTGGAGGTAAAATAACAAAACTAAATTTGCAAGATTGCCAATTGTTTAGTTATATAAAATGTCTTTGTCTTGTTTTCAGGAAAAAAAGATACACTGCTGTTAAATGTTTTATTATTATAAAAAAATGGGATTCGAACATGTCATAATATGCTTTGTTAAAACAGAAGAAAAAAAAAAACAGATTTTGACAACTCAATGTTACTGTTACCGTGCAGCGCGGCATCCCGGAGCTGTGACGTCGGGTGGCCGGTGTGCGGCGGCGTGGGCGGGTCCGCCCGTAGGGTGCCGTCCACATCCTATCCTCTCTCTTGTATTGTGAGTGGGGGGTTGGCTCCTTCCACTCTCCGCCCATGGGCGGAGTTTTGCAGTTATAAGGCTGGCAGTGACATAGGCTGGCAGTGACATGAGCTCACTTCCAGTTATTGGTTCTGTTCTGTCAGCTCCTAGTTAGTTCTGTCTGCAGTTCCCTCCAGTCAGTCTGCTAGTCTGCTGATCAGCTTCCTTTCCCTAGCTCTGTCTAGTGCTCAGCATTTTTCGGTTTGGTAATTCCATCTGCCTTCCTTGTCGGCACTCTGTCCCCCGGTAGTTAGTTCCATCTAGGTAGTCGCCAGGTCCCTAAGCCAGAGTAGGGACCGCCGGCCAGTTGCCCGCCTGGGGTTAGCCAGGTCGAGGCAAGTAGGCAGGGACAGTGGGGTGCGGTAAGTTCAGGGCACCCCATCTGGCGCTCGGGGGTAGAGTGCCGTAACATAATAACTGGGCCTTTAAACTGTTTTTCCATGGAGGCGATCAGCTCCCTCGCGAACCAGCTGCAAGCCCTGGTGCCGGTGATCCACGACTTATCAGCTCGTATGGCGGCACAGGAGCAGCGGGGGTTGTCGCAGGGGCCGGACACCTCAACCAGTCCCGAACCCAAGTGCCCTCTTCCCGAGGGGTTCTCTGGGGAGAGGAACAAGTTTTTTTGTTTTCCAACAGGCGTGTCGGTTGTTTTTTCGGATGCGTCCCCGTTCTTCCGGGTCGGAGGCTCAGAGGGTCGGGCTGATAATGTCCCTGCTGCGGGGCTCTGCTCAGACCAGGGCTTTTTCCATCCCTGAGGGTTCCCCCTGCCTGCAGTCCGTGGACGCATTTTTTCAGGAACTCGGGGGTATCTTCGACGAACCGGACTGAGCAGGGTTGGCGGTTTCCCGGCTGTTGGCATTGTATCAGGGGTCGTTTTATGTGGAGGATTATTGCTCCAATTTCAGACGCTATGCGGGTGATACTGCATGGAACGATAGCGCTCTGAAAGACGTTTTTCTGTAGGGCCTCTCAGACGCGGTAAAAGACCTGTTGATTTCCCATCCCGTTCCAGGGTCCTTAAAGGAGGCTATGGAGCTAGCGGTGAAGGCAGATGGGAGGCTCAGGGCTAGGAAGCAAGATAGACAGGCCCGTAGAGTCAGGGAGGTCATTTGTCCTGTTCCCTTTTCTTCCATTCCAGTCTCTGTTCCCGAGCCAATGGAGGTGGACCCGCTGGACCCCAAAGAGCGACGCCAGATTTGATTGCTGCATCATCTCTGCCTCTACTGCGTGGAAGCTGGACATCGGGTGATAACCTGCCCCCTGAGGCTTCCGCGCTTGCAGCCTGGACCGGCAGAAAACTCCCAGTCCTAGGTGATTGTAGGGAGGATCGCCTAGGACTTCAGGTAGTTCCTAAGCTTCTGGTGCCTTGTCAGGTTAGATTCCGGAATTTTTCCCGACCGGGGAAGGCGTTTATTGATTCCGGAGCAGCCGCTAACCAGATAAGCATGTGTTTCGTTAGACCCCTGATGGGAGAATTGGTGGCACTGAAGACCCCAATTCATTTTACTAGTATTGATGCCACCCCTCTCTCTGTGGGCCTGGTGCGATGGAGGACCCCAGTGTTGCAGTTCATGGTGGGGATTCTCCACTGGGAAGAACTATCATTCCTGGTGATGGAGAAAATGTCGGTAGACATGGTACTAGGGATGCCGTGGTTGGCTTTGCACAACCCCCAATTCAATTGGACCACCCGGGAACTGACTCATTGGGGACCATCCTGCCATAGCCACCTTGCTCCCATTCTTCTCTGCTCAGTAGATACCACACTCATTCCGGAATACCTGTCTGACTTCCGGGATGTGTTTTCTAAAAAGCTGTCCGAGACCCTGCCTCCCCACAGAGAGTGGGATTGTGGGATAGACCTTATTCCAAATAAGCCCATCCCTAAGGGAGCCATTTTTAACTTATCCCAGTGGGAGCACAAAGCTCTCAAGGTCTATATTACGGAGTCTCTGGCCAAACATCATGTTAGGCCATCCCGTTCCCCTGCTGGGGCGGGTCTCTTCTTTGTGGAGAAGAAGGATGGGATATTGAGGCCTTGTGTCGATTATCGGGCCTTGAACCAGATCACCGTTAAGAACCAGTGCTCTCTGCCTCTGATTCCTGACCTTCTGAATCAGGTGGTGGGAGCCCACTGGTTTTCTAAACTGGATTTAAGAGGGGCTTATAATTTGATCTGTATCCGCGAGGGTGATTAATGGAAGACAGCCTTCAATACCCCGTTGGGACACTTTGAATGTCTGGTGATGCCATTTGGCCTGTGTAATGCCCCTGCGGTCTTCCAGGGATTTTTGAATGCGGTCTTTCACGACATCCTGGGGGTGTTTTAGTCATCTACCACGACGATATCCTGGTATATTCTCCTGACTGGGACTCTCATGTGCAGCACCTTAGGTTGGTACTAACCCGGTTACGTTAGTACCAGTTGTTTGTCAAATTGGAAAAATGTCTGTTTGGCACTCAGCGAGTGTCCTTCCTGGGGTATGTAATTTCTCCAACTTCAGTGCAAATGGAGTCGGATAAGGTGGCAGCTATCTCTCAGTGGGCCCGACCAGGTAATCTGAAAGCACTTCAACGGTTCTTAGGTTTTGCGAATTTCTATCGCAAATTCATTAGAAACTACTCGGTCATCGCTCAACCATTGACCGATCTTACCAGGAAGGGGGCAGACTTGGTAAGATGGTCCCCTGAGGCTCTGGAGGTGATCGATCGTCTCAAAAGGGTGTTTTCGGTCGCCCCAGTGCTTGTCCAACCTGAACTGCAACGCCCTTTTTTCGTGGAGGTTGATGCATCTGAGGTGGGGGCTGGCTCTGTGTTGTCTCAGCTGGTTGGCGGGAGGGCTGGCTACAATCCATGTGCATTCTTTTCACGAAAGTTCAGTGCCGCAGAGCATAATTACGATGTAGGCAATCAAGAGTTATTGGCAATCAAGTGGTCCTTAGAAGAGTGGCGCCACCATCTTGAGGGCGCTCGGCATCCCATCACAGTGTACACCGATCATAAGAACCTGGTATACCTCGCCAACGCTAAGCGACTCACTGCACGTCAGGCCAGGTGGGCACTGTTTTTCTCTAGATTTAACCTCATAGTGACGTATCTCCCGGGGGCTAAGAATGTAAGGGCTGATGCTCTCTCGCGGAGTTTTGGGTTGCCAGACTGTGAGTCGCTTTCTCCCGAAAATATCCTGGAACCTGGGGTTGTGGTCGTGGCTGTGGACTCTGGCCTCAATCCCCGCCTTCAGAGGGCTCAGCAGGACGCTCCCCTAGGCCTCCCAGAGGGCAGATGGTTTGTGCCCGAATCGTTACGTCTCACGGTTATTGAAGAGTCCCACTCGTCAGTTTTCGCGGGTCATCCGGGAGTGCAAGGGACTCTGGATCTCTGCTCCAGGCTCTACTGGTGGCCTGGCATGTCTCGTCAAATACGTGACTTCGTAAGGGGGTGCTCTGTTTGCGCTCACGGCAAGAGTCGCCGGCGGCGTCCGGAGGGTCCCCTGAGACCGTTGCCCGTGCCGTCGCGCCCCTGGTCGCACCTTTCGGTGGATTTTGTTACCGACTTGCCAGAATCACAAGGGTTCACCACCGTTCTGGTGGTGGTGGACCGTTTCTCGAAGATGGCCCATTTTGTGGCGTTAGAGATATTTTCTTTGGCGATTGAATTTGCCCAGGTGTTCATTAAAGAAATTGTCTGCCTCCATGGAATTCCTGAGAACATTGTTTCCGATCGCGGGGTTCAGTTCGTGGCGCAGTTTTGGTGGGCCTTCTGCAGAAACCTTGGGACTTCGCTTTCGTTCTCGTCAACATTTCACCCGCAGACTAATGGTCAAACTGAGCGGAAAAACCAGGATATGGTGCAATATTTGAGGCTGTTTGCAAGCGAGAAGGCTCATCGGTGGGTTGAGTTTCTGCCGTTGGCTGAGTTTGCGCTAAACAACCGTACTAGTTCTTCCACTGGGGTTTCGCCATTTTTTTGTGTTTATGGCCAGCATCCTTGTTTCCTTACTTCTCTTCCTACCCCGTCTGCCTGTCCTGCAGCTGATGTTGCCACTAATGTGCTGCAGGGGGTATGGAAGGAAGTACAGAAGAATCTGGAGGTAGTGGGGTCTCGCATGCAGTTGCGCAGTGGGAGAAGCCTCTCAGTTTCTGAACCTTACAGGGTGGGTCAGGAGGTGTATCTATCTTCCAGGAACCTAAGATTGAAGGTCCCGTCCTTAAAGCTTGCGCCGCGCTTTGTAGGTCCTTTTACCATCACACGGGTAATTAACCCACTCGCTTACGAACTTGAGCTGCCAGCCACGTGGAAAGTGCATAGGGTTTTCCACAAGTCCTTGTTGAAACCCTTTGTCCCTTCGGTGAGAGTAGGGACCGCCGCCCAGTTGTCCGCCTGGGGATAGCCAGGTCGAGGCAAGTAGGCAGGGACAGTGGGGTGCGGTAAGTTCAGGGCACCCTATCTGGAGCTCCGGGGGTCAGAATGCCGTAATAGTTACCTTATTAACAATACAATTTTGTTTGTACTCTGTCTGAAATCCCAAATAAAGATCTAATATTTGGAAAAAAAAATCTGTGCACATGGGTACCAAAGCTATGTCTAGACTAACTAAGAAACAAAGAGAAAAAACATCAATTCGTAAAATTAAAACAGCATCTGGAAACACACTGACTTCAACATCAGAATTTAAAACAAGTTCTTACAATTAGAAATTTCCACCACCACTTCATTCTTAGAATCATTGCACCTTCCCACACTCTCATCAGAGGAAAGATCACAGCTGTTATAACCATTCACAATTCTATACCCAATGGCAAGAGTCCTGGTCTGGATGGATTCCCTGTGAATTACTACAAAAAATCCCAGAAATCCTGCTTCTACATTTTGTTAATCTTTGCAACTCATTAATTGAAGGAGGCCAACTACCCAAGCAAGTCCTAGAAGCTTATATAATACTGACTGAAAGAAGGGAAAGACCGTGGACAATGTAGTAATTATTGCACCATATCTTTATTAAATACAGATCTCAAGCTATGGCTCTAGATAAGTGGTGTCCCCTCTCCCCAACTCTATTAGTCTTGGTGATGGAGATACTTTTGTAAAAATTTAAACAGTCGCCTAACATAAAAAACCTGAAAATAAGCTACACCATACACACCACTGCGGAATTTGCAGATGATCTATTAAAATTAATAATAACCAATCCCAGGAGAGCTTTTCCAGCAATTTTAGATATCTTCAACATCTATGGTTAATAGAGATGAGCGAACGTACTCGTCCGACCTTGATACTCGTTCGAGTATTAGCGCGTTTGAGATGCTCGTTACTCGTAACGAGCACCACGCGATGTTCGAGTTACTTTCACTTTCCTCTCTGAGACGTTAGCGCACTTTTCTGGCCAATTGAAAGACAGGGAAGGCATTACAACTTCCCCCTGGGACATTTAAGCCCTATACCACCCCCCTGCAGTGAGTGGCTGGGGAGATCAGGTGTCACCCGAGTATAAAAATCGGCCCCTCCCACGGCTCGCCTCAGATGGGTTGTGACTTAGCTGAGGGAAAGTGCTATCGTGCTGGAGCTGCTGTAGGGAGAGTGTTAGGAGTTAGTGTAGGCTTCAAGAACCCCAACGGTCCTTCTTAGGGCCACATCTAACCGTGTGCAGTACTGTGGAGGCTGCTGTTAGCAGTGTTGCACATTTTTTTTTTTTGGTATATCGGCCGTGCAGAGCATTGCGCCCTGCAGTAATACTACAGGGACAGAATTGTGTAGGCAGGGCCAGAAGACATATATTATAGATTGAATATACGCAGTGGTCCTTCCTTTTGCAAAAAAAGTTTTGAAAAAAATCTATTTGGCCTGCCTGTCACTCTGCTCAGTGTTGTGGGTCTGTGTCTGCTGGGGGTAAAATTGCTCTAAATAAATACGCAGCCACCTAAGTGTTACAGCAGGCTTGCACCAAATTATTTACTGGCTCTGAAATCACGGCTCTGTTGCACTTAATAACAGTGCAACACTGCAGTTCCGTCACACACATCAGGGACAGAATTGTGTAGGCAGGGCCAGAAGACATCTTATAGATTGAATATACGCAGTGGTCCTTCCTTTTGCAAAAAAAGATTTGAAAAAAATCTATTTGGCCTGCCTGTCACTCTGCTCAGTGTTGTGGGTCCGTGTCTGCTGGGGGTAAAATTGCTCCAAATAAATACGCAGCCAGCTAAGTGTTACAGCAGGCTTGCGCCAAATTATTTCCTGGCGTTCCGTAAGCGAACTCAGCCTCAAACCACAGGCCAATAAGCGGCATATTTAATTACAGTGTTGTGTTTCTGCATTCCTGGTAATACAGCATGCTGAGGGGTAGGGGTAGGCCTAAAGGACGTGGGCGCGGCCGAGGACGCGGAGGCCCTAGTCCGGGTGTGGGCACAGGCCGAGCTTCTGATGCAGGTTTATCGCAGCCGACTGCTGCGGGATTAGGAGAGAGGCACGTTTCTGGCGTCCCCAAATTCATCTCACAATTAGTGGGTCCACGCGGTAGACCTCTATTACAAAATGAGCAGTGTGAGCAGGTCCTGTCGTGGATGGCAGAAAGTGCTTCCAGCAACCTATCGTCCAGCCAGAGTTCTGCGCTGTCCACTGCTGCAACTCAGAATCCTCTGGCTGCTGCTCCTCCTTCCTCCCAGCCTCCTCACTCCATGAAAATGAGACATTCTGAGGAGCGGGCAGACTCCCAGGAACTGTTCTCGGGCCCCTGCTCAGATTGGGCAGCAGTGGTTCCTTTCCCACCAGAGGAGTTTATCGTCACTGATGCCCAACCATTGGAAAGTTCCCGGGGTCTGGGGGATGAGGCTGGGGACTTCCGGCAACTGTCAAGACCTTTCAGTGGGTGAGGAGGCCGATGACGATGAGACACAGTTGTCTATCAGTGAGGTAGTAGTAAGGGCATTAAGTCCGAGGGAGGAGCGCACCGAGGATTCTGAGGAAGAGCAGCAGGAGGACGATGAGGTGACTGACCCCACCTGGTTTGCTACGCCTACTGAGGACAGGTCTTCAGAGGGGGAGGCAAGGGCAGCAGCAGGGCAGGTTGCAAGAGGCAGTGCGGTGGCCAGGGGTAGAGGCAGGGCCAGACTGAATAATCCACCAACTGTTTCCAAAAGCGCCCCCTCGCGCTATGCCACCCTGCAGAGGCCGAGGTGCTCAAAGGTCTGGCAGTTTTTCACTGAGAGTGCAGACGACCGACGAACAGTGGCATGCAACCTTTGTCGCGCCAAGATCAGCCGGGGAGCCACCACCAGCAGCCTCACCACCACCAGCATGCGCAGGCATATGATGGCCAAGCACCCCACAAGGTGGGACGAAGGCCGTTCACCGCCTCCGGTTTGCACCGCTGCCTCTCCCCCTGTGCCCCAACCTGCCACTGAGATCCAACCCCGCTCTGAGGACACAGGCACTACCGTCTCCTGGCCTGCACCCACACCCTCACCTCCGCTGTCCTCGGCCCCATCCAGCAATGTCTGTCAGCGCAGCGTCCAGCCGTCGCTAGCGCAAGTGTTTGAGCGCAAGCGCAAGTACGCCGCCACGCACCCGCACGCTCAAGCGTTAACCGTCCACATAGCCAAATTGATCAGCCTGGAGATGCTGCCGTATAGGGTTGTGGAAACGGAGTCCTTCAAAAGTATGATGGCGGCGGCGGCCCCGCGCGTTCCCAGTCGCCACTACTTTTCCCGATGTGCCGTCCCAGCCCTGCACGACCACGTCTCCCGCAACATTGTACGCGCCCTCACCAACGCGGTTACTGCCGAGGTCCACTTAACAACGGACACGTGGACAAGCACAGGCGGGCAGGGCCACTATATCTCCCTGACGGCACATTGGGTGAATTTAGTGGAGGCTGGGACAGAGTCAGAGCCTGGGACCGCTCACGTCCTACCCACCCCCAGAATTGCAGGCCACAGCTCGGTGGTGGTATCTGCGGCGGTGTATGCTTCCTCCACTAAACCACACTCCTCCTCCTCCTCCAACGCAACCTCTGTCTCGCAATCAAGATGTGTCAGCAGCAGCAGCAGCGCATCGGCAGCAGTCGGTGTCCCGCGTCGTGGCAGCACAGCGGTGGGCAAGCGTCAGCAGGCCGTGCTGAAACTACTCAGCTTAGGAGAGAAGAGGCACACGGCCCACGAACTGCTGCAGGGTCTGACAGAGCAGACCGACCGCTGGCTTGCGCCGCTGAGCCTCCAACCGGGCATAGTCGTGTGTGACAACGGCCGTAACCTGGTGGCGGCTCTGCAGCTCGGCAGCCTCACGCACGTGCCATGCCTGGCCCACGTCTTTAATTTGGTGGTTCAGCGCTTTCTGAAAAGCTACCCACGCTTGTCAGACCTGCTCGGAAAGGTGCGCCGGCTCTGCGCACATTTCCGCAAGTCCCACATGGACGCTGCCACGCTGCGCACCCTGCAACATCGGTTTAATCTGCCAGTGCACCGACTGCTGTGCGACGTGCCCACACGGTGGAACTCTACGCTCCACATGTTGGCCAGGCTCTATGAGCAGCGTAGAGCTATAGTGGAATACCAACTCCAACATGGGCGGCGAAGTGGGAGTCAGCCTCCTCAATTATTTTCAGAAGAGTGGGCCTGGTTGGCAGACATCTGCCAGGTCCTTCGAATCTTTGAGGAGTCTACCCAAGTGGTGAGCGGCGATGCTGCAATCATTAGCGTCACCATTCCTTTTTTATGCCTCTTGAGAAGTTCCCTGCAAAGCATAAAGGCAGACGCTTTAAACTCGGAAACAGAGCCGGGGGAAGACAGTATGTCGCTGGATAGTCAGAGCACCCTCCTGTCTATATCTCAGCGCGGTGAGGAGGAGGAGGAAGATGAGGAGGAGGGGGAAGACACAGCTTGGCCCACTGGTGAGGGTACACATGCTGCTGGGCTGTCATCCTTTCAGCGTGTATAGCCTGAGGAGGAGGAGGAGGATCCTGAAAGTGATCTTCCTAGTGAGGACAGCCATGTGTTGCGTACAGGTACCCTGGCACACATGGCTGACTTCATGTTAGGATGCCTTTCTCGTGACCCTCGCGTTACACGCATTCTGGCCACTACGGATTACTGGGTGTACACACTGCTCGACCCACGGTATAAGGAGAACCTTTCCACTCTCATACCCGAAGAGGAAAGGGGTTCAAGAGTGTTGCTATACCACAGGACCCTGGCGGACTAACTGATGGTAAAATCCCCATACGACAGCGCTAGTGGCCGAAGGCGCATTTCCGAGGGCCAGGTAGCAGGGGAGGCGCGGAGATCAGGCAGCATGTACAGCACAGGCAGGCCAACACTCTTTAAGGCCCTTGACAGCTTTATGGCTCCCCAGCAAGACTGTGTCACCGCTCCCCAGTCATGGCTGAGTCGGCGGGAGCACTGTAAAAGGATGGTGAGGGAGTATGTAGCCGATCGCACGACCGTCCTCCGTGATGCCTCTGCCCCCTACAACTACTGGGTGTCGAAGCTGGACACGTGGCCTGAACTCGCGCTCTATGCCCTGGAGGTGCTTGCTTGTCCTGCAGCTAGCGTCTTGTCAGAGAGGGTGTTTAGTGCGGCTGGGGGAATCATCACAGATAAGCGTACCCGCCTGTCAACCGACAGTGCCGACAGGCTAACACTCATCAAGATGAACAAAGCCTGGATTTCCCCAGACTTCTCTTCTCCACCAGCGGACAGCAGCGATACCTAAGCAATAGGTAGGCTGCACCCGCGGATGGAAGCATCGTTCTGTATCCCCATCAAAAACGGGGACCTTTTCACTTCTTCAATCTGTGTATAATATTTCTCCTCCTCCTCCTGCTCCTCCTCCTGAAACCTCACATAATCACGCCGAACGGGCAATTTTTCTTAGGCCCACAAGGCTCAGTCATATAATTTTTCTAAACAATTTTTATACGTTTCAATGCTCATTAAAGCGTTGAAACTTTCACCTCCACCAATTTTTATTTTAACTGGGCTGCCTCCAGGCCTAGTTAGAAATTAAGCCACATTGGCCGCCCCGCAGTGCTGCTGCAGCGAGCGCTCCGACATCCCCGATGTCTAAAACAGACCGGCAGAGAGAATACTCGTCATCTCCAGAGGCACAGACGAGATCCTCCCCGGAGCAGCTGCTACAAGATGCGTTGAGTGATCCTCAGAATGCATCTAAACACCATATTATCGCAGGGAAAAGACACAACACGGCCCCACATGCTCCTCTCAAAATGGCGCTGGCCCCTTCCTCCCTGCAAAATATCACAGATCACTCTCCATCTGCTAGCCCTCAAAAGCAGAAACCTAGGATAGAGGACAATACAAATGCAGAATGCCAAGATACTACTCTTAAAGAGTATATTTCTGCTATGCCTTCCTCTTCACAACCAGCCTCTGAAACCTTTATCAAGGACATGGTGATGGCTCTAAGTGACTCATTTCAACTTAATTTTCAATCTCTAAAAACATCTATAAAAACCTCACTAGAGGACATAGGTGCCAGAGTCTCCCACACAGAGAACAAAATGGGAGAGTTTTTGCAATCCCATAACGCATTAATAGATGCGCATTATGAGCTCGTGGAAGAAGTTTCTCAACTTAAAGTAAAAATAGCTGATATGGAAGACAGGAATAGGAGAAACAATATCAAAATCCGTGGTGTTCCAGAGTCTATAACAACATCTGATATTCCTGACTACCTAAACCGTTTAATGACAACCATGCTACCTAATGCATCTGCACTAGACCTAACGGTTGATAGAGCCCACAGGCTCCCTAAACCCAGCTATCTCCCTGACTCTGTACCAAGAGACATTATTGCAAGAATACACTTCTTTCAAACAAAAGAAGCTTTCATGTCCGCGGTACGGAAAGCGAACCAGCTACCACCACCATTTGAAAACATTCGCCTATTCACTGATCTATCTAAAGCCACCATGCAAGAAAGAAAGGAATTCTCCCATATAACCTCAGCTTTGCGTCAATAATAAATTCCATATAGATGGGGATTCCCTACAAAAATCCTCATCAGGAAAGACGATACTACCCATGCAATACTCAAACCGGAAGACGCCTTTCAACTCTGTAAATCTTGGGGTATAAATCTACCCCTTCCACAATGCCAGCCTCTAAACAGAGAAAAAGACACCACGAGACCCAGAGATTCGACTTACAAGTGAGAGACACTTATAGAAGGAAGCCTAATACACCCAATTAAGTGGTCCTGCCAGGACGAGTTTCCCCAGGTGAACTTTTACCCCCCCCCCTACAAATATTGTACAGGCCTCTAGCCTGAGACAACCTCTCTGTTCTAAACCTTCTTACTCCTTTAAAAATTTTATATTCTGGTCGACTCTACAAGCACACTTGCTCGTTGCGTCTAGTGTAACTTATCGTCGCAGGACTTTCGCTCCTAGAGCAAGTGTTTAATGCTATAGAACTCTTTTCTATTGTTAAGTTTCATTGTTTAATTGCTGGTCCATAAGTATTCCCTTTCTCAGTAAGAAACACCGAACTTACAATATGCCAATCAAGATACTTTCTATAAACGCTAATGGTCTAAACTCCCCATTCAAGAGATCCTCCCTATGGAAGGAAGCAATTTCTTCTAATGCAGACATATTGTGCGTTCAGGAGACCCACCTTGTAGCCTCCACAGGGCCTAATATTTCACATAACAAATTTCCAAAATTATTCCTGGCATGCACGTCCAAAAAACGGGCCGGAATGCTGATAGCGTTCAGAGATACCCTACAAGTGGAAATAACCAAACAAATCTCAGACCCTGCGGGAAGATACCTGATTTTGACAGGTACGCTTAACTCTAAACCATTTACTTTGGTGAACCTATATGCTCCCAACAAATCCCCTATACGCTTTCTAAACAAATTGATAAAGAAAATAAGGAGTTGCGAGGTCGGTACCCTGATTATGTGTGGCGACTTTAATACAGTGCCAGACAAGAGCCTGGATTCCTCAAGAGGGCTCTTAAGATCTTCCCCTTCGCTGTCCACATGGCTTCAAAAAGAAGCATTGTATGACACGTTTAGATGCCTAAATGCATCCTCTAAAGAATTCTCTTTCTATTCCTCAAGGTTTAGGTCCTTCTCTAGGATAGATCTAATTTTAGTGAACAGAGAAGCGCTCCCTTCCCTTACAGATGCACAAGTCGGACTAATATCATGGACAGATCATGCACCTGTCACAATTTCCATTTCACTAGACCACACACAAGGGAAAGTCAGAAACTGGAAAAACAATACTTTTCTTATGAAAATCCCAAAACATCAAAAAAACATTCAGGAGGAGATCAAGGAGTATTTCAAAAACAACGTTACTCCAGATGTATCCCCAATAACTATTTGGAATGCCCACAAGGCGTATATTAGAGGTGCCTTAATAAAGATTAGCTCATTCTACAAAAAGGAAAAAACCAAAAAACTGGATACGCTTATTTCACAAATTTCCAATGTAGAAAAACAACTGCGAGATTCCCCCTCTGAAATCTTACATACAACTCTCTTTGAACTAAGACAAAATCTGAGAAAGGTCCTAATAGATAATTTTGACAAACAAATGAACTCCTCAAGAGCCACATTTTATAAATCAAACAACAAACCCTCTCGCATGCTTGCCAGACTAATAAAAAAAGACCTCAAAAAAACGCTGTCCCATATATCACAGACCCACAAAATCCAAACTCCAAAATCACAAATCCCTCCCACATAACAGAAATCTTTCGCCAATACTATATCAAGCTGTACAATTTAAAAGAGGATAAAAATACTCCACAACCAACGCCTCAAAACATAAATAAATATCTGAAAGGAATAAACCTGCCAACTTTAACAAAAATCCAGCTAGAACAGCTAAACTCCCCTATTACACCAACAGAAATCAAAGACACTATTAAATCCCTGAAGACCCAAAAAGCCCCGGGCCCCGATGGATTTTCCAACGACTACTACAAAACCTTTTTCCCACAATTATCTTTCCATATGTCTCGAGCCTTCGACCAAGGAATCAAACAAAAATGCTTTCCCCCAGAGATGTTAGAAGCCACAATTGTAACTATTCCAAAACCGGGGAAAACACCCACCTCACCAGAAAACTTCAGACCTATTTCTTTACTAAACTGCGACATAAAGATTTACTCAAAAATAATAGCTCGAAGACTCCTAAAAATCTTACCAGAACTAGTACACTCCGAACAGGTGGGGTTCACAAGCGGAAGACAGGCCTCAGATGCTAGGAGACGTATACTAAACCTACTCCATAAAACAAAGCAAACACTAGCCCCAACACTTCTGGTTGCCCTAGACGCCGAAAAGGCCTTTGATCGCCTTCATTGGGAATTTGCCTACTCTACCCTAAATAAATTCGGATTTTCTGGTAACATTTTAAATGCTATTTCAGCCTTGTATACACTCCCATCAGCAAAAATTCTAGTAGATGGCACACTCTCCAAATCCTTTCCAATTACCAATGGCACGCGCCAAGGTTGCCCTTTATCACCATTACTATTCGCGTTAGTCATGGAACCCCTAGCAGAACACATTAGAAACAACCTAGAAATACAAGGCATTAATGCAGGCTATAGACAACACAAAATAAGTTTGTTCGCGGACGATGTCCTGTTGACACTAACAAGCCCACTCAAATCCCTTAGAGAAATCTATCAGACCCTAACTAACTTTGCAGAAGTCTCCCTATACAAACTAAACATCACAAAATCACAAATCCTAGGAATCCACATATCGGAAAAATTAAAACAAGATATCAAAAAGGAATTCCCTTTCCAATGGAAAGAATCAAGCATCCCATATTTAGGTATAAATCTTTGCTTCCCCCTATCTAACCTGATTTCAGTGAACTATCCACCCCTTCTTGCTGACATACAAAAAGAATTGGAAATATATAAAACACGTCCCCTCTCATGGTTAGGAAGAGTGGTAGCCTATAAAATGATAATTCTACCTAAGATCTTACACTATTTCCGAACCCTACCCATCCAAATCCCGAAACAAACTATGGCAGAATTCCAAAAACAACTTTCCAAATTCGTCTGGCAAGACAAAAAACCTAGGATTGCGCTCTCAATCCTATCATTGAATAGACACCAAGGCGGAATAGGTCTACCAAACTTAGACTCATATTGTAAAGCCACTATATTGAGTCAACTTACCCCCTGGATACAGTATAACCCAAACAAAGCTTGGCCCACATTAGAGTTAGAGCTAAATAAACAGAAACCACTACATCTACTACTTCACGCCCAAACAGTGGCAGTAAGCATCCCCGGCTTGGGAAAAAAACTAAATCTACCTAACCTATCACAGGCTATGCTCGCCTTGTTAGAGGCCTGGAGGGATCTATTGGAAAAAACAGATGACCATTCTATATACTCAACCCAAAAAATGCCCTTAAGAATTCTTGAATACTTCATACCTAACCTAAACCTAATCTCCTGGACTAATGGAGGGATTATATCTATCTCCGACCTAATCCCAAAACAAAACATAATACCCTTCCAAAATTTAGCCACTAAATATAAATTGAAAGACTCTGAAATTTTTAGATACACCCAGATATCATCCCTTCTACAAGCAAATAAACCACAGGACATTAAAATTTCAAAGATAGCAAACATAATTCTCAACGCCACACAAACTAAATTAAACACCAGAAACTTCTACGACACGTTTACAGGCACACTAAATCCACAGAAAAAGTGTCACCTATTGAGTTGGGAGAAGGATGTGGGTCAGGTGATTCCAGTGGAACAATGGATAAAGGCCTTTAAATGGGCTGGACAATCCTCTCATGGAGCTAATTTGATAGAGACCCACAGAAAAGTGATTACCAGATGGTACTATACTCCAGCACTGCTAAAAAGAAGAAATCTCTCAACAAACGATTACTGCTGGAGGAAATGTGGAAGACCGGGTTCCCTGATCCACATCTTCTGGTCATGTCCATGCCTAGTGACTTTCTGGAAAGCTACCTTTGAGTTGGTCCAGAGATTTTCCGGGACCTATCTCCCATTCAACCCAAAGACAGCCTTATTATTAATTGACCCCGGGAACCTCCCACCTAACTTAAAGAGGCTAATAGGCCATATACTCTTGGGAGCGAAATACCTGATCGCCAGAAAATGGAAATCTGAAACTCTCCCAAATAGACAAGAGCTCATACAGCTGATCTCTGAACATGAAGTCTATGAAAAGATAATAGCCCTGAGGAACAATACAATACAAAAACACAAAGAATTGTGGAACCCTTGGTTAAGACTCTTCCCACATTAGGGATCCTTCTTTATGGTCCAGCAAACCTTTGAGTTATAGGCCTAGTTACAAAGGCCAATGTTACATATTTTGGTAGAAAAGTTTATTCAAGTATTATAAAATATCATATTCAATCTCTTCCTAGCCTTCCCCCTTTGCCTCTCCCCACCCATCCTTCCCTTCTGATACTATCCTTCCATCTCAATTCCCTTTCATCCCCTTCCTTCTCTCCTACAACTTTCTGCGAGTAATCCTTGTTTTGACAGAAATGAATAAAAAACAGAGTATAAAAAGCTACAAGTACTCGCAAATTCTAGATTATGGAAATTATATAATTACTGTTAAAAATCTTTTTTTGTTTGCTTCAACAATGTGAACACCGTATATATCGCAAGATGTTAAAAATATAAACAGATATAGCAATATATACCTGTACCATATGATGCGACTACTTCACATTGTAATGCCTTCAACTCTTGTTTAATAAAGAAAAATTGTTATAAAAAAAAAAAAAAAGAAATTAAGCCACATTAACCAAAGCGATTAATGGGTTTCACCTGCCCTCTTGGTTGGCCATAGCCAATTTTTCTGATGTACATTAGTACTGTTGATACAGCAATTTTTGTGGGCCCTCGCCTACAGTGTACTCAAAGGAATTTTTAGCCCACCTGCATTACAGCTGACGTTACATCCGCTGTGTTGGGCAATGCAATGGGATATATTTACGTAGCGCCGGTGGCTTCCTGGCACCCACCCATGCTGTGGGTCCACAGGGAGTTGTAACTACATGTGTCCACTTCTAAAGAACCCCAGTCTGACTGGGGCATGCAGTGTGGGCCGAAGCCCACCTGCATTAAACATGACATTACTACCTCAGCTGTGTTGGGCAATGCAATGGGATCTTTTTATGTACCGCCGGTGGGTTCCAGGGAGCCACCCATGCTGTGGGTGCACAGGGAATTCCCATTGTGGAGTTGTACCTGCCTGTGACTATATATAAAAAACCGCGGTCTGACTGGGGCATGCAGACACCTTGACAGAATGAATAGTGTGTGGCACATAGGTTCCTCATTGCTATGCCCACGTGTGCAGCTCGAGATGGAGGTGGCACAGGATTGGATTTCTCATTGCTTCTGTACAGCATTGTGGGCTATCGCCCCGCCCCTTTTAAAGAAGGTTGCTGCCTAGCCGTGCCAACCCTCTGCAGTGTGTGTCTGCTTTTCCTGTGGCAGACGCACTTATAAATAGACATGAGGGTGGCGTGGCATGAGGGCAGCTGAAGGCTGGGCAGGGACAGTTTGGTGTGCGCTGTGGACACTGGGTCATGGGGGGGGGGTTGGGCAGCATGTAAACCAGGAGAAGTGGCAGCGGATTGTCATGCAGGCAGTGATTGTGCTTTGTTGGAGGTAGTGTGGTGCTTATGTAAGGTATGCATTGCTAATGAGGGCTTTTCAGATGTTATAGTTGTTGGGTGGGGGGCCCACTTTTGCCGCTATTGTGGCTTAATAGTGGGACCTGTGAACTTGAGATGCAGCCCAACATGTAGCCCCTCGCCTGCCCTATTTCTGTGTCATTCCCATCACTTTCTTGAATTTCCCTGATTTTCACAAATGGAAACCTTAGCGAGCATCGGCGATATACAAAAATGCTCGAGTCGCCCATTGACTTCAATGGGGTTCGTTACTCGAAACGAAACCTTGAGCATCGCGAAAAGTTTGACTCGAGTAACGAGCACCCGAGCATTTTGGTGCTCGCTCATCTCTAGTCATGAATTGTCAAACAAACCGCGGCATGTCCTATTTTTGTGCGGGGCACGCACTCACCCGGCCGCCGGCTCCGATCTGCGCATGCGCCGGCTGCACGGCAGCCAGCACATGAAAGAGCCGGGGCCGCCAGGCGCGGGTGAGTACGCGCTCCTCCCTGCAGGCTCTCGGGTCGGATCCCGCGGCGAGAATTCTCGCTGCCGGATCCGACCCACTCGTGTGCAGGCGGCCTATAGGTGTACTTAAAGCTGTTATGTATTGAATTGATTGTCTCTTCTGTGAGACCCTTGTGCCTCAATCACAATGTTATATTACTGTATTCATGGTCGATCAAATCTGCCTAGAAAGCAACAGACCGCATAGGGAAGGGGCTAGGGCGAGAGGGTATAGCAAGGGTTAATTGAAGAAGCGACCGGGGGAGGAGTTTCGAGTAGAGGAAGCAGAGAGAGGAAGGGGAGGAGTCGGCAGTCCACAAGGAGAAGAAGAAGGGAGAAGACGGATGGACCCAGGCTCTGCAAAATCTAGGATTTTAACCTGCAAGCCTTAGGATACAAACCCAAGACCCTGCAAACGGAGGAGTGAAGACACGGTGATCCCAAGACAGAAGCCAGCGAAAGTCCCAAGACAGAAGCCGGTGCAGTCCCAAGACAGAAGTCGGTGCAGTCCCAAGACAGAAGTCAGCATGGAACAGCTGATGCTACAGATAAAGGAAGCGGTGGCCAGCCAAGGACCGCAATGGCTGCTGCAAATGGCCGCCGAAGTCAGCGCTGCATCGTCAGGTGAAGCCGGGGCCGAGAGAAACCCTCCGGAGCCGGCAGCCGCCCTGGAGCCCCGCGGAAGACCCATTGAAAGAAGGCTTCCCCCTGCCAGGCTGAGCCCGAGTCCAGCCGCGAAGAAAGGGGGAAGAGTTGGGAGTCTCGGTGGCAAAAGAAGTGGCGGGAACCCTTTGGCGCGGTCGCAGCGCAAGGGACAGAGGCGCAGCGGGGGCACACGTGCTAGCGGCGCCGAAGCGCCGCAATCGACCGAGGTTGGACTTACCGGGAGGATGCAGCCGGCGATCGGTGGTGGTAAGTCCAGCACGGGAGGGGGGGGTTCCCCGGTGCTGTCCGACGGGCAGTAGCTGGACAGCCGATGCCACCCTCGCGTGGAACAAGCGGAGGGCGGAGGGATCTGCGAGCGGGATGTAGTCCCGGCGCAGAGGTGTTACTTTGCCACAGGAGCAGCGGGGGCTACGGGAGTGAGTCCCCTTACAGCCCGGAACCGGAGGAGGTGCGGAGGAGGAGGCAGAGGAGCAAAACGGCCACCGGAGGAGCCGTTGAGAGCGCGCGGCCAGCGGTCAGTAGCGGGGGGGTGGAGGGGGTGGGGGGGAGGGAGGGGGAGAGAGAGAGTAGTGCGGGGAGCAGCAGCAGCAGCATGGAGCAGGCCACTCGCGGGCTTTCTCCCAGAGCGCAGCAGGACGCAGCGTCCCAGGCAACGGCGGCTGCCAGTAGGCGGCACATGGCGCACGCAGCTGGAAAAGTGAATAGAGGGTTTGGTGGCGGGGGGGCCGTGCGAGGGAAAACGCCTATCGCTTTACTGTACCCCGCACGGATCCTAGGGAGGAAGAGGCAGAGTTGGGAGCATACGCCAGGGGGGAGTGGGGGGTATCGGGACACGGCGCAGCAGGCGGGAGAAGGGTGGGAAGGGAGACACAATCCAGCTCTTCGGCGCCATCTTCAGGCGACGAATGCGCCAGCTGCGGTAGAACCCCTCGCGCGGGCCAACGCAAGCATGCAGAAGCGGGGATGCACAGCAGCGGGCATAGCAGCCAAGTGCTAGAGGCTTGGGCTCCGCTGTCCACTTTTCATGTGTCCCCGGCTTCTTCCGCAGATATTAGGCGAGCCAGCCGTAGCGGCAGGCAACGGGAGGCGATTGCAGCCTGCGGGGCTTCAGACGCCTGGAGCCCAGGAAACCGTGGTGTTGCCCACAACAGGGCTCAGGTATGACCCACGGCTCAGAGTCTGATGGTTCATAGAGCAAGACCACCCGCCCCCGTTTATCCCTTGGCAAGGCCGGAGGACGACAGAGCGGGTGAGTCAGCATGTGGTAAAGTCTGGGGCACTGCATCGCCCGGTGGTAATGATTTCATGGTAGCGCTAAAGGCGCTGGTTAAACAGTTTGATGAAAAGGTTCTTCTAGTGTCCTGTGCTCATTCGGGGAGCCGAGGCTGGTTTGTTGGCTCACGCACCCGGGTCTTCCTCTGTAGAGGCGAGTGGGACGAGCGAAGAGCTTGGTAAAGATAGTTTGAGGTTTGTGGATTCGCTATTTTGTGGCGTGGCCCTGCTGGGTGTGGGCCTCGCGGAGGAAGTGTTGGAAAAAATAAGGAACGGTTATGTCGATATTTGGTCACTACTGTCTGCTGAGCATGTCGGGGTTGATAAGGAACGCTTTTCGGAACGGGGCAGCGACAAAAAACCCAAAGTCGCAAAAACGTTCAGCAATTGGTTGCAAGCTATTCTGACCCTAGCCCACGTCGTTTGCCAGCAGCATCCGCAGAAAGGTCCGGAGCTGCTGGTATACATTAATACAATACACAGTGCCTACAAGCTGCATGGAGGTTCGGCTTGGTGGCATTACGACGAGGATTTTCGCCGACGTATTTCCGGAGTGAAGAATGTCAGTTGGGCTACAAAGGCGACTGATGCCTGGATTCAGCTAATCCTGGCACAGAAACCTCCCAAAACGTTTTTTCCAGGAACCACCACAGGAGCCAGCACGGGACAGCAGGCACCTGTGGTGCACAAGCCCTCGGGTTCCTGTTGGGCTTTCAATGAAGGCCACTGTCGGTTCCTTGCCTCATGCAAATTTCGGCATGAGTGTTCTTTCTGCGGAGGAGCGCATGCAGCGGTACGCTGCTTTAGACGTCAAAAGACAACAACGGTTGCAGCCGTGCCCGCGGCGGGGAACAACCACAGTGAGCGTCCGGTACCTGGATTGGTGGTTCGCCAGGTACCACAGGAAGCAGGAGACAAATCTGCTTAAGGCGGGTTTTACTTCTGGTTTCGTCATTCCCCACGTCCCGGGTTCGGCCCTTACGCTTAGCCGCAACTTAAAATCGGCGCATGACAACAAGAGCATGGTGATGGATAAACTGCTAAAAGAAGTAGATCTTGGTCGCATGGCGGGTCCTTTCAGGGAGCCACCGTTCAAGAATTTGCGGGTTTCTCCATTGGGTTTGGTCCCGAAGAGGGAAGCTGGCAAGTTCCGGCTTATTCATCACCTGTCTTTCCCAACCGGTGATTCGGTCAACGACGGGATATCTAAAGAACAGACTGCGGTGTCATATACGTCGTTCGACAGGACGATAGACCTGGTGCGGCAGGCGGGTCCCGGAGCTCTGCTGGCGAAGGCGGATATTGAATCAGCCTTTCGGCTGCTTCCGGTGCACCCCGACTGTTTCCATCTTTTGGGCTGTCGGGTCGACGGGTTGTATTTCGTGGATATGTGCCTACCCATGGGCTGCTCCATCTCGTGCTACTATTTCGAGGTCTTTAGTTCCTTTTTGGAATGGATGTTGAGATTCGAAACGGGCATATCATCGGCAATTCACTATCTAGACGATTTTCTGTTTGTCGGATCGTCGGGGTCAGAGGTATGCTGTTTTCCACTCTCGTCATTTCAGGCCCTGATGGAGAAGGCGGGCGTCCCGCTATCGTGGGAAAAAACGGTCGGTCCTTCGTCGTGCCTCACCTTCTTGGGCATAGAGATAGACTCTAGCGAAATGGTTTTTCGTGATGAGGTTGCGGCAAGCGGTAGAAATGGTTGGCAGTTCGCGTAAAGCCACACTGCACCAGTTTCAAGTGTTGACGAGTTTGCTGAATTTCGCTTGTCGGGTCATTCCCATGGGCCGCCCGTTCGCTAGGCGTCTATCGCTGGCAACGACGGGGGTTAGAGAAAAACATCATTTCGTCAGAGTGATGAAAGGTATCCGGGCGGACCTACACGTAAGGCAGATTTTTCTCCAGACGTTTAACGGTCAAGTGATTTGCCAATCGGCGGAAGTAACAAACGAGAAGCTGTCCCTTTTTGAAGATGCGTTGGGTGTTTGTGGTTTTGGAGTCATACTGGAGAACAGTTGGTGTAACGCTCCATGGCCGGTGGAGTGGGTGTCCAGACGGTGGGTGAAGAACATTGCGCTACTGGAAATTTTCCCCTTGATGGTGGCCATGGAGATATGGGGAGCGAGATTGGAGAACAAAAACATCTGTTTTTGGTCTGATATAATCAGACGGTGGTCAGAGCTGTGAACAAGCAGTCTTCTTCATCGTTATTGGTCTTGGCGGTGCTTTGCCATTTGGTTTTAAGATGTTTGCAGTTTAACGTGAAACTGAAGGCAAGACACGTGCCAGGTATCCTTAATAGAACTGCTGACGCTCTTTCTCATTTCCAGATGGAGAGCTTCAGGGAGCTGCACCCGACGGCGGACGTCGAGGGGGTACGTTGCCCGGCTTTCTTGTGGGAGATAGTAGAAGAGAGCTCCTAATGCTGATTCGCAACTCAGTGGCAGAATCAACATGGAAGCGGTACAATAATATTTGGAGAGCATGGATAGCGGCAGCAGGGGGTCAATTTCCCTATGGAGAGCAGGCTAGAGCAGTGACGCTAGATATGTTAACGGACCTGCGAAAACGGGGCGCGTCGGTGGACGCGGCACGGAAGCATCTGACGGCTATAGCCTTTTTGCTCAAACTTCATGGCGCACGCGATGTAACCAAAGATTTCATCTTTGGGCAGATAGTCAAGGGCTGGAAGAAGGAGAAGTCGTCTAAAGACGGCAGGCGGCCTATAACCTTTGAATTATTGGGAGCAATGCTGGAAGCGTTGGGCTTGGTCTGCAGTAACGACCAGGAGGTGGCGTTGTTTCGGGCAGCTTTTTCGTTGGATTTTTTCGCGGCGCTGAGGCTGGGGGAGCTAGTATCCCCCAGCAGGACGAGACAGGGCGGGCTGCTTTTCGCAGACGTCCTCTTCGGTGAACACGATGTAAAACTCTGCATCAGAAAGTCCAAAACGGACGTCTATGGCGCAGGCGAGTGGCTGTGGATAGCAGCTATAGGATCCGGATGGTGCCCAGTAGCCCTGCTTAGAGACTTTATGAAAACACACAGAGGATTGGGTCCTCTGTTAGCGCATGCGTCAGGCTCTCCGTTAACGAAATTTCAGTTCGGGGCAGTCATGCGCGCATGCCTGGCTAAGCTAGGCTTCAAGCCAAGCGATTTCGGCACGCATTCGTTTAGAATTGGCGCAGCGATGTCAGCTTTTGCTTGCGGCCTAAAAGGGGAAGAGGTAAAGAGGGTGGGTCGGTGGAGGTGGGAGGCCTAAAGGTCTTATGTCCGACCGGATCTGAGAGTATTGTAATAACTCCTGAGTAAATAATTTTGGTTTGGTGCGTTTGATGCTTTCTTTTGTTTTCCTTTACAGAATCAGGCTGGACTGTTTGGTTGGTCGGCCATTCCTATATATATTGGGCCGAGAAAAGAGCGCGGGCAAGGCCCGTGGGTGAGAACCTTGGATTACAAGAAGCACAAGTGCGATGGCACGGGGTTAGGGGTTTACAATGGGCCAGGCTGCTCCACGAAATCCTGTGTATCAGCAGATGGTCTCCGGAGAAGGTGATTTTAGTGATTCATGCCGGAGGGAATGATTTAGAAAGAATGAAGGTAGCGGAGCTAACGGCATTAATGAAGGAGGATATGGTTCGTTTTAAAAAGTTTTTTAAAAATGTTATACTAGTTTGGTCAGATATCGTTGTGAGAAGATTTTGGAAAGAAGCGAGGGACGCGGAAGTGATTGAGAGGGTGAGGAGAAGCATTAATTTTAAAATGTCAAAATTTGTTAGATCGTTAGGTGGGGTAGCAGTGAGGCACTGGGAGTTGGAGAGGAGGGAGCCAGGGATGATGAGGTGCGACGGGGTGCACCTCAGTGATATCGGAATGGATACATTCCTTTCAGGACTTCAGGATGGGGTGGAGGCGGCTCTGTCGCTGGCATGTGGGGGGCGGAGGGCAGCGTAAAGTGACGCTGCATCCTTCGTGGCCAGCTGGGGAAGGAAGGCGTTTACAGGCCGTTCAGGGGCCTTCTCACGCCTGGTTACTATTCCTGGACTTTAACATTTTTACAAGAACGTTTTAGGCATGGGAAGATATAGGAATAAAAGTTAATAATGTTTGGTTTATAAAAGTTAATAAAGCTGTGGCCTTCCCACGAAATTAATGCCAGCAAGGTATGTTGTGTCTTTATTATTATTATTATTATTATTATTATGATGGTTCGGAGCAAGTTAAGGTAAGGGGTAGTCCCCCCAGTCTAGGAAGCAACAGACCGCATAGGGAAGGGGCTAGGGACTGGGGGGCGAGAGGGTATGGCAAGGGTTAATTGAAGAAGCGACCGGGGGAGGGGTTTTGAGCAGAGGAAGCAGAGAGAGGAAGGGGAGGAGTCGGCAGTCCACGAGGAGAAGAAGAAGGGAGAAGACGCCCGCCCGCCCTCTCATCGGAGGGCGGGGGGAATGTTTTGCAGCTCGCGCTGAAGGAATTTTTCACTTTGTTTTAAGTTGTCACAGCTGTTGGCGGTAGTTGAACTTTCCATGCCAGCTGGGGAGGGAAGGTGTTTACAGGCCGTTCAGGGGCCTTCTCACGCCTGGTTACTATTCCTGGACTTAAACATGTTTACAAGAACGTTTTAGGCATGGGAAGATATAGGAATAAAAGTTAATAATGTTTGGTTTATAAAAGTTAATAAAGTTGTGGCCTTCCCACGAAATTTATGCCAGCAAGGTATGCTGTGTCTTTATTATTATTATTATTATTATGGTTATTATTATTATTATTATGGTTATTATTATGGTTCAGAGCAAGTTAAGGTAAGGGGTAGTCCCCCCAGTCTTGATGTACACTGCAGATTTGTTTGTTTTGTAACATATTTTCTTAAAAAAAAGGGTTGTTTAACCCCTTAATGACATGGCCTATTTTGGGCTTAAGGACGCAACGGTTTTTGGTGGATTTTCTTCTCCATTTATCAAGTCATAACTTTTTTATTTTTCCGTTGATGCGGCCGTATAAGGGCTTGTTTTTGTGTGGCGAACTGTAGTTTTTATCGGTGCCACTTTTGGGTACATTGACTATATTGTAAAACTTTTTTTTTTTTTTTAATGATAGGAGGGAGAGAAAACGTATCAATTCTGCCATAGATTTTTATTTTATTTTTTTACATCGTTAATCATGCAGCATAAATGACACAATCCATTTTTTCTGCGTGTCGGTATGGTTACAACGAAACCAAAATCGTTACTTTTTTTTAGGTTTTTCCACTTTTCTGCAATAAAAACAATTTTTTTGGAAATCTTTTTTTTTTCTAAAAAGCTTCATTCAAAGTCCTGTAACTTTTTTATTTTTCTATGTACGGAGCTCTGTGAGGGCTTATTTGCAAGACGAGCTGCGGTTTTTATTGGTACCATTTTGAGGTACATACGACTTTTTTGATCACTTTTATTGCGTTTTTAGGGAGGCAAAGTGCTAAAAATTAGCATTTTGCCTCAGTTTTTTAGCGTGGTTTTTTTACGCTTTTTTCCGTGCACACTCAAAAGCATGTGCAACTTATTATATGCATCGTTACGGACGTGACAATACCAAATATGTAGGGTTTTAATTTTTTTTTAACCACTCTTTATGCTAATGTGAGAAAAAGCATAAAAAAGGGTTTTTTTTACTTTTTTAAACTTTTTTTTTACATTTTTTTAAATTCATTTTTCAAATCTTTTTTTAACACACAACTTGTGTCCCCCTGGGGGACTTTGTCCACAGTACTGCGCATCTCTGTGATAAGGCATGGCAGGGCTACTGCCCTGCCATGCCTTATCGCTTATACAGCGACCATAGGCATTGGCAATACAGGACGCCAGTGTCTGGCATCCTGTTGCCATGGCGACAGGCCGGGCTCTCGCAATAACATCGCGGGAGCCAGTTGAAGGCACAGAGGGACTACTTAGATCGCGACAGGGAAGGGGTTAACATCTCCGACCCCCCCCCTAGCTGTGGGACGCCGGCTGTTAGTCACAGCTGCAGGATAGCGCGAGATCATATGTGATCTCGCGCTATCCCCAGGACGTAAGTTTACGCCCTGTTGCGGAAAGTACCCCGCTCCCAGGACGTAAATTTACGCCCTGGAGCGGGAAGGGGTTAAAAGAGTCTGCTGACCTGGGCGGATACCTGACAATACTGTGCCTCTTAATGCCTCTGGAGCAATGTGAGGTGCATGTGATTTGGAACCTTTGGTACCTATAAGTCAGGACATAATGCATATTTGTACAGCGGGTAGATGGCCATATTAGTCTTTTTTCAAAACCAAAGACAAAAGTTAAAAGTCCTGCTTTACAAAAGCATCCCGGAGTATAGTGTAGCCCCAGACAAGTAAGGGATGACTCCCATAACAATCTTCGCAAACTTGTCTCAAATTCCCTGTGGGCATGGAGGGAAGGCAGGGGGCTACCTGGCCTTCCCTAGGCATAGTTTTGTCACACAGAGGGATGAAATAACAGGGTTTTTCTAGGCCTCGTCAGGACAAAGCTTGAACTGTCCACTCTGTGGTGGATACAAAAGCACTCTATCCAAGTATACCTTTGTTTCCTAATGCCAATTTTGAGTGAAAAGAGAAATTATGCTTGAACGGTTTTTGAAAGAGATGAGATTTTCTGTGCGTGGCGCATGACCTCAGTGGACACCCAAGAAATGCAAACCCTGTCCTAGCAGCAAACCATGCAACTGAAACATCATGAGAATGTTTGTGTTATGCCCTATACCTATGGACAAGCCTACGCGTGGTGCATTTTCCACATTAAAACAAGCTTCAGTGCTTTGTTTGCCCTTGGGTGCCCTGTGCCTTGCTCTGGTTAGGGATATGATTGCGCCTTTAAGAGTAGGCCCCATGAAATTTTGCGAGAAGTGGAAAGTTCTGAGACCTATTTTTGCAAGCAAGTGGTGACATATACATGAGTAGTATATGTAAGTTTCAGTCGGAAAAAAAAACTGATAAGTTCAAACAGAAGCATAGAGTAATGTTTAATAGAACAAAAAAGGAACACAAATTCAGGTCATTACTAGAGATGAGCGAGCATACTCGTCTGAGATTGATGCTTGTTCGAGTATTAGGGTGCTTGAGATGCTCGTTACTCGAGACGAACACCACGCGGTACTCGTCTCGATTAAACGAGCACTGACCATTGAATTCAATGGAGCCGGCAATACAGCCGGCTCCATTGAAAGCAATGGGCTGCCGGCGATCGCGGGATGAATTGTCGGGAAGGGCTTAAATATATAAGCCCTTTCCTGCAATTCATCCAGAAATGTGTAAAAATAAAAAAAATATATACTCACCTTGTCCCGGCAGAACAATGTTAGCCCATTGAATTCAATGGAGCCGGCAATACAGCCAGCTCCATTGAAAGCAATGGGCTGCCGGCGATCGCGGGATGAATTGTCAGGAAGGGCTTAAATATATAAGCCCTTCCCTGCAATTCATCCAGAAATGTGTAAAAATAAAAAAAAATATATATATTCACCTGGTCCCGGCAGACGGAGTTCAGCGCTGCTGGCTGCAGTCCTCCTGAACTGCTCTGAACAGCTGTGAGTAGTATTCAGCAGCCGGGGATTTAAAATCCCCGCCTACTGAATGAGCTACCTCTGATTGGTCACAGCCTGACCAATCAGAGGCAGCTCTCACTCACACCCATTCATGAATTCATGAATGGGTGAGTGAGTGCTGCCTCTGATTGGCTCAGAGCAGCTCTCAGCTGAATGACAGCTGAGAGCTGCCCCTGATTGGCCCTGCGCTGAGCCAATCAGAGGCAGCACTCACTCACCCTTTCATGAATTCATGAATGGGTGTGAGTGAGAGCTGCCTCTGATTGGTCAGGCTGTGACCAATCAGAGGCAGCTCATTCAGCAGGTGGGGATTTTAAATCCCCGGCTGCTGAATACTACTCACAGCTGTTCAGAGCAGTTCAGGAGAACTGCCGCCGGCCGCGCTGAACTCCGTCTGCTGGGACCAGGTGAGTATATATATATTTTTTATTTTTACACATTTCTGGATGAATTTTCGGGAAGGGCTTATATATTTAAGCCCTCGCCAACAAGTCATTCCGCGATCGCCGACAGCCCATTGCTTTTAATGGAGCCGGCTGTATTGCCGGCTCCATTGAATTCAGTGGGCTAACATCGTTTTGACGGGACAAGGTGAGTATATATATTTTTTTATTTTTACACATTTCTGGATGAATTGCAGGGAAGGGCTTATATATTTAAGCCCTTCCCGAAAATTCATCCCGCAATCGCCGGCAGCCCATTGCTTTCAATGGAGCCGGCTGTATTGCCGGCTCCATTGAATTCAATGGGCTAACATCATTCTTCTCTGCCACAGCTGTTACAGCTGTGGCAGAGGAGAACGATCTTTATGCTGACAGTGCAGGGGGGGGTCTCACTCTTGCCACTATTGTGGCTTAATAGTGGGACCTGGGAACTTGAGATGCGGCCCAACATGTAGCTCCTTGCCTGCCCTATCCGTTTCTGTGTCGTTCCCATCACTTTCTTGAATTTCCCAGATTTTCACAAATGAAAACCTTAGCGAGCATCGGCGATATACAAAAATGCTCGGGTCGCCCATTGACTTCAATGGGGTTCGTTACTCGAAACGAACTCTCAAGCATCACTGAAAGTTCAACTCGAGTAACGAGCACCCGAGCATTTTGGTGCACGCTCATCTCTAGTCATTACCAAAAGGCCAAGCAAAATGGCCCACAGCAACAGAAAAACTTGTAATAAAACTAACAAAACTGTGGCCTATAGTGCCACAAACAAGGACCCCTGGCTGTCCCGAGAATCTTAAAAGTGAAGGCTTCCAGCTAGCTGGTGGGAGGGCTCTGGTTGTGCTTCTTCAAAATGTGCTGCATGCATGATTGGTGGACCAGTCCACATAGTATGGTTGAATTCTATGGAATAGGTTTGTGACGCCTATTTTAAAAAATCAATATATTTCGCATCAACATGACTGTAAGTGTCAGATATATTGAAATGCATTATTTTCCTAACACTGTAAGCAAAAGCAACCCACAATGCTAAAATTACACTATTTTGGTCCCCTTGTTTCCAAGTAAAAAATTGGATTAAAAGTGATCAAATTATTGCATGTAACTCAAAATGATTCAATAGAAACTGCTGGTCATCCCACAAAAATAAGTCTAGCAACAACACTTAAAATAACCAAAAAGAAATCATGGTGGTCAGAAAATGGTGAAAGAAAGCAAATTAGATTGAAGGGTCTTAGGATTTCTTTATAGGAAGTGTATTTGCTTATTTATATCTGTCCCTTCATCATTCTTCTCATTATTTTACCCCCTTTGTATTCTCTGGATAATACCCAGCTATCTGTGAGAATATTATTGTTACATTGGAAGTGGCATGTTACGGTTTATCATTGCCTTCTCACATTTGTCTAAGTGAAGCTCTTGTAAGACTCCAATAAAACTATATTGATGAGATGTTTTCTACTAGCTGTTGCTGAACTTATCCCTCAGCAAACAATGATGGACTTGCATAGGACACTTCTTATTGTGTTTCAACAGACTGGTGATCATCAACTGAATAGACTGTAATCTCCTGGCATTTCTGTAAGAATACATTTTCTGCTAATCTACATTGGACTGATGTGTCTTCAGGAACCTGATATGTTTTGTCCAGTGATAGTATAACCCAGTAATCTAGCATTCTGCTAGGAGTTGCTGAATGCCTCTTGCATCAGCACAAGCCCTTCATAGCCGTTTCTGTCCGCAGGCTACAGACAGGTACAATTATAGAAGAGGAAGATTTCCTTGTCTGTTTTGGCTGTGCAATGAGAACTGCTGATGACATAAGTAAATCTCTGATGTTCCACGTGGCTGTACTGAGAAATGATTTTGTACGGCATCCAGCAAATTGTCTGTTATGAGGCTCAACACGGAAATCTGCAATAGCTTAGCTACAGAACTGGGATTTTATTAAATATAATGAATTATAATTTATTTTGATCGTATTAAACTATAATTTACAGTAATGCAGCTCACTACGCAGAGGAAATGATAGGATAACTGGTTGCTAAGATGCTAAAATTTGTTTTTATTTTTATTTTTTTTGCTTTTCCATATTTGCAAAATAAAGAACCATTCTTAGAAAATTATTTGTTCTTAGCATTGTTTTATTGAATGGCCCATAATGTTTTTGCTGTCATGCGACATGAGTGCGATCGTCCGATAGTTGGAGAATTATACGCTGGCCTGCAGCAAGGCCAAGCTGGCTAATAATGAGCCACTACAACCCCCAGCAGCCACGCAGAAAACTGCACACGGTCACAGGTAGGCCTAAGCAGGATTTTTTCCAGCTTTTCTTTTTTAAAAAGCAGCAGCCTAGATAGCGTGTATATGTCTTTCCCTCTATCAGCGGCTGTGGACGTACGCTGTGCGTGAAGTTGACGGGACGCACAGAGAGGTGTAAAAAATTATGCAATTATTGGCCTGCACTTGCACGATCACAGCAGTACTGTAACGCACACTGTAGGCCGAAAAAATTATACGCTTGCCTGCAGAAAGGCCAAGCTGGCTAATAGTGACCCACTACAAGTCACAGCAGCCACAACAGTAATGCACACGCTCACAGGAAGCCCTAAGCAGGAGCTTTTTGGGGGGTACTTGTTGACAGGATTCTACACTAGCACTGTTCCTGCCTCACCAATACTGCCCCTATACTCTGTATAATTGGCTGCAGACTGAGAACGCAATGGTCTGCAGAGCCCAAGATGAAAAAAAAAAAATTGTGCAAAACTGCTCCTAGCAGCCACAACAGTTATGCACATGGTAAGATGTGGCCCTAAGAAGGACCGTTGGGGTTCTTGAAGACGCTAACACTCTCCCTATAGCAGGAACAGTACTCTCCCTAATCTCTGCCAGCGTGTGTCTGAGGCGAGCAGCGGGCCGGACTGCTTTATATACTCGGCGGTCACTTGATCTCACCAGCCACTCACTGCAGGGGGGTGGGATAGGGCTGGAACGTCACAGGAGGAAGTTGTAAGGCCTTCCCTGCATGTCTATTGGCCAGAAAATGGCGCAAAACCTGCAGGGAAGGAAATGGAATTGACTCGAGTACCGCATGGTGCTCTTCTCGAGTACCCTAATACTCGAGCGAGCATCAAGCAAGGACGAGTACGTTCGCTCGTCTCTATTAATGATATTATCAATAGTAGTTGCAATTTTTGCAAGCATAACTCAAAGTCAAATCTTATAGGTGTACTTAAAGCTGTTATGTATTGTAATTGATTGTCTCTTCTGTGAGACCCTTGTGCCTCAATCACAATGTTATATTACTGTATTCATGGTCGATCAAATCTGCCTTGATGTGCACTGCAGATTTGTTTGTTTTGTAACATATTTTCTTAAAAAAAGGATTGTTTAACCCCTTAATGACATGGCCTATTTTGGGCTTTAGGACACAATGATTTTTGGCAGATTTTCTTCTCCATTTATCAAAAGCCATAATTTTTTTTTTTCGTCGACGTGGCTGTATAATAATAATAATCTTTATTTGTATAGCGCCAACTTATTCCGCAGCGCTTTCAGGCCTGGATAAATGCAAAACAATACAACAATTACAATATAAGGTACATTGGGTTAGACACAAATGGGTTGGGGGTGGTACAGGAGGTGCAGGGGGTGGGGAACACAGGCAATAGGAAATATTATGTACAGATCATTTATCAGAAGGCAAACAGGGTGGAGCACCATAGTGAGGGGCAGGGGACTAGGTCAGGAGATTTGGTCCGCTTCCCTGAAGAGGTGCGTTTTTAAGGCACGTCTGAAATTTCGTGCATCGGGAATTGTCCGGATGCCTTGGGGTAGAGCATTCCAGAGGATGGGTGCTGCTCTAGTGAAGTCCTGTAGGCGAGCATGAGAGGTTCGTATTACAGGGGTGTTTAGTCTGAGGGTGTTAGCCGATCGGAGTGAGCGGGCTGGGTGGTGTACTGACAGTAGGGAGGCGATGTATGGTGGTGCAGCGCCATGCAAAGCTTTGTGAGTGAGGTAGAGGAGTTTAAATTTAGTTCTGCAGTGGATGGGCAGCCAATGCAGCGACTGGCATAATGCAGAGGCGTCTGAATAACGACTGGATAGAAAAATGAGTCTAGCTGCTGCATTTAGTATGGATTGGAGCGGAGCGAGTCTAGTGCGGGGGAGGCCAATGAGTAGTGAGTTGCAGTAGTCAAGCCGGGAGTGGATGAGCGCAACCACGAGCGTCTTTAGCGTGTCCGTGGTTAGGAACGGACGTATTTTAGCAATATTTCTGAGGTGCATGTGGCATGTTTGGGCCAGAGATTGGATATGGGGGGCAAAGGAGAGGTCAGAGTCCAGTGTGACCCCAAGGCATCGGGCATGCCGTCGGGGGGTTATGATGGTGCCAGACACTGGAATGGAGATGTTGAGGGGAGGTCGGTTAGAAGGTGGAAAGACAAGGAGGTCAGTTTTAGAGAGGTTTAGTTTGAGAAAAAGGGAGGACATAGTGTTAGAGACAGCGGACAGACAGTCGGTGATATTTTGGAGGAATGGTCCAGAGATCTCACGAGAGGAGGTGTATAGTTGGGTGTCGTCAGCATAGAGATGGTATTGGAGGCCGAATCTGTGGATGGTTTGTCCAATTGGGGCAGTATAGATAGAGAAAAGAAGGGGACCAAGGACCGAGCCCTGGGGTACCCCGACAGCGAGAGGAAGTGGAGCAGAGATAGAACCAGCAAAGGAAACACTGAAAGAGCGGTCAGAGAGGTAGGAGGAGAACCAGGAGAGAGCAGTATCCTTTAGACCAATAGAGCGGAGCATAGTGAGAAGGAGATTATGGTCGACAGTGTCAAATGCAGCAGACAGGTCAAGGAGGATTAGTAGAGAGTAATCACCTCTCGACTTTGCAGTCATCAGGTCATTTGTTACTTTTGTAAGGGCAGTTTCCGTCGAGTGTAGAGAGCGGAAACCAGACTGGAGGGGGTCGAGGAGTGAGTTGTCAGAGAGAAAGCGAGTAAGCCGGGAGTAGACCAGGCGTTCCAGTAATTTGGAGATAAAGGGGAGGTTTGAGACGGGTCGGTAGTTAGCAGCATTAGTTGGGTCCAGGGTTGGTTTTTTAAGCAGAGGGGATATAATGGAGTGTTTGAATGAGGAGGGAAAAGTGCCAGAGGTTAGGGAGAGGTTGCAGATTGTGGTAAGGTGAGTAATGAGAGCTGGGGAAAGGGAGCGGAGGAGGTGAGAGGGGAGAGGGTCGCTGGCGCAGGTGGTAGGGCGGGCAGTAGAAAGGAGCCTGGAGACTTCTTCCTCTGTCGTTGGTTCTAGCGTAGATAGTGAGTAGGTGCTGGGTGCAGTGCTGATGAAGCTGGGATCAGGGCTAACCACGCAGCTTTCAGAGATTTCTTTTCGAATGTGGTCAATTTTTTCTTTGAAATAGGCAGCTAGTTCTCCAGCAGTCAGGTCTGTCGCAGGGGCCTGTTCCTTGGGGCTGAGGAGGGAGTGAAAGGTCTCAAAGAGTTGTTTGGGGTTGTGGGATAGTGAGGAGACAAGGGAGGTGAAATAAACTTGTTTGGCATGGTGAAGGGCTAGGTTATACGTTTTAAGCATGAATTTGAAGTGGAGGAAGTCTGCTGGCAGCTTTGACTTTCTCCACAGCCGCTCGGCGCACCTAGAGCACCGCCGGATGAAGCGTGTTTGGGACGTGAGCCAGGGTTGCCGTGGTCTGCGTTTGACAGCTCGCGTCACGGGCGGTGCCACTTCATCCAGGGCACGGCTGAGGGTGGTATGGTAGTATTCGGCTGCCAGGTTAGGGCAGGGGAGGCGAGAGATGGGCGATAGGGAGGACTGAATAGCTTCGGCAAACTGTTTAGTGCGGACAGACTGGAGGTTCCTAGAGGTGCGATAGATAGGAGGGTCAGGAGAGATGCTAGGGTGCCTGATGGAGAAAGAGAGAAGGTTGTGATCCGAGAGTGGAAGTGGGGAGTTAGTAAAGTGAGAAGCAGAGCAGAGACGGAGGAAAACTAAATCGAGAGTGTTACCATCTCTATGAGTGGGGGAGTCAGAGATTAGCGATAGGCCAAGGGAGGAGGTAAGTGTTAAGAGCCGGGAGGCAGATGAGGAGCTGGAGTTGTTAGTAGGAATGTTGAAATCACCAAGGATGAGGGTTGGCATCTCACAGGATAGGAAGTGGGGGAGCCAGGCAGCAAAGTGGTCTAGAAACAGGCGGGTAGGACCTGGGGGGCGGTAAATAACTGCGACACGCAGAGGCAGTGGGCGGAAGAGTCGCAGGGTGTGGACTTCGAAGGAGTGAAAGGTAAGCGAGGGAGCTGAGGGAATGACCTGGAAGGTACAGTTTGGGGAGAGGATGATGCCTACTCCTCCACCGCGTCTGTCATCCGATCTGGGGGTGTGGGAGAACTGCAGGCCATCATAGGACAATGCAGCGGGGGAGGTAGAATCGGGCTGCTGTATCCAGGTTTCCGTGAGGGCGAGCAAGTTCAAGTGTTTACTGGTAAAAAGGTCATGGATAGTTGGGAGTTTGTTACACGCAGATTGGGAGTTCCATAGGGCGCATTTGAATGGGGCAGGGGGGGCATTTTGGTAGAGAACAGTACGGGGTGGGCCTGGGTTGGGGGAGATGTCCCCTGCAGCTAGAAGTAGCAGAGTAGCAAGGGTGAGCACATGGCTAGGGGATTTGTGTGGGTGTCTGAGGTGTTTCTTTGCAGTATTAGGGGGTTGAAGGCGTCTTAGGAAGTTGAACAGTGCATGGGAGCCATATATAGGTGAGGAGAGGAGGGAAGGGCTGATGTGGATGGAGTGTGTTGGGGCTGGGCGTTGGAGGAAAGTGTGAAGGCTTGAAAAGAGGATAGTGAAGGAGATTAGTGCAAAGAGCAGAGTATTTCCCTCTAGACTTTGGGCAGTTGTGCATGTTACCTGTCTCCTGCGCTGTCCAACTGCGCTGTATAACTGCATCATTCAACAGCATCAACACTTGTTGCCGGACACTTAGTGCTGGACACATCAGGGGAGGCTGCCTCAGGGGAGGCTGCCTCAGGGGAGGCTGCCTCAGGGGAGGCTGCCTCAGGGGAGGCTGCCTCAGGGGAGGCTGCCTCAGGGGAGGCTGCCTCAGGGGAGGCATGGAGGGTAGAACTGACTTTAAAGTTCTGGCTATAGGACTTCAGCTGGGAGTGGCTTGTTACATTTCACTAGTCAACCAGCTGACCCCACCTTTAGATGGCTAAGGAACAAGATGGGGGGCGCTTTATTGCCCTCTTACAAAAACAAACTGTGTCCAGCAACACTAAGATGAGACAGGGAGAAAACTATTTGGGGGAGGTGATGAGGAAAATACGTATAGTACAAATAGAGTCAATTCAATTTATATGAAGCAATGAAACATACCATTGCGCACAGATTATGACAAATTTAAAGGTATCACAGCAGATTCAGTGGAGGGAAGGCAGAGCAATCAAATTCAGATGGAGCGGAGCAATGGATGAATGAAACATACCATTGCGCACAGATTATGACAAATTTAAAGGTATCACAGCAGATTCAGTGGAGGGAAGGCAGAGCAATCAAATTCAGATGGAGCGGAGCAATGGATGAATGAAACATACCATTGCGCACAGATAAGGGCTTGTTTTTTGCATGGCGAACTGTAGTTTTTATCGGTGCCACTTTTGGGTACATAGATTATATTGTAAAACTTTTTTTTTTTTAATGATAGCAGGGAGAGAAATTGCATCAATTCTGCCATAGATTTTTTTTTTTTTACATCGTTAATCAGGCAGCATAAATTACACAATCCATTTTTGCTGTGGGTCGGTACGGTTACAACGATACCAAAATTCTTACTTTTTTTAGGTTTTTCCACTTTTCTACAATAAAAACCCTTTTTTGGGGAATCTTTTTTTTTTCTAAATAGCTGCATTCAAAGTCCTGTAACTTTTTTATTTTTCTATGTACGGAGCTCTGTGAGGGCTTATTATTTGCGAGACAAGCTGTAATTTTTATTGGTACTATTTTGGGGTACATACGGCTTTTTTGATCACTTTAATTCCATTTTTAGTTAGGCAAAATGCTAAAAATTAGCATTTTGCCTCAGATTTTTAGCGTTGTTTTTTTTTTACGCTTTTTTCCGTGCACTCTCAAAAGCATGTGCAGCTTATTATACGCGTCATTACGGATGCGACAATACCAAATATGTGGGGTTTTAATTTTTTAACCTTTTTTTATGCTAATATGAGAAAAAGCATAAAAAAAGTTTTTTTTTTAATTCATTTTTTAAATGTTTTTTTAACACACAACCTGTGTCCCCCTGGGGGACTTTGACCACAGTACTGCCTATCGCTGTGATAAGGCATGGCAGAGCTACTGCCCTGCCATGCCTTATCGCTTATACAGCGATCATAAGCATTGGCAATACAGGACGCCAGTGTCTGGCGTCCTGTTGCCATGGCGACAGGCTGGGCTCTCGCGATAACATCGCAGGAGGCAGCTGAAGACCCAGAGGGAGCTACTTAGATCGCGGCAGGGAATTGGTTAACATCTCCGATGCCCCCCGCTGTTGCAGCGGGACGCCGGCTGTCAGTCACAGCTGCGGGATAGCGCGAGATCATATGTGATCTCGCGCTATCCCCCGGACGTAAGTTTATGCCCTGTTGCGGAAAGTACCCTGCTCCCAGGACGTAAACTTACGCCCTGGAGTGGAAAAGGGGTTAAAAGAGTCTGCTGACCTGGGTGCACTCCTGACAATATTGTGCCTCTTAATGCCTCTGGAGCAATGTGAGGTGCATGTGATTTGGAACCTTTGGTACCTATAAGTCAGGACATAATGCATATTTGTACAGCGGGTAGATGGCCATATTAGTCTTTTTTCAAAACCAAAGATAAATGTTAAAAGTCCTGCTTTGCAAAAGCATCCCTGAGTGCAGTGTAGCCCCAGACAAGTAAGGGATGACTCCCATAACAAACTTCGCAAACTTGTCTCAAATTCCCTGTGGACGTGGGGGGAAGGCAGGGGGCTACCTGGCCTTCCCTAGGCATAGTTTTGTCACACAGAGGGATGAAATAACAGGGTCTTTCTAGGCCTCGTCAGGACAAAGCTTGAACTGTCCACTCTGTGGTGGATACAAAAGCACTCTATCCAAGTATGCCTTTGTTTCCTAATGCCAATTTTGAGTGAAAAGAGAAATTATGCTTGAACGGTTTTTGAAAGAGATGAGATTTTCTGTGCGTGGCGCATGACCTCAGTGGACACCCAAGAAATGCAAACCCTGTCCTAGCAGCAAACCATGCAACTGAAACATCATGAGAATGTTTGTGTTATGCCCTATTCCTATGGACAAGCCTACGCGTGGTGCATTTTCCACATTGAAACAAGCTTCAATGCTTTGTTTGCCCTTGGGTGCCCTCTGCCTTGCTCTGGTTAGGGATATGATTGCACCTTTAAGAGTAGGCCCCATGAAATTTTGCAGTCAAGTGGTGACATATACCGTATATACCGGCGTATAAGACGACTTTTGAACCACGAAAAATCTGCTCTGAAGTCGGGGGTCGTCTTATTCGCCGGTAATACAAAAAAAAAAAGTGTAAAAAAAAAAAATCATTACTCACCACCCCCGGCGTTCTGTCGCGCTCCGGCAGGATGTCGCTCGCTCCTCGTCCCCGGCGCAGCATTGCTTTCTGAATGCGGGGCTTGAAATCCCCGCTTCCAGAAAGCTAATACACATGCCGTCAGCCAGTTACAGCCATTCAATGACATCATTGAATGACTGTGATTGGCTAAAACACACGTGGCTTCAGCCAATCACACTATTCAATGACATCATTGAATGGCTGTGATTGGCTGAAGGCGCACGTGTGTTAGCAATCACACGCATTCAATGATGTAATTGAATAGTGTGATTGGCTGAAGCCACGTGTGTTTTAGCCAATCACAGCCATTCAATGATGTCATTGAATGGATGTAACTGGCTGACGGCGTGTGTATTAGCTTTCTGGAGGCGGGGAGTTCAAGCCCCGCATTCAGAAAGCAATGCTGCGCCGGGGACGAGTAGCGAGCGACATCCTGCCGGAGCGCGACAGAACACCGGGGGAGGTGAGTAATGATTTTTTTTTCTCCACTGTAATACCGGCGTATAAGGTGAAAGTTGGGGGGTCGTCTTATACGCCCCGTCGCCTTATACGCCGGTATATACGGTACATGAGTAGTGAACGATGTAAGTTTTCAGTCGGAAGAAAAAACAGCAAAGTTCAAATAGAATCATAGAGTAATATTTAATAGAACAAAAAAGGAACACAAATTCAAGTCATTACCAAAAGGCCAAGCAAAATGGCCCACAGCAACAGAACAACTTGTAATAAAACTAACAAAACTGTGGCCTATAGTGCCACAAACAAGGACCCCTGGCTGTCCCAAGAATCTTAAAAGTGAAGGCTTCCAGCTAGCTGGTGGGAGGGCTCTGGTTGTGCTTCTTCAAAATGTGCTGCATGCATGATTGGTGGACCAGTCCACATAGTATGGTTGAATTCTATGGAATAGGTTTGTGACGCCTATTTTAAAAAAATCAATATATTTCGCATCAACATGACTGTAAGTGTCAGATATATTGAAATGCATTATTTTCCTAACACTGTAAGCAAAAGCAACCCACAATGCTAAAATTACACTATTTTGGTCCCCTTGTTTCCAAGTAAAAAATTGGATGAAAAGTGATCAAATTGTTGCATGTAACTCAAAATGATTCAATAGAAACTGCTGGTCATCCCACAAAAAATAAGTCTAGCAACAACACTTAAAAAAAACAAAAAGAAATCATGGTGGTCAGAAAATGGTGAAAGAAAGCAAATTTGATTGAAAGGTCTTAGGACTCCTTTATAGGAAGTGTATTTGCTTATTTATATCTGTCCCTTCATCATTCTTCTCATTATTTTCCCCCTTTGTATTCTTTGGATAATACCCAGCTATCTGGGAGAATATTATTGTTATATTGGAAGTGGCATGTTACGGTTTATCATTGCCTTCTCACATTTGTCTAAGTGAAGCTCTTGTAAGACTCCAATAAAACTATATTGATGAGACCCAGTAATCTAGTATTCTGCTAGGAGATGCTGAATGCCTCTTGCATCAGCACAAGCCCTTCATAGCCGTTTCTGTCCGCAGGCTACAGACAAGTACAATTATAGAAGAGGAAGATTTCCTTGTCTGTTTTGGCTGTGCAATGAGAACTGCTGATGACATAAGTAAATCTCTGATGTTCCACGTGGCTGTACTGAGAAATGATTTTGTACGCCATCCAGCAAATTGTCTGTTATGAGGCTCAACACGGAAATCTGCAATAGCTTAGCTACAGAACTGGGATTTTATTAAATATTATAATGAATTATAATTTATTTTGATTGTATTAAACTATAATTTACAGTACTGCAGTTCACTATGCAGAGGAAATGATAGGATAACTGGTTGCTAAAATGCTAAAATGTGTATTTATTTTTATTTTTTTAGCTTTTCCATATTTGCAAAATAATGAACCATTCTTAGAAAATTTTTTGTTCTTAGCGTTGTTTTATTGAATGGCCCATAATTTCTTTGCTGTCATGCGACATGAGTGTGATCGTCCGATAGTTGCAGCATTCTTGCTTTCTTTGGAAATGAGACAATTACTGATTGTGTCCAGTCTTTGGGCCATGATGTGGTCTTCCAGATCTGCTGACAAACCATTGTTAACATTGGAATTGCCACTGGTTTCAGTATCTCAGCTGGTATGTGTTCTATGCCGGGCCTTTCCAGTTCACAAGTTGTTTCATAACCCCGGCTACCTCCTCTTTCAGAAGATTTGGTTCTTGCTTCTTTGGAACTTCCTTGTTAATTGACTTGGTCCATCGCTTTGACTTTGCTGTGTATTCTTGCTACCTCTGTTTATTTGATCTTCACTATGAAGTACTTTGCCGTTTTGATCTTTGACAGTTGTTACCACGTGGGGAGTACTTGCTACATGTGCCTGTTTTTACATGGGTGAAGACCTTGCTTACTTGCATCCTCCAGTTTTTCACACTGCTCATTCGAGTAATGCTCTTTATTTTGACTCACTTCTCTCTGAAATTCCGCCTTTAGCAATTTGATATAAATACTGTGGCCAGTGGCTTTGGCTGTTCAACCCTTGTTGATAATCTCATTCATTGCATCTGAGAGCCATTTTGGCCTTTTTGTTGGTTTTCTATATAGAATGATATATTCCACAGTGCATTTCATTTTTTTCATATTTCCTCTGGAGTTTTTCCAGCTGTGCTGAGTGACTCGCATATTCTGCTGTGATGTTGCTGGTCTCAAAGTATTTCATTGCAGGTGATTTTTTTATGTTGTTGAAGCAGAGTTTGACTTTCATGAGTAGCTGCTGGTTGGTAAAACATTGACTTCAATGGGAGTTGGAGTCGGCCACCCTGATTAACTATGATTTATTGAAATCGACCTGATCCCAACACGAATTGATTATTTCACTAATCGCTTACCACTTATAGTTGGGAAGTTCAGATGGATATATGTTTACAGTATACCTCTGAACATAATATTATTCCTTCTCGATCTGTCTTCCCAGTTTCAATTTTGCTTTGAGCCATTTCACTACATCTTCAAGACAGTTATGGGGATCTACCACCATGTTATAGGCTGCTGCATATTCACCCATTTTATTCTCTATATGGACTGTTGTTGATAGCCGTTTAGTCATTCACGACCCTTGGCGACCCTAAAGGCGAGCTCCCACCATGCTTTTCGGTTTTGCACTGCTTCTTTCAGTTGTCTGATATCCATGCCAATATCAGCTCTCACAGTGTCAGCCATCATGTTCTTTAGCGACCACGTCTTCTTTTGCTCACATTACATGGCCAAAATCCATGAGCTTGAGCAGTCATTCTGCCCTCCAGTGATATATCGGGTCTTATACATTTCAGGACTTCTCTGTTTGTTACTCTTGCCATCCAGGGCATACGCAGCAGCTTTTGATAGCACCACAGCTCAAACACATTAATTTTCCTATCAGCTTTTCTTGCAATCCAGCTTTCACAGCCATAACATGGCTGTAGGGAAAATTTACGATGTTCTGGTTACGTGATAGGATCCAGTACCTGGATCTAATGGTGATCCCTATCTAGGAAATTATAACACATTAGGTTGAAATGTATGTCTACATCCTCGTCTCTCACAATTCTATGAACTCTCAGCAGCTGGCTCCAAGGCAATGACTGCAAAGTTTTCTTAGGATGACAGCTGCTGTAGAGAAGCAGATTATTGCCTTATAGAATATATCCATTTTCATTGCTGTGTCAGTTTTGATCACCATTACATCCAGGTACTGGATCCTATCCCGTGACTAGGATATCAAAAATTTCAACTCTTGCGATATATTATTTATGGTATCATGGAACACCTCCAGTTCTTCAATGGTGCTGTTCCACAACATAAAAATGTCGTCTATGAAACGCCACCATTTACACACTGTTGGCCATAATGCAGATGTATAGATTGATGTATAGAGGTGTTCCATGAGGATGTAGAAATACGTTTAAACCAAATGTGCCAAAACCTCCTAGATAGGGGGTATCCCCCCCGATCTGGTGTTTACTGCAGCAGTCAGGGCCCGTTCCTTGATTTGTACAGAATTACAAATTCCCCGTAATAAAAAAAGTCCCCTCGGATGGCATTTGTGTCTACCTATAACCCCCTAAGTAGTGAAATAACAGGGATTCTCAGACGACATTGGTTCATTTTGGGCAAGGGGTGTCCCCAAATGGCAGAATTCGCCAATTCTCCAATGATGGTATTTAGGAGATGTCATAACATCAAAGACAGGATATTTAGTTCATATAAAGGGATAGATAGAATAATTGGACAACAGATGCTATTACAGCCTAGGCAGGGAAATTTCCCCTGCCTTGGCTGTTCATGCTGTAGCAACATGCTAAAAGTTGACAGGTTTAGCCACCCCTACACGGGGGAATCTTTTCGTATCCAGAACCACTTTACCTGCCGATCATCTTTTGTGATTTATCTCATTTTGTGTCCTTGTGGTCTCCTCTATGTGGCAGAGACCACAATGGAAATTAGATCTAGAATAATCAGTCACAAAAGCACAATTTGGACAGGTAGAACTGAGCTCCCCATTCCCAGACATTTTAAAGATAGAGGGCATTCGATAAGCCAACTCCACTTTAGGGTAATAGATTGTGTCCCCAGGAATATCAGAGGAGGAGACAGAGAGAGGGCCCTCAAGAAGAAAGAACTTGAGTGGATAAATAGATTGGACACGCTGTCGCCTTCAGGCTTGAATATAGAGTATAACACCACCCCATATCTGTAGGGGCTCTTGTGACTATCTGCAAATTTTTATGATTGATGCATCTTTTGATGTGTTTTTTAATTTTTACACTTTTTCTTATTTTGTATTTATATTGTACGTCGGTGGATGGCAGGTGAGGACATCCGCTCCACATTGGCAGTTAAAAGTCAGGAATAGAATATTTTTAAAGATGGAATTTCGCATGATGTATGTGATTCTCCTTGATTAATAAAGGCATTGAAATTATTGATTTTTTGGGGGGGTCTCATTATGTTGTATTAGTGCCTACGGGCCAAGGGAAGTCTATGTATCCAAATTATGTTTGTCATCCTGGTAAATAGCAAAAGAAGATTTAAAATAAGCATAATTATTTACAGATAGGCTTGGTATCTTAATCTGCATATATGGTGTACATATAGAGAATCTCTGAAGATGTAAAACATGTTAACCCTGGCGCCATGGTATCTTTGCATATGTGATATATACATACATATATATCTCTGAAGATTTGAGAGTTTTTAATACAGGTGTCCAGTGGTTGCTATGGTAATTCTGGAAGTCGATATACAGTGGTGCCTTGGGTTAAGAGTTTAATTTGTTCCGTGACGGAGCTCTTAACCCAAAACACTCGTAAGTCAAATCAATTTTCCCCATTGAACTGAATGGAAAAGCCATTAATCTGTTCCGGATCGTGAATCTCTTCCACTAATTTCAATAGGGATGGCGTTGCCCCATTGAAAGCAAGAGGACTCCAGCAACCCTGCAGGGATTTTCAGGGAAGGGTTTTAAATATAAGCCCTTCCCTGAAAATCATACCTAGCTGTAATAAAAAAATATATATATACTCACCTGACTGCTGGGACTCTTGCATGTCTAGCTGCCGCTTGTTCTCCCTGCACTACTCTGAAACTTTTCAACAGGCGGGGATTAAAAATGCAGGGAGAACAAGTGGAGGCTAGGCATGCCTGAGTCCCGGCAGCGTCAGACAGGTGAGTAGATATTTTTTACTACAGCTAGGGAACATTTTCAGGGAAGGGCTTACATTTAAAGACCTTCCCTGAAAATCACTGCAGGGGTTACCGGCAGGCCATTGCTTTCGATGGGGCCACTGGCAGCAACGGCAGCCCCATTGAAAGCAAGGCTCTTAACACAAGTTTTTGCTCTTAAATCAGAACAAAAATTCAGGAGAGAGCCTGCTCTCAAGTCAAAAAGCTTGTATACTGAGGCACTCCTAATCCGAGATATCACTGTATGTGCTGTTAACTCTGTGGGTTAGATTGATGTATGGGGCTGTCATGGCAACACACTAGCGTCCATAGACAATGCTGGGTCGATACTGAGCATGAGGAAAGTGCTGTGTGATGTTGGCGATCTTGCGCATGTGCTGGAGAGACATACAGGCAGACATAGGGAGACGCTGGAGGCTGAGATCTCGTGCGAGAGACAGCGAGTCTCGTACATGCACAGTAGAGAAGAACAGATGCCGATTATGTTAAGCACATTGATAACAGCAGGGGAGTGGATGGAGCTGCTGTCACTCACATGCCACCCTATGGCAAGGAAAGTAAAGAGGTGTGACACAGGTGTGTAGTAATTTTTATTCATGAGTGAATTGGTGATTGGTTAATGATAACTGTTGAATTTTTACAAAATGGAGCAGAGGCGTAACTTGAAGCTTCGGGACCCCAATGCAAAACCTGTAACGGGACCCCCAACTATAACGCTTTATTCATAGTACTGGGCTCCCTATATGGAAAAGAGAGGCCTTATGGGCCCCCTAAGGCTCCTGGGCCCGGGTGCAACCGCATCTCCTGCACCCTCTATAGTTACGCCCCTGCAATGGAGGTAATAGCAATGTATATGGAAACCAGCTTGAAAAAGACCCATGCTAGGGATCAAAACAGCTGCTACTGAATGCTATAACCAAGGAATGAAAATAAAGTCATTTATGCTGAAGAAGAAATGCTGAGATCTTAATTGCCATACACCAATGATGCTGCTATGTTATATTGGAATCTGAGCACTTTTTGCGGGATTAGGATTTCCTCCCACTAAAACGTGCATCTGATTCTACTCCATCCATGATTTGAAGGTTGGTGAGTGCAGCTGACAACTTTGTTTATTTGAGTATGGTACCAAGATGTATTACTGAATGGGTGCATGCATTCCACAATCTCGTTTGGATCTAGGAACTAGAGTTGAGCGAACATACTCTGCCGAGCTTGATGCTCGTTCGAGCATTAGCGTACTCGATGGTGCTCAATACTTGAACGAGCATCAAGCAGTGTTCAACCCCGCCCCAGTTTTTGGTCCCTCCCCACTGTGACATGCCTGTTTTGACCCAGCCACGAAGCAGCGCATCATTGGCAAATTTTTTGGCTGGCTGGCGAGAGAGAGAGAGAGAGAGAGAGCCTAGGAGAAAAAAAAAAGCTCAGCACTCGGCGTCCCACATACAAAAATGCTCGAGTCTCCCATTGTAGTCAATGGAGTTCATCACCTAAGTAGAGTTCTCGAATTTTACGAAAAGGTTTGACTCGAATAACGCGGACTCGAGCATTTGGGTGCTCGCTCATCTCTACTAGATACTAGAGATGAGCGAACGTACTCGTCCGAGCTTGATGCTCGGGCGAATATTAGCGTGTTCGGGATGCTCGTTACTCGTAACGAGTAAAACGCGATGTTCGGGTTACTTTCAGTTTCCTCTCTGAGACGTTAGCGAGCTTTTCTGGCCAATTGAAAGACAGGGAAGGCATTACAACTTCCCCCTGTGATGTTCCAGCCCTATACCACCCCCCTGCTGTGAGTGGCTGGGGAGATCAGATGTCACCCGAGTATAAAAGTCGGCCCCTCCCGCGGCTCGCCTCAGATGCCTTGTGAGATAGCTGAGGGACAGTGCTGCTGGTGCCGGAGCTGCTGTAGGGAGAGCGTTAGGAGTTAGTGTAGGCTTCAAGAACCCCAACGGTCCTTCTTAGGGCCACATCTAACAGTGTGCAGTAGTGTGGAGGCTGCTGTTAGCAGTGTTGCACATTTTTTTTTTTTTCAAAATCGGCCGTGCAGAGCATTGCGCCCTGCAGTAATACTACAGGGACAGAAGTGGTGGTTAGGCAGGAAGAGTGTTAGGAGTTAGTGTAGGCTTCAAGAACCCCAACGGTCCTTCTTAGGGCCACCTCTAACAGTGTGCAGTAGTGTGGAGGCTGCAGTTAGCAGTATTGCACTTTTTTTTTTTTTTTCCAAATCGGCCGTGCAGAGCATTGCACCCTGCAGTAATACTACAGAGACAGAATTGTGTAGGCGGGGCCAGAAGACATATTTTATTGATTGAATATACGCAGTGGGCCTTTCCTTGAAAAAAAAAGGGCAACTACTATTCTATTTGGCCTGCCTCTGACAGTCCTGAGCGTTCTGGGTACGTGTGTGCTGGGTGGAGAACGTAAACAAAAATCATACGCAGCCAGCTAAGTTTAACAGCAGGCTTGCGCCAATTTATTTCCTGCCTGGGAAATCACCGCTCTGCTTTAGTTAATAACTCTGCAACACTGCAGTTCTGTGACACATTTGCAGGGCCAGAAGACATATTTTATTGATTGAACATACGCAGTGGGCATTTCCTTGAAAAAAAAGGGAAAACATTCTATTTGGCCTGCAGGCTTGCGCCAATTTATTTCCTGCCTGGGAAATCAGCGCTCTGCTGTAGTTAATAACTCTGCAACACTGCAGTTCTGTGACACATTTCCAGGGCCACCACAACACATTTATTATTGATTGAATATACGCAGTGGGCCTTTCCTTTAAAAAAAAAAGGGCAACTACTATTCTATTTGGCCTGCCTCTGACAGTCCTGAACGTTCTGGGTACGTGTGTGCTGGGTGGAGAACGTAAACAAAAATCATACGCAGCCAGCTAAGTTTAACAGCAGGCTTGCGCCAATTTATTTCCTGTCTGGGAAATCAAATCACTGGTAATACAGCATGCTGAGGGGTAGGGGTAGGCCTAGAGGACGTGGACGCGGCCGAGGACGCAGAGGGCCAAGTGAGGGTGTGGGCACAGGCCGAACTCCTGATCCAGGTGTATCGCAGCCGACTGCTGCGCGATTAGGAGAGAGGCACGTTTCTGGCGTCCCCACATTCATCGCACAATTAATGGGTCCACGCGGGAGACCTTTATTAGAAAATGAGCAGTGTGAGCAGGTCCTGTCGTGGATGGCAGAAAGTGCTTCGAGCAACCTATCGTCCACCCACAGTTCTGCGCCGTCCACTGCTGCAAATCTGAATCCTCTGTCTGCTGCTCCTCCTTCCTCCCAGCCTCCACACTCCACTACAATGACACATGCTCAGGAGCGGGAAGACTCCCAGGAACTGTTCTCGGGCCCCTGCTCAGATTGGGCAGCCGTGGTTCCTCTCCCACCAGAGGAGTTTATCGTCACTGATGCCCAACCATTGGAAAGTTCCCGGGGTCCGGGGGATGAGGCTGGGGACTTCCGGCAACTGTCTCAAGACCTTTCAGTGGGTGAGGAGGACGATGACGATGAGACACAGTTGTCTATCGGTGAGGTAGTAGTAAGGGCAGTAAGTCCGAGGGAGGAGCGCACAGAGGATTCTGAGGAAGAGCAGCAGGACGCTGAGGTGACTGATCCCACCAGGTTTGCAACGCCTACTCAGGACAGGTCTTCAGAGGGGGAGGCAAGGGCAGCAGCAGGGCAGGTTGCAAGAGGCAGTGCGGTGGCCAGGGGTAGAGGCAGGGCCAGACCGAATAATCCACCAACTGTTTCCCAAAGCGCACCCTCGCGCCATGCCACCCTGAAGAGGCCAAGGTGCTCTAAGGTCTGGCAGTTTTTCACAGAGACGCCTGACGACCGACGAACAGTGGTGTGCAACCTTTGTCGCGCCAAGATCAGCCGGGGAGCCACCACCAACAGCCTCACCACCACCAGCATGCGCAGACATATGATGGCCAAGCACCCCACAAGGTGGGACAAAGGCCGTTCACCGCCTCCGGTTTGCACCACTGCCTCTCCCCCTGTGCCCCAACCTGCCACTGAGATCCAACCCCCCTCTGAGGACACAGGCAGTACCGTCTCCTGGCCTGCACCCACACCCTCACCTCCGCTGTCCTCGGCCCAATCCAGCAATGTCTCGGACCGCACCGTCCAGCCGTCGCTAGCGCAAGTGTTTGAGCACAAGCGCAAGTACGCCGCCACGCACCCGCACGCTCAAGCGTTAACCGTCCACATAGGCAAATTTATCAGCCTTGAGATGCTGCCGTATAGGGTTGTGGAAACGGAGTCCTTCAAAAGTATGATGGCGGCGGCGGCCCCGCGCTACTCAGTTCTCAGTCGCCACTACTTTTCCCGATGTGCCGTCCCAGCCCTGCATGACCACGTCTCCCGCAACATTGTACGCGCCCTCACCAACGCGGTTACTGCCAAGGTCCACTTAACAACGGACACGTGGACAAGCACAGGCGGGCAGGGCCACTACATCTCCCTGACGGCACATTGGGTGAATTTAGTGGAGGCTGGGACAGAGTCAGAGCCTGGGACCGCTCACGTCCTACCCACCCCCAGAATTGCGGGCCCCAGCTCGGTGGTGGTATCTGCGGCGGTGTATGCTTCCTCCATTAAAGCACCCTTCTCCTCCTCCTCCTCCAACGCAACCTCTGTCTCGCAATCAAGATGTGTCAGCAGCAGCAGCACGTCGCCAGCAGTCGGTGTCGCGCGTCGTGGCAGCACAGCGGTGGGCAAGCGTCAGCAGGCCGTGCTGACACTACTCAGCTTAGGAGATAGGAGGCACACGGCCCACGAACTGCTGCAGGGTCTGACAGAGCAGACTGACCGCTGGCTTGCGCCGCTGAGCCTCCAACCGGGCATGGTCGTGTGTGACAACGGCCGTAACCTGGTGGCGGCTCTGCAGCTCGGCAGCCTCACGCACGTGCCATGCCTGGCCCACGTCTTTAATTTGGTGGTTCAGCGCTTTCTGAAAAGCTACCCACGCTTGTCAGACCTGCTCGTAAAGGTGCGCCGGCTCTGCGCACATTTCCGCAAGTCCCACACGGACGCTGCCACCCTGCGGACCCTGCAACATCGGTTTAATCTGCCAGTGCACCGACTGCTGCGCGACGTGCCCACACGGTGGAACTCTACGCTCCACATGTTGGCCAGGCTCTATGAGCAGCGTAGAGCTATAGTGGAATACCAACTCCAACATGGGCGGCGCAGTGGGAGTCAGCCTCCTCAATTCTTTTCAGAAGAGTGGGCCTGGTTGGCAGACATCTGCCAGGTCCTTCGAAACTTTGAGCAGTCTACCCAGGTGGTGAGCGGCGATGCTGCAATCATTAGCGTCACCATTCCTCTGCTATGCATCTTGAGAAGTTCCCTGCAAAGCATAAAGGCAGACGCTTTGCGCTCGGAAACAGAGCCGGGGGAAGACAGTATGTCGCTGGATAGTCAGAGCACCCTCCTGTCTATATCTCAGCGCATTCAGGAGGAGGAGGAGGAGCATGAGGAGGATGAGGAGGAGGGGGAAGAGACAGCTTGGCCCACTGCTGACGGTACCCATGCTGCTTGCCTGTCATCCTTTCAGCGTGTATGGCCTGAGGAGGAGGAGGAGGAGGAGGATCCTGAAAGTGATCTTCCGAGTGAGGACAGCCATGTGTTGCGTACAGGTACCCTGGCACACATGGCTGACTTCATGTTAGGATGCCTTTCTCGTGACCCTCGCGTTACACGCATTCTGGCCACTACGGATTACTGGGTGTACACACTGCTCGACCCACGGTATAAGGAGAACCTTTCCACTCTCATTCCCGAAGAGGAAAGGGGTTCGAGAGTGTTGCTATACCACAGGACCCTGGCGGACAAGCTGATGGTAAAATTCCCATCCGACAGCGCTAGTGGCAGAAGGCGCAGTTCCGAGGGCCAGGTAGCAGGGGAGGTGCGGAGATCGAGCAGCATGTACAGCACAGGCAGTGCAACAGTCTTTAAGGCCCTGGACAGCTTTATGGCTCCCCAGCAAGACTGTGTCACCGCTCCCCAGTCAAGGCTGAGTCGGCGGGAGCACTGTAAAAGGATGGTGAGGGAGTACGTAGCCGATCGCACGACCGTCCTCCGTGACGCCTCTGCCACCTACAACTACTGGGTGTCGAAGCTGGACACGTGGCCTGAACTCGCGCTGTATGCCCTAGAGGTGCTTGCTTGTCCTGCGGCTAGCGTCTTGTCGGAGAGGGTGTTTAGTGCGGCTGGGGGAATCATCACAGATAAGCGTACCCGCCTGTCAACTGACAGTGCCGACAGGCTAACACTCATCAAGATGAACAAAGCCTGGATTTCCCCAGACTTCTCTTCTCCACCAGCGGACAGCAGCGATACCTAAGCAATACGTAGGCTGCACCCGCGGATGGAAGCATCGTTCTCTCTCACCATCCAAAACGGGGACATTTCTGCTTCATCAATCTGTGTATAATATTCCTCCTCCTCCTCCTGCTCCTCCTCCTGAAACCTCACGTAATCACGCCGAACGGGCAATTTTTCTTAGGGCCACAAGGCTCACTCATATAATTTTTCTAAACAATTTTTATACGTTTCAATGCTCTTAAAAGCGTTGAAACTTTAACTTGAACCAATTTTTCGTTAAACTGGGCTGCCTCCAGGCCTAGTTACCACTTAAGCCACATTAACCAAAGCGATTAATGGGTTTCACCTGCCCTCTTGGTTGGGCATGGGCAATTTTTCTGAGGTACATTACTACTGTTGGTACACCAATTTTTTTGGGCCCTCACCTACAGTGTAATCATAGTAATTTCTATGTTCTTCGCCTGCACTCATGGTACAGAAAGGTGTGTGGGGTTGGCCTACACTTTAGCTACATAAATGTAACTGGGGCCTTGTCTATACTGCAGCTACTGAAATGTGAAAGAGACTGTTATCTCCCTAAACTGCTGCAATGGGAATGTTACTGGGGCCTGTCTTGAGTGCTACTATTACTGAAATGGAACTAAGACTGCACTCCCCCTATACTGCTGCTATTGATATGTTAGTGGGGCCTGTCCCTAATGGTACCGCTGAAATGTTAATAATTCTGAGCTCTGCCTATACCGCTGCTAATGGTATGTCACTGGGGTGTGGAAACAGAGGCTTCACAAAGACATGATGGCGGCGAGGCCATTTCCCACCAACGCTGTTACTGTTAAGGTGCATATAACCACGGACACGTGTAGAGGACACATAGTGCCTCCAAAACATCCCCCTCCTCCTCCAACAATGAAAACATACTTGGCAAATACCTTTGCATTGGTCCGTCTGGCGGCAGTCCAAGAATTTCACCTTTAACGACACAACAAAAAAGCACCACCACCATCCCCCCGCCACGGCCCACTTAATCCTGGCCACATTCCGAAAACCAACTACATAAAACCGCACTACCAGGTCCGCAGTCACCACCACATTACCACCAACGAGGTTACTGTTAAGGTACATATTTCCAGTCTGACTGGGGCATGCAGTGTGGGCCGAAGCCCACCTGTATTAAGCACGACATTACCTTAGCTGTGATGGGCAATGCAATGGGATATTTTTATGTACCGCCGGTGGCTTCCTGGCATCCACCCATGCTGTGGGTCCATAGGGAATTATAAATGCATCTGTTTCCACTTCTAAAGAACCCCAGTCAGACTGGGGCATGCAGTGTGGGCCGAAGCCCACCTGCATTAAGCACGACATTACTACCTCAGCTGTGTTGGGCAATGCAATGGGATATTTTTATGTACCGCCGGTGGCTTCCTGGCACCCACCCATGCTGTGGGTCCACAGGGAATTATAAATGCATCTGTTTCCACTTCTAAAGAACCCCAGTCAGACTGGGGCATGCAGAGTGGGCCGAAGCCCACCTGCATTAAGCACGACATTACTACCTCAGCTGTGTTGGGCAATGCAATGGGATATTTTTATGTACCGCCGGTGGCTTCCTGGCACCCACCCATGCTGTGGGTCCACAGGGAATTATAAATGCATCTGTTTCCACTTCTAAAGAACCCCAGTCAGACTGGGGCATGCAGTGTGGGCCGAAGCCCACCTGCATTAAGCACGACATTACTACCTCAGCTGTGTTGGGCAATGCAATGGGATATTTTTATGTACCGCCGGTGGCTTCCTGGCACCCACCCATGTTGTGGGTCCACAGGGAATTATAAATGCATCTGTTTCCACTTCTAAAGAACCCCAGTCAGACTGGGGCATGCAGTGTGGGCCGAAGCCCACCTGTATTAAGCACGACATTACTACCTCAGCTGTGTTGGACAATGCAATGGGATATTTTTATGTACCGCCGGTGGCTTCCTGGCACCCACCCATGCTGTGGGTCCACAGGGAATTATAAATGCATCTGTTTCCACTTCTAAAGAACCCCAGTCAGACTGGGGCATGCAGTGTGGGCCGAAGCCCACCTGCATTAAGCACGACATTACTACCTCAGCTGTGTTGGGCAATGCAATGGGATATTTTTATGTACCGCCGGTGGCTTCCTGGCACCCACCCATGTTGTGGGTCCACAGGGAATTATAAATGCATCTGTTTCCACTTCTAAAGAACCCCAGTCAGACTGGGGCATGCAGTGTGGGCCGAAGCCCACCTGTATTAAGCACGACATTACTACCTCAGCTGTGTTGGGCAATGCAATGGGATATATTTATGTACCGCCGGTGGCTTCCTGGCACCCACCCATGCTGTGGGTCCACAGGGAGTTGTAAATGCATCTGTTTCCACTTCTAAGGAACCCCAGTCTGACTGGGGCATGCAGTGTGGGCCGAAGCCCACCTGCATTAAACATGACATTACTACCTCAGCTGTGATGGGCACTGCAATGGGATATTTTTATGTACCGCCGGTGGGTTCCAGGGAGCCACCCATGCTGTCGGTCCACAGGGACTTCACAATAGGGAGTTGTACCTGCCTGTGTCTATGAATTAAAAAGCCCGGTCTGACTGGGGCATGCAGACACCTTGACAGAATGAATAGTGTGTGGCACATAGGTTCCCCATTGCTATGCCCACGTGTACAGCTCCTGATGGCGGTGGCACAGGATTATATTTCTCATTGCTTCTGTACAGCATTGTGGGCTATCGCCCCGCCCCTTTTAAAGAGGGTCGCTGCCTAGCCGTGCCAACCCTCTGCAGTGTGTGCCTGCGGTTCCTCCTCATGGCAGACGCACTTATAAATAGACATGAGGGTGGTGTGGCATGAGGGCAGCTGAAGGCTGCGCAGGGACACTTTGTTGTGCGCTGTGTGTGTGTGTGGGGAGGGGGGGTTGGGCAGCATGTAACCCAGGAGAAGTGGCAGCGGAGTGTCATGCAGGCAGTGATTGTGCTTTGTTGGAGGTAGTGTGGTGCTTAGCTAAGGTATGCATTGCTAATGAGGGCTTTTCAGGAGTAAAAGTTGTTGGGAGGGGGGGGGGGGGCACTCTTGCCGCTATTGTGGCTTAATAGTGGGACCTGTGAACTTGAGATGCAGCCCAACATGTAGCCCCTCGCCTGCCCTATCCGTTGCTGTGTCGTTCCCATCACTTTCTTGAATTGCCCAGATTTTCACACATGAAAACCTTAGCGAGCATCGGCGAAATACAAAAATGCTCGGGTCGCCCATTGACTTCAATTGGGTTCGTTACTCGAAACGAACCCTCGAGCATCGCGATAATTTCGTCCCGAGTAACGAGCACCCGAGCATTTTGGTGCTCGCTCATCTCTACTAGATACCTTTCTATGAAAAGTTGCCATTTTTAAAAACATTTTGGTGCTTGAGATTCTGACCCTCTTTCTGCCTCCAATCTTTCCATTTTTAGGAGATATTTTAGCTGCTGCAGTATATCTGGTACCATCGAGGGGTTGGCTTGTAACCATTTTGCTAACAGGCACCTTTTGCTTATTATAATTATAGTGTGTATCATATTGTTGTTTTTTGTCTGGCTAGGGAGGGAGTGGAGTACGTGTGCTTGTGGGATCAATGTTATAGAGATACCTTTGATTTCCTGCACCAGAGATTGGACTTTTGTCCAAAATGTTTTGATTTTGAGGCAGTGCCGAATTCTGTGCAAAGTCGTTTTTTTGATTGCGAGCACCTGGGGCATGCCTGCATTCTAGTTGGGTTTTCAGGATGTGGGAGAATGTTGAAACCATAGATTGCTTCATGTATTATCTTGAAATAGGTTTCCTCCAGCTTTCATTCGTTATAGCTATTCTAATCGAGATCCACCCATCAGTCAGTTTTTGGGATGTTTTCAGGTATCGCAGTTCTCCTTCCCATTTTTTACACAGAGGTGTGATATAGCCCACCCTTCTCTAAATCGGCAATACAAATCACATATTGAGTGTCTCTGTGATGATGTTCGCATAAGAGTGTCAGTCGGGTTAACTACCACTTCTTTACAGACATCGGCAAGTCTGGCCTTCAAAAAGCTTCGTACTTGCGCATTTGGCACAAAGTGTCACTTAGGCAGATCATATGAATCACATAACTCCTCGAATGTTTTGTATCTAGGCTCCCTATGATGGAGATGATGTACCTTCATAATTACCTGACTACACCATAGTTCAAACATTTTATTGTCTTTAAATGCTGGATGTCCCCATAGGTCGATATGTTTTGATAGTTTGAACGATAGCCTATAGTTTTTCTCGGTTATTTTCCAAACTGCTATAGTGACCTTAGCCATAGTAGAGTGTTTAACTCCTTTAGGGAGGTTGGAAACCCTGTGTGCAGGAGACCATTTAGGCTCCAAGGGTGCAACACGTCTTTTTCTAATTCGCAGTTTGAGAAATAGCTAGACGTATGTAACCAGTCAATCGAGTGTCTCATAGGACGAGCCACATTATGTACACGGACATCTGGGAAATTAAGCCTGCCTCTAAGATTAGATAGTATTAGTTTTTTTTTAAAGCGATGCGTGGCCATTTGTGGGACCATTTTTTTCCCATTTAATCTTTCATATCAGCTGCTTTAGAACAGCATCTGTTTCTGCACACAGAGTTGTGTCATCTGCATAATGGAGACTGATGATGTTTCTGCCACTTATTTTCACCTCGGTTTCCAATTCATCTAGGTCCATTTCTCGCATGAACACTTCCGCACATAGCTTAAACAAGAAGGGTGAGAGGATATAGTCCTGTTGCATATACAATGCCAATACAAAATCAATCTGTGTCCCCATACTGTGTTATCACAGCGGCTTCTTGATTAGTATAAAGTGATTTTATCAGCTTGACTAGATGTGTCGATATGCCAAATTCTAGTATGGTGTGTCGTAGCTTGTCATGGTCAACGCAATCAATGACCTTGATGTAGCTGATGAAGCACATGTAGATATTCTTTTGGTATTCAAGCTTTTTCCATTGTCCATTGCAGGTTTGCAATATGGTTGCGGGTGCCGCCTCCTCGCCGGAATCCTGCCTCCGCATTAGGGAGTGCCTATTTGACTACTGATCTCACTCTTAACTGAATAATTCTGATAAAAAGCCTGACCAGGCCCCCAAATCATCTACACTAGACTTTAATTGCTTGGTGATTTCATCCATAGTGCTGCTTAGGTTGTGTCGTAATTTTTTATAATAGTGGTGATAAAAGGTGCCTCATCAGGAAGGTCATCAAAATCATTTGAAGATGAAACTCGTGAAGGTCATAAATGTTTTTTTTAGATGCAGGACCTTTGCTAATAGGAAAAGGCAGAGAAGAGGTTTGATTTCTGCTACCGTCTAAGTTGGTGTTATTAGTATTAGGAGAGCCATGCACAGGTGTGTTCCAACTTTGGTGTTCTGATTGGGCACCTGTTGTTAGATAAGAATCTGATAGTTTTTATGATCTGGTAGATTATTTTTTTCCAATATCCTATCTCTGGTCACTTTACAGAGATGCATGATTTAAGGTGAAAATAGAGAGGTACTGCAATGTGTCAAACCGCGGTGAGATTGGTAGCAATGCTGATGATCACGGTGGCTACGCTGCTTTCACTCACTAGTGGAAGGCAGTGCACAGTTCTAAAATAATAATTTAGTCTTTGAGCCTTTGGGCTACACATAAAGTTGGATAGAGTAAAATGGTAATTTGTCAAGTTTGTGACGCCAGTCTGTATACAAACGCAGATGTTTTGGTTGCGGGAAGTGACTACAGGAGACAGGATGAATTGTGAAACCTTAAAACATTTTATTTTCATGAAGAGAAGGGTTTTCAAGTACTTAATACAAATTACATTACTTATCTTGAGATAGACTTCCCTTATAGCCAAACAGGAACTAAGTGCAAAAACAGTTTAAGGCAGTAGCAAAGGGAACAAGGGACCCTTAGAGCGAATGCCGGGCATGACACGGGGGGGCAGGTCACCTAGTAAGGGGGGAGGTTAGAAAGGGTTAACAAAGAATTAGGGGAGTGTAGAGAATTTTCTGGAATAAGGGTGGAATGGCAGGGATTGGTAGGAAAATTAAGAGGCGGGGGGATATATAAGGTAAGGGGGGGGGGGGTAGGCAGTACCATCTTTGAGCTAGAAAGCGAGAGTAGAAGAAGTGTGACACTTACCATGGCTGGGATAGAAAAACTCTTGCAGGAGCTCAGGGCAGCAGCCAGTATCCATGGTCAGGACTGGCTGCAAGAACAGGTGGCCGGGCTGTTAGGCACGAGCAGCGGCAGTGCGGTGGTTCCGGCAGTACAGGAGAGGAGGTCGCGGCGGGCCATACCTCCGTCGCAACTGCGGGAGGATGAGGTCACCCTCCCAACTCGCCGGCGGCTGCGGAGCCCCTCCGGGGACCCTCGAGGCTGCAGTTCTCTCCCTAGGCACCAGGGCAGGGAGCAGCAGGTCAGGAGGAATCCTGTCAGGCGGCTGTGGGCAAGGTGAGCAGGGGCCCTCGCTCCGGTCGGGGGGCGGGGCCTGCAGCATCTGACAGCACCACTCAGCAGGACAGAACAGAGGTCTCCCCTGGTGATGTACCAGCTGGGGGAACATCTTGGAAGCAGCGGAAGAGCAGTGGAACGGCCGCTGGGGCCGGTGTCAGCAATGTGAGGAGTGGGAGGAGGAGCCTCCCTACGGTGGCCCTGTGTGTCGATGTTCCGGCCAGGGGTCGGACCAGGCAGAACAAGAATGGGCAACAACCTTTACCTTCGGACAGTCAGCGACAGAGTGTGGAGGGCGCTAGTGGGAGCAGCGCACACAGAGTCCGGTCAGCGGTGATTGTTCCGGGTCAGGAGCAACGAGCGGGGACCAGTCGGAGCGCGGCGGTCGAGCTGGCGGTACGGCGGCTGGAGGAAGGAGAAGTCGAAGATTTGGGGAGCGACGACGAGGCAATGACGTCTGGGGATCCGGCTGGTGGTGACACAGCTTCCATGCAGCCTGGTGAGCATAGAGTCATGTCTTATATGTCAAATGCTTTACGTGATTGTGTTGCTGAGGATGGAAGGGGGGTGCGAGTGTTGCTGGAGTAGGTGGTGAATTTGGGGGTGAATTGCAGCGTTGTGATAGGGACAGCGGTGCTGGTTTATTAACCCCGACGGCTTGGGTTCCGGTAAGGAACGGAAGTGCGTTGGGGGTAGGGGACGGCCCGGGTACGTCAGTAGGTCCCCGCGTCGGGGGGGGGGGGGGGGTAACGGTGGCAGTGCAGACGGAGAAGGATGGGGAAGCAGTTAGGTTAGACGACAGGGCGAAGGGGGAAGTTTATGTCTGCTTTGAGGGTACGCTGGGGGCCCATTTGAAGAAAGAGGTGCGTGAAAAGATCTGAAAAGACGAATACATCGAGATCTTTTCATTGCTACCTCTAGAAAAATTTAATCTAGAGAAAGGAAAGCAAATGTAGTCAAAAAAAGAAGAGGAGGAGAAGAAACGGTGGAGACTTATCCCCCAAACGTTTGCAAACTGGTTGCAGGCGTTTGCTATTTTGGCGGGGGTCATTGGAGAGAAGGCACCCGAAAATTGTTTGGCCCTCTTCTGCTATATGGATTCTAATGGAGAAGCATATAGGACGTACTGTGGTCAGGCGTGGTTGCGCGATGACGAACAATTTCGTCAGCGCAAAGCGGTGCGCTAAAATATCCGGTGGGATCACAAGGATATTGGCTTGTGGCTCAGGGTGATGGCTCCAACTCGGTACAGGCAGTCCTTTCCTGGGAGCGCCGGTCCGTCCGGCGCAAGCAGTGGAAGCTCTGCCGCGAGTGGCGGGACGTCAGGAGTGCGAAAGGCGGGTTTCTGCTGGCAATATAATGAAGGCCAGTGTAAATTTGGAGCAAGTTGTCGTTTTAAACACAATTGCTCCGTGTGTAGCGGGACATCCCACGGGGCCTCCAAATGTTTTAAGCGGGGAAAAAGTAAGACCGCAGGGACAGACGGGAAAAGGGAGAACACCGGTGAGGGTTCACGAGATGGCCCCCTTTCTAAAAAGGTATCCAGAAGTGGAAAAGGGGCGGTTGTTGTTTCAGGGTTTTTCTGAAGGTTTTTAAATTCCAGCGCCGACGCATAAGGTCCCCTTCGCGTCAAAAAAATTGCGTTCAGCGTTACAATTTCCTTCGGTAGTTAGAGACAAGTTAGAGAAGGAGGTGCTGTTGGGACGCATGGCAGGGCCGTTTTCGTCCCCTCTGGTTCCCAATTTAGTAATCTCTCCATTGGGGGTGGTTCCTAAGAAGGAACCAGGAAAGTTTCGATTGATTCATCATTTGTCTTTTCCAAAAGGGGAGTCAGTGAATGATGGGATAGCTCCCGAACTCTGTTCGGTAGTTTACACGTCATTTGACGCAGACACAAAATGGGTGCAGAGATGCGGTAGAGGGGCGCTGTTGGCAAAGACAGATGTTGAATCAGCGTTTCGGTTGCTCCCGGTTCATCACGATAGTGTTCATTTATTGGGGTGTGTTTGGGAGGGAAAGTTTTTTGTTGACCAATGGCTGCCAATGGGGTGCTCGATTTCTTGCGCCCTTCTTGAGGCATTTAGTTCCTTCCTTGAGTGGGTTGTTAAGGACGTGTCCGGTTTGCAATCTATTTTGCATTACTTGGACGATTTTTTGTGTGTTGGTCCGGCAGGTTCGGGTGTGTGCAGTGCCCTGTTGTCTACAGTGCAGTGGGTGGCCAAAAAAGTTTGTGTTCCACTGGCGCCTGAAAAGACTGAGGGTCCGGTTACTTGTTTGAATTTTCTTGGTATCACAATTGATACTGAGAGGATGGAATGCCGCCTGCCGGAGGATAAATTGAATTCATTGTGGTTAGATTTGCAGACGGTGTCTCGATCTAGAAAGGTTACCTTGAAAACGTTACAGTCGTTGCTCGGGAAGTTAAACTTCGCGAGTCGGATCATGCCTATGGGGCGAGTGTTTTGCAGAAAAATGGCGGGAGCGATGGCGGGAGTGAAGGACGGTCATCACTTCGTGTGGATCTCGGCTGTTTGGTCTTCCTTTTTGGTCAAGTACAACGGGAGGTCGCTGTTTATAGACCAGGCGATGGATAATTTTGATTGCGAGCTATTTACGGATGCAGCAGGGGCTTTCGGTTTTGGGGCATTTTTTCAGGGGCAATGGTATGCCGGTCAATGGCCGGAGGAATGGCGTCGATACGGGGCTGTAAAAAACTTAGTGTTACTGGAGCTGTTTACAATTGTGGTAGCGGTGTCGGTTTGGGGGGAATGGTTTAGGAACAAGAAGGTTCGCTTCCATTGTGATAACATGGGAGTAGTACAAGTAATTAACAGCGTGTCAGCTCGTTCACCGCCAGTGGTTGATTTGTTGCGTCAATTAGTTTTGCTTTGCTTGTCATTGAATGCGTGGGTGGTCGCGGTCCATGTTCCGGGGGTGGACAACAATATAGCAGATTCCCTTTCTCGTTTTCAGTGGGATCGTTTTCGGGAGTTGGCGACGGAAGCGGAAAGGGAGGGTTTGCGTTGTCCACCGGAATTATAGACCGTGGTCGACGTGCGGCGGAGCAGCTGATTGCTGGTTCGTTGACACAGGTCACATGGACAGCTTATCTTTCAGCTTGGGAGGATTGGCAGCATTGGTTGGGGGTTTTGGGGGAAGAATTGTCTGAAGACGAGCAGGTTAATGCACTATTGGCTTGGTTGGGAAACGTAGCTCTTATGCAGTGGTCAGTGGCTAGAGTCAATCGATTTATGGCAGGGTTGGCATTCGGTTTTAAGTTTAGAGGGTTGCGTGATTTGACTAAAGTCTTTTTGGTGCGGCAGGCATTGAAAGGGTTCCGGAGGGGTAAGCGGGAAAAGGACAGGAGGCGTCCCATTACTTTTGAGTTGTTGGAAAGGATGGGGGCAGAGTTGGGAAGTTTTTGTTCCGATGTTTATGAAATGCGGTTATTTCGCTGTGCATTTTCTTTTGCATTTTTTGGGGCATTCAGGTTGAGTGAATTGGTGTCCCCCAGCAAGGTGGTAAAAGGGGGTCTAGATTTGGGAGATGTAGATTTGGTAGACAGAGTGTTGCATATTTGGCTGCGATGGTCAAAAACTGATCAAGCAGGAAAAGGTAAAAAAGTGTGTTTGGCGCAGGTGCCTGGTGCATTGATGTGCCCACTACATTGCTTTAAGGAATATTCAGAGTTGCGGCAAGGGGTCGGGGGACCATTTTTGTGTCTCAGAGATGGGGCCTTCTTGTCGTACTATCAGTTTAATGCGGTGTTAAAAGGAATCGTGGCAGCTTTGGGCGTAGTTTGAGGAGGATATTCGTCACATTCCTTTCGTATAGGGGCCGCAACGGAGGCAACACAGTTGGGTTTATCTGCAGAGGTTGTGAAGAGGATTGGGAGATGGGAGTCAAGAAGATTTCAATTATATGTTCGCCCAGAATTGGTGTAAGTGTCAGTGAATGTGAGGGTTATGCGTGTATACAAAAAAAAAAAGATTTTTTTCTTGTACAGTTGGACGGGTGATTTGTGGATGATTTGTGGTTTTATTCCATTTACAGGTCTCAGAGATCCAGCGTTGGTCTGGCTGATGGGCCATTCTTATGTTTATTGGGCTGCAGAAAGGGCAAAGGTTCATCCTATGGGGAGGCAATTGGGGTTTAGGAAAGAAGCGGAGAGGGGAATGAAATGGGGCCAGGTGCTGCGGCAGGTGGACTCGTATACCAGAGTGGACAGGAGTCCTGACATTTTGGTACTACACGTGGGAGGGAATGATTTAGGGAGTCGTCCGGCGCGAGAATTGCGCCGTGACATACAGTACAATTTTTTGCGTTTGCGTTGCCTGTTCCCTCATATGATAGTGGTGTGTATCCCAAGAAAGAGTTGGAGGGGTGCCCAATCCTTAGTGGGAATCAATAGGGCAAGGGTGAAGCTCAATAGGCATGTTTCAGCTTTTGTGGCAAGGAACGGAGGAGTCAGTGTTAGACATATCGATTTGGAGAAAGGGGAGGGTAACTATTGGGCTGGAGTATGGGTAGTTGGAATTCAAGGTATAGAGAGGACATTGTGTTTGTTGGGGGCGGCGCAAGCTTAGGGGAAAGCCGTGCTTGCATTGGCGGGTGGGGGGTCCTTGGAGTCGGTGGAAATTGTGTTGGGGGGAAGTTGGGTGGGCAAAGTGCTCACCTGCTTAGACTCCCTCCTTAGTATATTGAATGCTATCTGGTGCGGTTACTTGGTTGGTGGAGGGGGCAGTAGACTCCCTCCGGCTTACGTAATGGGAGTGTTAGCCACCCAATGGGCGTTTGATGTTGCCCTTGAGTCTGGTTGTCCGGCTGTGGGGCTAAGTATTTTCTCAGAGTGGTATAGTTGCACCAGATTTTGTGGCTCCAAGGACCCTCCCCTGTAACTTGTTTTTGCTGAGTAATAATTTTCAATGTTATTTATTGTTTGTAATAACCTGGCTGCTGTGGCCAATTTAGCCAAAGAAAGTTGTTGTGTCGTTATTGGGGAGGGGGCTACAGCATAGGTGGGTCTGCCCTTCCTGGGTCATGTATCTTCACAAGAGTCTGATACTGATTTTAAGGAATGCTGACTTCCAGTAGGTGGCACTGTGGAGGTATTGTTCTATCTTCCTTATTTGCATATTAGACAGAGGAGCATAAATGGCCTTTTAAATCTAACTCACTGCTCTCCCTATAAATGGCACCTCACATATTTACACATACATAGCTGGCGGTGTATATTGACCAAAAGCATTGAAGCATAGTCCTTCACCACTATCTTCACATCTCCTGAATGTTATATTATGTCATCTCAAGTGCTAATGCTGCCAACAACAGTCCAGCCTTCTAATGGCAATAGCTTACTGTTTGCAACTACAATTACTTTTACTATATATTATATTAGTGTTTCTGGTGGTGCAATGTGTCACTTACTATGAATAATACTAATAATTAGTTGAGTTCTTATAAATAGAAGAATGTTGGTGCATCCTTGTTTAAAACAAGTTGCTAGGTAGTCCGGATGCACACGGTCATATTTCTGCAGTGTACTGTGCGCTAATTTTGCTTGCATAATGCATACTGAATAGAACCCATTGATCACAAGGGGTTCATTCACGTTAGTATTTTGCACACACATAAAGGTCGTGTGAAAAATAAATGACATGTTCTGCATATTTTCACAGTACAGGAGCCCATTGAAATTAATGGGCTTGCGCAAATGTGCCGCAACATTTTTTTGCTTATCTATTTGCTTGCGCAAGTGCACGGTGCACTTGAACATGCAATTTACCCCCCTAGCAGCCAAAATACGCAGGTATCAGTACATCTCGACCATGCTAACACATACTTGTGTTTGTGTACAGTTTGTACTCTCACCCAGTTTACGGAGTGTCACAGGCACTGTAGCCAATAACAGAGCTGAGCGATTGAGAGGTCAGCCTGTAAATGTGACAACAGAGGGAAGACCCGAAGGAGCGTCGCAGGACAGAGAGGGAGCGGTGAGAGGTGAATATATTCTTGTTTGTTATTTTACTGCATAGGGAGCTGGATTTACAGAAATTGTAGTATATCTTGGAAAACCCCTTTAAAGTCTTAAGGCTCCTTTATATAGCTGTGTATTTTATTTTACCCCCTTTGTATTCTCTGGATAATACCCGCTATCTGGGAGAATGATATTGCAATATTGGAAGTGGCATGTTACGGTTTATCATTGCCTTCTCAAAATTTTCTAAGTGAAGCTCTTGTAAGACTCCAATAAAACTATATTGATGAGACATGTTTTCTACTAGCTGTTGCTGAACTTATCCCTCAGCACACAATGATGGACTTGCATATAGGACACTTCTTATTGTGTTTCAGAAGACTAGTGATCATCAACTGAACAAGCTGTAATTTCCTTGCCTTCTTTTTAAAGAATACCTTTCTTGCTAATCTACCTTGGACTGATGTATGTGAATAGAGGACATCTCTGGATATGGTTTCAGTGGTTCTTCCAGCAGCTCCTCAGATAAGTACAAACAAAATTATGATATATGGGACAGACCTGTTGGCCATCAAGTGTCCTTCGAGCAGTGGTGTCATCTGCTAGAAGGGGCATAACATTAAGTGACTTCATCTACCTCGAGTCAGCAAAAAGGCTTAATCTGAGACAGGCACGCTGGTCCTTCTTCTTTTCACACTTTAATTTTGTGGTCATGTACTGTCCCAGTAGTGAAAATATCAGGGCTGATGTTTTATCCAGGTTTGGCTTCAGCTGTTCAAGATGGAGAGGGCATAACTATAGGTGATGCAGTTGCACCCAGGCCCAGGAGCCTTAGGGGACCCATAAGGCCTCGGTTCCCCATATAGGGAGCCCAATACTATGAATAAAACATTATAGTTGGGGGCCCTGTTACAAGTTTTGCATCGGGATGCAGAAGATTCAAGTTACGCCTCTAGATGGGCCTCCGGTGCCTATTCTCTCAGAAGGGTTAGTAGTATCAGCAGTGCCACTGGATTTGAAGAAGCAGATTCATCAGTCTCAGGGTTGGGCTCCACTGAGTCTTCCTAAAATGAAGCTTATCATGTCAGTACACTTGCGTTTGCAAATTCTGTCCGAGATAGACAATTTGGTCTTGGCAGGTCATGCCGGAAATAATAGTAGGATTTGCTTATTCCCGCATGATCTGCCAAGAATAAAGAAAACGTGTAGGGTTGCCACCTTTGTCATGAAAAAATACCGGCCATGGTTAAAAGAGGGCATGGCTTGGGGCGTGGGTTATCGTGGGGCAAAAATTTTGTTCTGCGCATGCGCAATGGCCATTGACAGGGGGCCATAAAGGATCACACATTGGTGAGTGCGACTAAAAGACTGACTGACTAACTGAGGGACAGCGGACTAACTAACAGGTAGACAGACTACAGGACTGACTAACTGGGGGACAGACACACGGTCTATGGAACGGACAGATTATGGACCTGACTGACTAACTGAGGGTTGCGCGTACTGACTGGCTCTCTATTATACCTGACAAAGTTACTGAGGCAGGACTTCCCACTAGCTGCCCCCCACAGAGCAGCCCTTCCCCACTGACACCTGTCCCTGTCGGTCTCCACAGTAGTAGTTTAAATACTTAGATTCCCCCCCACAAGTCCCCTTCCATCCCACTTGACCCATTTGCTAGCGGCAGTTACACAGGGATGATGGCAGCAGCAGCTGTCAGCAACTTACCTGGGCGTCCTTGGCCATAGAACCATGAAGAGGAAGATTCCTAGTGCACAGTGCAGGGCTGGGATCACATGCTGGAAGTGACATCGCTGCCTCTCACACATGTAGTGTCCCCGGAGAAGGAGGACAACAAAGCCCTGTGGATGATTGGCTACTCAGCGCCGGACAATGAAAGCTGGCTCTGAGTTAACCAATCACAGCCATTCAATGATGTCATTGAATGGCTGTGATTGGTTAACCCAGCTCCGGCTTCTAATTGGCTGAAGCTGGCACTGGCTAACCAATCACAGCATTACCTTTGCTGGAGGCGGGGAACTCAATCACTGTTTCCAGAAAGCATTAACCCTTTGCAATCCAATTTTGGATTCAGCGTTTCCTAGGGGGCTTTCTCTTTCTGCCATGATACAATGGCACCATCTGCTGGCTAGAGCCAGTACTGCGGTATGGGACATGCTTGAGAGGCCCCCGACAACAGAGCAGTCAGTAATATACAGTAAGAATACCCTGCCGGATGTCTTCCGACATCGGAGCTGTACAGCTTTCAATCAGAATGTTTTCAGACGTCAGACAGTGGATTGGAAAGGGTTAAAAAATACTGGCCGGTAAAAAAAAAAAAAAAAAGGCACCCGCCTGTCTGGAAAAATACAATCCAGTCCGGTGAGATACCGGCCGGGTGGCAACCCTAGGTACGTGCAAAACACGTCAGACTCTTCCTGCGGAAAGGTTGTTCCCCCTGCCTGTCTTTGAAAAATCCAGGACTCATTTGTCTATTGATTTTATTATGGATTCTATTATGGATTTGCCACTTTTCAAGGGGGAATACAGTCATCCGGGTGATCGATCACTTAACCCCTTAGTGACCAAGCCTGTTTGCGCCTTAATGACCAGGCCAAATTTTGGAAATCTGACATGTGTACTTTAACATAGAATAGCTCTGTAAAAGTTTAGCATTAGAGATGAGCGAGCACCAAAATGCTCGGGTGCTCGTTACTCGGGACGAACTTTTTGTGATGCTCGAGGGTTCGTTTCGAGTAACGAACCCCATTAAAGTCAATGGGTGACTCGAGCATTTTTGTATATCGCCGATGCTCGCTAAGGTTTTTGTTTGTGAAAATCTGGGCAATTCAAGAAAGTGATGGGAACGACACAGCAACGGATAGGGCAGGCGAGGGGCTACATGTTGGGCTGCATCTCAAGTTCCCAGGTCCCACTATTAAGCCACAATAGCGGCAAGAGTGCCCCCCCCCCGCACTGTCAGCATAAAGATCGTTCTTCTCTGCCATAGCTGTAACAGCTGTGGCAGAGAAGAACGATGTTTGCCCATTGAATTCAATGGAGCCAGCAATACAGCAGGTTCCACTGAAAGCAATGGGCTGCCAGCGATCGCAGGATGAATTGTCAGTAAGGGCTTAAATATATAAGCCCTTCCCTGCAATTCATCCCAAAATGTGTTACAATAAAAATATATACTGTACCGGCGTATAAGGCGACGGGGCGTATAAGACGACCCCCCAACTGTCACCTTATACGCCGGGAATACAGTGGAGCCAAGAATAAAAATCATTACTCACTTCTCCTGGCGTTCTGCGGCGCTCCTGCAGGCTGTCGCTCCCTCCTGGTCCCTGCAGGGGATTGCTTTCTGGACGCAGGGCTTGAAATCCCCGCCTCCAGAAACACACGTGCCTTCAGCCAATCACAGCCATTCAATGACATCATTGTCATTGGCTGTGATTGGCTGAAGGCACGTGTGTTTCTGGAGGTGGGGATTTAAAGCCCTTCGTAGAGAAAGCAATGCTCTGCCGTGGACCAGGAGGGAGCGACAGCCTGCAGCAGCACCGCAGAACGCCAGGAGAAGTGAGTAATGATTTTTATTCTTTGCTCCACTGTATTCCCGGCGTATAAGGTGACAGTTGGGGGGTCGTCTTATACGCCCCGTCGCCTTATACGCCGGTATATATTTTTATTGCAACACATTTCTGGATGAATTGCAGGGAAGGGCTTATATATTTAAGCCCTTCCCAACAATTCATCCTGCGCTCGCCCGCAGCCCATTGCTTTCAGTGAAACCTGCTGTATTGCCGGCTCCATTGAATTCAATGGGCAAACATCGTTCTTCTCTGCCACAGCTGTTACAGCTGTGGCAGAGAAGAATGATTTGTCTTCTATATGTTCTCAATGGGGTCGGCGCTGCTGCCGCCGGCCCCATTGAGCGCATATAGAGAAGAGAACAGGAATCGCAGATCGCACATAGGTGCGATCTGCGATTTCTATGGCCTAAGAAGGACCGTTGGGGTTCTTGAAGCCTAAAATAACTCCTAACGGTCTCCCTATAGCAGTAGCAGTTTCCCTGATTTATGTCAGAATGCATCTGTGGCGAGCCGCGGGAGGGGCAAATTTTAATACTCGGGTGACACCTAATCTCGCCAGCCACTCACTGCAGGGGGGTGGTATAGGGCTTGAACGTTGCAGGGGGAAGTTGTAATGCCTTCCCTGTCTTTCTATTGGCCAGAAAAGCGCGCAAATTTCTCAGGGAAGAAAATGAAAGTAACCCGAACACCGCGTGGTACTCGTTACGAGTAACGAGCATCTCGAACACCCTAATACTCGAACGAGTATCAAGCTCAGACGAGTATGCTCGCTCATCTCTATTTAGCATATCCAAGTGATTCTGACATTGTTTTTTCGCCACATGTTGTACTTCATTTAGGTGGTGAAAATAGTTCGATAGAATTTGTGTATATTTATTAAAAGGGCCAATATTGGGAAAAGTTTGAAAAAATTATCATTTTTTCACATTTTCAATTGTAATATATCAAATATGTGCAAACATACTGTACAAACTTTTGCTAAGATATATATTTCCATCTATTTATTTTATTCGGAATGCATGTTTGAAAAACGTTTATGTTTTTTTAACCATTTAGGAGACGTAACAAATTTAACATTACTCTTCAGCATTTTGAGGAACACTTTATTTTCCTGCACCAAGATAGCAAAGGCTCATAGGTGTCCGAATAATAGATACCCCCACAAATGACCCTATTTTAAAAATTACACCCCTTAATGTATTCACTGAGGGGTGTCATGATTATTTTGACCCCACATTTTTTTTTTTCAAGAATGAATTCAATTTAGAGGAGAAAAAGTAAAATTTCATATTTTTTCAAATATGTCATTTTAAAGACATATTTTTTTCTATAGTTTACATAAAAATGAGGATTTACACCCCAAAATGGATCCCCTGTTTGTCCTGTGTTCAAAAATATACCCAATGTGGCCCTAATCTTATGTCTGGATTCACAACGGGGCCCAAAATGAAAGGAGTAGTCAGTGTCTTTCAGAACAGAAATTTTGCTTGAAGCCGTTTTAGGCCCCATAGCACACATGTAGAGTTCTTGAGCGCCCAAAACCATAGAAAACCCCCACAAATGCCCCCGTTTTGAAAACTAGACCCCTTAACAAATTTATCTAGGGGTTTAATGTCCATTTTGACCCCACAGTTTGTGAATAAATTCAAGCAAAGCAAAAGGAAAAAATTGTGATTTTTGTTTTTTTTTGGCAATTCTGTCATTTTAAAAACAGCTTTTTTTGTACAGCACACATATAAATGAAGACTTGTAACCCAAAATGGATACCCCTGTTTGTCTTGTGCTCATAAACATACTCATTGTGCCCCTAATCTTCTGTCTGGATGCACAACAGGGCCTGAAATGAAAGGAGTAATCGGTAGCTTTCAGAACATAGATTTTGCTTGAAGTCCTTTTAGGCCTCATAGCACACATGTAGAGTTCTTGAGCGCCCAAAACCATAGAAAATCCCCACAAATGACCCCATTTTGAAAACTAGACCCCTTAACAAATTTATCTAGGGGTTTACTGTCCATTTTGACACCACAGTTTTTGAATGAATTCAAGCAAAGCAAAAGGGAAAAAAAAATGTGATTTACGTTTTTTTGGCAATTCCATCATTTTAAAAACACCTTTTTTTGTACAGCACACATATAAATGAAGACTTGCACCCCAAAATGGATACCCCGTTTGCCTCGTGTTTAGAAACATACCCATTGTGGCCCTAATCTATTTACAGGACACATGGCTAGGCCTAAAATGAAAGGAACACCCGTTGGATTTCAGGGTACAACTGAATAAATTCCAGGCCCCACCGCCCACTTATAGAGCCATTGAGCGGCCAAAACTATAAGAAAACCCCTCAAATGATCCCATTTTGAAAACTAGACCCCTTAACGAATTCATCTAGCGGTGTATTGTATATTTTGACCCCACAGTATTTGAATGAATCTAACCTAAGCTGAAAGAAAAAATAACGATTTTCAATTTTTTGGGCAATTTTTTCAATTTAAAAACAGGTTTTTTTGTACAGCATACATAGGAATGAAGACGTTCACCCCAAAATGAATACCCCCATTTGTCCCGAGTTCAGAAACATACCCATTGTGGCCCCTTATCTACTTACAGGGCCCCTGGCAAGGCCTATAATGGAGGGAACACCTGTTGGATTGCAGGGCACAACTGAATAAATTCAAGGCCCCATTGCTCATTTGTACAGAATAAAAATGGACTCCCTAAAAATATCCCCCCCCCCCTCCACGCCCTTTTCTGCATTCCCCAAATCTTAGATAAAAGTAATAATGTGAACTGTGTGGTATTTCCGAAGACAGGGGTAATTACGGAGGCTGGTTGGAATGGTCACGTGGGACAATAAAACCGGTATCCCCCTCCTCTCGTGCTTTTTGGGGGTCATTTCTTGATGCCAGTGGGGGGTATGGGGTGTAAAAAGTAGCGTTCCGTGAGTCTTCGTAAGCTTGAGGAGGTGCGGCGGTCTCGCACAGAAGGCGCTTAACAAGCTGCTCCTTGGAACTGCAGGCTGGCAAGCGTTCCTGGGGCTTCTTGTAAAATATGTATTACAGGTAGCGGTCTGAATAACGCCGGGCTCATGCAGCCATAGGCAGAATCCGCTTGCGGAGGCCTTCAGCGGACCCCAGCTGTGAGCTCGGCTGTGACCCTGCGTACAGCCGCGTAATGTACTGCGCATAACTGCCTGCCCAGGCGGTCATTTGCAGTACTTTTTTTTTTGGTTTGTATTTCCCGCACCGTTGCTTAGCGATGACACTTGTACCCGCAAATCGTATACAACGTAGTTGCCTATGGGCTGCGGGTATATACACGACCATGGAGCACAATAGGCTCTATGTTGCGGATATCCGCAGTAAAATAGAACTTGCTCCGTTCTCTTTTCTGCGAGTGGATTACGCAATTCCGACCCACTAATGTGAGCGGAATTGTGTAATCCAATGTGATTGATCTGTGTATTACCGTGGATCAGACTCATGCAGAATCTAATTCCTATCCGATCATGTGAGACCGGCCAAAGGTAGATCGCTACTTTTTTATTACGTGACCGGGGACCGCTCAACGAGGCCACCCGTCACTGCTCCAGGCTCTCGGCGACCAACGGAAGCAAGGAGATTTTGAATTTCCTGGGCTCTCCGACTCCTGCGCATGTGACCGGCATTTTGCCGGCAGTCGCATGTGCAGAATCCGGCAAGGTTCACGAAAGAGGATTGCGTCGGGGTTCAAATACGGAGGCCTCCGGTAAAAAGTTTCATCTTCTCTCACCGATCGCATCAGTAAGGGCAGATGAAACTTCAATTTTTTTAAAAACTTTTACGTGACCTCCATTATCCATTGTATAATGGCGAACACGTGACCAGGAACCGCTCACCACGGCCCCCCGTGAAAGCTCCAGGCTCCTAGCTAAGTTTTGTAGCCAGGAGCAGGGAGAATTTAAATTATCCTGGCAATCCACAGCTTTTCCGCATGCGTCCGCCATTTTGGCAATGGGCGTGTGCGCATAAGCTGGAGTAAGGTCCACGGATAAATCCGGGGGCCTTATGTGCGTACTTTCATCCTCCCTCTTAGATATGATCCGTGAGGGGAGATGAAACATAAGCTTTTTAAACTTTTTTTAACTTTTTTTCTTTTAACTTTTTTACACTTTTTTTTTTAACTTTACATGATCAGTGTTATCCATTGGATAACAGTGATCACATGCTGGGTGACATCCCGGGGCTAGAGCCCCTCTGTGCACGCGCCCGATGTCAATCATCGGGCGCGCATGCAGAGACAGGGACTTCGGGTCCCGGAACACCGGGGACATCGGCGGACCTGAGGTGAGTATTTTCACCTCCCCTCATGGATCGGATCCATTTTTTTTTACTTTTTTCAAACTTTTTCATGATCACCGCTATCCACTGGATAGCGGCGATCACAGGGCCGGGGACATCTTCTGGTTTCCGGATACCTTCAGGAGCCGGGAGCCAGGAGATTTTGAATTTGCCGGGGGCTCCTGGGCTTCTGCGCATGCGTGTGACGACATACGTCTGGCACGCATGCGCAGAAGAGCAGCGGCGGGTCCGGGAGGACTCCGTCACCACAGAAGACCCCGGAAAAGGCGGGTGAGTAATTTCAGCTGCCCTGATGGATCTGATCCATTAGGGCAGCTGAATCTTTAACTTTTGTAAAACTTTTTTTCACTTTATTGCAATCGGCGCTAATCATTGGATAGCGCCGATCGCAATGCTGGAGGGGGGGGGGGGGTCCCCGCAGCCCGGGATGACAGCTCCATGCTGTCGGCTACCTGCGGGCACCAACAGCATGGAGCCGTCACGTCCAGAGCCCTCGTGGCTTTATTCTCTGCAGGACACATGTTTTTACGTCCTCAGAGAATAAAGCCCACTTGGGCAGGATGTAAAAACACTATGGGCTGGTCGTTAAGGGGTTAAGGAAGATGTGCTAGGGATTTCGCCCCTGTTTTGATTTGTTTATTAATACACGTTTGAAGGTACCCAAGGAAGGGGAGCTGTCCTCTAATATTAAAACTATATTGATATGACATGTTTTCTACTAGTTGTTGCTGAACTTATCCCTCAGCACACAATGATGGACTTGCATATAGGACACTTCTTATTGTGCTGCAGAAGACTAATCAATTCAACAAACATTTTTTGTAAATTATTTGTTTTTGGGATTGTTGCAATGAATATCACCATTTTTCGGAAGCGAGACAATTACTGTTCGTGTCAGTTTTTGGGCCACAATTTTGTCTTCCAGATTTGTTGAGAAAGCATTGTTAACATTGGATTGTCGCTGGTTTGAGCAACTCAGCTAGGATCTTTTCAATGCCTGAGGCTTTGTTGTTCGGAACTTGTTTCATAGATCAGGCAACTTCCACTTCAAGAAGATCTAATTATTGCTTGGTTGGAACTTCCTGACCGGTTGATTAACTTAGTCCAGTGATGGCGAACCTTTTAGAGACTGAGTGCCCAAACTGCAACCTAAAACCCACTTATTTATCGCAAAGTGCCAACATGTCGGGAGGCGGGGCTTATCACGATGCATGATTTTACCTCTGTCGTTCTAAAAAGGACAGGGCCGCTTCAATATAGACAGCGTGAAGATTTTTGACTGCTTTCTGGATGCGGAAATATTGCAGAATGTCCTCAGTGGAAATTTCTGGGGAAAATTCTGCAGCATTTCCGCATCCAAAAAGTAGTCAAAATCTGCACCCTGTCTATTTTGAAACAGCGCTGCCCATTTCCATCACCTGTAAACATACCCCAGCGGTAATAGTGACACCCCCCCCCCAGCAGCCCCAGCGGTAATAGTGACCTCCACATCACAGTGGCCCCAGCGGTAATTGTGCCCCCCATCCCACAGCGGCCCCAGCGGTAATAGTGACCCCCCACCCCACAGCAGCCCCCAGTGCATTAAGGACACCCCACAGTGGCCCCCAGTGCAGTAGTGACACCCCACAGTGGCCCCAAGTGCAGTAGTCACACCCCACAGTGGCCCCCCAGTGCAGTAGTGACACTCCACAGTGCCCCTCCCGAGACCCACATACTTACCTCCTCCTCTTCCACCTGGAAGCTCAGCTCCTCTTCTGGTCAGCGATGGTCCCGGCATGCATATTAACTTTTTCTTACCCACTTCTGCCTCAATAGGTAATTCCCAGCAACCTGAATGGTTGTTTGGTGAATCAGCCAACCCAAACAACCAATCAGGTTGCTGGGAATTGCTGATTGCGGCAGAAGTGGGGAAGAAAGAGTTAATATGCTCTCGGCACACACTGTGACTTCAGTGTGCTGCCGGACGCCTCCCCCCTCCCGGCGGAACCAAGTAGTAGGAGACGTCGGGGGAGGGGGATTCCAGCTGCACACTGAAGCATGTGCCGGGATCAGCGCAGCTAGCAGTGCCTTTTGAGAATGCCGGCAGGGCAGTGTGCGGCCCCTGCTGGTATTTACAAGTGGTGAGCGGCCGATGGGGCACGTGCCAGTAGGGAGGGCTCTGCGTGCCGCCTCTGGCACGCGTGCCATAGGTTCGCCACCACTGACTTAGTCCATTGCCTGCATATGACTTTGCTGTGTATTCTTGCCACCTTCATTTAATTTTATCTTCACTATGAAGTACTTTGCCGTTTTGATGTTTAACAGTTTCTGCTTTGTGGGGTGTAAATAGTACCTCTGTCTGTTTCACATGAGTGTAGAGCTAATAAGTAGGACCTTGCTTGCTTGCATCTTCCAGTTTTTCGTGTATTCCTTCCAGTAACGCTCTTTATGTGCTAAATGATTCATATCTGTTTTTTTCCTTTACCACCTATTCTGCTGGGATGTTGCTGATGTCAAAGTGTTTCATTGCAGGTGATCTTTTCATGTAGTTGAACCAGTAGCTGGTGACCAGTAAAACAATGAGCACCAGGTAGCGTTTTCACTGCTTGTACTCAGCTGTTCCAACATTGTTGGCAGATGAAATAGTTTGCGATGTTGTCCATTCGGAGCTGTCCGCATGTATAAATGATGTTTTAGCTGCTCAAACCACGTGTTTGCAATCAATAAACAATTTTCTGGACAGCATTGAACCAAACAATCACCAGCCTCATTCCATTCTTCTGATCCAAACTTGCCTACGACTGGTGGTTCTTCTCCCATGTGTACTTTTGCACAAAATTAAGGAGGTCAGTTTATCACTAGAGATGAGCGAGCGTACTCGTCCAAGCTTGATGTTTGTTCGAATATTGGGGTACTCGAGATGCTCCTTACTCGAGACGAACACCATGCGGTACTCGAGTCAATTGCATTTCCCTTCTCCGCATGTTTAGCGCCATTTCTAGCCAATAAACATGCAGGGAAGGCATTACCACTTCCCGCTGTGACGTGCCAGCCCTCTGCCCACCAACAGCAGTGAGTAGCTGGGACGATCAGGTGACCGCCGAGTACTTCAACTGGTCCCGCCCGCGGCTCGCCTCAGACACTTGCTGGCAGAGGTTAGGGAAAGTGCTGCTGATATAGGGAAAGTGTTAGGGTGGGATCCTGTGTTCAAGAACCCCAATGGTCCTTCTAAGGGCTACTCCTCATCGTGTGCATTATAGTTGTGGCTAGCTGGGAGCAGTAGTGCACCATTTTTTTTTTTTGTTTAAGCATATCGTGCTGTGCAGGCCATTTCTGCTATAGCGTTCTCAGTCTGCAGTGCATTACACAGAGTTTAGGGATAGAGCTGCTTTTATAGGGAAAGTTTTACAGCCGTGATACTCTCTACAAGAACCCCAACGGTCCTTTTTAGGGCTACTTCTGACCGTGTGCATTATAGTTGTGGCTGGCTGGAAGCAGTAGTGCATCAATTATTTTATTACGGATCTAGGCCTGTTCCTAGCCTTTTACTTATGGCGTTCTCAGTCTGCAGTGCATTACACTGAGGTCTCACCATGAAACAGCACTCTAATATTTCCTAGGCTACTGCAAAGTATTTCAGCTATAGCGTTTTCAGTCTGCAGTGCATTACGTAGAGTTTAGGGACAAAGCTGCTTATATAGGAAAACCTTTACAGTCGTGATACTCTCTACAACAACCCAACGGTCCTTTTCAGGGCTACTTCTCACTGTGTGCACTATAGTTGTGACTTGCTTGGAGCAGTAGTGCACCAATTTTTTTAAATTTCGCATCTAGGCCTGTTCCCAGCCTTCCACTTATACCGTTCTCAGCCTGCAGTGCATTACACCGAGGTCTCACCGTAAGGGCTCCAACCCACTTGCGTTTTTTTTAATGCATTATAGCTTGCCTTTTTTTCATGCTATATTACTGCTTTTTTTTCACGCGGTTGTCAATGGGACTTTCTAATGTTAAAAATGCTTTGCAAGTTGGTGCGTTTTTAACATTAGAAAGTCCCATTGACAATCGCGTGAAAAAAAAGCAGCAATATAGCATGAAAAAAAGGCAAGCTATAACGCGTGAAAAAACCGCAAGTGTGCAGGAGCCCATATAGCATGAAAAAAAAGCAAGCTGTAACGCGTGAAAAAAAACGCAAGTGGGTGGGAGCCCTTAAACAGCACTTTTATAGGCTACTGCAAAGTATTTCAGTTATAACGTTCTCAGTCTGCAGTGTATTAGACAAAGGTCTCACCGCTAAACAGTACTGTAATATTTCCTGAGCCACTGCAAACTATTTCAGCTCAGCCGCTGTGCAGAGCGTCTCACAAAACCCTTTTGTTGAGGGGGTTGAGATCGCTGCAGTTACCAGCACTATCCACTGGCTTTAAGGTCTTCTCCCACTACACACAGCCTCTATTATCTACAAGTCTCTGCGAGCGGTAAATTACCGCTAGGTATCAGCGCAAGACAGTGGGTTAATTTTTTCAAGTCATAGCATAGAGCAGTGATGGCGAAACTTTTAGAGATCGAGTGCCCAAACTGCAACCCAAAACCCACTTATTTATTGCAAAGTGCCAACATGTCAGGAGGCGGGGCTTATCACGACATCCGATTTTACTCCGTCGTTCTAAAAAAGGACAGCACTATTTCAAAATAGACAGGGTGCAGATTTGGACTGCTTTTTGGATGCGGAAATAATGCAGAATGTCCTCAGCGGAAATTTATGTGGAAAAGTCTGCAGTATTTCCGCATCCAAAAAGCAGTCAAAATCTGCACTCTGTTTGTTTTGAAGGAGCCCTGCCTATTTCTGCCCCATGTAAACATACCGCAGCGGTACCAGTGACACCCCACAGCGCCCCCCTCCCCGCATACTAGTGGCACCCCACAGCGACACCCTGTGTAGTAGTGAGACCCCACAGCGCCCCCCTCCCCCGCGTACCAGTGACACACAGCGCCCCCCCCTCCTCCGCGTACTAGTGACGCCCCACATAGCCCTCTGCGTACTAGTGGTGCTCCACAGCGACCCCCTCGTGTACTAGTGACACCCCAGAGCGGCCCCCCGCGTACTAGTGACACCCCTAGCGGCCGCTCGCGTACTAGTGACACCCCTCCCAGCGGCCCCCCGCGTACCAGCGACACCCCGCGTACCACCGAAACCCCCCATCGGCCCCCCGCGTACCAGCAACACCCCCAGCAGCCCCCCGCGTACATGCGACACCCCCGAGCAGCCCCCCGCGTACCAGTGACACCCCCCAGTGGCTCCCCGCGTACCAGCGACACCCCCTCAGTGGCTCCCTGCGTACCAGCGACACCCCCCAGTGGCTCCCCGCGTACCAGCGACATCCCCCCAGTGGCTACCCACGTACCAGTGACACCCTCCCCAGCATCTCCCCGTGTACCAGTGACCCCCCCCCCCCCCCCGCAAACCAGGGCTCCCGTGTACCAGTGACACACCCCCCAGCGGCCCCACAGTCTGTGCTGAAGTCGCTCTGTGTCCTGCTCGCCAGCTGCTGCTACGCCGCTCTCTCCAGCTTCCGCTGGCAGTGGCTGTGCTCATGCATCCGGCACTCCGTCTCCTGCTACCTGCGGCACTCCTTCCAGCGTTCCTCCTGCTGCCGCCACCAGCGCTCCGTCTCCTGCGGCCCCTCCAGGTACTCACTAGTGGTGAGCAGCCGATGGCTCTGCGTGCCAGCAGGGAGGGCTCTGCGTGCCGCCTCTGGCACGCGTGCCATAGGTTCGCTACCACTGGCCTATACTCTTGCTACTGAAAGGTTTTAGGGGTTCAGCTATACTATTGCTACAGAAATATTACAGGGGCCTGCCTATACTCTTGCTACAGAAATATTTCAGGGGTCCACCTATACTCTTGCTGCATAAATGTTACTGGGGTCCGCCTATACTCTTGTTATATAAATGTTACTAGGGTCCGCCTATACTCTTGTTATATAAATGTTACTAGGGTCCACCTATACTCTTGTTATATAAATGTTACTGGGGTCCACCTGTTATGGAATTCAATGTTCCGTCAATATGCTGTGAGGCTCCAAATCAGAGGTGGTTATGGCGGCCGCCGTGAGAAAGCAATGAAACACAGAGATCAGGCCTGTGTCTAGAAGCAATCTGTGTTTATTCTGTACATTGTCATTTCTTATACAAAAAATAGAAGGCGTATCAGTAGGCGTATCAGTAGGCGTATCAGTGCAAAGGCTAGTGTTACAAAGTTCAATCTGTTACACTGAGGTCAAAGTACTAAGTTGGTGAATAATTGCGTTTTCTCAATAAACATGGCTTCTTTTGTTGGAATGTAGACTGACTGTCTAGTACCTTGATTCTTTATCACAATCTACATTTTAATCACATGCCCTAGACAGCAGTTAATGATCGAAGCATTCCATTATCCTTTGATCATTGTAACGAGATTAACAAGATCTTGGAGACATGATGGACATTTAAGATTACACCTCTACTTAAAGGGGTTGTCCCGCGGCAGCAAGTGGGTCTATACACTTCTGTATGGCCATATTAATGCACTTTGTAATGTACATTGTGCATTAATTATGAGCCATACAGAAGTTATAAAAAGTTTTATACTTACCTGTTCCGTTGCTGGCGTCCTCGTTCCCATGGAGCCGACTAATTTTCGCCCTCCGATGGCCAAATTAGCCGCGCTTGCGCAGTCCGGGTCTTCTGCTCTCTTCAATGGAGCCGCTCGTGCAGGATGCCGGCTGCGTGTAGCTCCGCCCCGTCACGTGCCGATTCCAGCCAATCAGGAGGCTGGAATCGGCAATGGACCGCACAGAAGAGCTGCGGTCCACGGAGGGAGCAGACCCCGGTGGCCATCTTCAGCAGGTAAGTATGAAGACGCCGGACCGCCGGAATTCAGGTAAGCGCTGAGCGGGTTGTTTTTTTAACCCCTGCATCAGGGTTGTCTCGCGCCGAACGGGGGTGGGGGGGTTAAAAAAAAAAAAAACAGTTTCGGCGCGGGACAACCCCTTTAATGTAATTAAGTACTAACCTAAATGTACAAGCATTTATCAGAGCTTTTCATAGGACACAGAATAAAGTGTACAATTTAGGCCTAAAGCCTCCGGAAACGTATATCAAAGATACATACATATATAAATTAATATGTTCATAACCCTCACACACCTATACTCTTGTTATATAAATGTTACTAGGGTCCGCCTATACTCTTGCTATATAAATGTTACTGGGGTCCTCCTATACTCTTGCTACTGAAATGTTACTGGGGTTTGCCTATACTCTTGCTACAGAAATGTTACTGGGATCCGCCTATACTCTTGCTACAGAAATGTTACTGGGGTCCGCCTATTCTCTTGCTACAGAAATGTTGCTGTGGTCCTCCTACACTTTTGCTACATAAATGTTACTGGGGTCCGCCTATACCCTTGCTACAGAAATGTTACTGGGGTCCGCCTATACTCTTGCTACAGAAATTTTACTGGGGTCTGCCTATACACTTGCTACTGAAAGGTTTGAGGGATTCAACTATACTTTTGCTACAGAAATGTTACTGGGGTCCGCCTATAAACTTGCTGCTGAAAGGTTGTAGGGGTTTGCCTATACTCTTGCAACAGAAAAGTTTCAGTGGTCCGCCATTACTGTGGGTGCACAAAGTTTACCATTGCGGTGTTCAGCTGCCTGACACATACATAGAATGAAGTGTGTGGGGACACATGGATTTCCCATAGCTATTTAACTTGCGACACCTTGGGTCTCACAAGGTGGAGGCCGGGACCTAGCCTGGCCCAGGGCCCTCTCACATACTTCCCACACAGAGTATTGCAGGTCCTACCTCGATCATGGTTTCTCAGTCTTATTATGCCACCTCCTCCTCCTGCTTTGGGTATGGGGATCCGCGCTAGGCAACATGTATTTTCTCTCTTGTTACCACAGCTATCTGAGACAGTGGTTTGGGCCAAACAAAAGGAGCGTTACTGCAATAATGAGACGTTCACAGTTGCACTAGCATCCGAGTCCGCTTGAGGCCAACGATTACTGAGGGTGTGAGCCAAGGCCGAGGTCCTGGGTCGGGGGAAACTGCCATGTTTGGGCACTCTGATTTCTTTATGTGTAATACCGCCTTTGAATTTCATGGGCTCGCCTATGCTGTGGGTGCACAAAGACTTCCCATTGCTTTGTTTTACCTGTCTAGCAGAAATACACTGACTGACTTGGCTAGGGTGCAGACAGCTTTCCCATTGCGGCATTTTACCTATCTGGCACAAGTACACTTAATGACTAGGGCAGAAGTGTGGGCCGAGGTCCTGGGCGGGGTGAAACTTTGCCATGTTTGGGCACTTTATTTTCTTCATATTTAATACTGTCTTTGAGTTTCATAGGCTCGCCTATGCTGTGGGTGCACAAAGGATTTCCCATTGCATTGTTCAGCTATCTGACACATACAAAGAATGAATTTGGCAGAAATGGGGGCCGAGGCCAAAGTCCTTGGCGGGATGAAACTCTGCCATGTTTGGGCACTCTGATGTCTTCTTTTGTAATACTGTCTTTGAGTTTCATTGGCTCGCTTATGCTGTGGGTGCACAAAGGTTTCCCATTACAGTGTTTTACCTATCTGGCACAAATACACTGACTGACTTGGGTAGGGTGCAGAAGGCTTTCCCATTGCGGTGTTCAGCTATATGACACCTACACAGAATGAATTGTGTGGGGAAACATGGATTTCCCATTGCTATGTAACTTGCGGCACCTTAGGTCACACAAGGTGGAAGCTGTAACCAAGCCTGACCCTAGGCCCACTCACGTGCTTCCCACACAGAGTATTGTGGGTCCTACCTCGGTCATGGTTTCTCGGGCTTATTATGCAACCTCCTCCTTCTGCTTGGGGTCTGGGGATCAGCGTAACCACAGTTATCTGAGATACTGGATTGGAGCATCCACAGGAAGCGTTACTGATTTCATGAGACTTTCACAGGGTCACTGTATACCTGTGGTGGCTACTTTTGCAACACCTCCTGCTTCAAACCAATCTTTGGTGTTAGTCGCGCTGCTGCATTGTGGAGATGTGTAGAAGTGCTGGCACCTGAGTCCCCCACATTTGTGACGGTGGTGGTATGGGATTAGAATGATGATCGTACGTTAATTTATCATCAATTGTCATCAGTATTGTGGGCTATCACCTACACTTTCAAAGAGGGTCACTGCCTGGCCCTGCCAACCCTCTGCAGTGTGTGTCTCTGGCTCCTCCTCATCGCAGACGCACTTATAAATCGACATGAGGGTGGTGTGGCTATGAAGCGAGCGTGTGGCATGAGGGCAGCTGATCCCTGCACAGGGAAAAATTTGTGTGTGATGTGGATGCAGGGTCATGCAGAGGGTTGACAGCAATGCCAGCATGTAACCTGGGAGAAGAGGCAGCGGTGTCACCCGCAGGCAGTGATTGTCCTTGGTTGAAGCTAGTATGGTGCTTAGCTAAGATGTGCCAGCGTGTGTGCCTTGCTAATGAGGGTCTGTCCCAAGTAAATAGGTAGGGGGGTGACTGCCAGGCTCTTGCCCCATTTTGGCTTAATAGTGGGACCTGGGAGCCTCGGATGCAGCCGTGCATGCGTCCTCTGCCGTTCCCTATCCGTTTATGTGGTGTTTCGATGACTTTCTGATGTTTTCAGGTGTTTTACAAATTATCCCCCAAGCGGAGCATCGTTCCCATACAAAAATGCTCGAGTTGCCAATTGACTCCAGTGAGGTTCGTTACACGAAATGAGCTCTCGAGCATCACGAGAAGATCGACTCAAGTAATGAGCACCCGAGCATTTTAGTGCTCGCTCATCTCTATTTATCACACTGCAATTCGAGGAGATAACTGCTTTCTGCAGTGGCCTTGTGTACACATGGGCTCAAAAAATATGGAATCTGAGAGAAGAGATGGTAAAGAAAAAGTATGTAAAAAATTTAATATTTCATTGTTTCTTATGTGCTCAGATGGGGAGGGTAAGCTTCCATTTTTCATTAAACTGTTGAAGGGTTAAATGCTTAGACCTGGTGACAAAATGGCAAAGCTTATTCAGATTATAAATCATCCACCAATGAAAAAGATGCAAGTCTAGGCTGGGGGTAAAATTAGGAATAATATGTAATAGAAAGGGATGCTTGGAGGACAGCCCATATTTAAACTGTGAAATGCAAAGATGGAGGATGAAAGTAAGGATGAAGCAAAACTTGAATAATTGTGATATAATAAAAGAATCTAGGACGGTGAAGGTTCAATTAGTGCTTGAAATAGTAGAAGTGCTGCATTATGCCACCCTAACACACCTATGAACTTTAAACAAGCTTACAATGTAGAAACTGTCTAAAGGAAGATGTGGAGGGGCTCTATAACAATCTGTGTGTAAGGAGAAAGTCTGGAGAACAGAAGACATGCCAAGGGGCAAAACATGCAGACAAAACTCAGAGTGCAGTCCTACTAGTAAGGCCGCCTGCAGATGGCCGGGTCGGATCCCATTGCGAGAATTCCTGCCCCGAGTCTCTGCAGGGACCAGGGTGGCACTCACCTCTCTGTTGGCTCCAGCTCTTTGCTGTGCCAGCTGCCGGCCAGCCAGCGCATGCACAGAGCAGAGCCGGTGTCCGGGTTTGACATTTCTCTGCAGGGCTCTGAGAGCATGCCACAATTTGTTTTCCACGTGTGATTTCATACGGACAAAACGCGTTTTCGAACACAATCCTATGGCAGCTTCCATGGGCAGAAATTCTGCCGGAAATCCCGCAGCTGAATTTCTGGTCATGTACAGGGAGCCTAAGGAATTGGGATAGTTATTTTGCTCTCAGCCACCAGATGGAGTGTTCTACTTACCTCCCCCGTTGTTTCCCCAGTGTCAGTGCTGGAAGCCGCCGCTCAGTGCATTGTGCTGATCACTAAGTAGTCTGTCTGTTCTAATTTGATAGCAGGCAGACTACTGAGCAGTGTTGCTCAACTCACTGACAGCGGGGGAACAACGGGGGAGGTAAGTATAACCCTTACATCCCCAGACTCAGCGGGTAACATACTTTAAGCCCATAAGTTTATCTGCATTTTCTAAAGATGCATTATAGATGGTTTGTTACCTCTAAAGCATTTTGAAGCAGAGCCAAGGGGTAACTTTGTACAGCTTTGTCGACATTTGCACTGCCATACAAACTCAGCTATAATTATGATATAAAGTGTAAGAAATGGTATATCCAGGCGTCAGGTAAGTATAATTATAAAGGATTAGAACATCTCAAAGTATATGCAAAGAGAATGCAGTAAGAGTGTCTGACCAGTAGGGGGAGGCAGTGTCTGGTAAAGTGATCCAACATTCTTTATCTAAGCTTGTCCCTGCAGATTTTGATAATACAGAACAATTCTAGACCGCAGGAGTATAAAGGCCAATAGAGGAACAAGCTGTAGAGTTATTGAAATTAAATTCTCATAAACAGAAGAATGCCGGTGCGTGCTGGTTTCCAACAAGTTGCTAGTTAGTCACTATTGGTCACTGGGAGTCACTATTTCTGCTAAAGCAACTATTGGGGACAGTATTACTGCTTGGGCAACTGTGTGTGTGTGTGTGGGGGGGGGGCAGTATTACTGCAATGGCAATTATTTGAGGTCACTATTACTGCTAGGGCAACTTTTGGGGATCACTATTACTGCTGGGACACCTATTGGTGGTCCCTATTACTGCTGGGACAACTGTGAGTTGTCACTATTACTACTGGGGCAATTATTGGGAGCCACTATTTCTGCTGGGTCAATTACTGGGGGTCACTATTACTGCTGGGGCAATTATTGGGGGTCACTATTACCACTCGGGCAACTATTGGGGGGGTCTGTATTACTACCGGGGCAACTTTCATGTGTGATACTGTCTGCTGAGCTGCTGTATCTAAGCTGATCCTGTGTGACACATCTGCTGAGCAGACGTATCCAACAAGATTTGCTTAGATACAGCAGTTCAGCATATGTGTCTAAGCCAATCATGTGTTATACATCTGCTAAAACGCTGTTTCTAAGTCAATCCTGTGTGATACATCTGCTGAGATGCTGTATCTAAGCACATGCTGTGTAATACATCTGCTGAGCAGATGTTTGTAATCCGATCATGTGTGATACATCTGCTCAGCAATTATTGGGGGTCTCTACTTCTGCTGGGGCAACTATTGGAGATCCCTTCACACCCTGATTGGAATTTGTGTAGGATAACCCTTGGGCTCTATGTTTTTAGATAATGCCGATAACGATGCAGCATATAATAACGCCTCACATGATCCTCCTTTTTGAACGTTTTCCATACCCACCCATCCCGGGCCACTCTCTTCATTTACCCATGTTCTTGTTTGGAATGGCTTTGAAGTATGCCTCCAGATTAGGAATATCTGCCCCACTGCACTTACGATGCATGGATAAAATTGAAAGAGCCATGTGCCTTGTGCTCCTGCCTGGCTAATATCCACAATATCTGGGCATTGTGCTCCTGCCTGACTAATATCCACAATATCTGTGCCTTGTGCTCCTGCCTGGCTAATACCCACAATATCTGTGCCTTGTGCTCCTGCCTGGCTAATATCCACCACATCTGTACCTTATGCTCCTGCCTGACTAATATCCACAACATCTGTGTCTTGTGCTCCTGTCTGGCTAATATCCACAATATCTGTGCCTTGTGCTCCTGCCTGGCTAATATCCACAATATCTGTGTCTTGTGCTCCTGCCTGACTAATATCCACAATATCCGTGTTTTGTGCTCCTTTATGATTGTTATCCACCATGATTTTTTGTGGATCACAATCACTTTTGTATTCTTTCTTATGAAGTTCAGTTTAGCGATGCACTCATGACAGCCGTGACCCATCATTCTTTTCATTTACACTCCAATCTATTTACAAAGAGCCAACTCTTATTCAGTTTTGAATTTACCGCCATCTTGTGGTCAAGTTTCATTACTACAGGTAGAATCACTGAGAATGTTATGTACTGGTGTTTTAGTGACATCTGCTTTAGTAACATCAGTTTAAATACCGATAGCCTCCAATCCAGGCTTCCATATCCCAGGACGTTTCATATTTCATGTGTGCCCATTCTGCTTTCATCACCACTTTTGTATTCTTTCTTATCACGTCTTATTTATAAAGTCAACGACATCCGGCAGAAAATAACCTTCTAATCTCAGAATAGCCCCCATCCCAGTCTCATCAGTACAGCATCTAGCTCCTGCTGACGGTATGTGCTCAGACCAATGACAGAGAAAGAAGTTTCCAGATTGCTCTCCTCTGCTTGCCCCACCACCTGCGCTAGCGGCCCTCCCACCTCCTCCAGTCTCTCTCCCCGGTGGTCATCGACCACCTCACCACTATATTCAATCTCTCTCTGACCTCTGGCATCTTCCTCTCGTCATTCAATCATGCTATCATATTCCCACTGCTAAAGAAACAGACTCTCGACTGATGCTGCCAACTACCGACCCATCTCAAATCTCCCCTTCATTACCAAACTATTACAACGCCTGGTTTACTCCCACCTTATAAGCTATTTCTCAGAAAGCTCTCTTCTTGATCCCCTACAGTCTTGCTTCTGCACTCTACACTCAACAAAAAACGCCCTTACAAAGGTGTCATTTACCACCGACTGTCTGCCTGCTGTCTCTAACACTATGTCCTCTCTGTACCTAACACTGAACGTCTCAAAAACTGACCTTCTCCTGTTTCCACCCCCTACTATTCGACCCCATCCTGACATCTCAATCTCAGTATGTGGCACCACCATAACTCCCAGCATGCCTGCTGTCTTGGGGTTATATTGGATTCCAATCTCTCCTTTACCTCCTATATCCAATCCCTAACCTGAATATGTCAGCTGCACCTCAAGAACATTGCAGGAATCCGCCCTTTTCTCACCGTAGACACGTTAGACGCTCACTGCTGCCCTCATCCACTCTCAGCTTGATTACTGCAACTCGCTGCTGATCGGCCTCCACTGCACCAGACTCCCCCCTTCCAATCCATTCTGAATGTGGAAGCCAGGCTCATCTTCCTGGCCAGCTGCTAGTCGGACACCTCTGTACTGTGCTGGTTACTGCACTGGCTGCCTGTCAAATACAGAATTCAACTTAAACTCACCACCATCATCCGCAAACCGATTTATCCACTATACAGCGCAATTCGACCATGTGTATAGCACCCCTCACTCTCCACCTCACTGTACCGTGCACATCTCCAGCCCCTTTACCTTCTGTATCACTCCATTTTTTCGTAGCATGTAAGCTCGTTGGAGCAGGCCCCTTACATCAATTGATTACTACATGTAACCGTGGTTTTGTTTTCATTGCCCTGGTCTTGTAAGCGCAGTGAAATATATGTTGGCGTTATATAAATAAAGATTATTATTATTTTAGTGATGCAATCATTAAAGCCGTGACTCATCGCTCATTTCAATGACACTACAACTAGAGATGAGCCAGCCTACTCAGTAAGGCAGTTACTCGAGCGAGCATCGCTCTTCTCGAGTAACTGCTTAGTGATCCAAGCAGGCTCGGGTGGGCTGCGGGGGGTAGCTCCCACCCCCCACCTGAGCCTGCTCAGATCACTAACCAGTTACTCGACTCGAGCGATGCTCACTCGAGTAACTGCCTTACCGAGTAGGCTCGCTCATATCTAACTCCAACCTATTCACAAAAAAACAACTCTCATTCAGTTTTGATTTTATTGCCATCTTCTGGTCAAGTTTCATTACTACAGTTATTATCACTTATAATGTTATGTACTGGTGTTTTAGTGACATCTGCTTTAGTAACATTAGTTTAAATACTGACAGCATCCAATCCTGGCTTCCCTATCCCAGGAGACGTAATATTGCATGTAAGACCATTTTTATATTATATTGTTATACTAATAATAATTGATAATCGCTAATTTCAGAGGACATGAGCTAAAAGATGGAATTGTATATGGCATGTTTTCTTAGCACCTCAGGAAATATGATTCAATGTAATATTGTGGTATACCAACTCCATGGTTTAATTCTTTTAGAAATTTCCGGCACAGCGATATAAGTAATGATTATTCCACCCCTTTTATTGCCAAGAAGTTGAATAATAAAAATGTATTGTTAAAATATATTTAATATATTCATTATATATTTTCTTTCTTTGTCTTTCATAATATGTTTTCTGAACTTCAAAATGGCACTAATGTCGCAATTTTAAACGACCTTTGACGTCGCCAAGTGTAGCATTGTGTAAACTATATAATGACTGTGATAATGCCTCCCTGCTGACAGTATATACCTGAGGAAGGGTCTGGTACAGACCTGAAATGTATTGTAAGCTGTATAGTGTAACAAAATCTTCATGACATTGGGATTCAGCCTCCCGAGGACCGAGCCGATTATGTTCTCTTCTATCCTGCTGCAGTATCCTTTTATATAAGTTAGCTAACTGTGTGAAAGTGATGTACTTATCACATTATAAAGCGGTTCTTAATCATATGGCTTTTGAGTCCTTTCATATTGGGGAATTGGACAATTAGTTGTACAATGCTCAAGGGTGTTTACAACTGTTGTGATTTATGAGAATAGAATTGGTTGAGGCTGTCAAAAACAGATCAGCCTGGGCACGGCAGATTGTTCTCCATGTGGTTTGTGGTACATTTGTATGCCCTGTAGAGAACTTCTATGGGTATCTGGATAGGAAGGGAAGACTACTGGGCTCATTACTTGTGCAATGGCCCCAAAGAACGTACTGTGGCATGTATGGCCAGAAGGCTTAGATTTGTCATGGTGACGCCAACGTTACAACTGGACCATCGGGATGGTATGTCAAAGAAATAACAGAGTCGAGTCCAGCAATAGTTTAGTAATCTGGGAGTGTACAGATTTACTAACTGTGATATTTGAAATACAAATTGCATTTACAATTCTCCAGAAAAGTATTTGATACAGGTACATGAAGATGCAGGACTAAGCAGGCAATTGAACACGATGTAAAATACAGTGATATTGACTTGATTAAGACTTCAACGCACTCTCCTTTCCTTTCTTCTGAATTGTTTTGTAAGACAATTTCCCCACTAGTTGATTTAGATGAAGGGTTGATTTGATTTTAGTGAAGAGTAGAAGGGGCAAGTGGCTGAACGGCTAATCTTGGCTTTTAATTCATAGAACGTCTATGGGTATCTGGATAAGAAGGACCAGCCAAAGGGAGAAGATCCATCTGCGCAAGCGCGTCTAAAAAAGCAAGAAGACACCGAAGTTAGACAGCACCATGGCGACGGGGACGCCAGCAACGGAGCAGGTAAGTGAATAACTTCTGTATGGCTCATATTTAATGCACGATGTACATTACAAAGTGCATTAATATGGCCATACAGAAGTGTATAACCCCACTTGCTGCCGCGAGACAACCCCTTTAAGCATGGGGTGAGTATGGGTCCCATCCTTTTAGATTAGGTGCAGTTGCAGAAGCATCCAGCTGGGGTCTTGGTGAGGAGGTGGTTCAGTGAATCAGACACGGTTAGTCATCTAGGAAACTATTTGTTTGTTCACTGTCATTTGTTGCCTTAGTCTGTGTCATTTGTTCTTGTGGAGTAGGCTGTCTTGGTGAAACTCGGGGATGGTGTGACTATATAATTTGTTTCTTTAGTTGTTAAATTCCTATTTATTTCAGATGGTCAGCCACTCATACATTTACAATTCCCGGACCTCCTGCCCCATGCAGTAAAATAACAAATAAGCATATACTCACCTCTGCCCTCTCCGGCTGTGTACAAAGGCTCTCCTTGGTTCTCTGTACCTTTGTTAGTCTATAGACTGCAGTGCTGCTCAGATTATGGGATGTGACAGGCGCTGCAGACAATGATAGAGCTGAGCAATCGAACGTTGAGCTCTGCTACTGGCTGCAGCGCCTGTGATGTCTTGTAAACAGACTGCAGAAACCTGTAAAGTTGACATCAGAGGAAAGGCCAGAAGGAATGCCATGGGACATACAGGGAGAAGGGAGAGGAGAGAGGAGAGTATATGCTTATTTGTTATTTTACTGGGGACAGGATTTATTTAAATGGTAAAACTTAAAAAACTTTGACAGAAAAATAAAGAAATCATGGTGGCCAGAAAACGGGGACAGAAGGTAATTTTGATGGAAAGGTTATTTGTTTTGTAAAGAAGCAGAACAACAGAAGTGTTTGGTTCATTGTCAATGCAGACCGTCTCATAAAAAGCTATCATAAATATAAACCTGGTAAACTGAGGCCTAAGGCCTAATTCCCATGGGTGGATTTCCATTGCCGCACAGCTATTAGGTTCTATTGAACCTAATAGCGCAATGCTAAATCACCCATAATCACCCGCAGCATGTTCTATTTGCCACGGGTGTACGCGCGGACAGCTTTCATTGCAGTCAATGGAAGCCATCCGTCATGCTATCTTCCGCTGTAGCACAGTGGTAGATAGCATAAAAATGCTTCCCCACCCACTGACACCAGCATCATATGACGCAGCCGGCGCATCCTGTGATGCTGTGGGCGTGTCATATGATGCACCCGTCGCATCACATGACACTACCGGCACGTCATGTGCTGTACCGCACATGCGGGACATTGGGCAGCGGATCCGGAGGTGAGTATGGGGTCTCTGGGGGGGTGCTGTGATGGACTCCGCTGTGGAATTTGGCACGCGGAGCCCGTCACGGCCGTGGGCACTAGGCCTAGGGTGCGGAGGCCCCTTCTATATGAATAGGTACTGTTGTGTCAGTTTGTAACCTGACTGTGCTTTTATCTTTTTTGCCTCGGATGGGTGTGTCAGCTGTTGGTGTACAACTGCGGGCAATAAGGGGGGTTAGTTCCCTCCTGCACTGAATTCTGTGCTGGTCAATTTCAGTTCTGTCTGCTTCTGCTGTAGAGTGAAGACAACTCTGGATCTGGTTTCAAAGGTTCTTCCAACTGCTCCCCAGAGAAGTACGGAGATTTATTCTTTGATGGTTTTAGTTTACTCCTTTGGTTCTACTTTATTATTTATCAGGGTCAGTGAGTGGCACAGGCAAGAGCAGTGGATGTGTCCTTATCAGAGCGGGTCATCCACTAGTAGATAGGGGTTGTCACCTTCTAGTTTACCTTACGAAAAGTTTCTCTTCTTTGTTTTATTCCTTGTACTTCTGGGGTTGTGGGTAATGTGGTGTGAACACTGCTAAACGAGTATTTTTGGTTTTTACCGTTATAGCACGTCTGAAGAGGAAAATCCCTTTAAGATCTCAAGGCTACTTTATACAGCTGGATATTCAGACCTTGTGTTGTCTGTGTATCGGGATGGGTGTCACCTCTCCTTAGGGAGAGCACCCAGAAGGTGTCTGGATACACCTAGGAGTGAGTGGGTCAAGAGGGCATTGTCTCTCCCATTGTTTGTTTGTTTATTGCATGGACAGCTTGCTTATTTATGTCTGTTTCTGCATCATTCTTCTCATTATTTTACCCCCTTTGTATTTCCTGGATAATACCCAGCTATCTGTGAGAATATTATTGTTATATTGGAAGTGGCATGTTACGGTTTATCATTGCCTTCTCACATTTGTCTAAGTGCATGCTCTTGTACGACTTTAGTAGAAAACATGTCTCATCAGTATAGTTTTATTAGTTATTGCTGAACTTATCCCTCAGCACACAATGATGGACTTGCATATAGGACACTTCTTACTGTGTTTCAGAAGACTAGTGATCATCAACTGAACAAAGTGTAATCTCCTGGCATTTTTTTAAAGAATACATTTTCTGCTAATCTACATTGGACTGATGTGTCTTAAAAAAAAACTTAATATGTTTTGTCCAGTGATAGTATAACCCAGTAATCTAGCATTCTGCTAGGAGTTGCTGAATACCTCTTGCATCAGCACAAGCGCTTCATAGCCGTTTCTGTCCGCAGGCTACAGGTGCAATTATAGAAGAGGAAGATTTCCTTGTATATTTTGGCTGTACAGTGAGACCTCCTGATGAAATAAATAAATATCTGATGTTCCACCCAGCTCTTCTGAGAAATGGTTTTGTACAGCAGCCAGCAAGATGTCTGTTATGAAGGTCACAATGGAAATCTGCAATTGCTTACAGAACTAAGATTCTATTAAATTATAATTTACAGTAATGGAGTTCACTATGTAGAGTAAATGAAATGATAACTTTTCTGCCTGTCAGTATGGTTGCTATGATGTCAAAATTATTTACTTTTTTAGCTTTTTCATTTTTGCTAAATAAAGACCCATGCTTGGTAAATTGCTTTTGGCTTTGTCGCATTGAAAGGCCCATAAATGTTTTAAAGGGTTTTGCTTGCATGGGATATGTGTGCGATGGTCCGATACTTGCAGCATTCTTGCATATCGCCTTTTCTGACTCAATAACATGGCTGCAAGCGTATCGGTTGAGGTAACTGCTTTTGTAGTTATGGACCAGTACTCACAGCAGGTATATGTTGTCAGACAGCATCCAACTCGACTGCAGAGGCATGTGAGAAGATTCCAGGGTTTATTCAGGTAGAAATCTTGTAGAATGCACATTCAGCAGTAAGTAAAAAGAATGATGATGAGTAGAGATGAGCGAGCACCAAAATGCTCGGGTGCTCGTTACTCGGGACGAAATTATCGCGATGCTCGAGGGTTCGTTTCGAGTAACGAACCCCATTGAAGTCAATGGGCAACCCGAGCATTTTTGTATATCGCCGATGCTCGCTAAGGTTTTCATTTGTGAAAATCGGGGCAATTCAAGAAAGTGATGGGAACGACACAGCAACGGATAGGGCAGGCGAGGGGCTACATGTTGGGCTGCATCTCAAGTTCCCAGGTCCCACTATTAAGCCACAATAGCGGCAAGAGTGCCCCCCCCCCTCCCAACAATCTTTACTTCTGAAAAGCCCTCATTAGCAATGCATACCTTGGCTAAGCACCACACTACCTCCAACAAAGCACAATCACTGCCTGCATGACACTCCGCTACCACTTCTCCTGGGTTACATGCTGACCAACCCCCCCCCCCCCCGCATGACCCAGTGTCCACAGCGCACACCAAACTGTCCCTGCCCAGCCTTCAGCTGCCCTCATGCCACACCACCCTCCTGTCTATTTATAAGTGCGTCTGCCATGAGGAGGAACTGCAGGCACACACTGCAGAGGGTTGGCACGGCTAGGCAGCGACCCTCTTTAAAAGGGGCGGGGCGATAGCCCACAATGCTGTACAGAAGCAATGAGAAATATAATCCTGTGCCACCGCCATCAGGAGCTGCACACGTGGGCATAGCAATGGGGAACCTATGTGCCACACACTATTCATTCTGTGAAGGTGTCTGCATGCCCCAGTCAGACCGCGTTTTTTTATAAATAGTCACAGGCAGGTACAACTCCGCAATGGGAATTCCGTGTGCACCCACAGCATGGGTGGCTCCCTGGAACCCACTGACGGTATATAAATATATCCCATTGCAGTGTCCATCACAGCTGAGGTAATGTCGTGCTTAATGAAGGTGGGCTTCGGCCCACACTGCATGCCCCAGTCACACTGGGGTTCTTTAGAAGTGGACACATGCAGTTACAACTCCATGTGGAGCGACAGCATGGGTGGGTGCCAGGAAGCCACCGGCGGTACATAAATATATCCCATTGCAGTGCCCAACCCAGCTGATGTAACGTCAGCTGTAATGCAGGTGGGCTAAAAATTAATTTGATTACACTGTAGCCGAGGGCCCCCAAAAATTGGTGTACCAACAGTACTAATGTACCTCAGAAAAATTGCTCATGCCCAACCAAGAGAGCAGGTGAAACCCATTAATCGCTTTGGTTAATGTGGCTTAATTGGTAACTAGTAGAGATGAGCGAACACGTTCGGCCCCGCCCCTTTTTCGCCCGAACACCGAACTTTGCGAACACCTCGGTGTTCGGGCGAAAAAGTTCGGGGGCCGCCGTGGCAGCGCGGGGGGGTGCGGCGGGGAGCGGGGGGGAGAGGGAGAGAGAGAGGGCTCCCCCCTGTTCCCCGCTACTGCCGCCCGCGCCGCCGCGCATCTCCCCGCCCCCCGGCGGCACCCGGACACTTACGCGCGAACACTCCAGTGTTCGCTAAAGCCGGTGTCCGGGTGCGGATGTGTCCGTTACGGACACGTTCGCTCATCTCTAGTAACTAGGCCTGGAGGCAGCCCAGTTAAAATAAAAATTGGTTCAGGCGCAAGTTTCAACGCTTTAATGAGCATTGAAACGTATAAGAATTGTTTACAGAAATTATATGACTTGGCCTTGTGGGCCTAAGAAAAATTGCCTGTTCGGCGTGATTACGTCAGGTTTCAGGAGGAGGAGCAGGAGGAGGAGGATGAATATTATACACAGATTGATGAAGCTAAAAGGTCCACGTTTTGGATGGTGATAGAGAGCAATGCTTCCATCCGCGGGTGCAGCCTACGTATTGTTTAGGTATCGCTGCTGTCCGCTGGACAGGAGGGTGCTCTGACTATCCAGCGACATACTGTCTTCCCCCGGCTCTGTTTCCGAGCGCAAAGCGTCTGCCTTTATGCTTTGCAGGGAACTTCTCAAGAGGCATAGCAGAGGAATGGTGACGCTAATGATTGCAGCATCACCGCTCACCATCTGGGTAGACTCCTCAAAGTTTCCAAGGACCTGGCAGATGTCTGCCAACCAGGCCCACTCTTCTGTAAAGAATTGAGGAGGCTGACTCCCACTGCGCCGCCCATGTTGGAGTTGGTATTCCACTATAGCTCTACGCTGCTCATAGAGCCTGGCCAACATGTGGAGCGTAGAGTTCTACCGTGTGGGCACGTCGCACAGCAGTCGGTGCACGGGCAGATGAAACCGATGTTGCAGGGTGTATAGCAGAAAAGGTGGCAGCATATAGTGATGCACAAAAAAAACTCCTTGTCTAAAGGAACATGCTTTATTGTTTCATAGTTTAAAAATTAGGCGACGTTTCGACCTGTAAAGGTCTTTTTCAAGCCAAAAAACAGATGAAACAAGGTATGGAGTCCATGTTCCGCGCACCTTTCCGAGCAGGTCTGACAAGCGTGGGTAGCTTTTCAGAAAGTACTGAACCACCAAATTAAAGACGTGGGTCAGGCATGGCACGTGCGTGAGGCTGCCGAGCTGCAGAGCCGCCACCAGGTTACGGCCGTTGTCACACACGACCATGCCCGATTGGAGGCTCAGCGGCGCAAGCCAGCGGTCGGTCTGCTGTGTCAGACCCTGCAGCAGTACGTGGGCCGTGTGCCTCTTATCTCCTAAGCTGAGTAGTTTCAGCACGGCCTGCTGACGCTTGCCCACCACTGTGCTGCCACGCCGCGCGACACCGACTGCTGGCGATGTGCTGCTGCTGACACATCTTGATTGCAAGACAGAGGTTGCGTTGGAGGAGGAGGAGGAGGGTGCTTTAGTGGAGGAAGCATACACCGCCGCAGATGCCACCACCGAGCTGGGGCCCGCAATTCTGGGAGTGGGTAGGACGTGAGCGGTCCCAGGCTCTGACTCTGTCCCAGCCTCCACTAAATTCACCCAATGTGCCGTCAGGGAGATATAGTGGCCCTGCCCGCCTGTGCTTGTCCATGTGTCCGTTGTTAAGTGGACCTTGGCAGTAACTGCGTTGGTGAGGGCGCGTATAATGTTGCGGGAGACGTGGTCGTGCAGGGCTGGGACAGCACATCGGGAAAAGTAGTGGCGAATGGGAACTGAGTAGCGCGGGGCCGCCGCCACCATCATACTTTTGAAAGACTCCGTTTCCACAACCCTATACGGCAGCATCTCCAGGCTGATAAATTTGGCTATGTGCACGTTTAACGCTTGAGCGTGCGGGTGCGTGGCGGTGTACTTGCGCTTGCGCTCCAACACTTGCGCTAGCGACGGCTGGACAGTGCGCTGGGAGACATTGGTGGATGGGGCCGAGGACAGCGGAGGTGAGCGTGTGGGTGCAGGCCAGGAGACGGTACTGCCTGTGTCCTGAGAGGGGGGTTGGATCTCAGTGGCAGGTTGGGGCACAGGGGGAGAGGCAGCGGTGTAAACCGGAGGCGGTGAACGGCCTTCGTCCCACCTTGTGGAGTGCTTGGCCATCATATGTCTGCACATGCTGGTGGTGGTGAGGCTGGTGGTGGTGGCTCCCCGGCTGATCTTGGCGCGACACAGGTTGCACACCACTGTTTGTCGGTCGTCTGCACTCTCAGTGAAAAACTGCCAGACCTTTGAGCATGTCGGCCTCTGCAGGGTGGCATGGCGCGAGGGGGCGCTTTGGGAAACAGTTGGTGGATTATTCGGTCTGGCCCTGCCTCTACCCCTGGACACCGCACTGCCTCTTGCAACCTGCCCTGCTGCTGCCCTTGCCTCCCCCTCTGAAGACCTGTCCTCAGTAGGCGTAGCAAACCAGGTGGGGTCAGTCACCTCATTGTCCTGCTGCTCTTCCTCCGAATCCTCTGTGCGCTCCTCCCTCGGACCTACTGCCCTTACTACTACCTGAGTGATAGACAACTGTGTCTCATCGTCATCGTCCTCCTCACCCACTGAAAGCTCTTGAGACAGTTGCCGGAAGTCCCCAGCCTCATCCCCCGGACCGGGGGAACTTTCCAAAGGTTGGGCATCAGTCATGATAAACTCCTCTGGTGGGAGAGGAACCACTGCTGCCCAATCTGAGCAGGGGCCCGAGCACAGTTCCTGGGAGTCTGCCCGCTCCTCAGAATGTGTCATTGTAATGGAGTGAGGAGGCTGGGATTAAGGAGGAGCAGCAGCCAGAGGATTCTGAGTTGCAGCAGTGTACGGCGCAGAACTCTGGGTGGACGATAGATTGCTGGATGCACTTTCTGCCATCCACGACAGGACCTGCTCACACTGCTCATTTTCTAATAAAGGTCTACCGCGTGGACTCATTAATTGTGCGATGAATGTGGGGACGCCAGAAACGTGCCTCTCTCCTAATCCCGCAGCAGTCGGCTGCGATACACCTGGATCAGGAGCTCGGCCTGTGCCCACACCCTGACTTGGGCCTCCGCGTCCTCGGCCGCGTCCACGTCCTCTAGGCCTACCCCTACCCCTCAGCATGCTGTATTACCAGTAATGCAGAAACAGAATGCTGTAATTAAATGTGCCGCTTATTGACCTGTGGTTGGAGGCTGACTTCGCTTACGGAACGCCAGGAAATAATTTTGCGCAAGCCTGCTGTAACACTTAGCTGGCTGCGTATGAATTTGGAGGACTACTACACCCAGCAGGGACCCAGAACACTGCAGACAGTCACAGGCAGCCCAAATAGATTTTTTTCCCCAAATGTTTTTGCAAAGGCCCACTGCCTATATTCAATCAATATGTCTTCTGTCCCTGCCTCACCGCTACTGGCCCTGGAGTATGTCAAATAACTGCAGAGTGTTGCACTGTGGACTGCAATACAGCGGTGATTTAACAGCCAACACAGAGCCAGGAAATAATTTTGCGCAAGCCTGCTGTAACACTTAGCTGGCTACGTATGAATTTGGAGGACTACTACACGTAGCAGAGACCCAGAACACTGCGGACAGTCACAGGCAGCCCAAATAGATTTTTTTCCCCAAATGTTTTTGCAAAGGCCCACTGCCTATATTCAATCAATATGTCTTCTGTCCCTGCCTCACCGCTACTGGCCCTGGAGTATGTCAAATAACTGCAGAGTGTTGCACTGTGGACTGCAATACAGCGGTGATTTAACAACCAACACAGAGCCAGGAAATCATTTTGCGCAAGCCTGCTGTAACGCTTAGCTGGCTGCGTATGAATTTGGAGGACTACTACACCCAGCACAGACCCAGAACACTGCGGACAGTCACAGGCAGCCCAAATAGATTTTTTTCCCCAAATGTTTTTGCAAAGGCCCACTGCCTATATTCAATCAATATGTCTTCTGTCCCTGCCTCACAATATATGTCTTTTGTCCCTGCCTAACCACCACTTCTGGCCCTGGAGTATTACTGCAGGGTGCAATGCTCTGCACGGCCGATATACCAAAAAAAAAATGTGCAACACTGCAAAAAGCAGCCTCCACAGTACTGCACACGGTTAGATGTGGCCCTAAGAAGGACCGTTGGGGTTCTTGAAGCCTAAAATACTCCTAACGCTCTCCGTATAGCAGCTCCACCAAGACAGCACTTTCCCTCCTCTATGTCAGAACGCATCTGTGGCGAGCCGCGGGAGGGGCCGATTTTTATACTCGGGTGACACCTGATCTCACCAGCCACTCACTGCAGGGGGGTGGTATAGGGCTTGAACGTCGCAGGGGGAAGTTGTAATGCCTTCCCTGTCTTTCTATTGGCCAGAAAAGCCAGAGATGAAAGTGAAAGTAACTCGAACATCGTGTGCTACTTGTCACGAGTAACGAGCATCTCGAACACGCTAATACTCGAACGAGTATCAAGCTCGGACGAGTACGTTCGCTCATCTCTAATGATGAGCCAAGGCACAGAGTAGAGACTTAACAAGTGGCTAAAGACATGAGGAAATGGAGGGGTTATGCAACACAAGGGGTACAGAGAACCAGAAGGGACAAACTAAATAGGCAAACACTTGCAGATACAGTACAGCTTATACATGTCAATGAATAGAGTCAGGTAGATGAGACATGACACTTCCCGTCTGAAATCTTTAGATTTCACTGAATACTGTTTTGACATAATGTCCTTCAAAGTCTAGAAATTCTTGTTCAACCTAAAAAACAAGGAAACAAATGAAACAGAAATGATAAATGAACAAACCAAATGTTGTGGCAAAGGTAATCCACAGGTGGACTTCTTCAGGTTCTCTCAGTTGCATTCCGTGGTGATATGCTCCCCGCCATGAGCTGTGTAGGATAATCATAGCTTCCTTAGGTGACTTCCTTCCTTGAAAGAAGAAGTACTAGTTCCCTGATTGGACGGAAGAAAACTCTTACAGTGCCTCCTTTTGTCACTTTGACTTCCACTTTTCGGATTTTTCCCATCGTCGCTAGGGATGACCTTGGTGACAAGACCCATGGGCCAATCGTTCCGATAAGCCTCTTGGTCTTTCAGAAGAACAAGATCACCAACCTGGAGATTGGGTGTTGGAGTCTGCCACTTCTAACAACTTTGGAGGGTGTGTATATACTTCATCTTCCAACGGTGCCAGAACACATTGGAGAGATGTCGAACCTGTTTCCACTGACGTCTGTAAATGTCACTACAGTCAAAGTTGCCTGGAGGAATAGTAGCAGTACCAATCTTCTGGGTGAGGAGCATGCCCGGAGTAAGAATAAATGGAGAATCAGGGTCTGAAGATACTGGAACTAGTGGTCTTGTGTTGATGATAGCAGAAACCTCAGCAAAAAGGGTGACCATTGTTTCATGAGTGAGTATGGATGACTTGTGATCCATTAACATTGAATCAAGTATTCTTCTTGCAACGCCAATCATGCGTTCCCAAGCTTCTCTCATATGCGATGAATGCGGAGGGTTAAATGCCCAGGTACATCCATTGCTGAGCAAGACGTTGTCTAGCTGTAGTTCCTTACAGGCTCCTATGAAGTTAGTCCCACAGTCGGACCTCAGCAGTTTGACTGGCCCACGAATGGAGAAGAATCTTCTAAGAGCATTGATGAAACAGGAAGAATCCATAGACTCAATCTCTTCAATATCTACTGCACGAATGCTAAGACAGGTGAACAGTGCAGCCGATCTTTTGCTATTTGCCGCACCACCATGGGTCCTTTGTGTGACTACTGACCACGGATCAAAGACATCCACACCAACGTAAGTAAAATGGGGATCAGTACTTAACCGGTCTATTGGTAGGTCCGCCATTTGCTGTTGTTGTTGTCTTCCCCTTAGCTTGTGACACTTGAGACATTTATGGAGTACGGAGGAGATGCTTATCTTCATTCCTACGATCTATAAACAGGCTGACCTGATGGCACCTTCAGTGAACTGTCTGCCTTGGTGATGCACTCGATCATGGTGGTGTCGCATTAGCAAGGTAGCGATATAATGTCCACCTGGTATGATGATGGGGTTCTGTTCTTTATTACATAGATCGGATTTCTCTATCCGCCCGCCCACTCTCAGCAATTTGTGGTGGTCAACTACTGGGTTGAGTTTATAGAGTGTGCTTCTCTTGAGCAGGCTGATGCCCTTCGAGATATTGTCTATCTCTGAGTGATACACCTCTTGTTGTGTACACTGAATGATGATTTGTTCAGTAAGTTCAAATTCTGTGACTGTAGGGTATTCCTTACACATATGCCAACCACTACACTTTGATGATGCGTTCTTTGCAAAACACTGGGCAATGTGAATTAGTCTGCCAATGGCTTGCACAAGAGATCTCCATGTCGGGAAACGTTCAAAGCGATGTGACTTCAGCTTCCCCTTAGAAGCTACGGTAGTGTAAAGTGTAGAACTTAGGGCTCTGATTTCCTTGTCAGTTGCTGGGTCCACCAGATCATAGATGGCATTGGTAGGTAACAAACAAGGATCTTCGTATAGAAATCTTGGAGGTGAAGACCATATGTGGTCTAGCAGATTTGAAGTTGGTGCGGCTCTTGTTCCCTGGTCGGCTGGATTAAGTTCTGTGGGGATGTAATGCCACTGGTCAGGGGTGGAGAAACTTCTAATCCATTCTACTCTGTGGCCAACATACACGTAGAATTGTTTTGTTTGGTTGTGTATATAACTAAGAACAACCTTACTGTCTGTGTAAAAGGTGAATGAATCAAATGTGACATCCATTTCATCCCTTATTACTTCGTCAATCTCTACTGTTAGCATGGCTGCACAGAGTTAAAGTCTTGGTATGGAATGTGCAGGTTTTGGGGTTAGTACAAATCCACAGTGTAGCTCATTGTTGGTTCCTGAGATCTTCATATAGGCCACTGCGGCTATAGCTTCCATGGATGCATCAGAGAAGATGTGTATTTCCCTTTTGACGGCAGCTGAAAGAGAACTGGGAGCATAACAGTCCGGTACTTGGAGTTGTTCTAATACTTTCAGGGACCTTTTCCATTTTTCCCACCTTTGTTGTTTCTCGACAGGTAAGGGAGTGTCCCGATCCATATTCTCAGTAGTAAGCGGTCTCAGAAGTATCTTGCCCTGAATAGTGATGAGCGCTATGAACCCAAAAGGATCATAAAAACTGTTCACGACCGATAAAACTCCACGCTTGGTGAAAAGTTTGTCGCAAGCTAACACTTGAAATATAAATGTATCTTGTTCGATATTCCACAGCAATCCTTGGCTGCGTTGTATAGGAAGAACTTCAGAGCTGAGGTCAAGGTCCCACAAGTTGATTGCATGATCGTCAGATGGAAAGGAATTACTTCCTTGCTGTTGGAGGTAATCTTGTGAAGCTTAAGGTTCACGACAGACAGCATTTCCTTGGTTCTGGTGAGGAGATCAATCGCCTCTGCACTTGTGGGTAAGGATTTAAGTCCGTCGTCTATGTAGAAGTTCTTCTCGACAAATTGACGAGCATCCAATCTGTACTCCTTCTCACCTTCTTGGGCTGTCCTTCTCAGTCCATAGATTGCTACAGCAGGTGATTGACTGTTGCCAAAGACATGTATCTTCATCCAGTAATCTATGACCTCTTTGTTGACATCATTGTCCTTGTGCCATAAGAACCTGAGATAGTTTCTGTCATATTCCTTAACAATGAAGCAATGGAACATCTGCTGGATGTTGGCCATAACCGCAACGGGTTCTTGTCTGAAGCGAATTAGAACACCCATGAGGCTCTAGTTCAGGTTAGGGCCTGTGAGGAGAAGGTTGTTGAGAGAGACGCCTTTATGCTGAGCGCTGGAATCGAATACGACTCTGATTTGTTCAGGCTTATGGGAGTGATACACGCCAAAAGATGGAAGGTACAAGCATTCTTCTCCTTCCCTTACCGGTGGTGCAAGTTCTGCATGGTCTCTATCGAATACCTTCTGCATGAAGTCTACAAAATTTTTTTTTTTTCATTACTGGTTTTCTCTCAAGATTGCATTTCAGAGAGGAGAATCTAGTGGTAGCTTGCTGCCTATTGTTAAGTAGCTTTACTCTTGGAGAATGGAAGGGTAAGGGAGCTACCCAGCTATTGGAGTCATCTTGGGTGTATTCCCTTTCCATGACCTTGAGAAATTCAATGTCTTTAATAGCAGGTGCCAACTTGTTGTCGTCGCTTGTTGTATTGAACACTGTTGATCCAAGAGTGTCGTTACAGAGGAAAGTGTTTGTACTGTCTTGATGCCACTTACTGTGAGTCAGTTTCTCCTTTACCAATAATGGTGTCGGCATGGATGAAAATAAGTACTGCGACCATTTGGCAAGATGTGTATTTTAAATTAGGAAATCTTGGTTGGCTTTTTCATTTTGTCTATACAGACATTGCCTATGATGACCCATCCTAAGTCAAGGCGCTGGGTAAATGGTGCATCATGAGGTCCATTAATTTGCTGCCGTATTTTGTGCACTCTAAGAATGTCTCTACCCAGCAGAAATAGGATCTCTGCACTCTTGTCAAAGGCTGGTATTTCATTAGCTATAGCCCTTAGGTGGGGATGATGAAAAGCAGCCTCTGGTGTAGGGATCTCTTCCCTATTGGATGGTATCTGATTACATTCAACAAGTGTGGGAAAAGGTATCTCAAGATTGCCCTTAAGAGAGGCTACTATGAGTCCGCTGGCTCTTCTCCCTGAGACCTCTGTCACTCCACTACATGTACCCAAGGTATATGGGCAAACATCTCCTTTTATGTTAAACAAATCAAAGAGTTCTGACCTTGCAAGAGATCGGTTGCTCTGGTCATCGAGGATGGTGTACACCTTCATAGTCCTTTCTGGTTGACCCTGGGGGTACACATTGACTAGGCATATCCTCGCACAAGACTGGTCACAAATGCCTTCTCCACAGTGGTAGGACTTGCTGCTTGATCTGTGTTCTCCCCGCCATACGTTGGTGGGGTAGGGAGACTTGTAGCTGGTGCAGTACTAGGTTGATATGGGTGAAGAGCTTGTACATGATCTTCACAACCACACTCAATGCATTTGATGGCATTTTTACAGTCTTTAGCAATGTGTTCAGTAGAAGCGCAATACCTGAAACACACCCAAACTTCTGTAGAAGCTCCTTGCGGATTTGGAGTGGTTTCTTCCTGAAGCCGGTGCACTTCTTGAGGGGATGAGGCTTCTTATGAAAGGGACACAGGCGATTAGGGTTTTCAACCTTTTCATGTAGATTGCTTTTGTAGATGACTCCGTGTGAAGCTGACAAAGTAGAGGGAAAAACATCAGTCTTTTTTACTGACACTGGACCTCTGCTGCCTTTGTGGTTGGCGCGTGAGTTGTCAACTTGAATGGATGTGGACCTTGGTTGGATTCCTCATAGGAAAAGCTTGGGTCGTTCTTGGATTCTGCAATGTTTTTGATGAACTCACAGAAGTAGGAAAATGGAGGAAAAGAGACTTGATTTTCTCTCTTATATATTGACCCCAGAGCGGTCCACTTCTCTTGAAGGTTGTATGGCAGCTTCGACACGATTGGGTTTACTCCACGAGCAGTATTCAGGTAACTGAGGCCAGGTAGGTGAGGGTCTGCTTTGGCCAGCTGTAGCTCTAGCAGTAAGTCACAGAGCTCTTGGAATTTCTGATTGTCTTTATCAGATATTCTTGGAAAGGCTTGCAGACATTTGAACAGAGCATTTTCTATTGCCTCAGAACTACCATAGGTCCTTTTCCGTTTCCCCTTTATTCTGCGCAAAGACTGCCTGTACCTTAGTCGCTATCGCTTCTGCGCGTGCTTTTAGAAGCTGTTTGCTGAGGGTGGAACGCTTTGAAGACCGTGACTTAGATGAACGCTTGGAGCGCCTGGTAGAGTTAGAAATGTGAGATGACATTTCCTGAAGTTGCGCAATTCTCACTTCTGTCTTAGACTTAATGTTGCATACTAAGCCGTCTATTTCTACACTGAGATGTTGGAAGCTTTGCAATCACTCTATGGAATCCTCTGTGTTTAATCTTTTCCAAGTGTTTTCGTACTCCTGGATTTTTATATTATAATGTTCATACGTTGCACAAAGCTGTTGCAGGGCTCCCTCTAGTAGTGACACATAGAGTGAAGACAGACTTTGCTGAATGTTGGAGACATGACTTAGTACTGTTTCCCACAGTTTTAAAATGTCAAAGGAAAGTTCCTGCTTGAGACTTTCAAGGTTCTCTTTAACCTTCCAGGTTGGCTTATTGCAGCGCCTTCCTCTCTCACTGACCTGCAGACTAGGGTCCATGCTAGCTTGTGCCTCAGAGTGTTCTTCAGCAATGATGCAGCGTACGGGATGGAGGTAACACTGAGGAGAGTTATAGCTTGGTGGGAGATTATGAGCTGCAGCTCTGGTTATATGTGGAGCTGCTGGAAGAGTCTTTACAGCAGTGTCTGGCTGTAGTTATACATTTTTTTTACTATTCTGACTCAATAACATGGCTGCAAGCGTATCGCTTAAGGTAACTGCTCTTGTAGTTATGGACCAGTACTCACAGCAGGTATATGTTGTCAGACAGCATCTAACTCGACTGCAGAGGCATGTGAGAAGATTCCAGGGTTTATTTAGGTAGAAATCTTGTAGAATGCACATTCAGCAGTAGGTAAAAAGAATGATGATTAGCCAAGGCACAGAGTAGAGACCTAACACGTGGCTATAGACAGGAAACTCCCTAAGAGGAGGAAAGGGAGGGGTTATGCAACACAGGGGGTACAGAGACCCAGAAGGGACAAACTAAAAAGGCAAACACTTGCAGATACAGTACAGCTTATACATGTCAATGAATAGTCATGTAGATGAGACATGACATCACCATTTGTTGGTAGTGAGACAATTACTGTTCATGTTCAATTTTTGGCCCACAATTTTTGTCTTCCAGATCTGTTGACAAAGCATTGTTAACATTAGGATTGGCGCTGGTTTGAGAATGCAGAAAAAAATATAAAGAGCCCCTCAGACGTTTCATGTCACATGGGTACAATCAGTATGTATTCCTGGGTTGTGGTAATAGCAATAGGCAGCCACAATTAATCCCGCAAAATCTTCACTTAGGTCACTCCAATACTCTTGTCTTCAAAAGGAGAGCTGTAGAAACACTAGGGGGTTCTTAATAATAAGAGCTCCCCCAGATGAAAAAGGAGACATAAACAACAGCCATCAAAAAAAGTACAGTGCTCTCGGAGTGCTGGTGAAAGGTTAAAGAGCACAGTGTAGTATTAACAGATGAATGGCCATTAGAGATGAGCGAACGTACTCGTCTGAGCTTGATGCTCGTTCGAGTATTAGCGTGTTCGAGATGCTCGATACTCGAGGCGAGCACCACGCGATGTTCGAGTTACTTTCACATTCATCTCTGAGACATTAGCGCGCTTTTCTGGCCAATAGAAAGACAGGGAAGGCATTACAACTTCCCCTTGTGACATTCCAGCCCTATACCACCCCCCTGCAGTGAGTGGCTGGGGAGATCAGGTGTCACCCGAGTATTTAAATCTGCCCCGCCCGCGGCTCACCACAGATGCATTCTGACAGAGATCAGGGACAGTGCAGCTGATGGTGGAGCTGCTATAGGGAGAGTGTTAGGAGTTATTTTAGGCTTCAAGAACCCCAACGGTCCTTCTTAGGGCCACATCTGACCATGTGCAGTACTGTTGAGGCTGCTTTTTGCAGTGTTGCACTTTTTTTTTTTTTTTCGGGCGTGCAGAGCATTGCGTCCTCAGTCTGCAGTCGTTGTACATAGTATAGGGCCAGTACTGGTGAGGCAGGGACAGTGGGAAAGGTGAAAGAGATATACTGTCTATATAGGCAGTGGGATTTTTCAAACAAACTTGAGAAAAAAACTATATTTGGCCTGCCTGTGACCGTCCTCAGTGTACTGCGTGTCTGCTGGGGGTAGTAGTCCTAATTAATACGCAGCTAAGCGTTACAGCAGGCTTGCGCAAAAGTGTTTCCTGGCTCTGCGTTGCCCGTTACATCACCGCCGTCATCCTGTCCACATTGAAACAGTATACATATATACACTGCCTACAGTATCTGTCTACTGTCTCAGCTCTGCCTTTCAAAAAATAGAAGCAAAATACTTAAGGGATACTAGTGGCGTTTGGCCACTTGACTGCTTCTGCGCTGTGAATTCCACTAGCTCAGTCATACGCACCTACGTCTCACTACAGGCGTGCACAAAATTGTTTCCTGGCTCTGCGGTGCCCGTTACATCACCGCCGTCATCCTGTCCACATTGAAACAGTATACATATATACACTGCCTACAGTATCTGTCTACTATCTCAGCTCTGCCTTTCAAAAAAAAGAAGCAAAATACTTAAGGCCTACTAGTGGCCTTTGGACACTTGACTGCTTCTGCACTGTGAATTCCACTAGCTCAGTCATACGCACCTACGTCTCACTACAGGCGTGCGCAAAATTCTTCCCTGGCTCTGCTGTGCGTTCCGTAAGCGAAGTCAGCCTCCAACCACAGGCCAATAAGCGGCACATTCTATTACAGCGTTCTGTTTCTGCTCTACTCGTAATACACCATGCTGAGGGGTAGGGGTAGGCATAGAGGACGTGGACGCGGCCGAGGACGCGGAGGCCCTAGTCCGGGTGTGGGCACAGGCCGAGCTCCTGATCCAGGTGTTTCACAGCCGACTGCTGCGGGATTAGGAGAGAGGCATGTTTCTGGCGTCCCCAGATTAATCTCACAATTAATGGGTCCACGCGGTAGACCTTTATTAGAAAATGAGCAGTGTGAGCAGGTCCTGTCGTGGATGGCAGAAAGTGTATCCAGCAATCTATCGACCACGCCGTCCACTGCTGCAACTCTGAATCCTCTGGCTGCTGCTCCTCCTTCCTCCCAGCCTCCTCACTCCATTACAATGACACATTCTGAGGAGCAGGCAGACTCCCAGGAACTGTGCTCGGGCCCCTGCCCAGAATGGGCAGCAATGGTTCCTCTCCCACCGGAGGAGTTTGTCGTGACCGATGCCCAACCTTTGGAAAGTTCCCGGGGTCCGGAGGATGAGGCTGGGGACTTCCGGCAACTGTCTCAAGAGCTTTCAGTGGGTGAGGAGGACGATGACGATGAGACACAGTTGTCTATCACTCAGGTAGTAGTAATTGCAGTAAGTCCGAGGGAGGAGCGCACAGAGGACTCAGAGAAAGAGCAGCTGGACGATGAGATGACTGACCCCACCTGGTTTGCTAAGCCTACTGAGGACAGGTCTTCAGAGGGGGAGGCAAGTGCAGCAGCATGGGCAGGTTGGAAGAGGCAGTGCGGTGGCCAGGGGTAGAGGCAGGGCCAGACCGAATAATCCACCAACTGTTTCCCAAAGCGCCCCCTCGCGCCATGCCACCCTGCAGAGGCCGAGGTGCTCAAAGGTCTGGCAGTTTTTCACTGAGTGCAGACGACCAACGAACAGTGGTGTGCAACCTTTGTCGCGCCAAGATCAGCTGGGGAGCCACCACCACCAGCCTCACCACCACCAGCATGCGCAGGCATATGATGGCCAAGCACCCCACAAGGTGGGACGAAGGCCGTTCACCGCCTCCGGTTTGCACCGCTGCCTCTCCCCCTGTGCCACAACCTGCCACTGAGATCCAACCCAGCTCTGAGGACACAGACACTACCGTCTCCTGGCCTGCACCCACACGCTCACCTCCGCTGTCCTCGGCCCCATCCACCAATGTCTCTCAGCGCACCGTCCAGCCGTCGCTAGCGCAAGTGTTTGAGTGCAAGCGCAAGTACGCCGCGTTAAACGTGCACATAGCCAAAATGATCAGCCTGGAGATGCTACCGTATAGGCTTGTGGAAACGGAGGCTTTCAAAAGCATGATGGCGGAGGCGGCCCCATGCTACTCGGTTCCCAGTCGCCACTACTTTTTCCGATGTGCCGTCCCAGCCTTGCATGACCACATCTCCCGCAACATTATACGCGCCCTCACCAACGCGGTTACTGCCAAGGTCCACTTAACAACGGACACGTGGACAAGCACAGGCGGGCAGGGCCACTATATCTCCCTGATGGCACATTGGGTGAATTTAGTGGAGGCTGGGACCGCTCACGTCCTACCCACCCCCAGAATTGCTGGTATCTGCGGCGGTATATGCTTCCTCCACTAAAGTACCCTCCTCCTCCTCATCCAACGCAACCTCTGTCTCGCAATCAAGATGTGTCAGCAGCAGCACGTCGCCAGCAGTCGGTGTCGCGCGGCGTGGCAGCACAGCGGTGGGCAAGCGTCAGCAGGCCGTGCTGAAACTACTCAGCTTAGGAGAGAAGAGGCACACGGCCCACGAACTGCTGCAGGGTCTGACAGAGCAGACCGACCGCTAGGCTTGCGCCGCTGAGCCTCTAACCGGGCATGGTCGTGTGTGACAACGGCCGTAACCTGGTGGTGGCTCTGCAGCTCGGCAGCCTCACGCACGTGCCATGCCTGGCCCACGTCTTTAATTTGGTGGTTCAGCGCTTTCTGAAAAGCTACCCACAATTGTCAGACCTGCTCGGAAAGGTGCGCCGGCTCAGCGCACATTTCCGCATGTCCCACACGGACGCTGCCACCCTGCGCACCCTGCAACATGGGTTTAATCTGCCAGTGCACCGACTGCTGTGCGACGTGCCCACACGGTGGAACTCTACGCTCCACATGTTGGCCAGGCTCTATGAGCAGCGTAGAGCTATAGTGGAATACCAACTCCAACATGGGCGGCGTAGTGGGAGTCAGCCTCCTCAATTCTTTACAGAAGAGTGGGCCTGCTTGGCAGCCATCTGCTAGGTCCTTGGAAACTTTGAGGAGTCTACCCAGATGGTGAGCGGGGATGTTGCAATCATTAGCATCACCATTCCTCTGCTATGCCTCTTGAGAAGTTCCCTGCAAAGCATAAAGGCAGACGCTTTGCACTCAGAAACGGAGGCGGGGGAAGACAGTATGTCGCTGGATAGTCAGAGCACCCTCCTGTCTATATCTCAGCGCGTTGAGGAGGAGGAGGAGCATGAGGAGGATGAGGAGCAAATGGGGGAAGAGACAGCTTGGCCCACTGCTGAGGGTACCCATGCGGCTTGCCTGTCATCCTTTCAGCGTGTATGGCCTGAGAAAGAGGAGGAGGAGGGAGAGGAGGAGGAGGAGGATCCTGAAAGTGATCTTCCTAGTGAGGACAGCCATGTGTTGCGTACAGGTACCCTGGCACACATGGCTGACTTCATGTTAGGATGCCTTTCTCGTGACCCTCGCGTTACACGCATTCTGGCCACTACGGATTACTGGGTGTACACACTGCTCGACCCACGGTATAAGGAGAACCTTTCCACTCTCATACCCGAAGAGGAAAGGGGTTCGAGAGTGATGCTATACCACAGGACAAGTTGATGGTAAAATTCCCATCCGACAGCGCTAGTGGCAGCAGGCGCAGTTCCGAGGGCCAGGTAGCAGGGGAGGCGGGGAGATCAGGTAGCATGTACAGCACAGGCAGGGGAACACTCTCTAAGGCCTTTGACAGCTTTATGGCTCCCCAGCAAGACTGTGTCACCACTCCCCAGTCAAGGCTGAGTCGGCGGGAGCACTGTAAAAGGATGGTGAGGGAGTACATAGCCGATCGCACGACCGTCCTCCGTGACGCCTCTGCCCCTACAACTACTGGGTGTCGAAGCTGGACACGTGGCCTGAACTCGCGCTGTATGCCCTGGAGGTGCTTGCTTGCCCTGCGGCTAGCGTCTTGTCAGAGAGGGTGTTTAGTGCGGCTGGGGGAATCATCACGGATAAGCGTACCCGCCTGTCAACCGACAGTGCCGACAGGCTTACACTCATAAAGATGAACAAAGCCTGAATTTCCCCGGACTTCTGTTCTCCACCAGCGGACAGCAGCGATACCTAAACAATACGTAGGCTGCACCCGCGGATGGAAGCATCGTTCTCTATCACCATCAAAAACGGGGACCTTTTAGCTTCATCAATCTGTGTATTATATTCATCCTCCTGCTCCTCCTCCTGAAACCTCACGTAATCACGCCGAACGGGCAATTTTTCTGAGGTACATTAGTACTGTTGGTACACCAATTTTTTTGGGCCCTCGCCTACAGTGTAATCCTAGTAATTTTTTAGTAACTACATGTGTCCACTTCTAAAGAACCCCAGTCTGACTGGGGCATGCAGTGTGGGCCGAAGCCCACCTGCATTAAACATGACATTACTACCTTGTTCACTGCAATGGGATATATTTATGTACCGCCGGTGGGTTTCAGGGAGCCACCCATGCTGTCGGTCCACACGGAGTTGTAACTGCATGTGTCCACTTCTAAAGAACCCCAGTCTGACTGGGGCATGCAGTGTGGGCCGAAGCCCACATGCATTAAAGGGGTAGTCTCGCGGCAGCATGTGGGGTTATACACTTCTGTATGGTCATATTAATGCACTTTGTAATATACATCGTGCATTAATTATGAGCCATACAGAAGTTATTCACTTACCTGCTCCGTTGCTAGCGTCCCCGTCGCCATGGATCCGTCTAAATTCACTGTCTTCTGGGGTTCTTAGACACGCTTGCGCTGTCCGGTCTTCTCCCTGGTGATTGGGGCCGCTCGTGCCGGAGAGCTGGTCCCGCGTCGTCATCGTAGCTCCGCCTCGTTACGTGTGACGATTCCAGCCAATCAGGAGGCTGGAATCGGCAATGGACTGCACAGAGCCCACGGTGCACCATGGGAGAAGACCCACGGTGCATCGTGGGTGAAGATCCCGGCGGCCATCTTGGTGAAGGAAGAAGATGGAAGAAGGAACACGTCGCAGAGCGGGTATTCGGGTAAGTAATACATTTTTTTTTTTTAACACATCCTTTGGGGTTGTCCTGCGCCGAACGGGGGGCCTATGGAAAAAAAAACCCCGTTTCGGCGCGAGACAACCCCTTTAAACCCGACGTTAGCTTTGATGTCCAGGGCACTGCAATGGGATATATTTATGTACCGCTGGTGGCTTCCTGGGACCCACCCATGGTGTCGGTCCACACGGAGTTGTAACTGCATGTGTCCACTTCTAAAGAACCCCAGTTTGACTGGGGCATGCAGTGTGGGCCGAAGCCCACCTGCATTAAACATGAAATTACCTCAGCTGTGCTGGGCACTGCAATGGGATATATTTATGTACCGCCGGTGGGTTCTAGGGAGCCACCCATGCTGTCGGTCCACACGGAGTTTTAACTGCATGTGTCCACTTCTAAAGAACCCCAGTCTGACTGGGGCATGCAGTGTGGGCCGAAGCCCACCTGCATTTAATCTGACGCTAGCTCTGCTGTCCAGGGCACTGCAATGAGATACATTTATGTACAGCCGGTGGGTTCCAGGGAGCCACCCATGCTGTAGGTGCACACGGAATTCGCATTGCAGAGTTGTACCTGCCTGTGACTATAAAAAAAAAACGCGGTCTGACTGGGGCATGCAGACACCTTGACAGAATGAATAGTGTGTGGCACATAGGTTCCCCATTGCTATGCCCACGTGTGCAGCTCCTGATGGCGGTGGCACAGCATTATATTTCTGATTGCTTCTGTACAGCATTGTGGGCTATCGCCCTTCCCCTTTTAAAGAGGGTCGCTGCCTAGCCGTGCCAACCCTCTGCAGTGTGTGCCTGCGGTTCCTCCTCATGGCAGACACACTTATAAATAGACATGAGGGTGGTGTGGCATGAGGGCAGCTGGGACACTTTGGTGTGCGCTGTGGACACTGGGTCGTGCGCGCTCGCGGGGGGGTTTGGGCAGCATGTAACCCAGGAGACGTGGCAGCGGAGTGTCATGCAGGCAGTGATTGTGCTTTGTTGGAGATAGTGTGGTGCTTAGCATAAGGTATGCCTTGCTAATGAGGTTTTTTCAGAAGTAAAAATTGTTGGGAGGGGGGGGGGGCACTCTTGCCGGTATTGTGGCTTAATAGTGGGACCTGGGAACTTGAGATGCAGCCCAACATGTAGCCCCTTGCCTGCCCTATCCGTTGCTGTGTTGTTCCCATCACTTTCTTGAATTGCCCAGATTTTCACAAATGGAAACTTTAGCGAGCATCGGCGAAATACAAAAATGCTCGAGTCGCCCATTGATTTCAATGGCTTTCGTTACTCGAAACAAACCCTCGAGCATCGCGAAAATTTCGTCTCGAGTAACGAGCACCCGAGCATTTTGGTGCTCGCTCATCTCTAATGGCCATACAACACTTACTTAGGAGGAAGGAGGGGGGTGTAAATAACACAACCCCCTCCTTGAAGTGTCCTGGATGATGCAAAAGCAGATCAAATACTGGCTTATGAAAGGTGCTTTATAGCACCGAAACTCGTTGCCAGATTAACCCCTTAGTGACGAAGCCTGTTTGCGCCTTAATGACGGAGCCAAATTTTGGAAATCTGACATGCGTCATTCCACGTGGCATAACTCCGTAAAGGCTTTACATACCCCAGTGATTCTGACATTATTTTTTCGCCACATGTTGTACTTCATTTAGATTGTAAAAAGAGACCGATATTATTTGTGTATATTTATTAAAAGTACCAATATTGGAAAAATTTTGAAAAAAGTAATATCTCAAATATGTCCAAACATACTGTACACATTTTTGATAAGATATGTATTTCCATCTGTTTACTTTATTCTGAATGCACACTTGAAAAACTTTTGTGTTTTTTTTAACCATTTAGAGGACGTACAAATTTAACATTACTTTTCAGCATTTTGAGGAGCACTTTGTTTTCCTGCACCAAGCCAAGTTTGCAAAGGCTCATAAGTGTCAGAAGAATAGATACACCCACAAATGACCCCATTTTAAAAACTACACCCCTTAGTGTATTCACTGAGGGGGGTCATGAGTATTTTGACCCCACCAGTTTTTTTCAGGAATTAGTTCAATTTAGGGGAGAAAAAATAAAATTTCATATTTTTGCAAATATGTCATTTTAAAGACATATTTTTTTCCTATAGAGCCCATGAAAATGAGGATTTACACACCAAAATGGATACCCCCGTTTCTCCCGTGTTCAGAAATATACCCATTGTGGCCCTAATCTTATGTCTGGATGCATAACGGGAGCCAAAATGAAAGGAGTAGTCGGTGTCTTTCAGAACATAAATTTTGCTTGAAGGCGTTTTAGGCCCCATAGCACTTTTGTAGAGCTCTTGAGTGGCCAAAACCAAAGAGAACCCCCACAAGTGACCCCATTTTGAAAACTAGACCCCTTAACAAATTTATCTAGGGGTGTACTGACCATTTTGACCCCACAGTTTTTGAATGAATTCAAGCCAAGCAAAAGGAAAAAATTGTGATTTTCATTTTTTTGTCAATTCTGTCATTTTAAAAACAGCTTTTTTTGTACAGCACACACATGAATGAAGCCTTTCACCCCAAAATGGATACCCCTGTTTCTCCCGTGTTCAGAGACATACCCATCGTGGCCATAATCGCATGTCTGGATGCACAATGGGGCCCAAAACGAAAGGAGTAGTCGGTGGCTTTCAGAACATAGATTTTCCTTGAAGGCGTTTTAGGCCTCATAGCACTTTTGTAGAGCTCTTGAGCGGCCAAAACCAAAGAGAACCCCCACAAGTGACCCCATTTTGAAAACTAGACCCCTTAAAGAATTTATCTAGGGGTGTACTGACCATTTTGACCCCACAGTTTTTGAATGAATTCAAGCCAAGCAAAAGGAAAAAATTGTGATTTTCATTTTTTTGTCAATTCTGTCATTTTAAAAACAGCTTTTTTTGTACAGCACACACATGAATGAAGCCTTTCACCCCAAAATGGATACCCCTGTTTCTCCCGTGTTCAGAGACATACCCATTGTGGCCCTAATCTCATGTCTGGATGCACAATGGGGCCCAAAACGAAAGGAGTAGTCGGTGGCTTTCAGAACATAGATTTTCCTTGAAGGCGTTTTAGGCCCCATAGCACATTTGTAGAGCTCTTGAGCGGCCAAAATCAAAGAGAACCCCCACAAGTGACCCCATTTTGAAAACTAGACCCCTTAACGAATTTATCTAGGGGTGTACTGACCATTTTGACCCCACAGTTTTTGAATGAATTGAAGCAAAGCAAAAGGAAAAAATTGTGATTTTCGTTTTTTGGGAATTCTGTCGTTTTAAAAACTGCTTTTTTGGTACAGCACACACATGAATGAAGACTTGCACACCAAAGTGGATACCCCTGTTTCTCTCGTATTCAGATACATACCAATTGTGGCCCTAATCTTTTGTCTGGATGCACAACGGGGCCCAAAATGAAAGGAGTAGTCGGTGGCTTTCAGAACAGAAATTTAGCATGAAGGTGATTTAGGCCCCATTGCCCTCTTGTAGAGCCCTTGACCGGCCAAAACGACAGAGAACCCCCACAAATGATCCCATTTTGAAAACTAGACCCCTTAACGAATTTATCTAGGGGTGTACTGACCATTTTGACCCCACAGTTTTTGAATGAATTCAAGCCAAGCAAAAGGAAAAAATTGTGATTTTCATTTTTTTGTCAATTCTGTCATTTTAAAAACAGCTTTTTTTGTACAGCACACACATGAATGAAGCCTTTCACCCCAAAATGGATACCCCTGTTTCTCCCGTGTTCAAAGACATACCCATTGTGGCCCTAATCTCATGTCTGGATGCACAACGGGGCCCAAAACGAAAGGAGTAGTCGGTGGCTTTCAGAACAGAAATTTAGCATGAAGGTGATTTAGGCCCCATTGCCCTCTTGTAGAGCCCTTGACCGGCCAAAACGACAGAGAACCCCCACAAATGATCCCATTTTGAAAACTAGACCCCTTAACGAATTTATCTAGGGGTGTACTGACCATTTTGACCCCACAGTTTTTGAATGAATTGAAGCAAAGCAAAAGGAAAAAATTGTGATTTTTGTTTTTTGGGAATTCTGTCGTTTTAAAAACAGCTTTTTTGGTACAGCACACACATGAATGAAGACTTGCACCCCAAAGTGGATACCCCTGTTTCTCCCATATTCAGAGACATACCCATTGTGGCCCTAATCTTTTGTCTGGATGCACAACGGGGCCCAAAATGAAAGGAGTAGTCGGTGGCTTTCAGAACAGAAATTTAGCATGAAGGTGATTTAGGCCCCATTGCCCTCTTGTAGAGCCCTTGACCGGCCAAAACGACAGAGAACCCCTACAAATGATCCCATTTTGAAAACTAGACCCCTTAACGAATTTATCTAGGGGTGTACTGACCATTTTGACCCCACAGTTTTTGAATGAATTCAAGCCAAGCAAAAGGAAAAAATTTGTTATTTTCATTTTTTTGTCAATTCTGTCATTTTAAAAACAGCTTTTTTTGTACAGCACACACATGAATGAAGCCTTTCACCCCAAAGTGGATACCCCTGTTTCTCCTGTGTTCAGAGACATACCCATGGTGGCCCTAATCTCATGTCTGGATGCACAATGGGGCTCAAAACGAAAGGAGTAGTCGGTGGCTTTCAGAACATAGATTTTCCTTGAAGGCGTTTTAGGCCCCATAGCACATTTGTAGAGCTCCTGAGCGGCCAAAATCAAAGAGAACCCCCACAAATGATCCCATTTTGAAAAATAGACCCCCTAACGAATTTATCTAGGGGTGTACTGTGTATTTTTACACTACAATTTTTGAATAAATCTAAGCAAAGCAGTAGGAAAAAAATTACAATTTTCATTTTTTTGGCAGTTGTATCAATTTAAAAACAGGTTTTTTTGTACAGCACACATAGGAATGAAGACTTTCACCCCAAAATGGATACCCCTGTTTGTCCCGTGTTCAGAACCATACCCCTTGTGGCCCTAATCTACTTAAAGGATGCATGGCTAGGCCTATAATGGAAGGAGCACCCGTTGGATTTTAGGGTACAACTGAATAAATTCCAGGCCCCATTTCCCACTTGTAGAGCCATTGAGCGTCCAAAACTATAAAGAACCCCCACAAATATCCCCATTTTAAAAACTAGACCCCTTAACGAATTCATCTAGGGGTGTACTGCGTATTTTGACCCCACAGTATTTGACTAAATTTCAGCAAAGCAGAAGGAAAAAATTACGATTTTCTTTTTTTTTGGCAATTTTGTCAATTTAAAAACTTTTTTTTTGTACAGTGTACTTAGGAATGAAGACGTTCACCCCCAAATGGATACCCCCGTTTGTCCCGTGTTCAAAAACATACCCATTGTGGCTCTAATCTACTTACAGGACACATGGCTAGGTCTATAATGCAGGGAACACCCGTTGGATTGCAGGGCACAACTGAATACATTCCAGGCCCCATTGCTCATTTGTACGGAATAAAAATTGACTCCCTAAAATCCCCCCCCCCCCCCTCCACGCCCTTTTCGGCGTTCCCCAAATCTTAGATAAAAGTAATAATGTGAACTGTGTAGTATTTCCAAAGACAGGTAATTATGGAGGCTGGTTGGGATGGGCACATAGGGCAATAAAATCGGGTATCCCCCCTCCTCTCATGCTTTTTGGGGGTCATTTTTTGACCTC